>NC_082642.1:53252006-53988440 GCF_028023285.1 Balaenoptera ricei
TGGATGTGTTGGGTCTTTGTGAGGGCTTTCTCTAGTTGCAGCAAGCGGGGGCCACTCTTCATCGCGTTTTGCGAGCTTCTCACTTTCGCGGCCTCTGTTGCTCCGGAGCACAAGCTCCTGACGCGCAGGCTCAATAGTTGTGGCTCACGAGCTTAGTTGCTCCGTGGCACGTGGGATCTTCCCAGACCAGGGCCCGAACCCGTGTCCCCTGCGTTGGCAGGCAGATTCTCCACCACTACGCCACCAAGGAAACCCCCAGCATGTGACTTTTAGATTCTCATTTTCTCAGGGTATAGGCCCAGCAGTGGCTGTGATTGATTGAGTGGTAGCTCAAAGTTTCCCTTTTAAAAGCACCTCCATTGTGGTTTCATTAGTGGCTCTTACCAGGTCCCCATTAGAACCGAGGGTACGCATTTCTCCAAAATCCCTTCAGCATGTATTGTTTGCAGCTTTTTACTAATGACCATTCTGACCGCTGTGAGCTGATAGGGTTTTGTAATTCGGGTTTGCATGTCTTTAAGAATTCCTAAAATATATGATTTTTCCACGCCGTTTCCTTTTCTGTTAAAAAAGAAAGAAAGAAAATAGTGTGCGTACAATATGCGTCTTGAAATTGTCTTCTCGGAAGATTGCCCTCTTTTGAAGTTTTTGGTCGATTTTTGACCCCAGGATTTTCTTGGAGGGCAGGTGTCATTTACAGAACTGCAAGTTTGGTGACTATTCAGTGACCTTTAGCAATGGGTTTAAAGCTGCTGTTGTGGGAACCGGCCACAAGGAGGCAGCATTTCTCCATTCCCAAATCTGGGTACTAGGGCAGCAGAGCCTTAATGGAAGTGGTGTTGTAGGTTGTAAATTAGAATGGAATGTGCCAGGAAAAAGCCCTTTCAGTTTATGTCTCATTACTTCTGGTTCGTATTTTTACCTTAATTTTTATTTTTTATCACAGCAAATTTGTTTACAATGTTTTGTGTGTTCTAGGTGTGCAAGATGTGGTTCTTTCACACATATACATATATCTATTCTTCTTCGGATCCTTTTCCCATGTAGGTTATGACACAATGTTGAGTAGTGTTCTCTTGGTGTTCCGTAGGTCTTTGGTGATTATATATTTCACATGTGTTTGTATATCTCTGTTAAGCCCAATGTCGTAACGTATCCAATCCTCACACCTTTCCATTTGGTGAACCATAAGATTGTTTAATGAATCTGTGATTGCCTTTCTCTGTGGAAATATCTTCATTGGTATCATTTTTTAGGTAACACCTCTAAGTGATATGATAGGACATGTGTCTTTCACTTTCTCACTTACCACAAGTTGCGTGATTAATTGTAGACTCACCTATGGTGCTGCAAATGGCATTGTTTCATTTTTTCGCTAGCTAATATTCCATCTCGACATGTAGCAGTTCTTCTATGTCCACCCAACTGTTGGTGAACTTTTTGGTTACTTCCATACCTTGGCTAGCGTAATACTGTGCAATGCAGATTTGCCTGCCTGTGTCATTCCAATTCTGTCTTCTTAGGTTCTAGGTCCAGGAATGGGCCTGCTGGATCATTTGGTAGCTCAATGTTTACCTTTTAAAGGCACCTCCATTCTGTTCTCATTAGTGGCTCTTTCCGGCTTCGTCCCTCTTAAAGTGGAGGGTATGCATTTCTCCACAACATCTTTAGCATTTATTGTTTATAGTTGACTTGCTGATGGTTATTCTGAAGGGTGTGAGCTGATACCTCTTTGTGGTTGAATTTGCATGTGTCTCATAATCCGTTGAAATTGAGTTTTAAGACATGTCCTTTTTATTTTTTAAAGTGTGATTACAGCTTAGTTCTTCAAAGTGTTTTCTTAAAGTATGTGCCACAATTTGAAATGTTCTGGCCATTCCCTCCCTCAAGAAATTTTGAGGGTAGGTTTCAGTTACAGCCCTGCAGTAGTTGTTCAAATGAAGTGACCATTAGCACAGGCTTTAAAGCTGCTTTTGCAGGTAATGGCCAGAGGGCGGCATCCTTTCTACGTTGCCCACTCTGGAAACTAGGGAAACAGACCTCCCGGCCAGTGGTGTTCCTGGCTTATAAATTAGAGTGGAATGTGCCCGGATAAACCCACAAAAGCTGATGTCTCTTACTTTCATTTGTTATTTAATTTTAATTTATATGTTTTATTGGAGTAATATTCCAATATGTACATGGACCACTTCTTCTTGGTGCATTCCTCTGTTGATGGACATTTTCGTTGCTTCCTAGTGTTGGCTATGATAAACATTGCTGGAGTGTAGGACTGCCTGCCTGTGACTTTTTGTTTTCAGTTTTATTTATTTATTTATTTAATTTTGGAAGTGTTGGGTATTCGTGAGGGCTTTCTATAGATGCAGCAAGCGGGGGCCACTCTTCATCGCGTTGTGTGGGCTTCTCACTGTCGCGGCCTCTTTTGCTCCGTAGCACAAGCTCCAGACGCGCAGGCTCAATAGTTGTGGCTCACGGGCTTAGTTGCTCCACGGCATGTGGGATCTTCCCAGACCAGGGCCCGAACCCGTGTCCCCTGCGTTGGCAGGCAGATTCTCAACCACTACGCCACCAAGGAAACCCCCAGCATGTGACTTTTAGATTCTCATTTTCTCAGGGTATAGGCCCAGCAGTGGCTGTGATTGACTGAGTGGTAGCTCAAAGTTTCCCTTTTAAAAGCACCTCCATTGTGTTTTCATTAGTGGCTCTTACCAGGTCCCCATTAGAACCGAGGGTACGCATTTCTCCAAAATCCCTTCAGCATGTATTGTTTGCAGCTTTTTACTAATGACCATTCTGACCGCTGTGAGCTGATAGGGTTTTGTAATTCGGGTTTGCATGTCTTTAAAAATTCCTAAAATACATGATTTTTCCACGCCTTTTCCTTTTCTGTTAAAAAAGAAAGAAAGAAAATAGTGTGAGTACAATATGCGTCTTGAAATTGTCTTCTCGGAAGTTTGCACTCTTTTGAAGTTTTTGGTCGATTTTTGACCCCAGGATTTTCTTGGAGGGCAGGTGTCATTTACAGAACTGCAAGTTTGGTGACTATTCAGTGACCTTTAGCAATGGGTTTAAAGCTGCTGTTGTGGGAACCGGCCACAAGGAGGCAGCATTTCTCCATTCCCAAATCTGGGTACTAGGGCAGCAGAGCCTTAATGGAAGTGGTGTTGTAGGTTGTAAATTAGAATGCAATGTGCCAGGAAAAAGCCCTTTCAGTTTATGTCTCATTACTTCTGGTTCATACTTTCACCTTAATTTTTATTTTTTATCACAGCAAATTTGTTTACAATGTTTTGTGTGTTCTAGGTGTGCAAGATATGGTTCTTTCACACATATACATATATCTATTCTTCTTCGCATCCTTTTCCCATGTAGGTTATGACACAATGTTGAGTAGTGTTCTCTTGGTGTTCCGTAGGTCTTTGGTGATTATATATTTCACATGTGTTTGTACATCTCTGTTACGCCCAGTGTCGTAACGTATCCAATCCTCACACCTTTCCATTTGGTGAACCATAAGTTTGTTTAATGAATCTGTGATTGCCTTTCTCTGTGGAAATATCTTCATTGGTATCAGTTTTTAGGTAACACCTTTAAGTGATATGATAGGACATGTGTCTTTCGCTTTCTCACTTACCACAAGTTGCGTGATTACTTGTAGACTCACCTATGGTGCTGCAAATGGCATTTTTTCGTTTTTTTGCTAGCTAATATTCCATCTCGACATGTAGCAGTTCTTCTATGTCCACCCATCTGTTGGTGAACTTTTTGGTTACTTCCATATCTTGGATAGAGTAATACGGTGCAGTGCAGATTTGCCAGCCTCTGTCTTTCCAATTCTGTCTTCTTAGGTTCTAGGTCCAGGAATGGGCCTGGTGGATCATTTGGTAGCTCAATGTTTACCTTTTAAAGCCTCCTCCATTCTTTTCTCATTAGTGGCTCTTTCCAGGTTTCGTCCCTCTTAAAGTGGAGGGTATGCATTTCTCCACAAGACCTTCAACATTTATTGTTTATAGTTGACTTGCTGATGGTTCTTCTGACTGGTGTGAGCTGATACCTCTTTGTGGTTGAATTTGCATGTGTCTCATAATCCGTTGAAATTGAGCTTTAAGGCATGTCCTTTTTATTTTTCAAAGTGTGACTACAGCTTAGTTCTTCAAAGTGTTTTCTTCAATTATGTGTCGCAATTTGAAATGTTCTGGCCATTCCCTCCCTCAAGAAATTTTGAGGGCAGGTTTCAGTTACAGCCCTGCAGTCGTTGTTCAAATGAAGTGACCATTAGCACAGGCTTTAAAGCTGCTTTTGCAGGTAATGGACAGAGGGCGGAATCCTTTCTACGTAGCCCACTCTGGAAACTAGGGAAACAGACCTCCTGGCTAGTGGTGTTCCTCGCTTATAAATTAGAGTGGAATGTGCCCGGAAAACCCCACAAAAGCTGATGTCTCTTACTTTCATTTGTTATTTAATTTTAATTTATATATTTTATTGGAGTAATATTCCAATATGTACATGGACCACTTCTTCTTGGTGTATTCCTCTGTTGATGGACATTTTCGTTGCTTCCAAGTGTTGGCTATGATAAACATTGCTGGAGTGTAGGACTGCCTGCCTGTGACTTTTTGTTTTCAGTTTTATTTATTTATTTATTTAATTTTGGATGTGTTGGGTCTTTGTGAGGGCTTTCTCTAGTTGCAGCAAGCGGGGGCCACTCTTCATCGCGTTTTGCGAGCTTCTCACTTTCGCGGCCTCTGTTGCTCCGGAGCACAAGCTCCTGACGCGCAGGCTCAATAGTTGTGGCTCACGAGCTTAGTTGCTCCGTGGCACGTGGGATCTTCCCAGACCAGGGCCCGAACCCGTGTCCCCTGCGTTGGCAGGCAGATTCTCCACCACTACGCCACCAAGGAAACCCCCAGCATGTGACTTTTAGATTCTCATTTTCTCAGGGTATAGGCCCAGCAGTGGCTGTGATTGATTGAGTGGTAGCTCAAAGTTTCCCTTTTAAAAGCACCTCCATTGTGGTTTCATTAGTGGCTCTTACCAGGTCCCCATTAGAACCGAGGGTACGCATTTCTCCAAAATCCCTTCAGCATGTATTGTTTGCAGCTTTTTACTAATGACCATTCTGACCGCTGTGAGCTGATAGGGTTTTGTAATTCGGGTTTGCATGTCTTTAAGAATTCCTAAAATATATGATTTTTCCACGCCGTTTCCTTTTCTGTTAAAAAAGAAAGAAAGAAAATAGTGTGCGTACAATATGCGTCTTGAAATTGTCTTCTCGGAAGATTGCCCTCTTTTGAAGTTTTTGGTCGATTTTTGACCCCAGGATTTTCTTGGAGGGCAGGTGTCATTTACAGAACTGCAAGTTTGGTGACTATTCAGTGACCTTTAGCAATGGGTTTAAAGCTGCTGTTGTGGGAACCGGCCACAAGGAGGCAGCATTTCTCCATTCCCAAATCTGGGTACTAGGGCAGCAGAGCCTTAATGGAAGTGGTGTTGTAGGTTGTAAATTAGAATGGAATGTGCCAGGAAAAAGCCCTTTCAGTTTATGTCTCATTACTTCTGGTTCGTATTTTTACCTTAATTTTTATTTTTTATCACAGCAAATTTGTTTACAATGTTTTGTGTGTTCTAGGTGTGCAAGATGTGGTTCTTTCACACATATACATATATCTATTCTTCTTCGGATCCTTTTCCCATGTAGGTTATGACACAATGTTGAGTAGTGTTCTCTTGGTGTTCCGTAGGTCTTTGGTGATTATATATTTCACATGTGTTTGTATATCTCTGTTAAGCCCAATGTCGTAACGTATCCAATCCTCACACCTTTCCATTTGGTGAACCATAAGATTGTTTAATGAATCTGTGATTGCCTTTCTCTGTGGAAATATCTTCATTGGTATCATTTTTTAGGTAACACCTCTAAGTGATATGATAGGACATGTGTCTTTCACTTTCTCACTTACCACAAGTTGCGTGATTAATTGTAGACTCACCTATGGTGCTGCAAATGGCATTGTTTCATTTTTTCGCTAGCTAATATTCCATCTCGACATGTAGCAGTTCTTCTATGTCCACCCAACTGTTGGTGAACTTTTTGGTTACTTCCATACCTTGGCTAGCGTAATACTGTGCAATGCAGATTTGCCTGCCTGTGTCATTCCAATTCTGTCTTCTTAGGTTCTAGGTCCAGGAATGGGCCTGCTGGATCATTTGGTAGCTCAATGTTTACCTTTTAAAGGCACCTCCATTCTGTTCTCATTAGTGGCTCTTTCCGGCTTCGTCCCTCTTAAAGTGGAGGGTATGCATTTCTCCACAACATCTTTAGCATTTATTGTTTATAGTTGACTTGCTGATGGTTATTCTGAAGGGTGTGAGCTGATACCTCTTTGTGGTTGAATTTGCATGTGTCTCATAATCCGTTGAAATTGAGTTTTAAGACATGTCCTTTTTATTTTTTAAAGTGTGATTACAGCTTAGTTCTTCAAAGTGTTTTCTTAAAGTATGTGCCACAATTTGAAATGTTCTGGCCATTCCCTCCCTCAAGAAATTTTGAGGGTAGGTTTCAGTTACAGCCCTGCAGTAGTTGTTCAAATGAAGTGACCATTAGCACAGGCTTTAAAGCTGCTTTTGCAGGTAATGGCCAGAGGGCGGCATCCTTTCTACGTTGCCCACTCTGGAAACTAGGGAAACAGACCTCCCGGCCAGTGGTGTTCCTGGCTTATAAATTAGAGTGGAATGTGCCCGGATAAACCCACAAAAGCTGATGTCTCTTACTTTCATTTGTTATTTAATTTTAATTTATATGTTTTATTGGAGTAATATTCCAATATGTACATGGACCACTTCTTCTTGGTGCATTCCTCTGTTGATGGACATTTTCGTTGCTTCCTAGTGTTGGCTATGATAAACATTGCTGGAGTGTAGGACTGCCTGCCTGTGACTTTTTGTTTTCAGTTTTATTTATTTATTTATTTAATTTTGGAAGTGTTGGGTATTCGTGAGGGCTTTCTATAGATGCAGCAAGCGGGGGCCACTCTTCATCGCGTTGTGTGGGCTTCTCACTGTCGCGGCCTCTTTTGCTCCGTAGCACAAGCTCCAGACGCGCAGGCTCAATAGTTGTGGCTCACGGGCTTAGTTGCTCCACGGCATGTGGGATCTTCCCAGACCAGGGCCCGAACCCGTGTCCCCTGCGTTGGCAGGCAGATTCTCAACCACTACGCCACCAAGGAAACCCCCAGCATGTGACTTTTAGATTCTCATTTTCTCAGGGTATAGGCCCAGCAGTGGCTGTGATTGACTGAGTGGTAGCTCAAAGTTTCCCTTTTAAAAGCACCTCCATTGTGTTTTCATTAGTGGCTCTTACCAGGTCCGCCTTAGAACCGAGGGTACGCATTTCTCCAAAATCCCTTCAGCATGTATTGTTTGCAGCTTTTTACTAATGACCATTCTGACCGCTGTGAGCTGATAGGGTTTTGTAATTCGGGTTTGCATGTCTTTAAAAATTCCTAAAATACATGATTTTTCCACGCCTTTTCCTTTTCTGTTAAAAAAGAAAGAAAGAAAATAGTGTGAGTACAATATGCGTCTTGAAATTGTCTTCTCGGAAGTTTGCACTCTTTTGAAGTTTTTGGTCGATTTTTGACCCCAGGATTTTCTTGGAGGGCAGGTGTCATTTACAGAACTGCAAGTTTGGTGACTATTCAGTGACCTTTAGCAATGGGTTTAAAGCTGCTGTTGTGGGAACCGGCCACAAGGAGGCAGCATTTCTCCATTCCCAAATCTGGGTACTAGGGCAGCAGAGCCTTAATGGAAGTGGTGTTGTAGGTTGTAAATTAGAATGCAATGTGCCAGGAAAAAGCCCTTTCAGTTTATGTCTCATTACTTCTGGTTCGTACTTTCACCTTAATTTTTATTTTTTATCACAGCAAATTTGTTTACAATGTTTTGTGTGTTCTAGGTGTGCAAAATATGGTTCTTTCACACATATACATATATCTATTCTTCTTCGCATCCTTTTCCCATGTAGGTTATGACACAATGTTGAGTAGTGTTCTCTTGGTGTTCCGTAGGTCTTTGGTGATTATATATTTCACATGTGTTTGTACATCTCTGTTACGCCCAGTGTCGTAACGTATCCAATCCTCACACCTTTCCATTTGGTGAACCATAAGTTTGTTTAATGAATCTGTGATTGCCTTTCTCTGTGGAAATATCTTCATTGGTATCAGTTTTTAGGTAACACCTTTAAGTGATATGATAGGACATGTGTCTTTCGCTTTCTCACTTACCACAAGTTGCGTGATTACTTGTAGACTCACCTATGGTGCTGCAAATGGCATTTTTTCGTTTTTTTGCTAGCTAATATTCCATCTCGACATGTAGCAGTTCTTCTATGTCCACCCATCTGTTGGTGAACTTTTTGGTTACTTCCATATCTTGGATAGAGTAATACGGTGCAGTGCAGATTTGCCAGCCTCTGTCTTTCCAATTCTGTCTTCTTAGGTTCTAGGTCCAGGAATGGGCCTGGTGGATCATTTGGTAGCTCAATGTTTACCTTTTAAAGGCTCCTCCATTCTTTTCTCATTAGTGGCTCTTTCCAGGTTTCGTCCCTCTTAAAGTGGAGGGTATGCATTTCTCCACAAGACCTTCAACATTTATTGTTTATAGTTGACTTGCTGATGGTTCTTCTGACTGGTGTGAGCTGATACCTCTTTGTGGTTGAATTTGCATGTGTCTCATAATCCGTTGAAATTGAGCTTTAAGGCATGTCCTTTTTATTTTTCAAAGTGTGACTACAGCTTAGTTCTTCAAAGTGTTTTCTTCAATTATGTGTCGCAATTTGAAATGTTCTGGCCATTCCCTCCCTCAAGAAATTTTGAGGGCAGGTTTCAGTTACAGCCCTGCAGTCGTTGTTCAAATGAAGTGACCATTAGCACAGGCTTTAAAGCTGCTTTTGCAGGTAATGGACAGAGGGCGGAATCCTTTCTACGTAGCCCACTCTGGAAACTAGGGAAACAGACCTCCTGGCTAGTGGTGTTCCTCGCTTATAAATTAGAGTGGAATGTGCCCGGAAAACCCCACAAAAGCTGATGTCTCTTACTTTCATTTGTTATTTAATTTTAATTTATATATTTTATTGGAGTAATATTCCAATATGTACATGGACCACTTCTTCTTGGTGTATTCCTCTGTTGATGGACATTTTCGTTGCTTCCAAGTGTTGGCTATGATAAACATTGCTGGAGTGTAGGACTGCCTGCCTGTGACTTTTTGTTTTCAGTTTTATTTATTTATTTATTTAATTTTGGATGTGTTGGGTCTTTGTGAGGGCTTTCTCTAGTTGCAGCAAGCGGGGGCCACTCTTCATCGCGTTTTGCGAGCTTCTCACTTTCGCGGCCTCTGTTGCTCCGGAGCACAAGCTCCAGACGCGCAGGCTCAATAGTTGTGGCTCACGAGCTTAGTTGCTCCGTGGCACGTGGGATCTTCCCAGACCAGGGCCCGAACCCGTGTCCCCTGCGTTGGCAGGCAGATTCTCCACCACTACGCCACCAAGGAAACCCCCAGCATGTGACTTTTAGATTCTCATTTTCTCAGGGTATAGGCCCAGCAGTGGCTGTGATTGATTGAGTGGTAGCTCAAAGTTTCCCTTTTAAAAGCACCTCCATTGTGGTTTCATTAGTGGCTCTTACCAGGTCCCCATTAGAACCGAGGGTACGCATTTCTCCAAAATCCCTTCAGCATGTATTGTTTGCAGCTTTTTACTAATGACCATTCTGACCGCTGTGAGCTGATAGGGTTTTGTAATTCGGGTTTGCATGTCTTTAAGAATTCCTAAAATATATGATTTTTCCACGCCGTTTCCTTTTCTGTTAAAAAAGAAAGAAAGAAAATAGTGTGCGTACAATATGCGTCTTGAAATTGTCTTCTCGGAAGATTGCCCTCTTTTGAAGTTTTTGGTCGATTTTTGACCCCAGGATTTTCTTGGAGGGCAGGTGTCATTTACAGAACTGCAAGTTTGGTGACTATTCAGTGACCTTTAGCAATGGGTTTAAAGCTGCTGTTGTGGGAACCGGCCACAAGGAGGCAGCATTTCTCCATTCCCAAATCTGGGTACTAGGGCAGCAGAGCCTTAATGGAAGTGGTGTTGTAGGTTGTAAATTAGAATGGAATGTGCCAGGAAAAAGCCCTTTCAGTTTATGTCTCATTACTTCTGGTTCGTATTTTTACCTTAATTTTTATTTTTTATCACAGCAAATTTGTTTACAATGTTTTGTGTGTTCTAGGTGTGCAAGATGTGGTTCTTTCACACATATACATATATCTATTCTTCTTCGGATCCTTTTCCCATGTAGGTTATGACACAATGTTGAGTAGTGTTCTCTTGGTGTTCCGTAGGTCTTTGGTGATTATATATTTCACATGTGTTTGTATATCTCTGTTAAGCCCAATGTCGTAACGTATCCAATCCTCACACCTTTCCATTTGGTGAACCATAAGATTGTTTAATGAATCTGTGATTGCCTTTCTCTGTGGAAATATCTTCATTGGTATCATTTTTTAGGTAACACCTCTAAGTGATATGATAGGACATGTGTCTTTCACTTTCTCACTTACCACAAGTTGCGTGATTAATTGTAGACTCACCTATGGTGCTGCAAATGGCATTGTTTCATTTTTTCGCTAGCTAATATTCCATCTCGACATGTAGCAGTTCTTCTATGTCCACCCAACTGTTGGTGAACTTTTTGGTTACTTCCATACCTTGGCTAGCGTAATACTGTGCAATGCAGATTTGCCTGCCTGTGTCATTCCAATTCTGTCTTCTTAGGTTCTAGGTCCAGGAATGGGCCTGCTGGATCATTTGGTAGCTCAATGTTTACCTTTTAAAGGCACCTCCATTCTGTTCTCATTAGTGGCTCTTTCCGGCTTCGTCCCTCTTAAAGTGGAGGGTATGCATTTCTCCACAACATCTTTAGCATTTATTGTTTATAGTTGACTTGCTGATGGTTATTCTGAAGGGTGTGAGCTGATACCTCTTTGTGGTTGAATTTGCATGTGTCTCATAATCCGTTGAAATTGAGTTTTAAGACATGTCCTTTTTATTTTTTAAAGTGTGATTACAGCTTAGTTCTTCAAAGTGTTTTCTTAAAGTATGTGCCACAATTTGAAATGTTCTGGCCATTCCCTCCCTCAAGAAATTTTGAGGGTAGGTTTCAGTTACAGCCCTGCAGTAGTTGTTCAAATGAAGTGACCATTAGCACAGGCTTTAAAGCTGCTTTTGCAGGTAATGGCCAGAGGGCGGCATCCTTTCTACGTTGCCCACTCTGGAAACTAGGGAAACAGACCTCCCGGCCAGTGGTGTTCCTGGCTTATAAATTAGAGTGGAATGTGCCCGGATAAACCCACAAAAGCTGATGTCTCTTACTTTCATTTGTTATTTAATTTTAATTTATATGTTTTATTGGAGTAATATTCCAATATGTACATGGACCACTTCTTCTTGGTGCATTCCTCTGTTGATGGACATTTTCGTTGCTTCCTAGTGTTGGCTATGATAAACATTGCTGGAGTGTAGGACTGCCTGCCTGTGACTTTTTGTTTTCAGTTTTATTTATTTATTTATTTAATTTTGGAAGTGTTGGGTATTCGTGAGGGCTTTCTATAGATGCAGCAAGCGGGGGCCACTCTTCATCGCGTTGTGTGGGCTTCTCACTGTCGCGGCCTCTTTTGCTCCGTAGCACAAGCTCCAGACGCGCAGGCTCAATAGTTGTGGCTCACGGGCTTAGTTGCTCCACGGCATGTGGGATCTTCCCAGACCAGGGCCCGAACCCGTGTCCCCTGCGTTGGCAGGCAGATTCTCAACCACTACGCCACCAAGGAAACCCCCAGCATGTGACTTTTAGATTCTCATTTTCTCAGGGTATAGGCCCAGCAGTGGCTGTGATTGACTGAGTGGTAGCTCAAAGTTTCCCTTTTAAAAGCACCTCCATTGTGTTTTCATTAGTGGCTCTTACCAGGTCCCCATTAGAACCGAGGGTACGCATTTCTCCAAAATCCCTTCAGCATGTATTGTTTGCAGCTTTTTACTAATGACCATTCTGACCGCTGTGAGCTGATAGGGTTTTGTAATTCGGGTTTGCATGTCTTTAAAAATTCCTAAAATACATGATTTTTCCACGCCTTTTCCTTTTCTGTTAAAAAAGAAAGAAAGAAAATAGTGTGAGTACAATATGCGTCTTGAAATTGTCTTCTCGGAAGTTTGCACTCTTTTGAAGTTTTTGGTCGATTTTTGACCCCAGGATTTTCTTGGAGGGCAGGTGTCATTTACAGAACTGCAAGTTTGGTGACTATTCAGTGACCTTTAGCAATGGGTTTAAAGCTGCTGTTGTGGGAACCGGCCACAAGGAGGCAGCATTTCTCCATTCCCAAATCTGGGTACTAGGGCAGCAGAGCCTTAATGGAAGTGGTGTTGTAGGTTGTAAATTAGAATGCAATGTGCCAGGAAAAAGCCCTTTCAGTTTATGTCTCATTACTTCTGGTTCATACTTTCACCTTAATTTTTATTTTTTATCACAGCAAATTTGTTTACAATGTTTTGTGTGTTCTAGGTGTGCAAGATATGGTTCTTTCACACATATACATATATCTATTCTTCTTCGCATCCTTTTCCCATGTAGGTTATGACACAATGTTGAGTAGTGTTCTCTTGGTGTTCCGTAGGTCTTTGGTGATTATATATTTCACATGTGTTTGTACATCTCTGTTACGCCCAGTGTCGTAACGTATCCAATCCTCACACCTTTCCATTTGGTGAACCATAAGTTTGTTTAATGAATCTGTGATTGCCTTTCTCTGTGGAAATATCTTCATTGGTATCAGTTTTTAGGTAACACCTTTAAGTGATATGATAGGACATGTGTCTTTCGCTTTCTCACTTACCACAAGTTGCGTGATTACTTGTAGACTCACCTATGGTGCTGCAAATGGCATTTTTTCGTTTTTTTGCTAGCTAATATTCCATCTCGACATGTAGCAGTTCTTCTATGTCCACCCATCTGTTGGTGAACTTTTTGGTTACTTCCATATCTTGGATAGAGTAATACGGTGCAGTGCAGATTTGCCAGCCTCTGTCTTTCCAATTCTGTCTTCTTAGGTTCTAGGTCCAGGAATGGGCCTGGTGGATCATTTGGTAGCTCAATGTTTACCTTTTAAAGCCTCCTCCATTCTTTTCTCATTAGTGGCTCTTTCCAGGTTTCGTCCCTCTTAAAGTGGAGGGTATGCATTTCTCCACAAGACCTTCAACATTTATTGTTTATAGTTGACTTGCTGATGGTTCTTCTGACTGGTGTGAGCTGATACCTCTTTGTGGTTGAATTTGCATGTGTCTCATAATCCGTTGAAATTGAGCTTTAAGGCATGTCCTTTTTATTTTTCAAAGTGTGACTACAGCTTAGTTCTTCAAAGTGTTTTCTTCAATTATGTGTCGCAATTTGAAATGTTCTGGCCATTCCCTCCCTCAAGAAATTTTGAGGGCAGGTTTCAGTTACAGCCCTGCAGTCGTTGTTCAAATGAAGTGACCATTAGCACAGGCTTTAAAGCTGCTTTTGCAGGTAATGGACAGAGGGCGGAATCCTTTCTACGTAGCCCACTCTGGAAACTAGGGAAACAGACCTCCTGGCTAGTGGTGTTCCTCGCTTATAAATTAGAGTGGAATGTGCCCGGAAAACCCCACAAAAGCTGATGTCTCTTACTTTCATTTGTTATTTAATTTTAATTTATATATTTTATTGGAGTAATATTCCAATATGTACATGGACCACTTCTTCTTGGTGTATTCCTCTGTTGATGGACATTTTCGTTGCTTCCAAGTGTTGGCTATGATAAACATTGCTGGAGTGTAGGACTGCCTGCCTGTGACTTTTTGTTTTCAGTTTTATTTATTTATTTATTTAATTTTGGATGTGTTGGGTCTTTGTGAGGGCTTTCTCTAGTTGCAGCAAGCGGGGGCCACTCTTCATCGCGTTTTGCGAGCTTCTCACTTTCGCGGCCTCTGTTGCTCCGGAGCACAAGCTCCTGACGCGCAGGCTCAATAGTTGTGGCTCACGAGCTTAGTTGCTCCGTGGCACGTGGGATCTTCCCAGACCAGGGCCCGAACCCGTGTCCCCTGCGTTGGCAGGCAGATTCTCCACCACTACGCCACCAAGGAAACCCCCAGCATGTGACTTTTAGATTCTCATTTTCTCAGGGTATAGGCCCAGCAGTGGCTGTGATTGATTGAGTGGTAGCTCAAAGTTTCCCTTTTAAAAGCACCTCCATTGTGGTTTCATTAGTGGCTCTTACCAGGTCCCCATTAGAACCGAGGGTACGCATTTCTCCAAAATCCCTTCAGCATGTATTGTTTGCAGCTTTTTACTAATGACCATTCTGACCGCTGTGAGCTGATAGGGTTTTGTAATTCGGGTTTGCATGTCTTTAAGAATTCCTAAAATATATGATTTTTCCACGCCGTTTCCTTTTCTGTTAAAAAAGAAAGAAAGAAAATAGTGTGCGTACAATATGCGTCTTGAAATTGTCTTCTCGGAAGATTGCCCTCTTTTGAAGTTTTTGGTCGATTTTTGACCCCAGGATTTTCTTGGAGGGCAGGTGTCATTTACAGAACTGCAAGTTTGGTGACTATTCAGTGACCTTTAGCAATGGGTTTAAAGCTGCTGTTGTGGGAACCGGCCACAAGGAGGCAGCATTTCTCCATTCCCAAATCTGGGTACTAGGGCAGCAGAGCCTTAATGGAAGTGGTGTTGTAGGTTGTAAATTAGAATGGAATGTGCCAGGAAAAAGCCCTTTCAGTTTATGTCTCATTACTTCTGGTTCGTATTTTTACCTTAATTTTTATTTTTTATCACAGCAAATTTGTTTACAATGTTTTGTGTGTTCTAGGTGTGCAAGATGTGGTTCTTTCACACATATACATATATCTATTCTTCTTCGGATCCTTTTCCCATGTAGGTTATGACACAATGTTGAGTAGTGTTCTCTTGGTGTTCCGTAGGTCTTTGGTGATTATATATTTCACATGTGTTTGTATATCTCTGTTAAGCCCAATGTCGTAACGTATCCAATCCTCACACCTTTCCATTTGGTGAACCATAAGATTGTTTAATGAATCTGTGATTGCCTTTCTCTGTGGAAATATCTTCATTGGTATCATTTTTTAGGTAACACCTCTAAGTGATATGATAGGACATGTGTCTTTCGCTTTCTCACTTACCACAAGTTGCGTGATTAATTGTAGACTCACCTATGGTGCTGCAAATGGCATTGTTTCATTTTTTCGCTAGCTAATATTCCATCTCGACATGTAGCAGTTCTTCTATGTCCACCCAACTGTTGGTGAACTTTTTGGTTACTTCCATACCTTGGCTAGCGTAATACTGTGCAATGCAGATTTGCCTGCCTGTGTCATTCCAATTCTGTCTTCTTAGGTTCTAGGTCCAGGAATGGGCCTGCTGGATCATTTGGTAGCTCAATGTTTACCTTTTAAAGGCACCTCCATTCTGTTCTCATTAGTGGCTCTTTCCGGCTTCGTCCCTCTTAAAGTGGAGGGTATGCATTTCTCCACAACATCTTTAGCATTTATTGTTTATAGTTGACTTGCTGATGGTTATTCTGAAGGGTGTGAGCTGATACCTCTTTGTGGTTGAATTTGCATGTGTCTCATAATCCGTTGAAATTGAGTTTTAAGACATGTCCTTTTTATTTTTTAAAGTGTGATTACAGCTTAGTTCTTCAAAGTGTTTTCTTAAAGTATGTGCCACAATTTGAAATGTTCTGGCCATTCCCTCCCTCAAGAAATTTTGAGGGTAGGTTTCAGTTACAGCCCTGCAGTAGTTGTTCAAATGAAGTGACCATTAGCACAGGCTTTAAAGCTGCTTTTGCAGGTAATGGCCAGAGGGCGGCATCCTTTCTACGTTGCCCACTCTGGAAACTAGGGAAACAGACCTCCCGGCCAGTGGTGTTCCTGGCTTATAAATTAGAGTGGAATGTGCCCGGATAAACCCACAAAAGCTGATGTCTCTTACTTTCATTTGTTATTTAATTTTAATTTATATGTTTTATTGGAGTAATATTCCAATATGTACATGGACCACTTCTTCTTGGTGCATTCCTCTGTTGATGGACATTTTCGTTGCTTCCTAGTGTTGGCTATGATAAACATTGCTGGAGTGTAGGACTGCCTGCCTGTGACTTTTTGTTTTCAGTTTTATTTATTTATTTATTTAATTTTGGAAGTGTTGGGTATTCGTGAGGGCTTTCTATAGATGCAGCAAGCGGGGGCCACTCTTCATCGCGTTGTGTGGGCTTCTCACTGTCGCGGCCTCTTTTGCTCCGTAGCACAAGCTCCAGACGCGCAGGCTCAATAGTTGTGGCTCACGGGCTTAGTTGCTCCACGGCATGTGGGATCTTCCCAGACCAGGGCCCGAACCCGTGTCCCCTGCATTGGCAGGCAGATTCTCAACCACTACGCCACCAAGGAAACCCCCAGCATGTGACTTTTAGATTCTCATTTTCTCAGGGTATAGGCCCAGCAGTGGCTGTGATTGACTGAGTGGTAGCTCAAAGTTTCCCTTTTAAAAGCACCTCCATTGTGTTTTCATTAGTGGCTCTTACCAGGTCCGCCTTAGAACCGAGGGTACGCATTTCTCCAAAATCCCTTCAGCATGTATTGTTTGCAGCTTTTTACTAATGACCATTCTGACCGCTGTGAGCTGATAGGGTTTTGTAATTCGGGTTTGCATGTCTTTAAAAATTCCTAAAATACATGATTTTTCCACGCCTTTTCCTTTTCTGTTAAAAAAGAAAGAAAGAAAATAGTGTGAGTACAATATGCGTCTTGAAATTGTCTTCTCGGAAGTTTGCACTCTTTTGAAGTTTTTGGTCGATTTTTGACCCCAGGATTTTCTTGGAGGGCAGGTGTCATTTACAGAACTGCAAGTTTGGTGACTATTCAGTGACCTTTAGCAATGGGTTTAAAGCTGCTGTTGTGGGAACCGGCCACAAGGAGGCAGCATTTCTCCATTCCCAAATCTGGGTACTAGGGCAGCAGAGCCTTAATGGAAGTGGTGTTGTAGGTTGTAAATTAGAATGCAATGTGCCAGGAAAAAGCCCTTTCAGTTTATGTCTCATTACTTCTGGTTCGTACTTTCACCTTAATTTTTATTTTTTATCACAGCAAATTTGTTTACAATGTTTTGTGTGTTCTAGGTGTGCAAAATATGGTTCTTTCACACATATACATATATCTATTCTTCTTCGCATCCTTTTCCCATGTAGGTTATGACACAATGTTGAGTAGTGTTCTCTTGGTGTTCCGTAGGTCTTTGGTGATTATATATTTCACATGTGTTTGTACATCTCTGTTACGCCCAGTGTCGTAACGTATCCAATCCTCACACCTTTCCATTTGGTGAACCATAAGTTTGTTTAATGAATCTGTGATTGCCTTTCTCTGTGGAAATATCTTCATTGGTATCAGTTTTTAGGTAACACCTTTAAGTGATATGATAGGACATGTGTCTTTCGCTTTCTCACTTACCACAAGTTGCGTGATTACTTGTAGACTCACCTATGGTGCTGCAAATGGCATTTTTTCGTTTTTTTGCTAGCTAATATTCCATCTCGACATGTAGCAGTTCTTCTATGTCCACCCATCTGTTGGTGAACTTTTTGGTTACTTCCATATCTTGGATAGAGTAATACGGTGCAGTGCAGATTTGCCAGCCTCTGTCTTTCCAATTCTGTCTTCTTAGGTTCTAGGTCCAGGAATGGGCCTGGTGGATCATTTGGTAGCTCAATGTTTACCTTTTAAAGGCTCCTCCATTCTTTTCTCATTAGTGGCTCTTTCCAGGTTTCGTCCCTCTTAAAGTGGAGGGTATGCATTTCTCCACAAGACCTTCAACATTTATTGTTTATAGTTGACTTGCTGATGGTTCTTCTGACTGGTGTGAGCTGATACCTCTTTGTGGTTGAATTTGCATGTGTCTCATAATCCGTTGAAATTGAGCTTTAAGGCATGTCCTTTTTATTTTTCAAAGTGTGACTACAGCTTAGTTCTTCAAAGTGTTTTCTTCAATTATGTGTCGCAATTTGAAATGTTCTGGCCATTCCCTCCCTCAAGAAATTTTGAGGGCAGGTTTCAGTTACAGCCCTGCAGTCGTTGTTCAAATGAAGTGACCATTAGCACAGGCTTTAAAGCTGCTTTTGCAGGTAATGGACAGAGGGCGGAATCCTTTCTACGTAGCCCACTCTGGAAACTAGGGAAACAGACCTCCTGGCTAGTGGTGTTCCTTGCTTATAAATTAGAGTGGAATGTGCCCGGAAAACCCCACAAAAGCTGATGTCTCTTACTTTCATTTGTTATTTAATTTTAATTTATATATTTTATTGGAGTAATATTCCAATATGTACATGGACCACTTCTTCTTGGTGTATTCCTCTGTTGATGGACATTTTCGTTGCTTCCAAGTGTTGGCTATGATAAACATTGCTGGAGTGTAGGACTGCCTGCCTGTGACTTTTTGTTTTCAGTTTTATTTATTTATTTATTTAATTTTGGATGTGTTGGGTCTTTGTGAGGGCTTTCTCTAGTTGCAGCAAGCGGGGGCCACTCTTCATCGCGTTTTGCGAGCTTCTCACTTTCGCGGCCTCTGTTGCTCCGGAGCACAAGCTCCTGACGCGCAGGCTCAATAGTTGTGGCTCACGAGCTTAGTTGCTCCGTGGCACGTGGGATCTTCCCAGACCAGGGCCCGAACCCGTGTCCCCTGCGTTGGCAGGCAGATTCTCCACCACTACGCCACCAAGGAAACCCCCAGCATGTGACTTTTAGATTCTCATTTTCTCAGGGTATAGGCCCAGCAGTGGCTGTGATTGATTGAGTGGTAGCTCAAAGTTTCCCTTTTAAAAGCACCTCCATTGTGGTTTCATTAGTGGCTCTTACCAGGTCCCCATTAGAACCGAGGGTACGCATTTCTCCAAAATCCCTTCAGCATGTATTGTTTGCAGCTTTTTACTAATGACCATTCTTACCGCTGTGAGCTGATAGGGTTTTGTAATTCGGGTTTGCATGTCTTTAAGAATTCCTAAAATATATGATTTTTCCACGCCGTTTCCTTTTCTGTTAAAAAAGAAAGAAAGAAAATAGTGTGCGTACAATATGCGTCTTGAAATTGTCTTCTCGGAAGATTGCCCTCTTTTGAAGTTTTTGGTCGATTTTTGACCCCAGGATTTTCTTGGAGGGCAGGTGTCATTTACAGAACTGCAAGTTTGGTGACTATTCAGTGACCTTTAGCAATGGGTTTAAAGCTGCTGTTGTGGGAACCGGCCACAAGGAGGCAGCATTTCTCCATTCCCAAATCTGGGTACTAGGGCAGCAGAGCCTTAATGGAAGTGGTGTTGTAGGTTGTAAATTAGAATGGAATGTGCCAGGAAAAAGCCCTTTCAGTTTATGTCTCATTACTTCTGGTTCGTATTTTTACCTTAATTTTTATTTTTTATCACAGCAAATTTGTTTACAATGTTTTGTGTGTTCTAGGTGTGCAAGATGTGGTTCTTTCACACATATACATATATCTATTCTTCTTCGGATCCTTTTCCCATGTAGGTTATGACACAATGTTGAGTAGTGTTCTCTTGGTGTTCCGTAGGTCTTTGGTGATTATATATTTCACATGTGTTTGTATATCTCTGTTAAGCCCAATGTCGTAACGTATCCAATCCTCACACCTTTCCATTTGGTGAACCATAAGATTGTTTAATGAATCTGTGATTGCCTTTCTCTGTGGAAATATCTTCATTGGTATCATTTTTTAGGTAACACCTCTAAGTGATATGATAGGACATGTGTCTTTCACTTTCTCACTTACCACAAGTTGCGTGATTAATTGTAGACTCACCTATGGTGCTGCAAATGGCATTGTTTCATTTTTTCGCTAGCTAATATTCCATCTCGACATGTAGCAGTTCTTCTATGTCCACCCAACTGTTGGTGAACTTTTTGGTTACTTCCATACCTTGGCTAGCGTAATACTGTGCAATGCAGATTTGCCTGCCTGTGTCATTCCAATTCTGTCTTCTTAGGTTCTAGGTCCAGGAATGGGCCTGCTGGATCATTTGGTAGCTCAATGTTTACCTTTTAAAGGCACCTCCATTCTGTTCTCATTAGTGGCTCTTTCCGGCTTCGTCCCTCTTAAAGTGGAGGGTATGCATTTCTCCACAACATCTTTAGCATTTATTGTTTATAGTTGACTTGCTGATGGTTATTCTGAAGGGTGTGAGCTGATACCTCTTTGTGGTTGAATTTGCATGTGTCTCATAATCCGTTGAAATTGAGTTTTAAGACATGTCCTTTTTATTTTTTAAAGTGTGATTACAGCTTAGTTCTTCAAAGTGTTTTCTTAAAGTATGTGCCACAATTTGAAATGTTCTGGCCATTCCCTCCCTCAAGAAATTTTGAGGGTAGGTTTCAGTTACAGCCCTGCAGTAGTTGTTCAAATGAAGTGACCATTAGCACAGGCTTTAAAGCTGCTTTTGCAGGTAATGGCCAGAGGGCGGCATCCTTTCTACGTTGCCCACTCTGGAAACTAGGGAAACAGACCTCCCGGCCAGTGGTGTTCCTGGCTTATAAATTAGAGTGGAATGTGCCCGGATAAACCCACAAAAGCTGATGTCTCTTACTTTCATTTGTTATTTAATTTTAATTTATATGTTTTATTGGAGTAATATTCCAATATGTACATGGACCACTTCTTCTTGGTGCATTCCTCTGTTGATGGACATTTTCGTTGCTTCCTAGTGTTGCCTATGATAAACATTGCTGGAGTGTAGGACTGCCTGCCTGTGACTTTTTGTTTTCAGTTTTATTTATTTATTTATTTAATTTTGGAAGTGTTGGGTATTCGTGAGGGCTTTCTATAGATGCAGCAAGCGGGGGCCACTCTTCATCGCGTTGTGTGGGCTTCTCACTGTCGCGGCCTCTTTTGCTCCGTAGCACAAGCTCCAGACGCGCAGGCTCAATAGTTGTGGCTCACGGGCTTAGTTGCTCCACGGCATGTGGGATCTTCCCAGACCAGGGCCCGAACCCGTGTCCCCTGCGTTGGCAGGCAGATTCTCAACCACTACGCCACCAAGGAAACCCCCAGCATGTGACTTTTAGATTCTCATTTTCTCAGGGTATAGGCCCAGCAGTGGCTGTGATTGACTGAGTGGTAGCTCAAAGTTTCCCTTTTAAAAGCACCTCCATTGTGTTTTCATTAGTGGCTCTTACCAGGTCCCCATTAGAACCGAGGGTACGCATTTCTCCAAAATCCCTTCAGCATGTATTGTTTGCAGCTTTTTACTAATGACCATTCTGACCGCTGTGAGCTGATAGGGTTTTGTAATTCGGGTTTGCATGTCTTTAAAAATTCCTAAAATACATGATTTTTCCACGCCTTTTCCTTTTCTGTTAAAAAAGAAAGAAAGAAAATAGTGTGAGTACAATATGCGTCTTGAAATTGTCTTCTCGGAAGTTTGCACTCTTTTGAAGTTTTTGGTCGATTTTTGACCCCAGGATTTTCTTGGAGGGCAGGTGTCATTTACAGAACTGCAAGTTTGGTGACTATTCAGTGACCTTTAGCAATGGGTTTAAAGCTGCTGTTGTGGGAACCGGCCACAAGGAGGCAGCATTTCTCCATTCCCAAATCTGGGTACTAGGGCAGCAGAGCCTTAATGGAAGTGGTGTTGTAGGTTGTAAATTAGAATGCAATGTGCCAGGAAAAAGCCCTTTCAGTTTATGTCTCATTACTTCTGGTTCGTACTTTCACCTTAATTTTTATTTTTTATCACAGCAAATTTGTTTACAATGTTTTGTGTGTTCTAGGTGTGCAAAATATGGTTCTTTCACACATATACATATATCTATTCTTCTTCGCATCCTTTTCCCATGTAGGTTATGACACAATGTTGAGTAGTGTTCTCTTGGTGTTCCGTAGGTCTTTGGTGATTATATATTTCACATGTGTTTGTACATCTCTGTTACGCCCAGTGTCGTAACGTATCCAATCCTCACACCTTTCCATTTGGTGAACCATAAGTTTGTTTAATGAATCTGTGATTGCCTTTCTCTGTGGAAATATCTTCATTGGTATCAGTTTTTAGGTAACACCTTTAAGTGATATGATAGGACATGTGTCTTTCGCTTTCTCACTTACCACAAGTTGCGTGATTACTTGTAGACTCACCTATGGTGCTGCAAATGGCATTTTTTCGTTTTTTTTGCTAGCTAATATTCCATCTCGACATGTAGCAGTTCTTCTATGTCCACCCATCTGTTGGTGAACTTTTTGGTTACTTCCATATCTTGGATAGAGTAATACGGTGCAGTGCAGATTTGCCAGCCTCTGTCTTTCCAATTCTGTCTTCTTAGGTTCTAGGTCCAGGAATGGGCCTGGTGGATCATTTGGTAGCTCAATGTTTACCTTTTAAAGGCTCCTCCATTCTTTTCTCATTAGTGGCTCTTTCCAGGTTTCGTCCCTCTTAAAGTGGAGGGTATGCATTTCTCCACAAGACCTTCAACATTTATTGTTTATAGTTGACTTGCTGATGGTTCTTCTGACTGGTGTGAGCTGATACCTCTTTGTGGTTGAATTTGCATGTGTCTCATAATCCGTTGAAATTGAGCTTTAAGGCATGTCCTTTTTATTTTTCAAAGTGTGACTACAGCTTAGTTCTTCAAAGTGTTTTCTTCAATTATGTGTCGCAATTTGAAATGTTCTGGCCATTCCCTCCCTCAAGAAATTTTGAGGGCAGGTTTCAGTTACAGCCCTGCAGTCGTTGTTCAAATGAAGTGACCATTAGCACAGGCTTTAAAGCTGCTTTTGCAGGTAATGGACAGAGGGCGGAATCCTTTCTACGTAGCCCACTCTGGAAACTAGGGAAACAGACCTCCTGGCTAGTGGTGTTCCTCGCTTATAAATTAGAGTGGAATGTGCCCGGAAAACCCCACAAAAGCTGATGTCTCTTACTTTCATTTGTTATTTAATTTTAATTTATATATTTTATTGGAGTAATATTCCAATATGTACATGGACCACTTCTTCTTGGTGTATTCCTCTGTTGATGGACATTTTCGTTGCTTCCAAGTGTTGGCTATGATAAACATTGCTGGAGTGTAGGACTGCCTGCCTGTGACTTTTTGTTTTCAGTTTTATTTATTTATTTATTTAATTTTGGATGTGTTGGGTCTTTGTGAGGGCTTTCTCTAGTTGCAGCAAGCGGGGGCCACTCTTCATCGCGTTTTGCGAGCTTCTCACTTTCGCGGCCTCTGTTGCTCCGGAGCACAAGCTCCTGACGCGCAGGCTCAATAGTTGTGGCTCACGAGCTTAGTTGCTCCGTGGCACGTGGGATCTTCCCAGACCAGGGCCCGAACCCGTGTCCCCTGCGTTGGCAGGCAGATTCTCCACCACTACGCCACCAAGGAAACCCCCAGCATGTGACTTTTAGATTCTCATTTTCTCAGGGTATAGGCCCAGCAGTGGCTGTGATTGATTGAGTGGTAGCTCAAAGTTTCCCTTTTAAAAGCACCTCCATTGTGGTTTCATTAGTGGCTCTTACCAGGTCCCCATTAGAACCGAGGGTACGCATTTCTCCAAAATCCCTTCAGCATGTATTGTTTGCAGCTTTTTACTAATGACCATTCTGACCGCTGTGAGCTGATAGGGTTTTGTAATTCGGGTTTGCATGTCTTTAAGAATTCCTAAAATATATGATTTTTCCACGCCGTTTCCTTTTCTGTTAAAAAAGAAAGAAAGAAAATAGTGTGCGTACAATATGCGTCTTGAAATTGTCTTCTCGGAAGATTGCCCTCTTTTGAAGTTTTTGGTCGATTTTTGACCCCAGGATTTTCTTGGAGGGCAGGTGTCATTTACAGAACTGCAAGTTTGGTGACTATTCAGTGACCTTTAGCAATGGGTTTAAAGCTGCTGTTGTGGGAACCGGCCACAAGGAGGCAGCATTTATCCATTCCCAAATCTGGGTACTAGGGCAGCAGAGCCTTAATGGAAGTGGTGTTGTAGGTTGTAAATTAGAATGCAATGTGCCAGGAAAAAGCCCTTTCAGTTTATGTCTCATTACTTCTGGTTCGTATTTTTACCTTAATTTTTATTTTTTATCACAGCAAATTTGTTTACAATGTTTTGTGTGTTCTAGGTGTGCAAGATGTGGTTCTTTCACACATATACATATATCTATTCTTCTTCGGATCCTTTTCCCATGTAGGTTATGACACAATGTTGAGTAGTGTTCTCTTGGTGTTCCGTAGGTCTTTGGTGATTATATATTTCACATGTGTTTGTATATCTCTGTTAAGCCCAATGTCGTAACGTATCCAATCCTCACACCTTTCCATTTGGTGAACCATAAGATTGTTTAATGAATCTGTGATTGCCTTTCTCTGTGGAAATATCTTCATTGGTATCATTTTTTAGGTAACACCTCTAAGTGATATGATAGGACATGTGTCTTTCACTTTCTCACTTACCACAAGTTGCGTGATTAATTGTAGACTCACCTATGGTGCTGCAAATGGCATTGTTTCATTTTTTCACTAGCTAATATTCCATCTCGACATGTAGCAGTTCTTCTATGTCCACCCAACTGTTGGTGAACTTTTTGGTTACTTCCATACCTTGGCTAGCGTAATACTGTGCAATGCAGATTTGCCTGCCTGTGTCATTCCAATTCTGTCTTCTTAGGTTCTAGGTCCAGGAATGGGCCTGCTGGATCATTTGGTAGCTCAATGTTTACCTTTTAAAGGCACCTCCATTCTGTTCTCATTAGTGGCTCTTTCCGGCTTCGTCCCTCTTAAAGTGGAGGGTATGCATTTCTCCACAACATCTTTAGCATTTATTGTTTATAGTTGACTTGCTGATGGTTATTCTGAAGGGTGTGAGCTGATACCTCTTTGTGGTTGAATTTGCATGTGTCTCATAATCCGTTGAAATTGAGTTTTAAGACATGTCCTTTTTATTTTTTAAAGTGTGATTACAGCTTAGTTCTTCAAAGTGTTTTCTTAAAGTATGTGCCACAATTTGAAATGTTCTGGCCATTCCCTCCCTCAAGAAATTTTGAGGGTAGGTTTCAGTTACAGCCCTGCAGTAGTTGTTCAAATGAAGTGACCATTAGCACAGGCTTTAAAGCTGCTTTTGCAGGTAATGGCCAGAGGGCGGCATCCTTTCTACGTTGCCCACTCTGGAAACTAGGGAAACAGACCTCCCGGCCAGTGGTGTTCCTGGCTTATAAATTAGAGTGGAATGTGCCCGGATAAACCCACAAAAGCTGATGTCTCTTACTTTCATTTGTTATTTAATTTTAATTTATATGTTTTATTGGAGTAATATTCCAATATGTACATGGACCACTTCTTCTTGGTGCATTCCTCTGTTGATGGACATTTTCGTTGCTTCCTAGTGTTGGCTATGATAAACATTGCTGGAGTGTAGGACTGCCTGCCTGTGACTTTTTGTTTTCAGTTTTATTTATTTATTTATTTAATTTTGGAAGTGTTGGGTATTCGTGAGGGCTTTCTATAGATGCAGCAAGCGGGGGCCACTCTTCATCGCGTTGTGTGGGCTTCTCACTGTCGCGGCCTCTTTTGCTCCGTAGCACAAGCTCCAGACGCGCAGGCTCAATAGTTGTGGCTCACGGGCTTAGTTGCTCCACGGCATGTGGGATCTTCCCAGACCAGGGCCCGAACCCGTGTCCCCTGCATTGGCAGGCAGATTCTCAACCACTACGCCACCAAGGAAACCCCCAGCATGTGACTTTTAGATTCTCATTTTCTCAGGGTATAGGCCCAGCAGTGGCTGTGATTGACTGAGTGGTAGCTCAAAGTTTCCCTTTTAAAAGCACCTCCATTGTGTTTTCATTAGTGGCTCTTACCAGGTCCCCATTAGAACCGAGGGTACGCATTTCTCCAAAATCCCTTCAGCATGTATTGTTTGCAGCTTTTTACTAATGACCATTCTGACCGCTGTGAGCTGATAGGGTTTTGTAATTCGGGTTTGCATGTCTTTAAAAATTCCTAAAATACATGATTTTTCCACGCCTTTTCCTTTTCTGTTAAAAAAGAAAGAAAGAAAATAGTGTGAGTACAATATGCGTCTTGAAATTGTCTTCTCGGAAGTTTGCACTCTTTTGAAGTTTTTGGTCGATTTTTGACCCCAGGATTTTCTTGGAGGGCAGGTGTCATTTACAGAACTGCAAGTTTGGTGACTATTCAGTGACCTTTAGCAATGGGTTTAAAGCTGCTGTTGTGGGAACCGGCCACAAGGAGGCAGCATTTCTCCATTCCCAAATCTGGGTACTAGGGCAGCAGAGCCTTAATGGAAGTGGTGTTGTAGGTTGTAAATTAGAATGCAATGTGCCAGGAAAAAGCCCTTTCAGTTTATGTCTCATTACTTCTGGTTCGTACTTTCACCTTAATTTTTATTTTTTATCACAGCAAATTTGTTTACAATGTTTTGTGTGTTCTAGGTGTGCAAAATATGGTTCTTTCACACATATACATATATCTATTCTTCTTCGCATCCTTTTCCCATGTAGGTTATGACACAATGTTGAGTAGTGTTCTCTTGGTGTTCCGTAGGTCTTTGGTGATTATATATTTCACATGTGTTTGTACATCTCTGTTACGCCCAGTGTCGTAACGTATCCAATCCTCACACCTTTCCATTTGGTGAACCATAAGTTTGTTTAATGAATCTGTGATTGCCTTTCTCTGTGGAAATATCTTCATTGGTATCAGTTTTTAGGTAACACCTTTAAGTGATATGATAGGACATGTGTCTTTCGCTTTCTCACTTACCACAAGTTGCGTGATTACTTGTAGACTCACCTATGGTGCTGCAAATGGCATTTTTTCGTTTTTTTTGCTAGCTAATATTCCATCTCGACATGTAGCAGTTCTTCTATGTCCACCCATCTGTTGGTGAACTTTTTGGTTACTTCCATATCTTGGATAGAGTAATACGGTGCAGTGCAGATTTGCCAGCCTCTGTCTTTCCAATTCTGTCTTCTTAGGTTCTAGGTCCAGGAATGGGCCTGGTGGATCATTTGGTAGCTCAATGTTTACCTTTTAAAGGCTCCTCCATTCTTTTCTCATTAGTGGCTCTTTCCAGGTTTCGTCCCTCTTAAAGTGGAGGGTATGCATTTCTCCACAAGACCTTCAACATTTATTGTTTATAGTTGACTTGCTGATGGTTCTTCTGACTGGTGTGAGCTGATACCTCTTTGTGGTTGAATTTGCATGTGTCTCATAATCCGTTGAAATTGAGCTTTAAGGCATGTCCTTTTTATTTTTCAAAGTGTGACTACAGCTTAGTTCTTCAAAGTGTTTTCTTCAATTATGTGTCGCAATTTGAAATGTTCTGGCCATTCCCTCCCTCAAGAAATTTTGAGGGCAGGTTTCAGTTACAGCCCTGCAGTCGTTGTTCAAATGAAGTGACCATTAGCACAGGCTTTAAAGCTGCTTTTGCAGGTAATGGACAGAGGGCGGAATCCTTTCTACGTAGCCCACTCTGGAAACTAGGGAAACAGACCTCCTGGCTAGTGGTGTTCCTCGCTTATAAATTAGAGTGGAATGTGCCCGGAAAACCCCACAAAAGCTGATGTCTCTTACTTTCATTTGTTATTTAATTTTAATTTATATATTTTATTGGAGTAATATTCCAATATGTACATGGACCACTTCTTCTTGGTGTATTCCTCTGTTGATGGACATTTTCGTTGCTTCCAAGTGTTGGCTATGATAAACATTGCTGGAGTGTAGGACTGCCTGCCTGTGACTTTTTGTTTTCAGTTTTATTTATTTATTTATTTAATTTTGGATGTGTTGGGTCTTTGTGAGGGCTTTCTCTAGTTGCAGCAAGCGGGGGCCACTCTTCATCGCGTTTTGCGAGCTTCTC
Source organism: Balaenoptera ricei (assembly GCF_028023285.1). NCBI lineage: Eukaryota > Metazoa > Chordata > Mammalia > Artiodactyla > Balaenopteridae > Balaenoptera > Balaenoptera ricei. Next base: position 53,279,996 of record NC_082642.1, read on the forward strand.
ACTTTCGCGGCCTCTGTTGCTCCGGAGCACAAGCTCCTGACGCGCAGGCTCAATAGTTGTGGCTCACGAGCTTAGTTGCTCCGTGGCACGTGGGATCTTCCCAGACCAGGGCCCGAACCCGTGTCCCCTGCGTTGGCAGGCAGATTCTCCACCACTACGCCACCAAGGAAACCCCCAGCATGTGACTTTTAGATTCTCATTTTCTCAGGGTATAGGCCCAGCAGTGGCTGTGATTGATTGAGTGGTAGCTCAAAGTTTCCCTTTTAAAAGCACCTCCATTGTGGTTTCATTAGTGGCTCTTACCAGGTCCCCATTAGAACCGAGGGTACGCATTTCTCCAAAATCCCTTCAGCATGTATTGTTTGCAGCTTTTTACTAATGACCATTCTGACCGCTGTGAGCTGATAGGGTTTTGTAATTCGGGTTTGCATGTCTTTAAGAATTCCTAAAATATATGATTTTTCCACGCCGTTTCCTTTTCTGTTAAAAAAGAAAGAAAGAAAATAGTGTGCGTACAATATGCGTCTTGAAATTGTCTTCTCGGAAGATTGCCCTCTTTTGAAGTTTTTGGTCGATTTTTGACCCCAGGATTTTCTTGGAGGGCAGGTGTCATTTACAGAACTGCAAGTTTGGTGACTATTCAGTGACCTTTAGCAATGGGTTTAAAGCTGCTGTTGTGGGAACCGGCCACAAGGAGGCAGCATTTCTCCATTCCCAAATCTGGGTACTAGGGCAGCAGAGCCTTAATGGAAGTGGTGTTGTAGGTTGTAAATTAGAATGCAATGTGCCAGGAAAAAGCCCTTTCAGTTTATGTCTCATTACTTCTGGTTCGTATTTTTACCTTAATTTTTATTTTTTATCACAGCAAATTTGTTTACAATGTTTTGTGTGTTCTAGGTGTGCAAGATGTGGTTCTTTCACACATATACATATATCTATTCTTCTTCGGATCCTTTTCCCATGTAGGTTATGACACAATGTTGAGTAGTGTTCTCTTGGTGTTCCGTAGGTCTTTGGTGATTATATATTTCACATGTGTTTGTATATCTCTGTTAAGCCCAATGTCGTAACGTATCCAATCCTCACACCTTTCCATTTGGTGAACCATAAGATTGTTTAATGAATCTGTGATTGCCTTTCTCTGTGGAAATATCTTCATTGGTATCATTTTTTAGGTAACACCTCTAAGTGATATGATAGGACATGTGTCTTTCACTTTCTCACTTACCACAAGTTGCGTGATTAATTGTAGACTCACCTATGGTGCTGCAAATGGCATTGTTTCATTTTTTCGCTAGCTAATATTCCATCTCGACATGTAGCAGTTCTTCTATGTCCACCCAACTGTTGGTGAACTTTTTGGTTACTTCCATACCTTGGCTAGCGTAATACTGTGCAATGCAGATTTGCCTGCCTGTGTCATTCCAATTCTGTCTTCTTAGGTTCTAGGTCCAGGAATGGGCCTGCTGGATCATTTGGTAGCTCAATGTTTACCTTTTAAAGGCACCTCCATTCTGTTCTCATTAGTGGCTCTTTCCGGCTTCGTCCCTCTTAAAGTGGAGGGTATGCATTTCTCCACAACATCTTTAGCATTTATTGTTTATAGTTGACTTGCTGATGGTTATTCTGAAGGGTGTGAGCTGATACCTCTTTGTGGTTGAATTTGCATGTGTCTCATAATCCGTTGAAATTGAGTTTTAAGACATGTCCTTTTTATTTTTTAAAGTGTGATTACAGCTTAGTTCTTCAAAGTGTTTTCTTAAAGTATGTGCCACAATTTGAAATGTTCTGGCCATTCCCTCCCTCAAGAAATTTTGAGGGTAGGTTTCAGTTACAGCCCTGCAGTAGTTGTTCAAATGAAGTGACCATTAGCACAGGCTTTAAAGCTGCTTTTGCAGGTAATGGCCAGAGGGCGGCATCCTTTCTACGTTGCCCACTCTGGAAACTAGGGAAACAGACCTCCCGGCCAGTGGTGTTCCTGGCTTATAAATTAGAGTGGAATGTGCCCGGATAAACCCACAAAAGCTGATGTCTCTTACTTTCATTTGTTATTTAATTTTAATTTATATGTTTTATTGGAGTAATATTCCAATATGTACATGGACCACTTCTTCTTGGTGCATTCCTCTGTTGATGGACATTTTCGTTGCTTCCTAGTGTTGGCTATGATAAACATTGCTGGAGTGTAGGACTGCCTGCCTGTGACTTTTTGTTTTCAGTTTTATTTATTTATTTATTTAATTTTGGAAGTGTTGGGTATTCGTGAGGGCTTTCTATAGATGCAGCAAGCGGGGGCCACTCTTCATCGCGTTGTGTGGGCTTCTCACTGTCGCGGCCTCTTTTGCTCCGTAGCACAAGCTCCAGACGCGCAGGCTCAATAGTTGTGGCTCACGGGCTTAGTTGCTCCACGGCATGTGGGATCTTCCCAGACCAGGGCCCGAACCCGTGTCCCCTGCATTGGCAGGCAGATTCTCAACCACTACGCCACCAAGGAAACCCCCAGCATGTGACTTTTAGATTCTCATTTTCTCAGGGTATAGGCCCAGCAGTGGCTGTGATTGACTGAGTGGTAGCTCAAAGTTTCCCTTTTAAAAGCACCTCCATTGTGTTTTCATTAGTGGCTCTTACCAGGTCCCCATTAGAACCGAGGGTACGCATTTCTCCAAAATCCCTTCAGCATGTATTGTTTGCAGCTTTTTACTAATGACCATTCTGACCGCTGTGAGCTGATAGGGTTTTGTAATTCGGGTTTGCATGTCTTTAAAAATTCCTAAAATACATGATTTTTCCACGCCTTTTCCTTTTCTGTTAAAAAAGAAAGAAAGAAAATAGTGTGAGTACAATATGCGTCTTGAAATTGTCTTCTCGGAAGTTTGCACTCTTTTGAAGTTTTTGGTCGATTTTTGACCCCAGGATTTTCTTGGAGGGCAGGTGTCATTTACAGAACTGCAAGTTTGGTGACTATTCAGTGACCTTTAGCAATGGGTTTAAAGCTGCTGTTGTGGGAACCGGCCACAAGGAGGCAGCATTTCTCCATTCCCAAATCTGGGTACTAGGGCAGCAGAGCCTTAATGGAAGTGGTGTTGTAGGTTGTAAATTAGAATGCAATGTGCCAGGAAAAAGCCCTTTCAGTTTATGTCTCATTACTTCTGGTTCGTACTTTCACCTTAATTTTTATTTTTTATCACAGCAAATTTGTTTACAATGTTTTGTGTGTTCTAGGTGTGCAAAATATGGTTCTTTCACACATATACATATATCTATTCTTCTTCGCATCCTTTTCCCATGTAGGTTATGACACAATGTTGAGTAGTGTTCTCTTGGTGTTCCGTAGGTCTTTGGTGATTATATATTTCACATGTGTTTGTACATCTCTGTTACGCCCAGTGTCGTAACGTATCCAATCCTCACACCTTTCCATTTGGTGAACCATAAGTTTGTTTAATGAATCTGTGATTGCCTTTCTCTGTGGAAATATCTTCATTGGTATCAGTTTTTAGGTAACACCTTTAAGTGATATGATAGGACATGTGTCTTTCGCTTTCTCACTTACCACAAGTTGCGTGATTACTTGTAGACTCACCTATGGTGCTGCAAATGGCATTTTTTCGTTTTTTTTGCTAGCTAATATTCCATCTCGACATGTAGCAGTTCTTCTATGTCCACCCATCTGTTGGTGAACTTTTTGGTTACTTCCATATCTTGGATAGAGTAATACGGTGCAGTGCAGATTTGCCAGCCTCTGTCTTTCCAATTCTGTCTTCTTAGGTTCTAGGTCCAGGAATGGGCCTGGTGGATCATTTGGTAGCTCAATGTTTACCTTTTAAAGGCTCCTCCATTCTTTTCTCATTAGTGGCTCTTTCCAGGTTTCGTCCCTCTTAAAGTGGAGGGTATGCATTTCTCCACAAGACCTTCAACATTTATTGTTTATAGTTGACTTGCTGATGGTTCTTCTGACTGGTGTGAGCTGATACCTCTTTGTGGTTGAATTTGCATGTGTCTCATAATCCGTTGAAATTGAGCTTTAAGGCATGTCCTTTTTATTTTTCAAAGTGTGACTACAGCTTAGTTCTTCAAAGTGTTTTCTTCAATTATGTGTCGCAATTTGAAATGTTCTGGCCATTCCCTCCCTCAAGAAATTTTGAGGGCAGGTTTCAGTTACAGCCCTGCAGTAGTTGTTCAAATGAAGTGACCATTAGCACAGGCTTTAAAGCTGCTTTTGCAGGTAATGGACAGAGGGCGGAATCCTTTCTACGTAGCCCACTCTGGAAACTAGGGAAACAGACCTCCTGGCTAGTGGTGTTCCTCGCTTATAAATTAGAGTGGAATGTGCCCGGAAAACCCCACAAAAGCTGATGTCTCTTACTTTCATTTGTTATTTAATTTTAATTTATATATTTTATTGGAGTAATATTCCAATATGTACATGGACCACTTCTTCTTGGTGCATTCCTCTGTTGATGGACATTTTCGTTGCTTCCAAGTGTTGGCTATGATAAACATTGCTGGAGTGTAGGACTGCCTGCCTGTGACTTTTTGTTTTCAGTTTTATTTATTTATTTATTTAATTTTGGATGTGTTGGGTCTTTGTGAGGGCTTTCTCTAGTTGCAGCAAGCGGGGGCCACTCTTCATCGCGTTTTGCGAGCTTCTCACTTTCGCGGCCTCTGTTGCTCCGGAGCACAAGCTCCTGACGCGCAGGCTCAATAGTTGTGGCTCACGAGCTTAGTTGCTCCGTGGCACGTGGGATCTTCCCAGACCAGGGCCCGAACCCGTGTCCCCTGCGTTGGCAGGCAGATTCTCCACCACTACGCCACCAAGGAAACCCCCAGCATGTGACTTTTAGATTCTCATTTTCTCAGGGTATAGGCCCAGCAGTGGCTGTGATTGATTGAGTGGTAGCTCAAAGTTTCCCTTTTAAAAGCACCTCCATTGTGGTTTCATTAGTGGCTCTTACCAGGTCCCCATTAGAACCGAGGGTACGCATTTCTCCAAAATCCCTTCAGCATGTATTGTTTGCAGCTTTTTACTAATGACCATTCTTACCGCTGTGAGCTGATAGGGTTTTGTAATTCGGGTTTGCATGTCTTTAAGAATTCCTAAAATATATGATTTTTCCACGCCGTTTCCTTTTCTGTTAAAAAAGAAAGAAAGAAAATAGTGTGCGTACAATATGCGTCTTGAAATTGTCTTCTCGGAAGATTGCCCTCTTTTGAAGTTTTTGGTCGATTTTTGACCCCAGGATTTTCTTGGAGGGCAGGTGTCATTTACAGAACTGCAAGTTTGGTGACTATTCAGTGACCTTTAGCAATGGGTTTAAAGCTGCTGTTGTGGGAACCGGCCACAAGGAGGCAGCATTTCTCCATTCCCAAATCTGGGTACTAGGGCAGCAGAGCCTTAATGGAAGTGGTGTTGTAGGTTGTAAATTAGAATGCAATGTGCCAGGAAAAAGCCCTTTCAGTTTATGTCTCATTACTTCTGGTTCGTATTTTTACCTTAATTTTTATTTTTTATCACAGCAAATTTGTTTACAATGTTTTGTGTGTTCTAGGTGTGCAAGATGTGGTTCTTTCACACATATACATATATCTATTCTTCTTCGGATCCTTTTCCCATGTAGGTTATGACACAATGTTGAGTAGTGTTCTCTTGGTGTTCCGTAGGTCTTTGGTGATTATATATTTCACATGTGTTTGTATATCTCTGTTAAGCCCAATGTCGTAACGTATCCAATCCTCACACCTTTCCATTTGGTGAACCATAAGATTGTTTAATGAATCTGTGATTGCCTTTCTCTGTGGAAATATCTTCATTGGTATCATTTTTTAGGTAACACCTCTAAGTGATATGATAGGACATGTGTCTTTCACTTTCTCACTTACCACAAGTTGCGTGATTAATTGTAGACTCACCTATGGTGCTGCAAATGGCATTGTTTCATTTTTTCGCTAGCTAATATTCCATCTCGACATGTAGCAGTTCTTCTATGTCCACCCAACTGTTGGTGAACTTTTTGGTTACTTCCATACCTTGGCTAGCGTAATACTGTGCAATGCAGATTTGCCTGCCTGTGTCATTCCAATTCTGTCTTCTTAGGTTCTAGGTCCAGGAATGGGCCTGCTGGATCATTTGGTAGCTCAATGTTTACCTTTTAAAGGCACCTCCATTCTGTTCTCATTAGTGGCTCTTTCCGGCTTCGTCCCTCTTAAAGTGGAGGGTATGCATTTCTCCACAACATCTTTAGCATTTATTGTTTATAGTTGACTTGCTGATGGTTATTCTGAAGGGTGTGAGCTGATACCTCTTTGTGGTTGAATTTGCATGTGTCTCATAATCCGTTGAAATTGAGTTTTAAGACATGTCCTTTTTATTTTTTAAAGTGTGATTACAGCTTAGTTCTTCAAAGTGTTTTCTTAAAGTATGTGCCACAATTTGAAATGTTCTGGCCATTCCCTCCCTCAAGAAATTTTGAGGGTAGGTTTCAGTTACAGCCCTGCAGTAGTTGTTCAAATGAAGTGACCATTAGCACAGGCTTTAAAGCTGCTTTTGCAGGTAATGGCCAGAGGGCGGCATCCTTTCTACGTTGCCCACTCTGGAAACTAGGGAAACAGACCTCCCGGCCAGTGGTGTTCCTGGCTTATAAATTAGAGTGGAATGTGCCCGGATAAACCCACAAAAGCTGATGTCTCTTACTTTCATTTGTTATTTAATTTTAATTTATATGTTTTATTGGAGTAATATTCCAATATGTACATGGACCACTTCTTCTTGGTGCATTCCTCTGTTGATGGACATTTTCGTTGCTTCCTAGTGTTGGCTATGATAAACATTGCTGGAGTGTAGGACTGCCTGCCTGTGACTTTTTGTTTTCAGTTTTATTTATTTATTTATTTAATTTTGGAAGTGTTGGGTATTCGTGAGGGCTTTCTATAGATGCAGCAAGCGGGGGCCACTCTTCATCGCGTTGTGTGGGCTTCTCACTGTCGCGGCCTCTTTTGCTCCGTAGCACAAGCTCCAGACGCGCAGGCTCAATAGTTGTGGCTCACGGGCTTAGTTGCTCCACGGCATGTGGGATCTTCCCAGACCAGGGCCCGAACCCGTGTCCCCTGCATTGGCAGGCAGATTCTCAACCACTACGCCACCAAGGAAACCCCCAGCATGTGACTTTTAGATTCTCATTTTCTCAGGGTATAGGCCCAGCAGTGGCTGTGATTGACTGAGTGGTAGCTCAAAGTTTCCCTTTTAAAAGCACCTCCATTGTGTTTTCATTAGTGGCTCTTACCAGGTCCCCATTAGAACCGAGGGTACGCATTTCTCCAAAATCCCTTCAGCATGTATTGTTTGCAGCTTTTTACTAATGACCATTCTGACCGCTGTGAGCTGATAGGGTTTTGTAATTCGGGTTTGCATGTCTTTAAAAATTCCTAAAATACATGATTTTTCCACGCCTTTTCCTTTTCTGTTAAAAAAGAAAGAAAGAAAATAGTGTGAGTACAATATGCGTCTTGAAATTGTCTTCTCGGAAGTTTGCACTCTTTTGAAGTTTTTGGTCGATTTTTGACCCCAGGATTTTCTTGGAGGGCAGGTGTCATTTACAGAACTGCAAGTTTGGTGACTATTCAGTGACCTTTAGCAATGGGTTTAAAGCTGCTGTTGTGGGAACCGGCCACAAGGAGGCAGCATTTCTCCATTCCCAAATCTGGGTACTAGGGCAGCAGAGCCTTAATGGAAGTGGTGTTGTAGGTTGTAAATTAGAATGCAATGTGCCAGGAAAAAGCCCTTTCAGTTTATGTCTCATTACTTCTGGTTCGTACTTTCACCTTAATTTTTATTTTTTATCACAGCAAATTTGTTTACAATGTTTTGTGTGTTCTAGGTGTGCAAAATATGGTTCTTTCACACATATACATATATCTATTCTTCTTCGCATCCTTTTCCCATGTAGGTTATGACACAATGTTGAGTAGTGTTCTCTTGGTGTTCCGTAGGTCTTTGGTGATTATATATTTCACATGTGTTTGTACATCTCTGTTACGCCCAGTGTCGTAACGTATCCAATCCTCACACCTTTCCATTTGGTGAACCATAAGTTTGTTTAATGAATCTGTGATTGCCTTTCTCTGTGGAAATATCTTCATTGGTATCAGTTTTTAGGTAACACCTTTAAGTGATATGATAGGACATGTGTCTTTCGCTTTCTCACTTACCACAAGTTGCGTGATTACTTGTAGACTCACCTATGGTGCTGCAAATGGCATTTTTTCGTTTTTTTTGCTAGCTAATATTCCATCTCGACATGTAGCAGTTCTTCTATGTCCACCCATCTGTTGGTGAACTTTTTGGTTACTTCCATATCTTGGATAGAGTAATACGGTGCAGTGCAGATTTGCCAGCCTCTGTCTTTCCAATTCTGTCTTCTTAGGTTCTAGGTCCAGGAATGGGCCTGGTGGATCATTTGGTAGCTCAATGTTTACCTTTTAAAGGCTCCTCCATTCTTTTCTCATTAGTGGCTCTTTCCAGGTTTCGTCCCTCTTAAAGTGGAGGGTATGCATTTCTCCACAAGACCTTCAACATTTATTGTTTATAGTTGACTTGCTGATGGTTCTTCTGACTGGTGTGAGCTGATACCTCTTTGTGGTTGAATTTGCATGTGTCTCATAATCCGTTGAAATTGAGCTTTAAGGCATGTCCTTTTTATTTTTCAAAGTGTGACTACAGCTTAGTTCTTCAAAGTGTTTTCTTCAATTATGTGTCGCAATTTGAAATGTTCTGGCCATTCCCTCCCTCAAGAAATTTTGAGGGCAGGTTTCAGTTACAGCCCTGCAGTCGTTGTTCAAATGAAGTGACCATTAGCACAGGCTTTAAAGCTGCTTTTGCAGGTAATGGACAGAGGGCGGAATCCTTTCTACGTAGCCCACTCTGGAAACTAGGGAAACAGACCTCCTGGCTAGTGGTGTTCCTCGCTTATAAATTAGAGTGGAATGTGCCCGGAAAACCCCACAAAAGCTGATGTCTCTTACTTTCATTTGTTATTTAATTTTAATTTATATATTTTATTGGAGTAATATTCCAATATGTACATGGACCACTTCTTCTTGGTGTATTCCTCTGTTGATGGACATTTTCGTTGCTTCCAAGTGTTGGCTATGATAAACATTGCTGGAGTGTAGGACTGCCTGCCTGTGACTTTTTGTTTTCAGTTTTATTTATTTATTTATTTAATTTTGGATGTGTTGGGTCTTTGTGAGGGCTTTCTCTAGTTGCAGCAAGCGGGGGCCACTCTTCATCGCGTTTTGCGAGCTTCTCACTTTCGCGGCCTCTGTTGCTCCGGAGCACAAGCTCCTGACGCGCAGGCTCAATAGTTGTGGCTCACGAGCTTAGTTGCTCCGTGGCACGTGGGATCTTCCCAGACCAGGGCCCGAACCCGTGTCCCCTGCGTTGGCAGGCAGATTCTCCACCACTACGCCACCAAGGAAACCCCCAGCATGTGACTTTTAGATTCTCATTTTCTCAGGGTATAGGCCCAGCAGTGGCTGTGATTGATTGAGTGGTAGCTCAAAGTTTCCCTTTTAAAAGCACCTCCATTGTGGTTTCATTAGTGGCTCTTACCAGGTCCCCATTAGAACCGAGGGTACGCATTTCTCCAAAATCCCTTCAGCATGTATTGTTTGCAGCTTTTTACTAATGACCATTCTGACCGCTGTGAGCTGATAGGGTTTTGTAATTCGGGTTTGCATGTCTTTAAGAATTCCTAAAATATATGATTTTTCCACGCCGTTTCCTTTTCTGTTAAAAAAGAAAGAAAGAAAATAGTGTGCGTACAATATGCGTCTTGAAATTGTCTTCTCGGAAGATTGCCCTCTTTTGAAGTTTTTGGTCGATTTTTGACCCCAGGATTTTCTTGGAGGGCAGGTGTCATTTACAGAACTGCAAGTTTGGTGACTATTCAGTGACCTTTAGCAATGGGTTTAAAGCTGCTGTTGTGGGAACCGGCCACAAGGAGGCAGCATTTCTCCATTCCCAAATCTGGGTACTAGGGCAGCAGAGCCTTAATGGAAGTGGTGTTGTAGGTTGTAAATTAGAATGCAATGTGCCAGGAAAAAGCCCTTTCAGTTTATGTCTCATTACTTCTGGTTCGTATTTTTACCTTAATTTTTATTTTTTATCACAGCAAATTTGTTTACAATGTTTTGTGTGTTCTAGGTGTGCAAGATGTGGTTCTTTCACACATATACATATATCTATTCTTCTTCGGATCCTTTTCCCATGTAGGTTATGACACAATGTTGAGTAGTGTTCTCTTGGTGTTCCGTAGGTCTTTGGTGATTATATATTTCACATGTGTTTGTATATCTCTGTTAAGCCCAATGTCGTAACGTATCCAATCCTCACACCTTTCCATTTGGTGAACCATAAGATTGTTTAATGAATCTGTGATTGCCTTTCTCTGTGGAAATATCTTCATTGGTATCATTTTTTAGGTAACACCTCTAAGTGATATGATAGGACATGTGTCTTTCACTTTCTCACTTACCACAAGTTGCGTGATTAATTGTAGACTCACCTATGGTGCTGCAAATGGCATTGTTTCATTTTTTCGCTAGCTAATATTCCATCTCGACATGTAGCAGTTCTTCTATGTCCACCCAACTGTTGGTGAACTTTTTGGTTACTTCCATACCTTGGCTAGCGTAATACTGTGCAATGCAGATTTGCCTGCCTGTGTCATTCCAATTCTGTCTTCTTAGGTTCTAGGTCCAGGAATGGGCCTGCTGGATCATTTGGTAGCTCAATGTTTACCTTTTAAAGGCACCTCCATTCTGTTCTCATTAGTGGCTCTTTCCGGCTTCGTCCCTCTTAAAGTGGAGGGTATGCATTTCTCCACAACATCTTTAGCATTTATTGTTTATAGTTGACTTGCTGATGGTTATTCTGAAGGGTGTGAGCTGATACCTCTTTGTGGTTGAATTTGCATGTGTCTCATAATCCGTTGAAATTGAGTTTTAAGACATGTCCTTTTTATTTTTTAAAGTGTGATTACAGCTTAGTTCTTCAAAGTGTTTTCTTAAAGTATGTGCCACAATTTGAAATGTTCTGGCCATTCCCTCCCTCAAGAAATTTTGAGGGTAGGTTTCAGTTACAGCCCTGCAGTAGTTGTTCAAATGAAGTGACCATTAGCACAGGCTTTAAAGCTGCTTTTGCAGGTAATGGCCAGAGGGCGGCATCCTTTCTACGTTGCCCACTCTGGAAACTAGGGAAACAGACCTCCCGGCCAGTGGTGTTCCTGGCTTATAAATTAGAGTGGAATGTGCCCGGATAAACCCACAAAAGCTGATGTCTCTTACTTTCATTTGTTATTTAATTTTAATTTATATGTTTTATTGGAGTAATATTCCAATATGTACATGGACCACTTCTTCTTGGTGCATTCCTCTGTTGATGGACATTTTCGTTGCTTCCTAGTGTTGGCTATGATAAACATTGCTGGAGTGTAGGACTGCCTGCCTGTGACTTTTTGTTTTCAGTTTTATTTATTTATTTATTTAATTTTGGAAGTGTTGGGTATTCGTGAGGGCTTTCTATAGATGCAGCAAGCGGGGGCCACTCTTCATCGCGTTGTGTGGGCTTCTCACTGTCGCGGCCTCTTTTGCTCCGTAGCACAAGCTCCAGACGCGCAGGCTCAATAGTTGTGGCTCACGGGCTTAGTTGCTCCACGGCATGTGGGATCTTCCCAGACCAGGGCCCGAACCCGTGTCCCCTGCATTGGCAGGCAGATTCTCAACCACTACGCCACCAAGGAAACCCCCAGCATGTGACTTTTAGATTCTCATTTTCTCAGGGTATAGGCCCAGCAGTGGCTGTGATTGACTGAGTGGTAGCTCAAAGTTTCCCTTTTAAAAGCACCTCCATTGTGTTTTCATTAGTGGCTCTTACCAGGTCCCCATTAGAACCGAGGGTACGCATTTCTCCAAAATCCCTTCAGCATGTATTGTTTGCAGCTTTTTACTAATGACCATTCTGACCGCTGTGAGCTGATAGGGTTTTGTAATTCGGGTTTGCATGTCTTTAAAAATTCCTAAAATACATGATTTTTCCACGCCTTTTCCTTTTCTGTTAAAAAAGAAAGAAAGAAAATAGTGTGAGTACAATATGCGTCTTGAAATTGTCTTCTCGGAAGTTTGCACTCTTTTGAAGTTTTTGGTCGATTTTTGACCCCAGGATTTTCTTGGAGGGCAGGTGTCATTTACAGAACTGCAAGTTTGGTGACTATTCAGTGACCTTTAGCAATGGGTTTAAAGCTGCTGTTGTGGGAACCGGCCACAAGGAGGCAGCATTTCTCCATTCCCAAATCTGGGTACTAGGGCAGCAGAGCCTTAATGGAAGTGGTGTTGTAGGTTGTAAATTAGAATGCAATGTGCCAGGAAAAAGCCCTTTCAGTTTATGTCTCATTACTTCTGGTTCGTACTTTCACCTTAATTTTTATTTTTTATCACAGCAAATTTGTTTACAATGTTTTGTGTGTTCTAGGTGTGCAAAATATGGTTCTTTCACACATATACATATATCTATTCTTCTTCGCATCCTTTTCCCATGTAGGTTATGACACAATGTTGAGTAGTGTTCTCTTGGTGTTCCGTAGGTCTTTGGTGATTATATATTTCACATGTGTTTGTACATCTCTGTTACGCCCAGTGTCGTAACGTATCCAATCCTCACACCTTTCCATTTGGTGAACCATAAGTTTGTTTAATGAATCTGTGATTGCCTTTCTCTGTGGAAATATCTTCATTGGTATCAGTTTTTAGGTAACACCTTTAAGTGATATGATAGGACATGTGTCTTTCGCTTTCTCACTTACCACAAGTTGCGTGATTACTTGTAGACTCACCTATGGTGCTGCAAATGGCATTTTTTCGTTTTTTTTGCTAGCTAATATTCCATCTCGACATGTAGCAGTTCTTCTATGTCCACCCATCTGTTGGTGAACTTTTTGGTTACTTCCATATCTTGGATAGAGTAATACGGTGCAGTGCAGATTTGCCAGCCTCTGTCTTTCCAATTCTGTCTTCTTAGGTTCTAGGTCCAGGAATGGGCCTGGTGGATCATTTGGTAGCTCAATGTTTACCTTTTAAAGGCTCCTCCATTCTTTTCTCATTAGTGGCTCTTTCCAGGTTTCGTCCCTCTTAAAGTGGAGGGTATGCATTTCTCCACAAGACCTTCAACATTTATTGTTTATAGTTGACTTGCTGATGGTTCTTCTGACTGGTGTGAGCTGATACCTCTTTGTGGTTGAATTTGCATGTGTCTCATAATCCGTTGAAATTGAGCTTTAAGGCATGTCCTTTTTATTTTTCAAAGTGTGACTACAGCTTAGTTCTTCAAAGTGTTTTCTTCAATTATGTGTCGCAATTTGAAATGTTCTGGCCATTCCCTCCCTCAAGAAATTTTGAGGGCAGGTTTCAGTTACAGCCCTGCAGTAGTTGTTCAAATGAAGTGACCATTAGCACAGGCTTTAAAGCTGCTTTTGCAGGTAATGGACAGAGGGCGGAATCCTTTCTACGTAGCCCACTCTGGAAACTAGGGAAACAGACCTCCTGGCTAGTGGTGTTCCTCGCTTATAAATTAGAGTGGAATGTGCCCGGAAAACCCCACAAAAGCTGATGTCTCTTACTTTCATTTGTTATTTAATTTTAATTTATATATTTTATTGGAGTAATATTCCAATATGTACATGGACCACTTCTTCTTGGTGCATTCCTCTGTTGATGGACATTTTCGTTGCTTCCAAGTGTTGGCTATGATAAACATTGCTGGAGTGTAGGACTGCCTGCCTGTGACTTTTTGTTTTCAGTTTTATTTATTTATTTATTTAATTTTGGATGTGTTGGGTCTTTGTGAGGGCTTTCTCTAGTTGCAGCAAGCGGGGGCCACTCTTCATCGCGTTTTGCGAGCTTCTCACTTTCGCGGCCTCTGTTGCTCCGGAGCACAAGCTCCTGACGCGCAGGCTCAATAGTTGTGGCTCACGAGCTTAGTTGCTCCGTGGCACGTGGGATCTTCCCAGACCAGGGCCCGAACCCGTGTCCCCTGCGTTGGCAGGCAGATTCTCCACCACTACGCCACCAAGGAAACCCCCAGCATGTGACTTTTAGATTCTCATTTTCTCAGGGTATAGGCCCAGCAGTGGCTGTGATTGATTGAGTGGTAGCTCAAAGTTTCCCTTTTAAAAGCACCTCCATTGTGGTTTCATTAGTGGCTCTTACCAGGTCCCCATTAGAACCGAGGGTACGCATTTCTCCAAAATCCCTTCAGCATGTATTGTTTGCAGCTTTTTACTAATGACCATTCTTACCGCTGTGAGCTGATAGGGTTTTGTAATTCGGGTTTGCATGTCTTTAAGAATTCCTAAAATATATGATTTTTCCACGCCGTTTCCTTTTCTGTTAAAAAAGAAAGAAAGAAAATAGTGTGCGTACAATATGCGTCTTGAAATTGTCTTCTCGGAAGATTGCCCTCTTTTGAAGTTTTTGGTCGATTTTTGACCCCAGGATTTTCTTGGAGGGCAGGTGTCATTTACAGAACTGCAAGTTTGGTGACTATTCAGTGACCTTTAGCAATGGGTTTAAAGCTGCTGTTGTGGGAACCGGCCACAAGGAGGCAGCATTTCTCCATTCCCAAATCTGGGTACTAGGGCAGCAGAGCCTTAATGGAAGTGGTGTTGTAGGTTGTAAATTAGAATGCAATGTGCCAGGAAAAAGCCCTTTCAGTTTATGTCTCATTACTTCTGGTTCGTATTTTTACCTTAATTTTTATTTTTTATCACAGCAAATTTGTTTACAATGTTTTGTGTGTTCTAGGTGTGCAAGATGTGGTTCTTTCACACATATACATATATCTATTCTTCTTCGGATCCTTTTCCCATGTAGGTTATGACACAATGTTGAGTAGTGTTCTCTTGGTGTTCCGTAGGTCTTTGGTGATTATATATTTCACATGTGTTTGTATATCTCTGTTAAGCCCAATGTCGTAACGTATCCAATCCTCACACCTTTCCATTTGGTGAACCATAAGATTGTTTAATGAATCTGTGATTGCCTTTCTCTGTGGAAATATCTTCATTGGTATCATTTTTTAGGTAACACCTCTAAGTGATATGATAGGACATGTGTCTTTCACTTTCTCACTTACCACAAGTTGCGTGATTAATTGTAGACTCACCTATGGTGCTGCAAATGGCATTGTTTCATTTTTTCGCTAGCTAATATTCCATCTCGACATGTAGCAGTTCTTCTATGTCCACCCAACTGTTGGTGAACTTTTTGGTTACTTCCATACCTTGGCTAGCGTAATACTGTGCAATGCAGATTTGCCTGCCTGTGTCATTCCAATTCTGTCTTCTTAGGTTCTAGGTCCAGGAATGGGCCTGCTGGATCATTTGGTAGCTCAATGTTTACCTTTTAAAGGCACCTCCATTCTGTTCTCATTAGTGGCTCTTTCCGGCTTCGTCCCTCTTAAAGTGGAGGGTATGCATTTCTCCACAACATCTTTAGCATTTATTGTTTATAGTTGACTTGCTGATGGTTATTCTGAAGGGTGTGAGCTGATACCTCTTTGTGGTTGAATTTGCATGTGTCTCATAATCCGTTGAAATTGAGTTTTAAGACATGTCCTTTTTATTTTTTAAAGTGTGATTACAGCTTAGTTCTTCAAAGTGTTTTCTTAAAGTATGTGCCACAATTTGAAATGTTCTGGCCATTCCCTCCCTCAAGAAATTTTGAGGGTAGGTTTCAGTTACAGCCCTGCAGTAGTTGTTCAAATGAAGTGACCATTAGCACAGGCTTTAAAGCTGCTTTTGCAGGTAATGGCCAGAGGGCGGCATCCTTTCTACGTTGCCCACTCTGGAAACTAGGGAAACAGACCTCCCGGCCAGTGGTGTTCCTGGCTTATAAATTAGAGTGGAATGTGCCCGGATAAACCCACAAAAGCTGATGTCTCTTACTTTCATTTGTTATTTAATTTTAATTTATATGTTTTATTGGAGTAATATTCCAATATGTACATGGACCACTTCTTCTTGGTGCATTCCTCTGTTGATGGACATTTTCGTTGCTTCCTAGTGTTGGCTATGATAAACATTGCTGGAGTGTAGGACTGCCTGCCTGTGACTTTTTGTTTTCAGTTTTATTTATTTATTTATTTAATTTTGGAAGTGTTGGGTATTCGTGAGGGCTTTCTATAGATGCAGCAAGCGGGGGCCACTCTTCATCGCGTTGTGTGGGCTTCTCACTGTCGCGGCCTCTTTTGCTCCGTAGCACAAGCTCCAGACGCGCAGGCTCAATAGTTGTGGCTCACGGGCTTAGTTGCTCCACGGCATGTGGGATCTTCCCAGACCAGGGCCCGAACCCGTGTCCCCTGCATTGGCAGGCAGATTCTCAACCACTACGCCACCAAGGAAACCCCCAGCATGTGACTTTTAGATTCTCATTTTCTCAGGGTATAGGCCCAGCAGTGGCTGTGATTGACTGAGTGGTAGCTCAAAGTTTCCCTTTTAAAAGCACCTCCATTGTGTTTTCATTAGTGGCTCTTACCAGGTCCCCATTAGAACCGAGGGTACGCATTTCTCCAAAATCCCTTCAGCATGTATTGTTTGCAGCTTTTTACTAATGACCATTCTGACCGCTGTGAGCTGATAGGGTTTTGTAATTCGGGTTTGCATGTCTTTAAAAATTCCTAAAATACATGATTTTTCCACGCCTTTTCCTTTTCTGTTAAAAAAGAAAGAAAGAAAATAGTGTGAGTACAATATGCGTCTTGAAATTGTCTTCTCGGAAGTTTGCACTCTTTTGAAGTTTTTGGTCGATTTTTGACCCCAGGATTTTCTTGGAGGGCAGGTGTCATTTACAGAACTGCAAGTTTGGTGACTATTCAGTGACCTTTAGCAATGGGTTTAAAGCTGCTGTTGTGGGAACCGGCCACAAGGAGGCAGCATTTCTCCATTCCCAAATCTGGGTACTAGGGCAGCAGAGCCTTAATGGAAGTGGTGTTGTAGGTTGTAAATTAGAATGCAATGTGCCAGGAAAAAGCCCTTTCAGTTTATGTCTCATTACTTCTGGTTCGTACTTTCACCTTAATTTTTATTTTTTATCACAGCAAATTTGTTTACAATGTTTTGTGTGTTCTAGGTGTGCAAAATATGGTTCTTTCACACATATACATATATCTATTCTTCTTCGCATCCTTTTCCCATGTAGGTTATGACACAATGTTGAGTAGTGTTCTCTTGGTGTTCCGTAGGTCTTTGGTGATTATATATTTCACATGTGTTTGTACATCTCTGTTACGCCCAGTGTCGTAACGTATCCAATCCTCACACCTTTCCATTTGGTGAACCATAAGTTTGTTTAATGAATCTGTGATTGCCTTTCTCTGTGGAAATATCTTCATTGGTATCAGTTTTTAGGTAACACCTTTAAGTGATATGATAGGACATGTGTCTTTCGCTTTCTCACTTACCACAAGTTGCGTGATTACTTGTAGACTCACCTATGGTGCTGCAAATGGCATTTTTTCGTTTTTTTTGCTAGCTAATATTCCATCTCGACATGTAGCAGTTCTTCTATGTCCACCCATCTGTTGGTGAACTTTTTGGTTACTTCCATATCTTGGATAGAGTAATACGGTGCAGTGCAGATTTGCCAGCCTCTGTCTTTCCAATTCTGTCTTCTTAGGTTCTAGGTCCAGGAATGGGCCTGGTGGATCATTTGGTAGCTCAATGTTTACCTTTTAAAGGCTCCTCCATTCTTTTCTCATTAGTGGCTCTTTCCAGGTTTCGTCCCTCTTAAAGTGGAGGGTATGCATTTCTCCACAAGACCTTCAACATTTATTGTTTATAGTTGACTTGCTGATGGTTCTTCTGACTGGTGTGAGCTGATACCTCTTTGTGGTTGAATTTGCATGTGTCTCATAATCCGTTGAAATTGAGCTTTAAGGCATGTCCTTTTTATTTTTCAAAGTGTGACTACAGCTTAGTTCTTCAAAGTGTTTTCTTCAATTATGTGTCGCAATTTGAAATGTTCTGGCCATTCCCTCCCTCAAGAAATTTTGAGGGCAGGTTTCAGTTACAGCCCTGCAGTAGTTGTTCAAATGAAGTGACCATTAGCACAGGCTTTAAAGCTGCTTTTGCAGGTAATGGACAGAGGGCGGAATCCTTTCTACGTAGCCCACTCTGGAAACTAGGGAAACAGACCTCCTGGCTAGTGGTGTTCCTCGCTTATAAATTAGAGTGGAATGTGCCCGGAAAACCCCACAAAAGCTGATGTCTCTTACTTTCATTTGTTATTTAATTTTAATTTATATATTTTATTGGAGTAATATTCCAATATGTACATGGACCACTTCTTCTTGGTGCATTCCTCTGTTGATGGACATTTTCGTTGCTTCCAAGTGTTGGCTATGATAAACATTGCTGGAGTGTAGGACTGCCTGCCTGTGACTTTTTGTTTTCAGTTTTATTTATTTATTTATTTAATTTTGGATGTGTTGGGTCTTTGTGAGGGCTTTCTCTAGTTGCAGCAAGCGGGGGCCACTCTTCATCGCGTTTTGCGAGCTTCTCACTTTCGCGGCCTCTGTTGCTCCGGAGCACAAGCTCCTGACGCGCAGGCTCAATAGTTGTGGCTCACGAGCTTAGTTGCTCCGTGGCACGTGGGATCTTCCCAGACCAGGGCCCGAACCCGTGTCCCCTGCGTTGGCAGGCAGATTCTCCACCACTACGCCACCAAGGAAACCCCCAGCATGTGACTTTTAGATTCTCATTTTCTCAGGGTATAGGCCCAGCAGTGGCTGTGATTGATTGAGTGGTAGCTCAAAGTTTCCCTTTTAAAAGCACCTCCATTGTGGTTTCATTAGTGGCTCTTACCAGGTCCCCATTAGAACCGAGGGTACGCATTTCTCCAAAATCCCTTCAGCATGTATTGTTTGCAGCTTTTTACTAATGACCATTCTTACCGCTGTGAGCTGATAGGGTTTTGTAATTCGGGTTTGCATGTCTTTAAGAATTCCTAAAATATATGATTTTTCCACGCCGTTTCCTTTTCTGTTAAAAAAGAAAGAAAGAAAATAGTGTGCGTACAATATGCGTCTTGAAATTGTCTTCTCGGAAGATTGCCCTCTTTTGAAGTTTTTGGTCGATTTTTGACCCCAGGATTTTCTTGGAGGGCAGGTGTCATTTACAGAACTGCAAGTTTGGTGACTATTCAGTGACCTTTAGCAATGGGTTTAAAGCTGCTGTTGTGGGAACCGGCCACAAGGAGGCAGCATTTCTCCATTCCCAAATCTGGGTACTAGGGCAGCAGAGCCTTAATGGAAGTGGTGTTGTAGGTTGTAAATTAGAATGCAATGTGCCAGGAAAAAGCCCTTTCAGTTTATGTCTCATTACTTCTGGTTCGTATTTTTACCTTAATTTTTATTTTTTATCACAGCAAATTTGTTTACAATGTTTTGTGTGTTCTAGGTGTGCAAGATGTGGTTCTTTCACACATATACATATATCTATTCTTCTTCGGATCCTTTTCCCATGTAGGTTATGACACAATGTTGAGTAGTGTTCTCTTGGTGTTCCGTAGGTCTTTGGTGATTATATATTTCACATGTGTTTGTATATCTCTGTTAAGCCCAATGTCGTAACGTATCCAATCCTCACACCTTTCCATTTGGTGAACCATAAGATTGTTTAATGAATCTGTGATTGCCTTTCTCTGTGGAAATATCTTCATTGGTATCATTTTTTAGGTAACACCTCTAAGTGATATGATAGGACATGTGTCTTTCACTTTCTCACTTACCACAAGTTGCGTGATTAATTGTAGACTCACCTATGGTGCTGCAAATGGCATTGTTTCATTTTTTCGCTAGCTAATATTCCATCTCGACATGTAGCAGTTCTTCTATGTCCACCCAACTGTTGGTGAACTTTTTGGTTACTTCCATACCTTGGCTAGCGTAATACTGTGCAATGCAGATTTGCCTGCCTGTGTCATTCCAATTCTGTCTTCTTAGGTTCTAGGTCCAGGAATGGGCCTGCTGGATCATTTGGTAGCTCAATGTTTACCTTTTAAAGGCACCTCCATTCTGTTCTCATTAGTGGCTCTTTCCGGCTTCGTCCCTCTTAAAGTGGAGGGTATGCATTTCTCCACAACATCTTTAGCATTTATTGTTTATAGTTGACTTGCTGATGGTTATTCTGAAGGGTGTGAGCTGATACCTCTTTGTGGTTGAATTTGCATGTGTCTCATAATCCGTTGAAATTGAGTTTTAAGACATGTCCTTTTTATTTTTTAAAGTGTGATTACAGCTTAGTTCTTCAAAGTGTTTTCTTAAAGTATGTGCCACAATTTGAAATGTTCTGGCCATTCCCTCCCTCAAGAAATTTTGAGGGTAGGTTTCAGTTACAGCCCTGCAGTAGTTGTTCAAATGAAGTGACCATTAGCACAGGCTTTAAAGCTGCTTTTGCAGGTAATGGCCAGAGGGCGGCATCCTTTCTACGTTGCCCACTCTGGAAACTAGGGAAACAGACCTCCCGGCCAGTGGTGTTCCTGGCTTATAAATTAGAGTGGAATGTGCCCGGATAAACCCACAAAAGCTGATGTCTCTTACTTTCATTTGTTATTTAATTTTAATTTATATGTTTTATTGGAGTAATATTCCAATATGTACATGGACCACTTCTTCATGGTGCATTCCTCTGTTGATGGACATTTTCGTTGCTTCCTAGTGTTGCCTATGATAAACATTGCTGGAGTGTAGGACTGCCTGCCTGTGACTTTTTGTTTTCAGTTTTATTTATTTATTTATTTAATTTTGGAAGTGTTGGGTATTCGTGAGGGCTTTCTATAGATGCAGCAAGCGGGGGCCACTCTTCATCGCGTTGTGTGGGCTTCTCACTGTCGCGGCCTCTTTTGCTCCGTAGCACAAGCTCCAGACGCGCAGGCTCAATAGTTGTGGCTCACGGGCTTAGTTGCTCCACGGCATGTGGGATCTTCCCAGACCAGGGCCCGAACCCGTGTCCCCTGCGTTGGCAGGCAGATTCTCAACCACTACGCCACCAAGGAAACCCCCAGCATGTGACTTTTAGATTCTCATTTTCTCAGGGTATAGGCCCAGCAGTGGCTGTGATTGACTGAGTGGTAGCTCAAAGTTTCCCTTTTAAAAGCACCTCCATTGTGTTTTCATTAGTGGCTCTTACCAGGTCCCCATTAGAACCGAGGGTACGCATTTCTCCAAAATCCCTTCAGCATGTATTGTTTGCAGCTTTTTACTAATGACCATTCTGACCGCTGTGAGCTGATAGGGTTTTGTAATTCGGGTTTGCATGTCTTTAAAAATTCCTAAAATACATGATTTTTCCACACCTTTTCCTTTTCTGTTAAAAAAGAAAGAAAGAAAATAGTGTGAGTACAATATGCGTCTTGAAATTGTCTTCTCGGAAGTTTGCACTCTTTTGAAGTTTTTGGTCGATTTTTGACCCCAGGATTTTCTTGGAGGGCAGGTGTCATTTACAGAACTGCAAGTTTGGTGACTATTCAGTGACCTTTAGCAATGGGTTTAAAGCTGCTGTTGTGGGAACCGGCCACAAGGAGGCAGCATTTCTCCATTCCCAAATCTGGGTACTAGGGCAGCAGAGCCTTAATGGAAGTGGTGTTGTAGGTTGTAAATTAGAATGCAATGTGCCAGGAAAAAGCCCTTTCAGTTTATGTCTCATTACTTCTGGTTCGTACTTTCACCTTAATTTTTATTTTTTATCACAGCAAATTTGTTTACAATGTTTTGTGTGTTCTAGGTGTGCAAGATATGGTTCTTTCACACATATACATATATCTATTCTTCTTCGCATCCTTTTCCCATGTAGGTTATGACACAATGTTGAGTAGTGTTCTCTTGGTGTTCCGTAGGTCTTTGGTGATTATATATTTCACATGTGTTTGTACATCTCTGTTACGCCCAGTGTCGTAACGTATCCCATCCTCACACCTTTCCATTTGGTGAACCATAAGTTTGTTTAATGAATCTGTGATTGCCTTTCTCTGTGGAAATATCTTCATTGGTATCAGTTTTTAGGTAACACCTTTAAGTGATATGATAGGACATGTGTCTTTCGCTTTCTCACTTACCACAAGTTGCGTGATTACTTGTAGACTCACCTATGGTGCTGCAAATGGCATTTTTTCGTTTTTTTGCTAGCTAATATTCCATCTCGACATGTAGCAGTTCTTCTATGTCCACCCATCTGTTGGTGAACTTTTTGGTTACTTCCATATCTTGGATAGAGTAATACGGTGCAGTGCAGATTTGCCAGCCTCTGTCTTTCCAATTCTGTCTTCTTAGGTTCTAGGTCCAGGAATGGGCCTGGTGGATCATTTGGTAGCTCAATGTTTACCTTTTAAAGGCTCCTCCATTCTTTTCTCATTAGTGGCTCTTTCCAGGTTTCGTCCCTCTTAAAGTGGAGGGTATGCATTTCTCCACAAGACCTTCAACATTTATTGTTTATAGTTGACTTGCTGATGGTTCTTCTGACTGGTGTGAGCTGATACCTCTTTGTGGTTGAATTTGCATGTGTCTCATAATCCGTTGAAATTGAGCTTTAAGGCATGTCCTTTTTATTTTTCAAAGTGTGACTACAGCTTAGTTCTTCAAAGTGTTTTCTTCAATTATGTGTCGCAATTTGAAATGTTCTGGCCATTCCCTCCCTCAAGAAATTTTGAGGGCAGGTTTCAGTTACAGCCCTGCAGTCGTTGTTCAAATGAAGTGACCATTAGCACAGGCTTTAAAGCTGCTTTTGCAGGTAATGGACAGAGGGCGGAATCCTTTCTACGTAGCCCACTCTGGAAACTAGGGAAACAGACCTCCTGGCTAGTGGTGTTCCTCGCTTATAAATTAGAGTGGAATGTGCCCGGAAAACCCCACAAAAGCTGATGTCTCTTACTTTCATTTGTTATTTAATTTTAATTTATATATTTTATTGGAGTAATATTCCAATATGTACATGGACCACTTCTTCTTGGTGCATTCCTCTGTTGATGGACATTTTCGTTGCTTCCAAGTGTTGGCTATGATAAACATTGCTGGAGTGTAGGACTGCCTGCCTGTGACTTTTTGTTTTCAGTTTTATTTATTTATTTATTTAATTTTGGATGTGTTGGGTCTTTGTGAGGGCTTTCTCTAGTTGCAGCAAGCGGGGGCCACTCTTCATCGCGTTTTGCGAGCTTCTCACTTTCGCGGCCTCTGTTGCTCCGGAGCACAAGCTCCTGACGCGCAGGCTCAATAGTTGTGGCTCACGAGCTTAGTTGCTCCGTGGCACGTGGGATCTTCCCAGACCAGGGCCCGAACCCGTGTCCCCTGCGTTGGCAGGCAGATTCTCCACCACTACGCCACCAAGGAAACCCCCAGCATGTGACTTTTAGATTCTCATTTTCTCAGGGTATAGGCCCAGCAGTGGCTGTGATTGATTGAGTGGTAGCTCAAAGTTTCCCTTTTAAAAGCACCTCCATTGTGGTTTCATTAGTGGCTCTTACCAGGTCCCCATTAGAACCGAGGGTACGCATTTCTCCAAAATCCCTTCAGCATGTATTGTTTGCAGCTTTTTACTAATGACCATTCTTACCGCTGTGAGCTGATAGGGTTTTGTAATTCGGGTTTGCATGTCTTTAAAAATTCCTAAAATATATGATTTTTCCACGCCGTTTCCTTTTCTGTTAAAAAAGAAAGAAAGAAAATAGTGTGCGTACAATATGCGTCTTGAAATTGTCTTCTCGGAAGATTGCCCTCTTTTGAAGTTTTTGGTCGATTTTTGACCCCAGGATTTTCTTGGAGGGCAGGTGTCATTTACAGAACTGCAAGTTTGGTGACTATTCAGTGACCTTTAGCAATGGGTTTAAAGCTGCTGTTGTGGGAACCGGCCACAAGGAGGCAGCATTTCTCCATTCCCAAATCTGGGTACTAGGGCAGCAGAGCCTTAATGGAAGTGGTGTTGTAGGTTGTAAATTAGAATGCAATGTGCCAGGAAAAAGCCCTTTCAGTTTATGTCTCATTACTTCTGGTTCGTATTTTTACCTTAATTTTTATTTTTTATCACAGCAAATTTGTTTACAATGTTTTGTGTGTTCTAGGTGTGCAAGATGTGGTTCTTTCACACATATACATATATCTATTCTTCTTCGGATCCTTTTCCCATGTAGGTTATGACACAATGTTGAGTAGTGTTCTCTTGGTGTTCCGTAGGTCTTTGGTGATTATATATTTCACATGTGTTTGTATATCTCTGTTAAGCCCAATGTCGTAACGTATCCAATCCTCACACCTTTCCATTTGGTGAACCATAAGATTGTTTAATGAATCTGTGATTGCCTTTCTCTGTGGAAATATCTTCATTGGTATCAGTTTTTAGGTAACACCTCTAAGTGATATGATAGGACATGTGTCTTTCACTTTCTCACTTACCACAAGTTGCGTGATTAATTGTAGACTCACCTATGGTGCTGCAAATGGCATTGTTTCATTTTTTCGCTAGCTAATATTCCATCTCGACATGTAGCAGTTCTTCTATGTCCACCCAACTGTTGGTGAACTTTTTGGTTACTTCCATACCTTGGCTAGCGTAATACTGTGCAATGCAGATTTGCCTGCCTGTGTCATTCCAATTCTGTCTTCTTAGGTTCTAGGTCCAGGAATGGGCCTGCTGGATCATTTGGTAGCTCAATGTTTACCTTTTAAAGGCACCTCCATTCTGTTCTCATTAGTGGCTCTTTCCGGCTTCGTCCCTCTTAAAGTGGAGGGTATGCATTTCTCCACAACATCTTTAGCATTTATTGTTTATAGTTGACTTGCTGATGGTTATTCTGAAGGGTGTGAGCTGATACCTCTTTGTGGTTGAATTTGCATGTGTCTCATAATCCGTTGAAATTGAGTTTTAAGACATGTCCTTTTTATTTTTTAAAGTGTGATTACAGCTTAGTTCTTCAAAGTGTTTTCTTAAAGTATGTGCCACAATTTGAAATGTTCTGGCCATTCCCTCCCTCAAGAAATTTTGAGGGTAGGTTTCAGTTACAGCCCTGCAGTAGTTGTTCAAATGAAGTGACCATTAGCACAGGCTTTAAAGCTGCTTTTGCAGGTAATGGCCAGAGGGCGGCATCCTTTCTACGTTGCCCACTCTGGAAACTAGGGAAACAGACCTCCCGGCCAGTGGTGTTCCTGGCTTATAAATTAGAGTGGAATGTGCCCGGATAAACCCACAAAAGCTGATGTCTCTTACTTTCATTTGTTATTTAATTTTAATTTATATGTTTTATTGGAGTAATATTCCAATATGTACATGGACCACTTCTTCATGGTGCATTCCTCTGTTGATGGACATTTTCGTTGCTTCCTAGTGTTGGCTATGATAAACATTGCTGGAGTGTAGGACTGCCTGCCTGTGACTTTTTGTTTTCAGTTTTATTTATTTATTTATTTAATTTTGGAAGTGTTGGGTATTCGTGAGGGCTTTCTATAGATGCAGCAAGCGGGGGCCACTCTTCATCGCGTTGTGTGGGCTTCTCACTGTCGCGGCCTCTTTTGCTCCGTAGCACAAGCTCCAGACGCGCAGGCTCAATAGTTGTGGCTCACGGGCTTAGTTGCTCCACGGCATGTGGGATCTTCCCAGACCAGGGCCCGAACCCGTGTCCCCTGCGTTGGCAGGCAGATTCTCAACCACTACGCCACCAAGGAAACCCCCAGCATGTGACTTTTAGATTCTCATTTTCTCAGGGTATAGGCCCAGCAGTGGCTGTGATTGACTGAGTGGTAGCTCAAAGTTTCCCTTTTAAAAGCACCTCCATTGTGTTTTCATTAGTGGCTCTTACCAGGTCCCCATTAGAACCGAGGGTACGCATTTCTCCAAAATCCCTTCAGCATGTATTGTTTGCAGCTTTTTACTAATGACCATTCTGACCGCTGTGAGCTGATAGGGTTTTGTAATTCGGGTTTGCATGTCTTTAAAAATTCCTAAAATACATGATTTTTCCACGCCTTTTCCTTTTCTGTTAAAAAAGAAAGAAAGAAAATAGTGTGAGTACAATATGCGTCTTGAAATTGTCTTCTCGGAAGTTTGCACTCTTTTGAAGTTTTTGGTCGATTTTTGACCCCAGGATTTTCTTGGAGGGCAGGTGTCATTTACAGAACTGCAAGTTTGGTGACTATTCAGTGACCTTTAGCAATGGGTTTAAAGCTGCTGTTGTGGGAACCGGCCACAAGGAGGCAGCATTTCTCCATTCCCAAATCTGGGTACTAGGGCAGCAGAGCCTTAATGGAAGTGGTGTTGTAGGTTGTAAATTAGAATGCAATGTGCCAGGAAAAAGCCCTTTCAGTTTATGTCTCATTACTTCTGGTTCGTACTTTCACCTTAATTTTTATTTTTTATCACAGCAAATTTGTTTACAATGTTTTGTGTGTTCTAGGTGTGCAAGATATGGTTCTTTCACACATATACATATATCTATTCTTCTTCGCATCCTTTTCCCATGTAGGTTATGACACAATGTTGAGTAGTGTTCTCTTGGTGTTCCGTAGGTCTTTGGTGATTATATATTTCACATGTGTTTGTACATCTCTGTTACGCCCAGTGTCGTAACGTATCCCATCCTCACACCTTTCCATTTGGTGAACCATAAGTTTGTTTAATGAATCTGTGATTGCCTTTCTCTGTGGAAATATCTTCATTGGTATCAGTTTTTAGGTAACACCTTTAAGTGATATGATAGGACATGTGTCTTTCGCTTTCTCACTTACCACAAGTTGCGTGATTACTTGTAGACTCACCTATGGTGCTGCAAATGGCATTTTTTCGTTTTTTTGCTAGCTAATATTCCATCTCGACATGTAGCAGTTCTTCTATGTCCACCCATCTGTTGGTGAACTTTTTGGTTACTTCCATATCTTGGATAGAGTAATACGGTGCAGTGCAGATTTGCCAGCCTCTGTCTTTCCAATTCTGTCTTCTTAGGTTCTAGGTCCAGGAATGGGCCTGGTGGATCATTTGGTAGCTCAATGTTTACCTTTTAAAGGCTCCTCCATTCTTTTCTCATTAGTGGCTCTTTCCAGGTTTCGTCCCTCTTAAAGTGGAGGGTATGCATTTCTCCACAAGACCTTCAACATTTATTGTTTATAGTTGACTTGCTGATGGTTCTTCTGACTGGTGTGAGCTGATACCTCTTTGTGGTTGAATTTGCATGTGTCTCATAATCCGTTGAAATTGAGCTTTAAGGCATGTCCTTTTTATTTTTCAAAGTGTGACTACAGCTTAGTTCTTCAAAGTGTTTTCTTCAATTATGTGTCGCAATTTGAAATGTTCTGGCCATTCCCTCCCTCAAGAAATTTTGAGGGCAGGTTTCAGTTACAGCCCTGCAGTCGTTGTTCAAATGAAGTGACCATTAGCACAGGCTTTAAAGCTGCTTTTGCAGGTAATGGACAGAGGGCGGAATCCTTTCTACGTAGCCCACTCTGGAAACTAGGGAAACAGACCTCCTGGCTAGTGGTGTTCCTCGCTTATAAATTAGAGTGGAATGTGCCCGGAAAACCCCACAAAAGCTGATGTCTCTTACTTTCATTTGTTATTTAATTTTAATTTATATATTTTATTGGAGTAATATTCCAATATGTACATGGACCACTTCTTCTTGGTGCATTCCTCTGTTGATGGACATTTTCGTTGCTTCCATGTGTTGGCTATGATAAACATTGCTGGAGTGTAGGACTGCCTGCCTGTGACTTTTTGTTTTCAGTTTTATTTATTTATTTATTTAATTTTGGATGTGTTGGGTCTTTGTGAGGGCTTTCTCTAGTTGCAGCAAGCGGGGGCCACTCTTCATCGCGTTTTGCGAGCTTCTCACTTTCGCGGCCTCTGTTGCTCCGGAGCACAAGCTCCTGACGCGCAGGCTCAATAGTTGTGGCTCACGAGCTTAGTTGCTCCGTGGCACGTGGGATCTTCCCAGACCAGGGCCCGAACCCGTGTCCCCTGCGTTGGCAGGCAGATTCTCCACCACTACGCCACCAAGGAAACCCCCAGCATGTGACTTTTAGATTCTCATTTTCTCAGGGTATAGGCCCAGCAGTGGCTGTGATTGAGTGGTAGCTCAAAGTTTCCCTTTTAAAAGCACCTCCATTGTGTTTTCATTAGTGGCTCTTACCAGGTCCCCATTAGAACCGAGGGTACGCATTTCTCCAAAATCCCTTCAGCATGTATTGTTTGCAGCTTTTTACTAATGACCATTCTTACCGCTGTGAGCTGATAGGGTTTTGTAATTCGGGTTTGCATGTCTTTAAAAATTCCTAAAATATATGATTTTTCCACGCCGTTTCCTTTTCTGTTAAAAAAGAAAGAAAGAAAATAGTGTGCGTACAATATGCGTCTTGAAATTGTCTTCTCGGAAGATTGCCCTCTTTTGAAGTTTTTGGTCGATTTTTGACCCCAGGATTTTCTTGGAGGGCAGGTGTCATTTACAGAACTGCAAGTTTGGTGACTATTCAGTGACCTTTAGCAATGGGTTTAAAGCTGCTGTTGTGGGAACCGGCCACAAGGAGGCAGCATTTCTCCATTCCCAAATCTGGGTACTAGGGCAGCAGAGCCTTAATGGAAGTGGTGTTGTAGGTTGTAAATTAGAATGCAATGTGCCAGGAAAAAGCCCTTTCAGTTTATGTCTCATTACTTCTGGTTCGTATTTTTACCTTAATTTTTATTTTTTATCACAGCAAATTTGTTTACAATGTTTTGTGTGTTCTAGGTGTGCAAGATGTGGTTCTTTCACACATATACATATATCTATTCTTCTTCGGATCCTTTTCCCATGTAGGTTATGACACAATGTTGAGTAGTGTTCTCTTGGTGTTCCGTAGGTCTTTGGTGATTATATATTTCACATGTGTTTGTATATCTCTGTTAAGCCCAATGTCGTAACGTATCCAATCCTCACACCTTTCCATTTGGTGAACCATAAGATTGTTTAATGAATCTGTGATTGCCTTTCTCTGTGGAAATATCTTCATTGGTATCAGTTTTTAGGTAACACCTCTAAGTGATATGATAGGACATGTGTCTTTCACTTTCTCACTTACCACAAGTTGCGTGATTAATTGTAGACTCACCTATGGTGCTGCAAATGGCATTGTTTCATTTTTTCGCTAGCTAATATTCCATCTCGACATGTAGCAGTTCTTCTATGTCCACCCAACTGTTGGTGAACTTTTTGGTTACTTCCATACCTTGGCTAGCGTAATACTGTGCAATGCAGATTTGCCTGCCTGTGTCATTCCAATTCTGTCTTCTTAGGTTCTAGGTCCAGGAATGGGCCTGCTGGATCATTTGGTAGCTCAATGTTTACCTTTTAAAGGCACCTCCATTCTGTTCTCATTAGTGGCTCTTTCCGGCTTCGTCCCTCTTAAAGTGGAGGGTATGCATTTCTCCACAACATCTTTAGCATTTATTGTTTATAGTTGACTTGCTGATGGTTATTCTGAAGGGTGTGAGCTGATACCTCTTTGTGGTTGAATTTGCATGTGTCTCATAATCCGTTGAAATTGAGTTTTAAGACATGTCCTTTTTATTTTTTAAAGTGTGATTACAGCTTAGTTCTTCAAAGTGTTTTCTTAAAGTATGTGCCACAATTTGAAATGTTCTGGCCATTCCCTCCCTCAAGAAATTTTGAGGGTAGGTTTCAGTTACAGCCCTGCAGTAGTTGTTCAAATGAAGTGACCATTAGCACAGGCTTTAAAGCTGCTTTTGCAGGTAATGGCCAGAGGGCGGCATCCTTTCTACGTTGCCCACTCTGGAAACTAGGGAAACAGACCTCCCGGCCAGTGGTGTTCCTGGCTTATAAATTAGAGTGGAATGTGCCCGGATAAACCCACAAAAGCTGATGTCTCTTACTTTCATTTGTTATTTAATTTTAATTTATATGTTTTATTGGAGTAATATTCCAATATGTACATGGACCACTTCTTCATGGTGCATTCCTCTGTTGATGGACATTTTCGTTGCTTCCTAGTGTTGCCTATGATAAACATTGCTGGAGTGTAGGACTGCCTGCCTGTGACTTTTTGTTTTCAGTTTTATTTATTTATTTATTTAATTTTGGAAGTGTTGGGTATTCGTGAGGGCTTTCTATAGATGCAGCAAGCGGGGGCCACTCTTCATCGCGTTGTGTGGGCTTCTCACTGTCGCGGCCTCTTTTGCTCCGTAGCACAAGCTCCAGACGCGCAGGCTCAATAGTTGTGGCTCACGGGCTTAGTTGCTCCACGGCATGTGGGATCTTCCCAGACCAGGGCCCGAACCCGTGTCCCCTGCGTTGGCAGGCAGATTCTCAACCACTACGCCACCAAGGAAACCCCCAGCATGTGACTTTTAGATTCTCATTTTCTCAGGGTATAGGCCCAGCAGTGGCTGTGATTGACTGAGTGGTAGCTCAAAGTTTCCCTTTTAAAAGCACCTCCATTGTGTTTTCATTAGTGGCTCTTACCAGGTCCCCATTAGAACCGAGGGTACGCATTTCTCCAAAATCCCTTCAGCATGTATTGTTTGCAGCTTTTTACTAATGACCATTCTGACCGCTGTGAGCTGATAGGGTTTTGTAATTCGGGTTTGCATGTCTTTAAAAATTCCTAAAATACATGATTTTTCCACGCCTTTTCCTTTTCTGTTAAAAAAGAAAGAAAGAAAATAGTGTGAGTACAATATGCGTCTTGAAATTGTCTTCTCGGAAGTTTGCACTCTTTTGAAGTTTTTGGTCGATTTTTGACCCCAGGATTTTCTTGGAGGGCAGGTGTCATTTACAGAACTGCAAGTTTGGTGACTATTCAGTGACCTTTAGCAATGGGTTTAAAGCTGCTGTTGTGGGAACCGGCCACAAGGAGGCAGCATTTCTCCATTCCCAAATCTGGGTACTAGGGCAGCAGAGCCTTAATGGAAGTGGTGTTGTAGGTTGTAAATTAGAATGCAATGTGCCAGGAAAAAGCCCTTTCAGTTTATGTCTCATTACTTCTGGTTCGTACTTTCACCTTAATTTTTATTTTTTATCACAGCAAATTTGTTTACAATGTTTTGTGTGTTCTAGGTGTGCAAGATATGGTTCTTTCACACATATACATATATCTATTCTTCTTCGCATCCTTTTCCCATGTAGGTTATGACACAATGTTGAGTAGTGTTCTCTTGGTGTTCCGTAGGTCTTTGGTGATTATATATTTCACATGTGTTTGTACATCTCTGTTACGCCCAGTGTCGTAACGTATCCCATCCTCACACCTTTCCATTTGGTGAACCATAAGTTTGTTTAATGAATCTGTGATTGCCTTTCTCTGTGGAAATATCTTCATTGGTATCAGTTTTTAGGTAACACCTTTAAGTGATATGATAGGACATGTGTCTTTCGCTTTCTCACTTACCACAAGTTGCGTGATTACTTGTAGACTCACCTATGGTGCTGCAAATGGCATTTTTTCGTTTTTTTGCTAGCTAATATTCCATCTCGACATGTAGCAGTTCTTCTATGTCCACCCATCTGTTGGTGAACTTTTTGGTTACTTCCATATCTTGGATAGAGTAATACGGTGCAGTGCAGATTTGCCAGCCTCTGTCTTTCCAATTCTGTCTTCTTAGGTTCTAGGTCCAGGAATGGGCCTGGTGGATCATTTGGTAGCTCAATGTTTACCTTTTAAAGGCTCCTCCATTCTTTTCTCATTAGTGGCTCTTTCCAGGTTTCGTCCCTCTTAAAGTGGAGGGTATGCATTTCTCCACAAGACCTTCAACATTTATTGTTTATAGTTGACTTGCTGATGGTTCTTCTGACTGGTGTGAGCTGATACCTCTTTGTGGTTGAATTTGCATGTGTCTCATAATCCGTTGAAATTGAGCTTTAAGGCATGTCCTTTTTATTTTTCAAAGTGTGACTACAGCTTAGTTCTTCAAAGTGTTTTCTTCAATTATGTGTCGCAATTTGAAATGTTCTGGCCATTCCCTCCCTCAAGAAATTTTGAGGGCAGGTTTCAGTTACAGCCCTGCAGTCGTTGTTCAAATGAAGTGACCATTAGCACAGGCTTTAAAGCTGCTTTTGCAGGTAATGGACAGAGGGCGGAATCCTTTCTACGTAGCCCACTCTGGAAACTAGGGAAACAGACCTCCTGGCTAGTGGTGTTCCTCGCTTATAAATTAGAGTGGAATGTGCCCGGAAAACCCCACAAAAGCTGATGTCTCTTACTTTCATTTGTTATTTAATTTTAATTTATATATTTTATTGGAGTAATATTCCAATATGTACATGGACCACTTCTTCTTGGTGCATTCCTCTGTTGATGGACATTTTCGTTGCTTCCATGTGTTGGCTATGATAAACATTGCTGGAGTGTAGGACTGCCTGCCTGTGACTTTTTGTTTTCAGTTTTATTTATTTATTTATTTAATTTTGGATGTGTTGGGTCTTTGTGAGGGCTTTCTCTAGTTGCAGCAAGCGGGGGCCACTCTTCATCGCGTTTTGCGAGCTTCTCACTTTCGCGGCCTCTGTTGCTCCGGAGCACAAGCTCCTGACGCGCAGGCTCAATAGTTGTGGCTCACGAGCTTAGTTGCTCCGTGGCACGTGGGATCTTCCCAGACCAGGGCCCGAACCCGTGTCCCCTGCGTTGGCAGGCAGATTCTCCACCACTACGCCACCAAGGAAACCCCCAGCATGTGACTTTTAGATTCTCATTTTCTCAGGGTATAGGCCCAGCAGTGGCTGTGATTGAGTGGTAGCTCAAAGTTTCCCTTTTAAAAGCACCTCCATTGTGTTTTCATTAGTGGCTCTTACCAGGTCCGCCTTAGAACCGAGGGTACGCTTTTCTCCAAAATCCCTTCAGCATGTATTGTTTGCAGCTTTTTACTAATGACCATTCTGACCGCTGTGAGCTGATAGGGTTTTGTAATTCGGGTTTGCATGTCTTTAAAAATTCCTAAAATATATGATTTTTCCACGCCTTTTCCTTTTCTGTTAAAAAAGAAAGAAAGAGGGCTTCCCTGGTGGCGCAGTGGTTAAGAATCCGCCTGCCAATGCAGGGGACACGGGTTTGCGCCCTGGTCTGGGAAGATCCCACATGCCGCGGAGCAACTAGGCCCGTGAGCCACAATTACTGAGCCTGCGCGTCTGGAGCCTCTGCTCCGCAACAAGAGAGGCCGCGATAGTGAGAGGCCGCTCACCGCGATGAAGAGTGGCCCCCACTTGCTGCAGTTAGAGAAAGCCCTTGCACAGAAACGAAGACCCAACACAGCCATAAATAAATAAATAAATAAATAAATAAAATTAAAAAAAAAAAAAAAGAAAGAAAGAAAATAGTGTGAGTACAATATGCGTCTTGAAATTGTCTTCTCGGAAGATTGCCCTCTTTTGAAGTTTTTGGTCGATTTTTGACCCCAGGATTTTCTTGGAGGGCAGGTGTCATTTACAGAACTGCAAGTTTGGTGACTATTCAGTGACCTTTAGCAATGGGTTTAAAGCTGCTGTTGTGGGAACCGGCCACAAGGAGGCAGCATTTCTCCATTCCCAAATCTGGGTACTAGGGCAGCAGAGCCTTAATGGAAGTGGTGTTGTAGGTTGTAAATTAGAATGGAATGTGCCAGGAAAAAGCCCTTTCAGTTTATGTCTCATTACTTCTGGTTCGTATTTTTACCTTAATTTTTATTTTTTATCACAGCAAATTTGTTTACAATGTTTTGTGTGTTCTAGGTGTGCAAGATGTGGTTCTTTCACACATATACATATATCTATTCTTCTTCGGATCCTTTTCCCATGTAGGTTATGACACAATGTTGAGTAGTGTTCACTTGGTGTTCCGTAGGTCTTTGGTGATTATATATTTCACATGTGTTTGTATATCTCTGTTAAGCCCAATGTCGTAACGTATCCAATCCTCACACCTTTCCATTTGGTGAACCATAAGATTGTTTAATGAATCTGTGATTGCCTTTCTCTGTGGAAATATCTTCATTGGTATCAGTTTTTAGGTAACACCTTTAAGTGATATGATAGGACATGTGTCTTTCGCTTTCTCACTTACCACAAGTTGCGTGATTACTTGTAGACTCACCTATGGTGCTGCAAATGGCATTTTTTCGTTTTTTTGCTAGCTAATATTCCATCTCGACATGTAGCAGTTCTTCTATGTCCACCCATCTGTTGGTGAACTTTTTGGTTACTTCCATATCTTGGATAGAGTAATACGGTGCAGTGCAGATTTGCCAGCCTCTGTCTTTCCAATTCTGTCTTCTTAGGTTCTAGGTCCAGGAATGGGCCTGGTGGATCATTTGGTAGCTCAATGTTTACCTTTTAAAGGCACCTCCATTCTTTTCTCATTAGTGGCTCTTTCCAGGTTTCGTCCCTCTTAAAGTGGAGGGTATGCATTTCTCCACAAGACCTTCAACATTTATTGTTTATAGTTGACTTGCTGATGGTTCTTCTGACTGGTGTGAGCTGATACCTCTTTGTGGTTGAATTTGCATGTGTCTCATAATCCGTTGAAATTGAGCTTTAAGGCATGTCCTTTTTATTTTTCAAAGTGTGACTACAGCTTAGTTCTTCAAAGTGTTTTCTTCAATTATGTGTCGCAATTTGAAATGTTCTGGCCATTCCCTCCCTCAAGAAATTTTGAGGGCAGGTTTCAGTTACAGCCCTGCAGTAGTTGTTCAAATGAAGTGACCATTAGCACAGGCTTTAAAGCTGCTTTTGCAGGTAATGGACAGAGGGCGGAATCCTTTCTACGTAGCCCACTCTGGAAACTAGGGAAACAGACCTCCTGGCTAGTGGTGTTCCTCGCTTATAAATTAGAGTGGAATGTGCCCGGAAAACCCCACAAAAGCTGATGTCTCTTACTTTCATTTGTTATTTAATTTTAATTTATATATTTTATTGGAGTAATATTCCAATATGTACATGGACCACTTCTTCTTGGTGCATTCCTCTGTTGATGGACATTTTCGTTGCTTCCATGTGTTGGCTATGATAAACATTGCTGGAGTGTAGGACTGCCTGCCTGTGACTTTTTGTTTTCAGTTTTATTTATTTATTTATTTAATTTTGGATGTGTTGGGTCTTTGTGAGGGCTTTCTCTAGTTGCAGCAAGCGGGGGCCACTCTTCATCGCGTTTTGCGAGCTTCTCACTTTCGCGGCCTCTGTTGCTCCGGAGCACAAGCTCCTGACGCGCAGGCTCAATAGTTGTGGCTCACGAGCTTAGTTGCTCCGTGGCACGTGGGATCTTCCCAGACCAGGGCCCGAACCCGTGTCCCCTGCGTTGGCAGGCAGATTCTCCACCACTATGCCACCAAGGAAACCCCCAGCATGTGACTTTTAGATTCTCATTTTCTCAGGGTATAGGCCCAGCAGTGGCTGTGATTGAGTGGTAGCTCAAAGTTTCCCTTTTAAAAGCACCTCCATTGTGTTTTCATTAGTGGCTCTTACCAGGTCCGCCTTAGAACCGAGGGTACGCATTTCTCCAAAATCCCTTCAGCATGTATTGTTTGCAGCTTTTTACTAATGACCATTCTGACCGCTGTGAGCTGATAGGGTTTTGTAATTCAGGTTTGCATGTCTTTAAAAATTCCTAAAATATATGATTTTTCCACGCCTTTTCCTTTTCTGTTAAAAAAGAAAGAAAGAGGGCTTCCCTGGTGGCGCAGTGGTTAAGAATCCGCCTGCCAATGCAGGGGACACGGGTTTGCGCCCTGGTCTGGGAAGATCCCACATGCCGCGGAGCAACTAGGCCCGTGAGCCACCATTACTGAGCCTGCGCGTCTGGAGCCTCTGCTCCGCAACAAAAGAGGCCGCGATAGTGAGAGGCCGCTCACCGCGATGAAGAGTGGCCCCCACTTGCCGCAGTTAGAGAAAGCCCTTGCACAGAAACGAAGACCCAACACAGCCATAAATAAATAAATAAATAAATAAATAAAATTTAAAAAAAAAAAAAAGAAAGAAAGAAAATAGTGTGAGTACAATATGCGTCTTGAAATTGTCTTCTCGGAAGATTGCCCTCTTTTGAAGTTTTTGGTCGATTTTTGACCCCAGGATTTTCTTGGAGGGCAGGTGTCATTTACAGAACTGCAAGTTTGGTGACTATTCAGTGACCTTTAGCAATGGGTTTAAAGCTGCTGTTGTGGGAACCGGCCACAAGGAGGCAGCATTTCTCCATTCCCAAATCTGGGTACTAGGGCAGCAGAGCCTTAATGGAAGTGGTGTTGTAGGTTGTAAATTAGAATGGAATGTGCCAGGAAAAAGCCCTTTCAGTTTATGTCTCATTACTTCTGGTTCGTATTTTTACCTTAATTTTTATTTTTTATCACAGCAAATTTGTTTACAATGTTTTGTGTGTTCTAGGTGTGCAAGATGTGGTTCTTTCACACATATACATATATCTATTCTTCTTCGGATCCTTTTCCCATGTAGGTTATGACACAATGTTGAGTAGTGTTCACTTGGTGTTCCGTAGGTCTTTGGTGATTATATATTTCACATGTGTTTGTATATCTCTGTTAAGCCCAATGTCGTAACGTATCCAATCCTCACACCTTTCCATTTGGTGAACCATAAGATTGTTTAATGAATCTGTGATTGCCTTTCTCTGTGGAAATATCTTCATTGGTATCATTTTTTAGGTAACACCTCTAAGTGATATGATAGGACATGTGTCTTTCACTTTCTCACTTACCACAAGTTGCGTGATTAATTGTAGACTCACCTATGGTGCTGCAAATGGCATTGTTTCATTTTTTCGCTAGCTAATATTCCATCTCGACATGTAGCAGTTCTTCTATGTCCACCCAACTGTTGGTGAACTTTTTGGTTACTTCCATACCTTGGCTAGCGTAATACTGTGCAATGCAGATTTGCCTGCCTGTGTCATTCCAATTCTGTCTTCTTAGGTTCTAGGTCCAGGAATGGGCCTGCTGGATCATTTGGTAGCTCAATGTTTACCTTTTAAAGGCACCTCCATTCTGTTCTCATTAGTGGCTCTTTCCGGCTTCGTCCCTCTTAAAGTGGAGGGTATGCATTTCTCCACAACATCTTTAGCATTTATTGTTTATAGTTGACTTGCTGATGGTTATTCTGAAGGGTGTGAGCTGATACCTCTTTGTGGTTGAATTTGCATGTGTCTCATAATCTGTTGAAATTGAGTTTTAAGACATGTCCTTTTTATTTTTTAAAGTGTGATTACAGCTTAGTTCTTCAAAGTGTTTTCTTAAAGTATGTGCCACAATTTGAAATGTTCTGGCCAT
Organism: Balaenoptera ricei; assembly: GCF_028023285.1. Classification (NCBI taxonomy): domain Eukaryota; kingdom Metazoa; phylum Chordata; class Mammalia; order Artiodactyla; family Balaenopteridae; genus Balaenoptera; species Balaenoptera ricei. The sequence continues at coordinate 53,317,303 of NC_082642.1, forward strand.
TCCCTCCCTCAAGAAATTTTGAGGGTAGGTTTCAGTTACAGCCCTGCAGTAGTTGTTCAAATGAAGTGACCATTAGCACAGGCTTTAAAGCTGCTTTTGCAGGTAATGGCCAGAGGGCGGCATCCTTTCTACGTTGCCCACTCTGGAAACTAGGGAAACAGACCTCCCGGCCAGTGGTGTTCCTGGCTTATAAATTAGAGTGGAATGTGCCCGGATAAACCCACAAAAGCTGATGTCTCTTACTTTCATTTGTTATTTAATTTTAATTTATATGTTTTATTGGAGTAATATTCCAATATGTACATGGACCACTTCTTCTTGGTGCATTCCTCTGTTGATGGACATTTTCGTTGCTTCCTAGTGTTGCCTATGATAAACATTGCTGGAGTGTAGGACTGCCTGCCTGTGACTTTTTGTTTTCAGTTTTATTTCTTTATTTATTTAATTTTGGAAGTGTTGGGTATTCGTGAGGGCTTTCTATAGATGCAGCAAGCGGGGGCCACTCTTCATCGCGTTGTGTGGGCTTCTCACTGTCGCGGCCTCTTTTGCTCCGTAGCACAAGCTCCAGACGCGCAGGCTCAATAGTTGTGGCTCACGGGCTTAGTTGCTCCACGGCATGTGGGATCTTCCCAGACCAGGGCCCGAACCCGTGTCCCCTGCATTGGCAGGCAGATTCTCAACCACTACGCCACCAAGGAAACCCCCAGCATGTGACTTTTAGATTCTCATTTTCTCAGGGTATAGGCCCAGCAGTGGCTGTGATTGACTGAGTGGTAGCTCAAAGTTTCCCTTTTAAAAGCACCTCCATTGTGTTTTCATTAGTGGCTCTTACCAGGTCCCCATTAGAACCGAGGGTACGCATTTCTCCAAAATCCCTTCAGCATGTATTGTTTGCAGCTTTTTACTAATGACCATTCTGACCGCTGTGAGCTGATAGGGTTTTGTAATTCGGGTTTGCATGTCTTTAAAAATTCCTAAAATACATGATTTTTCCACGCCTTTTCCTTTTCTGTTAAAAAAGAAAGAAAGAAAATAGTGTGAGTACAATATGCGTCTTGAAATTGTCTTCTCGGAAGTTTGCACTCTTTTGAAGTTTTTGGTCGATTTTTGACCCCAGGATTTTCTTGGAGGGCAGGTGTCATTTACAGAACTGCAAGTTTGGTGACTATTCAGTGACCTTTAGCAATGGGTTTAAAGCTGCTGTTGTGGGAACCGGCCACAAGGAGGCAGCATTTCTCCATTCCCAAATCTGGGTACTAGGGCAGCAGAGCCTTAATGGAAGTGGTGTTGTAGGTTGTAAATTAGAATGCAATGTGCCAGGAAAAAGCCCTTTCAGTTTATGTCTCATTACTTCTGGTTCGTACTTTCACCTTAATTTTTATTTTTTATCACAGCAAATTTGTTTACAATGTTTTGTGTGTTCTAGGTGTGCAAGATATGGTTCTTTCACACATATACATATATCTATTCTTCTTCGCATCCTTTTCCCATGTAGGTTATGACACAATGTTGAATAGTGTTCTCTTGGTGTTCCGTAGGTCTTTGGTGATTATATATTTCACATGTGTTTGTACATCTCTGTTACGCCCAGTGTCGTAACGTATCCAATCCTCACACCTTTCCATTTGGTGAACCATAAGTTTGTTTAATGAATCTGTGATTGCCTTTCTCTGTGGAAATATCTTCATTGGTATCAGTTTTTAGGTAACACCTTTAAGTGATATGATAGGACATGTGTCTTTCGCTTTCTCACTTACCACAAGTTGCGTGATTACTTGTAGACTCACCTATGGTGCTGCAAATGGCATTTTTTCGTTTTTTTGCTAGCTAATATTCCATCTCGACATGTAGCAGTTCTTCTATGTCCACCCATCTGTTGGTGAACTTTTTGGTTACTTCCATATCTTGGATAGAGTAATACGGTGCAGTGCAGATTTGCCAGCCTCTGTCTTTCCAATTCTGTCTTCTTAGGTTCTAGGTCCAGGAATGGGCCTGGTGGATCATTTGGTAGCTCAATGTTTACCTTTTAAAGGCTCCTCCATTCTTTTCTCATTAGTGGCTCTTTCCAGGTTTCGTCCCTCTTAAAGTGGAGGGTATGCATTTCTCCACAAGACCTTCAACATTTATTGTTTATAGTTGACTTGCTGATGGTTCTTCTGACTGGTGTGAGCTGATACCTCTTTGTGGTTGAATTTGCATGTGTCTCATAATCCGTTGAAATTGAGCTTTAAGGCATGTCCTTTTTATTTTTCAAAGTGTGACTACAGCTTAGTTCTTCAAAGTGTTTTCTTCAATTATGTGTCGCAATTTGAAATGTTCTGGCCATTCCCTCCCTCAAGAAATTTTGAGGGCAGGTTTCAGTTACAGCCCTGCAGTAGTTGTTCAAATGAAGTGACCATTAGCACAGGCTTTAAAGCTGCTTTTGCAGGTAATGGACAGAGGGCGGAATCCTTTCTACGTAGCCCACTCTGGAAACTAGGGAAACAGACCTCCTGGCTAGTGGTGTTCCTCGCTTATAAATTAGAGTGGAATGTGCCCGGAAAACCCCACAAAAGCTGATGTCTCTTACTTTCATTTGTTATTTAATTTTAATTTATATATTTTATTGGAGTAATATTCCAATATGTACATGGACCACTTCTTCTTGGTGTATTCCTCTGTTGATGGACATTTTCGTTGCTTCCAAGTGTTGGCTATGATAAACATTGCTGGAGTGTAGGACTGCCTGCCTGTGACTTTTTGTTTTCAGTTTTATTTATTTATTTATTTAATTTTGGATGTGTTGGGTCTTTGTGAGGGCTTTCTCTAGTTGCAGCAAGCGGGGGCCACTCTTCATCGCGTTTTGCGAGCTTCTCACTTTCGCGGCCTCTGTTGCTCCGGAGCACAAGCTCCTGACGCGCAGGCTCAATAGTTGTGGCTCACGAGCTTAGTTGCTCCGTGGCACGTGGGATCTTCCCAGACCAGGGCCCGAACCCGTGTCCCCTGCGTTGGCAGGCAGATTCTCCACCACTACGCCACCAAGGAAACCCCCAGCATGTGACTTTTAGATTCTCATTTTCTCAGGGTATAGGCCCAGCAGTGGCTGTGATTGAGTGGTAGCTCAAAGTTTCCCTTTTAAAAGCACCTCCATTGTGTTTTCATTAGTGGCTCTTACCAGGTCCGCCTTAGAACCGAGGGTACGCATTTCTCCAAAATCCCTTCAGCATGTATTGTTTGCAGCTTTTTACTAATGACCATTCTGACCGCTGTGAGCTGATAGGGTTTTGTAATTTGGGTTTGCATGTCTTTAAAAATTCCTAAAATATATGATTTTTCCACGCCTTTTCCTTTTCTGTTAAAAAAGAAAGAAAGAAAATAGTGTGCGTACAATATGCGTCTTGAAATTGTCTTCTCGGAAGATTGCCCTCTTTTGAAGTTTTTGGTCGATTTTTGACCCCAGGATTTTCTTGGAGGGCAGGTGTCACTTACAGAACTGCAAGTTTGGTGACTATTCAGTGACCTTTAGCAATGGGTTTAAAGCTGCTGTTGTGGGAACCGGCCACAAGGAGGCAGCATTTCTCCATTCCCAAATCTGGGTACTAGGGCAGCAGAGCCTTAATGGAAGTGGTGTTGTAGGTTGTAAATTAGAATGCAATGTGCCAGGAAAAAGCCCTTTCAGTTTATGTCTCATTACTTCTGGTTCGTATTTTTACCTTAATTTTTATTTTTTATCACAGCAAATTTGTTTACAATGTTTTGTGTGTTCTAGGTGTGCAAGATGTGGTTCTTTCACGCATATACATATATCTATTCTTCTTCGGATCCTTTTCCCATGTAGGTTATGACACAATGTTGAGTAGTGTTCTCTTGGTGTTCCGTAGGTCTTTGGTGATTATATATTTCACATGTGTTTGTATATCTCTGTTAAGCCCAATGTCGTAACGTATCCAATCCTCACACCTTTCCATTTGGTGAACCATAAGATTGTTTAATGAATCTGTGATTGCCTTTCTCTGTGGAAATATCTTCATTGGTATCAGTTTTTAGGTAACACCTCTAAGTGATATGATAGGACATGTGTCTTTCACTTTCTCACTTACCACAATTTGCGTGATTAATTGTAGACTCACCTATGGTGCTGCAAATGGCATTGTTTCATTTTTTCGCTAGCTAATATTCCATCTCGACATGTAGCAGTTCTTCTATGTCCACCCAACTGTTGGTGAACTTTTTGGTTACTTCCATACCTTGGCTAGCGTAATACTGTGCAATGCAGATTTGCCTGCCTGTGTCATTCCAATTCTGTCTTCTTAGGTTCTAGGTCCAGGAATGGGCCTGCTGGATCATTTGGTAGCTCAATGTTTACCTTTTAAACGCACCTCCATTCTGTTCTCATTAGTGGCTCTTTCCGGCTTCGTCCCTCTTAAAGTGGAGGGTATGCATTTCTCCACAACATCTTTAGCATTTATTGTTTATAGTTGACTTGCTGATGGTTATTCTGAAGGGAGTGAGCTGATACCTCTTTGTGGTTGAATTTGCATGTGTCTCATAATCCGTTGAAATTGAATTTTAAGACATGTCCTTTTTATTTTTTAAAGTGTGATTACAGCTTAGTTCTTCAAAGTGTTTTCTTAAAGTATGTGCCACAATTTGAAATGTTCTGGCCATTCCCTCCCTCAAGAAATTTTGAGGGTAGGTTTCAGTTACAGCCCTGCAGTAGTTGTTCAAATGAAGTGACCATTAGCACAGGCTTTAAAGCTGCTTTTGCAGGTAATGGCCAGAGGGCGGCATCCTTTCTACGTTGCCCACTCTGGAAACTAGGGAAACAGACCTCCCGGCCAGTGGTGTTCCTGGCTTATAAATTAGAGTGGAATGTGCCCGGATAAACCCACAAAAGCTGATGTCTCTTACTTTCATTTGTTATTTAATTTTAATTTATATGTTTTATTGGAGTAATATTCCAATATGTACATGGACCACTTCTTCATGGTGCATTCCTCTGTTGATGGACATTTTCGTTGCTTCCTATTGTTGCCTATGATAAACATTGCTGGAGTGTAGGACTGCCTGCCTGTGACTTTTTGTTTTCAGTTTTATTTATTTATTTATTTAATTTTGGAAGTGTTGGGTATTCGTGAGGGCTTTCTATAGATGCAGCAAGCGGGGGCCACTCTTCATCGCGTTGTGTGGGCTTCTCACTGTCGCGGCCTCTTTTGCTCCGTAGCACAAGCTCCAGACGCGCAGGCTCAATAGTTGTGGCTCACGGGCTTAGTTGCTCCACGGCATGTGGGATCTTCCCAGACCAGGGCCCGAACCCGTGTCCCCTGCGTTGGCAGGCAGATTCTCAACCACTACGCCACCAAGGAAACCCCCAGCATGTGACTTTTAGATTCTCATTTTCTCAGGGTATAGGCCCAGCAGTGGCTGTGATTGACTGAGTGGTAGCTCAAAGTTTCCCTTTTAAAAGCACCTCCATTGTGTTTTCATTAGTGGCTCTTACCAGGTCCCCATTAGAACCGAGGGTACGCATTTCTCCAAAATCCCTTCAGCATGTATTGTTTGCAGCTTTTTACTAATGACCATTCTGACCGCTGTGAGCTGATAGGGTTTTGTAATTCGGGTTTGCATGTCTTTAAAAATTCCTAAAATACATGATTTTTCCACGCCTTTTCCTTTTCTGTTAAAAAAGAAAGAAAGAAAATAGTGTGAGTACAATATGCGTCTTGAAATTGTCTTCTCGGAAGTTTGCACTCTTTTGAAGTTTTTGGTCGATTTTTGACCCCAGGATTTTCTTGGAGGGCAGGTGTCATTTACAGAACTGCAAGTTTGGTGACTATTCAGTGACCTTTAGCAATGGGTTTAAAGCTGCTGTTGTGGGAACCGGCCACAAGGAGGCAGCATTTCTCCATTCCCAAATCTGGGTACTAGGGCAGCAGAGCCTTAATGGAAGTGGTGTTGTAGGTTGTAAATTAGAATGCAATGTGCCAGGAAAAAGCCCTTTCAGTTTATGTCTCATTACTTCTGGTTCGTACTTTCACCTTAATTTTTATTTTTTATCACAGCAAATTTGTTTACAATGTTTTGTGTGTTCTAGGTGTGCAAAATATGGTTCTTTCACACATATACATATATCTATTCTTCGCATCCTTTTCCCATGTAGGTTATGACACAATGTTGAGTAGTGTTCTCTTGGTGTTCCGTAGGTCTTTGGTGATTATATATTTCACATGTGTTTGTACATCTCTGTTACACCCAGTGTCGTAACGTATCCAATCCTCACACCTTTCCATTTGGTGAACCATAAGTTTGTTTAATGAATCTGTGATTGCCTTTCTCTGTGGAAATATCTTCATTGGTATCAGTTTTTAGGTAACACCTTTAAGTGATATGATAGGACATGTGTCTTTCGCTTTCTCACTTACCACAAGTTGCGTGATTACTTGTAGACTCACCTATGGTGCTGCAAATGGCATTTTTTCGTTTTTTTGCTAGCTAATATTCCATCTCGACATGTAGCAGTTCTTCTATGTCCACCCATCTGTTGGTGAACTTTTTGGTTACTTCCATATCTTGGATAGAGTAATACGGTGCAGTGCAGATTTGCCAGCCTCTGTCTTTCCAATTCTGTCTTCTTAGGTTCTAGGTCCAGGAATGGGCCTGCTGGATCATTTGGTAGCTCAATGTTTACCTTTTAAAGGCACCTCCATTCTGTTCTCATTAGTGGCTCTTTCCGGCTTCGTCCCTCTTAAAGTGGAGTGTATGCATTTCTCCACAACATCTTTAGCATTTATTGTTTATAGTTGACTTGCTGATGGTTATTCTGAAGGGTGTGAGTTGATACCTCTTTGTGGTTGAATTTGCATGTGTCTCATAATCTGTTGAAATTGAGTTTTAAGACATGTCCTTTTTATTTTTTAAAGTGTGATTACAGCTTAGTTCTTCAAAGTGTTTTCTTAAAGTATGTGCCACAATTTGAAATGTTCTGGCCATTCCCTCCCTCAAGAAATTTTGAGGGTAGGTTTCAGTTACAGCCCTGCAGTAGTTGTTCAAATGAAGTGACCATTAGCACAGGCTTTAAAGCTGCTTTTGCAGGTAATGGCCAGAGGGCGGCATCCTTTCTACGTTGCCCACTCTGGAAACTAGGGAAACAGACCTCCCGGCCAGTGGTGTTCCTGGCTTATAAATTAGAGTGGAATGTGCCCGGATAAACCCACAAAAGCTGATGTCTCTTACTTTCATTTGTTATTTAATTTTAATTTATATGTTTTATTGGAGTAATATTCCAATATGTACATGGACCACTTCTTCTTGGTGCATTCCTCTGTTGATGGACATTTTCGTTGCTTCCTAGTGTTGCCTATGATAAACATTGCTGGAGTGTAGGACTGCCTGCCTGTGACTTTTTGTTTTCAGTTTTATTTATTTATTTATTTAATTTTGGAAGTGTTGGGTATTCGTGAGGGCTTTCTATAGATGCAGCAAGCGGGGGCCACTCTTCATCGCGTTGTGTGGGCTTCTCACTGTCGCGGCCTCTTTTGCTCCGTAGCACAAGCTCCAGACGCGCAGGCTCAATAGTTGTGGCTCACGGGCTTAGTTGCTCCACGGCATGTGGGATCTTCCCAGACCAGGGCCCGAACCCGTGTCCCCTGCGTTGGCAGGCAGATTCTCAACCACTACGCCACCAAGGAAACCCCCAGCATGTGACTTTTAGATTCTCATTTTCTCAGGGTATAGGCCCAGCAGTGGCTGTGATTGACTGAGTGGTAGCTCAAAGTTTCCCTTTTAAAAGCACCTCCATTGTGTTTTCATTAGTGGCTCTTACCAGGTCCCCATTAGAACCGAGGGTACGCATTTCTCCAAAATCCCTTCAGCATGTATTGTTTGCAGCTTTTTACTAATGACCATTCTGACCGCTGTGAGCTGATAGGGTTTTGTAATTCGGGTTTGCATGTCTTTAAAAATTCCTAAAATACATGATTTTTCCACGCCTTTTCCTTTTCTGTTAAAAAAGAAAGAAAGAAAATAGTGTGAGTACAATATGCGTCTTGAAATTGTCTTCTCGGAAGTTTGCACTCTTTTGAAGTTTTTGGTCGATTTTTGACCCCAGGATTTTCTTGGAGGGCAGGTGTCATTTACAGAACTGCAAGTTTGGTGACTATTCAGTGACCTTTAGCAATGGGTTTAAAGCTGCTGTTGTGGGAACCGGCCACAAGGAGGCAGCATTTCTCCATTCCCAAATCTGGGTACTAGGGCAGCAGAGCCTTAATGGAAGTGGTGTTGTAGGTTGTAAATTAGAATGCAATGTGCCAGGAAAAAGCCCTTTCAGTTTATGTCTCATTACTTCTGGTTCGTACTTTCACCTTAATTTTTATTTTTTATCACAGCAAATTTGTTTACAATGTTTTGTGTGTTCTAGGTGTGCAAGATATGGTTCTTTCACACATATACATATATCTATTCTTCTTCGCATCCTTTTCCCATGTAGGTTATGACACAATGTTGAATAGTGTTCTCTTGGTGTTCCGTAGGTCTTTGGTGATTATATATTTCACATGTGTTTGTACATCTCTGTTACGCCCAGTGTCGTAACGTATCCAATCCTCACACCTTTCCATTTGGTGAACCATAAGTTTGTTTAATGAATCTGTGATTGCCTTTCTCTGTGGAAATATCTTCATTGGTATCAGTTTTTAGGTAACACCTTTAAGTGATATGATAGGACATGTGTCTTTCGCTTTCTCACTTACCACAAGTTGCGTGATTACTTGTAGACTCACCTATGGTGCTGCAAATGGCATTTTTTCGTTTTTTTGCTAGCTAATATTCCATCTCGACATGTAGCAGTTCTTCTATGTCCACCCATCTGTTGGTGAACTTTTTGGTTACTTCCATATCTTGGATAGAGTAATACGGTGCAGTGCAGATTTGCCAGCCTCTGTCTTTCCAATTCTGTCTTCTTAGGTTCTAGGTCCAGGAATGGGCCTGGTGGATCATTTGGTAGCTCAATGTTTACCTTTTAAAGGCTCCTCCATTCTTTTCTCATTAGTGGCTCTTTCCAGGTTTCGTCCCTCTTAAAGTGGAGGGTATGCATTTCTCCACAAGACCTTCAACATTTATTGTTTATAGTTGACTTGCTGATGGTTCTTCTGACTGGTGTGAGCTGATACCTCTTTGTGGTTGAATTTGCATGTGTCTCATAATCCGTTGAAATTGAGCTTTAAGGCATGTCCTTTTTATTTTTCAAAGTGTGACTACAGCTTAGTTCTTCAAAGTGTTTTCTTCAATTATGTGTCGCAATTTGAAATGTTCTGGCCATTCCCTCCCTCAAGAAATTTTGAGGGCAGGTTTCAGTTACAGCCCTGCAGTAGTTGTTCAAATGAAGTGACCATTAGCACAGGCTTTAAAGCTGCTTTTGCAGGTAATGGACAGAGGGCGGAATCCTTTCTACGTAGCCCACTCTGGAAACTAGGGAAACAGACCTCCTGGCTAGTGGTGTTCCTCGCTTATAAATTAGAGTGGAATGTGCCCGGAAAACCCCACAAAAGCTGATGTCTCTTACTTTCATTTGTTATTTAATTTTAATTTATATATTTTATTGGAGTAATATTCCAATATGTACATGGACCACTTCTTCTTGGTGCATTCCTCTGTTGATGGACATTTTCGTTGCTTCCAAGTGTTGGCTATGATAAACATTGCTGGAGTGTAGGACTGCCTGCCTGTGACTTTTTGTTTTCAGTTTTATTTATTTATTTATTTAATTTTGGATGTGTTGGGTCTTTGTGAGGGCTTTCTCTAGTTGCAGCAAGCGGGGGCCACTCTTCATCGCGTTTTGCGAGCTTCTCACTTTCGCGGCCTCTGTTGCTCCGGAGCACAAGCTCCTGACGCGCAGGCTCAATAGTTGTGGCTCACGAGCTTAGTTGCTCCGTGGCACGTGGGATCTTCCCAGACCAGGGCCCGAACCCGTGTCCCCTGCGTTGGCAGGCAGATTCTCCACCACTACGCCACCAAGGAAACCCCCAGCATGTGACTTTTAGATTCTCATTTTCTCAGGGTATAGGCCCAGCAGTGGCTGTGATTGAGTGGTAGCTCAAAGTTTCCCTTTTAAAAGCACCTCCATTGTGTTTTCATTAGTGGCTCTTACCAGGTCCGCCTTAGAACCGAGGGTACGCATTTCTCCAAAATCCCTTCAGCATGTATTGTTTGCAGCTTTTTACTAATGACCATTCTGACCGCTGTGAGCTGATAGGGTTTTGTAATTTGGGTTTGCATGTCTTTAAAAATTCCTAAAATATATGATTTTTCCATGCCTTTTCCTTTTCTGTTAAAAAAGAAAGAAAGAAAATAGTGTGCGTACAATATGCGTCTTGAAATTGTCTTCTCGGAAGATTGCCCTCTTTTGAAGTTTTTGGTCGATTTTTGACCCCAGGATTTTCTTGGAGGGCAGGTGTCACTTACAGAACTGCAAGTTTGGTGACTATTCAGTGACCTTTAGCAATGGGTTTAAAGCTGCTGTTGTGGGAACCGGCCACAAGGAGGCAGCATTTCTCCATTCCCAAATCTGGGTACTAGGGCAGCAGAGCCTTAATGGAAGTGGTGTTGTAGGTTGTAAATTAGAATGCAATGTGCCAGGAAAAAGCCCTTTCAGTTTATGTCTCATTACTTCTGGTTCGTATTTTTACCTTAATTTTTATTTTTTATCACAGCAAATTTGTTTACAATGTTTTGTGTGTTCTAGGTGTGCAAGATGTGGTTCTTTCACACATATACATATATCTATTCTTCTTCGGATCCTTTTCCCATGTAGGTTATGACACAATGTTGAGTAGTGTTCTCTTGGTGTTCCGTAGGTCTTTGGTGATTATATATTTCACATGTGTTTGTATATCTCTGTTAAGCCCAATGTCGTAACGTATCCAATCCTCACACCTTTCCATTTGGTGAACCATAAGATTGTTTAATGAATCTGTGATTGCCTTTCTCTGTGGAAATATCTTCATTGGTATCAGTTTTTAGGTAACACCTCTAAGTGATATGATAGGACATGTGTCTTTCACTTTCTCACTTACCACAATTTGCGTGATTAATTGTAGACTCACCTATGGTGCTGCAAATGGCATTGTTTCATTTTTTCGCTAGCTAATATTCCATCTCGACATGTAGCAGTTCTTCTATGTCCACCCAACTGTTGGTGAACTTTTTGGTTACTTCCATACCTTGGCTAGCGTAATACTGTGCAATGCAGATTTGCCTGCCTGTGTCATTCCAATTCTGTCTTCTTAGGTTCTAGGTCCAGGAATGGGCCTGCTGGATCATTTGGTAGCTCAATGTTTACCTTTTAAAGGCACCTCCATTCTGTTCTCATTAGTGGCTCTTTCCGGCTTCGTCCCTCTTAAAGTGGAGGGTATGCATTTCTCCACAACATCTTTAGCATTTATTGTTTATAGTTGACTTGCTGATGGTTATTCTGAAGGGTGTGAGCTGATACCTCTTTGTGGTTGAATTTGCATGTGTCTCATAATCTGTTGAAATTGAGTTTTAAGACATGTCCTTTTTATTTTTTAAAGTGTGATTACAGCTTAGTTCTTCAAAGTGTTTTCTTAAAGTATGTGCCACAATTTGAAATGTTCTGGCCATTCCCTCCCTCAAGAAATTTTGAGGGTAGGTTTCAGTTACAGCCCTGCAGTAGTTGTTCAAATGAAGTGACCATTAGCACAGGCTTTAAAGCTGCTTTTGCAGGTAATGGCCAGAGGGCGGCATCCTTTCTACGTTGCCCACTCTGGAAACTAGGGAAACAGACCTCCCGGCCAGTGGTGTTCCTGGCTTATAAATTAGAGTGGAATGTGCCCGGATAAACCCACAAAAGCTGATGTCTCTTACTTTCATTTGTTATTTAATTTTAATTTATATGTTTTATTGGAGTAATATTCCAATATGTACATGGACCACTTCTTCTTGGTGCATTCCTCTGTTGATGGACATTTTCGTTGCTTCCTAGTGTTGCCTATGATAAACATTGCTGGAGTGTAGGACTGCCTGCCTGTGACTTTTTGTTTTCAGTTTTATTTCTTTATTTATTTAATTTTGGAAGTGTTGGGTATTCGTGAGGGCTTTCTATAGATGCAGCAAGCGGGGGCCACTCTTCATCGCGTTGTGTGGGCTTCTCACTGTCGCGGCCTCTTTTGCTCCGTAGCACAAGCTCCAGACGCGCAGGCTCAATAGTTGTGGCTCACGGGCTTAGTTGCTCCACGGCATGTGGGATCTTCCCAGACCAGGGCCCGAACCCGTGTCCCCTGCATTGGCAGGCAGATTCTCAACCACTACGCCACCAAGGAAACCCCCAGCATGTGACTTTTAGATTCTCATTTTCTCAGGGTATAGGCCCAGCAGTGGCTGTGATTGACTGAGTGGTAGCTCAAAGTTTCCCTTTTAAAAGCACCTCCATTGTGTTTTCATTAGTGGCTCTTACCAGGTCCCCATTAGAACCGAGGGTACGCATTTCTCCAAAATCCCTTCAGCATGTATTGTTTGCAGCTTTTTACTAATGACCATTCTGACCGCTGTGAGCTGATAGGGTTTTGTAATTCGGGTTTGCATGTCTTTAAAAATTCCTAAAATACATGATTTTTCCACGCCTTTTCCTTTTCTGTTAAAAAAGAAAGAAAGAAAATAGTGTGAGTACAATATGCGTCTTGAAATTGTCTTCTCGGAAGTTTGCACTCTTTTGAAGTTTTTGGTCGATTTTTGACCCCAGGATTTTCTTGGAGGGCAGGTGTCATTTACAGAACTGCAAGTTTGGTGACTATTCAGTGACCTTTAGCAATGGGTTTAAAGCTGCTGTTGTGGGAACCGGCCACAAGGAGGCAGCATTTCTCCATTCCCAAATCTGGGTACTAGGGCAGCAGAGCCTTAATGGAAGTGGTGTTGTAGGTTGTAAATTAGAATGCAATGTGCCAGGAAAAAGCCCTTTCAGTTTATGTCTCATTACTTCTGGTTCGTACTTTCACCTTAATTTTTATTTTTTATCACAGCAAATTTGTTTACAATGTTTTGTGTGTTCTAGGTGTGCAAGATATGGTTCTTTCACACATATACATATATCTATTCTTCTTCGCATCCTTTTCCCATGTAGGTTATGACACAATGTTGAATAGTGTTCTCTTGGTGTTCCGTAGGTCTTTGGTGATTATATATTTCACATGTGTTTGTACATCTCTGTTACGCCCAGTGTCGTAACGTATCCAATCCTCACACCTTTCCATTTGGTGAACCATAAGTTTGTTTAATGAATCTGTGATTGCCTTTCTCTGTGGAAATATCTTCATTGGTATCAGTTTTTAGGTAACACCTTTAAGTGATATGATAGGACATGTGTCTTTCGCTTTCTCACTTACCACAAGTTGCGTGATTACTTGTAGACTCACCTATGGTGCTGCAAATGGCATTTTTTCGTTTTTTTGCTAGCTAATATTCCATCTCGACATGTAGCAGTTCTTCTATGTCCACCCATCTGTTGGTGAACTTTTTGGTTACTTCCATATCTTGGATAGAGTAATACGGTGCAGTGCAGATTTGCCAGCCTCTGTCTTTCCAATTCTGTCTTCTTAGGTTCTAGGTCCAGGAATGGGCCTGGTGGATCATTTGGTAGCTCAATGTTTACCTTTTAAAGGCTCCTCCATTCTTTTCTCATTAGTGGCTCTTTCCAGGTTTCGTCCCTCTTAAAGTGGAGGGTATGCATTTCTCCACAAGACCTTCAACATTTATTGTTTATAGTTGACTTGCTGATGGTTCTTCTGACTGGTGTGAGCTGATACCTCTTTGTGGTTGAATTTGCATGTGTCTCATAATCCGTTGAAATTGAGCTTTAAGGCATGTCCTTTTTATTTTTCAAAGTGTGACTACAGCTTAGTTCTTCAAAGTGTTTTCTTCAATTATGTGTCGCAATTTGAAATGTTCTGGCCATTCCCTCCCTCAAGAAATTTTGAGGGCAGGTTTCAGTTACAGCCCTGCAGTAGTTGTTCAAATGAAGTGACCATTAGCACAGGCTTTAAAGCTGCTTTTGCAGGTAATGGACAGAGGGCGGAATCCTTTCTACGTAGCCCACTCTGGAAACTAGGGAAACAGACCTCCTGGCTAGTGGTGTTCCTCGCTTATAAATTAGAGTGGAATGTGCCCGGAAAACCCCACAAAAGCTGATGTCTCTTACTTTCATTTGTTATTTAATTTTAATTTATATATTTTATTGGAGTAATATTCCAATATGTACATGGACCACTTCTTCTTGGTGCATTCCTCTGTTGATGGACATTTTCGTTGCTTCCAAGTGTTGGCTATGATAAACATTGCTGGAGTGTAGGACTGCCTGCCTGTGACTTTTTGTTTTCAGTTTTATTTATTTATTTATTTAATTTTGGATGTGTTGGGTCTTTGTGAGGGCTTTCTCTAGTTGCAGCAAGCGGGGGCCACTCTTCATCGCGTTTTGCGAGCTTCTCACTTTCGCGGCCTCTGTTGCTCCGGAGCACAAGCTCCTGACGCGCAGGCTCAATAGTTCTGGCTCACGAGCTTAGTTGCTCCGTGGCACGTGGGATCTTCCCAGACCAGGGCCCGAACCCGTGTCCCCTGCGTTGGCAGGCAGATTCTCCACCACTACGCCACCAAGGAAACCCCCAGCATGTGACTTTTAGATTCTCATTTTCTCAGGGTATAGGCCCAGCAGTGGCTGTGATTGAGTGGTAGCTCAAAGTTTCCCTTTTAAAAGCACCTCCATTGTGTTTTCATTAGTGGCTCTTACCAGGTCCGCCTTAGAACCGAGGGTACGCATTTCTCCAAAATCCCTTCAGCATGTATTGTTTGCAGCTTTTTACTAATGACCATTCTGACCGCTGTGAGCTGATAGGGTTTTGTAATTTGGGTTTGCATGTCTTTAAAAATTCCTAAAATATATGATTTTTCCACGCCTTTTCCTTTTCTGTTAAAAAAGAAAGAAAGAAAATAGTGTGCGTACAATATGCGTCTTGAAATTGTCTTCTCGGAAGATTGCCCTCTTTTGAAGTTTTTGGTCGATTTTTGACCCCAGGATTTTCTTGGAGGGCAGGTGTCACTTACAGAACTGCAAGTTTGGTGACTATTCAGTGACCTTTAGCAATGGGTTTAAAGCTGCTGTTGTGGGAACCGGCCACAAGGAGGCAGCATTTCTCCATTCCCAAATCTGGGTACTAGGGCAGCAGAGCCTTAATGGAAGTGGTGTTGTAGGTTGTAAATTAGAATGCAATGTGCCAGGAAAAAGCCCTTTCAGTTTATGTCTCATTACTTCTGGTTCGTATTTTTACCTTAATTTTTATTTTTTATCACAGCAAATTTGTTTACAATGTTTTGTGTGTTCTAGGTGTGCAAGATGTGGTTCTTTCACACATATACATATATCTATTCTTCTTCGGATCCTTTTCCCATGTAGGTTATGACACAATGTTGAGTAGTGTTCTCTTGGTGTTCCGTAGGTCTTTGGTGATTATATATTTCACATGTGTTTGTATATCTCTGTTAAGCCCAATGTCGTAACGTATCCAATCCTCACACCTTTCCATTTGGTGAACCATAAGATTGTTTAATGAATCTGTGATTGCCTTTCTCTGTGGAAATATCTTCATTGGTATCAGTTTTTAGGTAACACCTCTAAGTGATATGATAGGACATGTGTCTTTCACTTTCTCACTTACCACAATTTGCGTGATTAATTGTAGACTCACCTATGGTGCTGCAAATGGCATTGTTTCATTTTTTCGCTAGCTAATATTCCATCTCGACATGTAGCAGTTCTTCTATGTCCACCCAACTGTTGGTGAACTTTTTGGTTACTTCCATACCTTGGCTAGCGTAATACTGTGCAATGCAGATTTGCCTGCCTGTGTCATTCCAATTCTGTCTTCTTAGGTTCTAGGTCCAGGAATGGGCCTGCTGGATCATTTGGTAGCTCAATGTTTACCTTTTAAAGGCACCTCCATTCTGTTCTCATTAGTGGCTCTTTCCGGCTTCGTCCCTCTTAAAGTGGAGGGTATGCATTTCTCCACAACATCTTTAGCATTTATTGTTTATAGTTGACTTGCTGATGGTTATTCTGAAGGGTGTGAGCTGATACCTCTTTGTGGTTGAATTTGCATGTGTCTCATAATCCGTTGAAATTGAGTTTTAAGACATGTCCTTTTTATTTTTTAAAGTGTGATTACAGCTTAGTTCTTCAAAGTGTTTTCTTAAAGTATGTGCCACAATTTGAAATGTTCTGGCCATTCCCTCCCTCAAGAAATTTTGAGGGTAGGTTTCAGTTACAGCCCTGCAGTAGTTGTTCAAATGAAGTGACCATTAGCACAGGCTTTAAAGCTGCTTTTGCAGGTAATGGCCAGAGGGCGGCATCCTTTCTACGTTGCCCACTCTGGAAACTAGGGAAACAGACCTCCCGGCCAGTGGTGTTCCTGGCTTATAAATTAGAGTGGAATGTGCCCGGATAAACCCACAAAAGCTGATGTCTCTTACTTTCATTTGTTATTTAATTTTAATTTATATGTTTTATTGGAGTAATATTCCAATATGTACATGGACCACTTCTTCTTGGTGCATTCCTCTGTTGATGGACATTTTCGTTGTTTCCTAGTGTTGCCTATGATAAACATTGCTGGAGTGTAGGACTGCCTGCCTGTGACTTTTTGTTTTCAGTTTTATTTATTTATTTATTTAATTTTGGAAGTGTTGGGTATTCGTGAGGGCTTTCTATAGATGCAGCAAGCGGGGGCCACTCTTCATCGCGTTGTGTGGGCTTCTCACTGTCGCGGCCTCTTTTGCTCCGTAGCACAAGCTCCAGACGCGCAGGCTCAATAGTTGTGGCTCACGGGCTTAGTTGCTCCACGGCATGTGGGATCTTCCCAGACCAGGGCCCGAACCCGTGTCCCCTGCGTTGGCAGGCAGATTCTCAACCACTACGCCACCAAGGAAACCCCCAGCATGTGACTTTTAGATTCTCATTTTCTCAGGGTATAGGCCCAGCAGTGGCTGTGATTGACTGAGTGGTAGCTCAAAGTTTCCCTTTTAAAAGCACCTCCATTGTGTTTTCATTAGTGGCTCTTACCAGGTCCCCATTAGAACCGAGGGTACGCATTTCTCCAAAATCCCTTCAGCATGTATTGTTTGCAGCTTTTTACTAATGACCATTCTGACCGCTGTGAGCTGATAGGGTTTTGTAATTCGGGTTTGCATGTCTTTAAAAATTCCTAAAATACATGATTTTTCCACGCCTTTTCCTTTTCTGTTAAAAAAGAAAGAAAGAAAATAGTGTGAGTACAATATGCGTCTTGAAATTGTCTTCTCGGAAGTTTGCACTCTTTTGAAGTTTTTGGTCGATTTTTGACCCCAGGATTTTCTTGGAGGGCAGGTGTCATTTACAGAACTGCAAGTTTGGTGACTATTCAGTGACCTTTAGCAATGGGTTTAAAGCTGCTGTTGTGGGAACCGGCCACAAGGAGGCAGCATTTCTCCATTCCCAAATCTGGGTACTAGGGCAGCAGAGCCTTAATGGAAGTGGTGTTGTAGGTTGTAAATTAGAATGCAATGTGCCAGGAAAAAGCCCTTTCAGTTTATGTCTCATTACTTCTGGTTCATACTTTCACCTTAATTTTTATTTTTTATCACAGCAAATTTGTTTACAATGTTTTGTGTGTTCTAGGTGTGCAAGATATGGTTCTTTCACACATATACATATATCTATTCTTCTTCGCATCCTTTTCCCATGTAGGTTATGACACAATGTTGAGTAGTGTTCTCTTGGTGTTCCGTAGGTCTTTGGTGATTATATATTTCACATGTGTTTGTACATCTCTGTTACGCCCAGTGTCGTAACGTATCCAATCCTCACACCTTTCCATTTGGTGAACCATAAGTTTGTTTAATGAATCTGTGATTGCCTTTCTCTGTGGAAATATCTTCATTGGTATCAGTTTTTAGGTAACACCTTTAAGTGATATGATAGGACATGTGTCTTTCGCTTTCTCACTTACCACAAGTTGCGTGATTACTTGTAGACTCACCTATGGTGCTGCAAATGGCATTTTTTCGTTTTTTTGCTAGCTAATATTCCATCTCGACATGTAGCAGTTCTTCTATGTCCACCCATCTGTTGGTGAACTTTTTGGTTACTTCCATATCTTGGATAGAGTAATACGGTGCAGTGCAGATTTGCCAGCCTCTGTCTTTCCAATTCTGTCTTCTTAGGTTCTAGGTCCAGGAATGGGCCTGGTGGATCATTTGGTAGCTCAATGTTTACCTTTTAAAGGCTCCTCCATTCTTTTCTCATTAGTGGCTCTTTCCAGGTTTCGTCCCTCTTAAAGTGGAGGGTATGCATTTCTCCACAAGACCTTCAACATTTATTGTTTATAGTTGACTTGCTGATGGTTCTTCTGACTGGTGTGAGCTGATACCTCTTTGTGGTTGAATTTGCATGTGTCTCATAATCCGTTGAAATTGAGCTTTAAGGCATGTCCTTTTTATTTTTCAAAGTGTGACTACAGCTTAGTTCTTCAAAGTGTTTTCTTCAATTATGTGTCGCAATTTGAAATGTTCTGGCCATTCCCTCCCTCAAGAAATTTTGAGGGCAGGTTTCAGTTACAGCCCTGCAGTAGTTGTTCAAATGAAGTGACCATTAGCACAGGCTTTAAAGCTGCTTTTGCAGGTAATGGACAGAGGGCGGAATCCTTTCTACGTAGCCCACTCTGGAAACTAGGGAAACAGACCTCCTGGCTAGTGGTGTTCCTCGCTTATAAATTAGAGTGGAATGTGCCCGGAAAACCCCACAAAAGCTGATGTCTCTTACTTTCATTTGTTATTTAATTTTAATTTATATATTTTATTGGAGTAATATTCCAATATGTACATGGACCACTTCTTCTTGGTGCATTCCTCTGTTGATGGACATTTTCGTTGCTTCCAAGTGTTGGCTATGATAAACATTGCTGGAGTGTAGGACTGCCTGCCTGTGACTTTTTGTTTTCAGTTTTATTTATTTATTTATTTAATTTTGGATGTGTTGGGTCTTTGTGAGGGCTTTCTCTAGTTGCAGCAAGCGGGGGCCACTCTTCATCGCGTTTTGCGAGCTTCTCACTTTCGCGGCCTCTGTTGCTCCGGAGCACAAGCTCCTGACGCGCAGGCTCAATAGTTGTGGCTCACGAGCTTAGTTGCTCCGTGGCACGTGGGATCTTCCCAGACCAGGGCCCGAACCCATGTCCCCTGCGTTGGCAGGCAGATTCTCCACCACTACGCCACCAAGGAAACCCCCAGCATGTGACTTTTAGATTCTCATTTTCTCAGGGTATAGGCCCAGCAGTGGCTGTGATTGAGTGGTAGCTCAAAGTTTCCCTTTTAAAAGCACCTCCATTGTGTTTTCATTAGTGGCTCTTACCAGGTCCGCCTTAGAACCGAGGGTACGCATTTCTCCAAAATCCCTTCAGCATGTATTGTTTGCAGCTTTTTACTAATGACCATTCTGACCGCTGTGAGCTGATAGGGTTTTGTAATTTGGGTTTGCATGTCTTTAAAAATTCCTAAAATATATGATTTTTCCACGCCTTTTCCTTTTCTGTTAAAAAAGAAAGAAAGAAAATAGTGTGCCTACAATATGCGTCTTGAAATTGTCTTCTCGGAAGATTGCCCTCTTTTGAAGTTTTTGGTCGATTTTTGACCCCAGGATTTTCTTGGAGGGCAGGTGTCACTTACAGAACTGCAAGTTTGGTGACTATTCAGTGACCTTTAGCAATGGGTTTAAAGCTGCTGTTGTGGGAACCGGCCACAAGGAGGCAGCATTTCTCCATTCCCAAATCTGGGTACTAGGGCAGCAGAGCCTTAATGGAAGTGGTGTTGTAGGTTGTAAATTAGAATGCAATGTGCCAGGAAAAAGCCCTTTCAGTTTATGTCTCATTACTTCTGGTTCGTATTTTTACCTTAATTTTTATTTTTTATCACAGCAAATTTGTTTACAATGTTTTGTGTGTTCTAGGTGTGCAAGATGTGGTTCTTTCACACATATACATATATCTATTCTTCTTCGGATCCTTTTCCCATGTAGGTTATGACACAATGTTGAGTAGTGTTCTCTTGGTGTTCTGTAGGTCTTTGGTGATTATATATTTCACATGTGTTTGTATATCTCTGTTAAGCCCAATGTCGTAACGTATCCAATCCTCACACCTTTCCATTTGGTGAACCATAAGATTGTTTAATGAATCTGTGATTGCCTTTCTCTGTGGAAATATCTTCATTGGTATCAGTTTTTAGGTAACACCTCTAAGTGATATGATAGGACATGTGTCTTTCACTTTCTCACTTACCACAATTTGCGTGATTAATTGTAGACTCACCTATGGTGCTGCAAATGGCATTGTTTCATTTTTTCGCTAGCTAATATTCCATCTCGACATGTAGCAGTTCTTCTATGTCCACCCAACTGTTGGTGAACTTTTTGGTTACTTCCATACCTTGGCTAGCGTAATACTGTGCAATGCAGATTTGCCTGCCTGTGTCATTCCAATTCTGTCTTCTTAGGTTCTAGGTCCAGGAATGGGCCTGCTGGATCATTTGGTAGCTCAATGTTTACCTTTTAAAGGCACCTCCATTCTGTTCTCATTAGTGGCTCTTTCCGGCTTCGTCCCTCTTAAAGTGGAGGGTATGCATTTCTCCACAACATCTTTAGCATTTATTGTTTATAGTTGACTTGCTGATGGTTATTCTGAAGGGTGTGAGCTGATACCTCTTTGTGGTTGAATTTGCATGTGTCTCATAATCCGTTGAAATTGAGTTTTAAGACATGTCCTTTTTATTTTTTAAAGTGTCATTACAGCTTAGTTCTTCAAAGTGTTTTCTTAAAGTATGTGCCACAATTTGAAATGTTCTGGCCATTCCCTCCCTCAAGAAATTTTGAGGGTAGGTTTCAGTTACAGCCCTGCAGTAGTTGTTCAAATGAAGTGACCATTAGCACAGGCTTTAAAGCTGCTTTTGCAGGTAATGGCCAGAGGGCGGCATCCTTTCTACGTTGCCCACTCTGGAAACTAGGGAAACAGACCTCCCGGCCAGTGGTGTTCCTGGCTTATAAATTAGAGTGGAATGTGCCCGGATAAACCCACAAAAGCTGATGTCTCTTACTTTCATTTGTTATTTAATTTTAATTTATATGTTTTATTGGAGTAATATTCCAATATGTACATGGACCACTTCTTCATGGTGCATTCCTCTGTTGATGGACATTTTCGTTGCTTCCTATTGTTGCCTATGATAAACATTGCTGGAGTGTAGGACTGCCTGCCTGTGACTTTTTGTTTTCAGTTTTATTTATTTATTTATTTAATTTTGGAAGTGTTGGGTATTCGTGAGGGCTTTCTATAGATGCAGCAAGCGGGGGCCACTCTTCATCGCGTTGTGTGGGCTTCTCACTGTCGCGGCCTCTTTTGCTCCGTAGCACAAGCTCCAGACGCGCAGGCTCAATAGTTGTGGCTCACGGGCTTAGTTGCTCCACGGCATGTGGGATCTTCCCAGACCAGGGCCCGAACCCGTGTCCCCTGCGTTGGCAGGCAGATTCTCAACCACTACGCCACCAAGGAAACCCCCAGCATGTGACTTTTAGATTCTCATTTTCTCAGGGTATAGGCCCAGCAGTGGCTGTGATTGACTGAGTGGTAGCTCAAAGTTTCCCTTTTAAAAGCACCTCCATTGTGTTTTCATTAGTGGCTCTTACCAGGTCCCCATTAGAACCGAGGGTACGCATTTCTCCAAAATCCCTTCAGCATGTATTGTTTGCAGCTTTTTACTAATGACCATTCTGACCGCTGTGAGCTGATAGGGTTTTGTAATTCGGGTTTGCATGTCTTTAAAAATTCCTAAAATACATGATTTTTCCACGCCTTTTCCTTTTCTGTTAAAAAAGAAAGAAAGAAAATAGTGTGAGTACAATATGCGTCTTGAAATTGTCTTCTCGGAAGTTTGCACTCTTTTGAAGTTTTTGGTCGATTTTTGACCCCAGGATTTTCTTGGAGGGCAGGTGTCATTTACAGAACTGCAAGTTTGGTGACTATTCAGTGACCTTTAGCAATGGGTTTAAAGCTGCTGTTGTGGGAACCGGCCACAAGGAGGCAGCATTTCTCCATTCCCAAATCTGGGTACTAGGGCAGCAGAGCCTTAATGGAAGTGGTGTTGTAGGTTGTAAATTAGAATGCAATGTGCCAGGAAAAAGCCCTTTCAGTTTATGTCTCATTACTTCTGGTTCGTACTTTCACCTCAATTTTTATTTTTTATCACAGCAAATTTGTTTACAATGTTTTGTGTGTTCTAGGTGTGCAAAATATGGTTCTTTCACACATATACATATATCTATTCTTCTTCGCATCCTTTTCCCATGTAGGTTATGACACAATGTTGAGTAGTGTTCTCTTGGTGTTCCGTAGGTCTTTGGTGATTATATATTTCACATGTGTTTGTACATCTCTGTTACGCCCAGTGTCGTAACGTATCCAATCCTCACACCTTTCCATTTGGTGAACCATAAGTTTGTTTAATGAATCTGTGATTGCCTTTCTCTGTGGAAATATCTTCATTGGTATCAGTTTTTAGGTAACACCTTTAAGTGATATGATAGGACATGTGTCTTTCGCTTTCTCACTTACCACAAGTTGCGTGATTACTTGTAGACTCACCTATGGTGCTGCAAATGGCATTTTTTCGTTTTTTTGCTAGCTAATATTCCATCTCGACATGTAGCAGTTCTTCTATGTCCACCCATCTGTTGGTGAACTTTTTGGTTACTTCCATATCTTGGATAGAGTAATACGGTGCAGTGCAGATTTGCCAGCCTCTGTCTTTCCAATTCTGTCTTCTTAGGTTCTAGGTCCAGGAATGGGCCTGGTGGATCATTTGGTAGCTCAATGTTTACCTTTTAAAGGCTCCTCCATTCTTTTCTCATTAGTGGCTCTTTCCAGGTTTCGTCCCTCTTAAAGTGGAGGGTATGCATTTCTCCACAACATCTTTAGCATTTATTGTTTATAGTTGACTTGCTGATGGTTATTCTGAAGGGTGTGAGCTGATACCTCTTTGTGGTTGAATTTGCATGTGTCTCATAATCCGTTGAAATTGAGTTTTAAGACATGTCCTTTTTATTTTTTAAAGTGTGATTACAGCTTAGTTCTTCAAAGTGTTTTCTTAAAGTATGTGCCACAATTTGAAATGTTCTGGCCATTCCCTCCCTCAAGAAATTTTGAGGGTAGGTTTCAGTTACAGCCCTGCAGTAGTTGTTCAAATGAAGTGACCATTAGCACAGGCTTTAAAGCTGCTTTTGCAGGTAATGGCCAGAGGGCGGCATCCTTTCTACGTTGCCCACTCTGGAAACTAGGGAAACAGACCTCCCGGCCAGTGGTGTTCCTGGCTTATAAATTAGAGTGGAATGTGCCCGGATAAACCCACAAAAGCTGATGTCTCTTACTTTCATTTGTTATTTAATTTTAATTTATATGTTTTATTGGAGTAATATTCCAATATGTACATGGACCACTTCTTCTTGGTGCATTCCTCTGTTGATGGACATTTTCGTTGCTTCCTAGTGTTGGCTATGATAAACATTGCTGGAGTGTAGGACTGCCTGCCTGTGACTTTTTGTTTTCAGTTTTATTTATTTATTTATTTAATTTTGGATGTGTTGGGTCTTTGTGAGGGCTTTCTCTAGTTGCAGCAAGCGGGGGCCACTCTTCATCGCGTTTTGCGAGCTTCTCACTTTCGCGGCCTCTGTTGCTCCGGAGCACAAGCTCCTGACGCGCAGGCTCAATAGTTGTGGCTCACGAGCTTAGTTGCTCCGTGGCACGTGGGATCTTCCCAGACCAGGGCCCGAACCTGTGTCCCCTGCGTTGGCAGGCAGATTCTCCACCACTACGCCACCAAGGAAACCCCCAGCATGTGACTTTTAGATTCTCATTTTCTCAGGGTATAGGCCCAGCAGTGGCTGTGATTGATTGAGTGGTAGCTCAAAGTTTCCCTTTTAAAAGCACCTCCATTGTGTTTTCATTAGTGGCTCTTACCAGGTCCGCCTTAGAACCGAGGGTACGCATTTCTCCAAAATCCCTTCAGCATGTATTGTTTGCAGCTTTTTACTAATGACCATTCTGACCGCTGTGAGCTGATAGGGTTTTGTAATTCGGGTTTGCATGTCTTTAAAAATTCCTAAAATATATGATTTTTCCACGCCTTTTCCTTTTCTGTTAAAAAAGAAAGAAAGAAAATAGTGTGCGTACAATATGCGTCTTGAAATTGTCTTCTCGGAAGATTGCCCTCTTTTGAAGTTTTTGGTCGATTTTTGACCCCAGGATTTTCTTGGAGGGCAGGTGTCATTTACAGAACTGCAAGTTTGGTGACTATTCAGTGACCTTTAGCAATGGGTTTAAAGCTGCTGTTGTGGGAACCGGCCACAAGGAGGCAGCATTTCTCCATTCCCAAATCTGGGTACTAGGGCAGCAGAGCCTTAATGGAAGTGGTGTTGTAGGTTGTAAATTAGAATGGAATGTGCCAGGAAAAAGCCCTTTCAGTTTATGTCTCATTACTTCTGGTTCGTATTTTTACCTTAATTTTTATTTTTTATCACAGCAAATTTGTTTACAATGTTTTGTGTGTTCTAGGTGTGCAAGATGTGGTTCTTTCACACATATACATATATCTATTCTTCTTCGGATCCTTTTCCCATGTAGGTTATGACACAATGTTGAGTAGTGTTCTCTTGGTGTTCCGTAGGTCTTTGGTGATTATATATTTCACATGTGTTTGTATATCTCTGTTAAGCCCAATGTCGTAACGTATCCAATCCTCACACCTTTCCATTTGGTGAACCATAAGATTGTTTAATGAATCTGTGATTGCCTTTCTCTGTGGAAATATCTTCATTGGTATCATTTTTTAGGTAACACCTCTAAGTGATATGATAGGACATGTGTCTTTCACTTTCTCACTTACCACAAGTTGCGTGATTAATTGTAGACTCACCTATGGTGCTGCAAATGGCATTGTTTCATTTTTTCGCTAGCTAATATTCCATCTCGACATGTAGCAGTTCTTCTATGTCCACCCAACTGTTGGTGAACTTTTTGGTTACTTCCATACCTTGGCTAGCGTTATACTGTGCAATGCAGATTTGCCTGCCTGTGTCATTCCAATTCTGTCTTCTTAGGTTCTAGGTCCAGGAATGGGCCTGCTGGATCATTTGGTAGCTCAATGTTTACCTTTTAAAGGCACCTCCATTCTGTTCTCATTAGTGGCTCTTTCCGGCTTCGTCCCTCTTAAAGTGGAGGGTATGCATTTCTCCACAACATCTTTAGCATTTATTGTTTATAGTTGACTTGCTGATGGTTATTCTGAAGGGTGTGAGCTGATACCTCTTTGTGGTTGAATTTGCATGTGTCTCATAATCCGTTGAAATTGAGTTTTAAGACATGTCCTTTTTATTTTTTAAAGTGTGATTACAGCTTAGTTCTTCAAAGTGTTTTCTTAAAGTATGTGCCACAATTTGAAATGTTCTGGCCATTCCCTCCCTCAAGAAATTTTGAGGGTAGGTTTCAGTTACAGCCCTGCAGTAGTTGTTCAAATGAAGTGACCATTAGCACAGGCTTTAAAGCTGCTTTTGCAGGTAATGGCCAGAGGGCGGCATCCTTTCTACGTTGCCCACTCTGGAAACTAGGGAAACAGACCTCCCGGCCAGTGGTGTTCCTGGCTTATAAATTAGAGTGGAATGTGCCCGGATAAACCCACAAAAGCTGATGTCTCTTACTTTCATTTGTTATTTAATTTTAATTTATATGTTTTATTGGAGTAATATTCCAATATGTACATGGACCACTTCTTCTTGGTGCATTCCTCTGTTGATGGACATTTTCGTTGCTTCCTAGTGTTGGCTATGATAAACATTGCTGGAGTGTAGGACTGCCTGCCTGTGAGTTTTTGTTTTCAGTTTTATTTATTTATTTATTTAATTTTGGAAGTGTTGGGTATTCGTGAGGGCTTTCTATAGATGCAGCAAGCGGGGGCCACTCTTCATCGCGTTGTGTGGGCTTCTCACTGTCGCGGCCTCTTTTGCTCCGTAGCACAAGCTCCAGACGCGCAGGCTCAATAGTTGTGGCTCACGGGCTTAGTTGCTCCACGGCATGTGGGATCTTCCCAGACCAGGGCCCGAACCCGTGTCCCCTGCGTTGGCAGGCAGATTCTCAACCACTACGCCACCAAGGAAACCCCCAGCATGTGACTTTTAGATTCTCATTTTCTCAGGGTATAGGCCCAGCAGTGGCTGTGATTGACTGAGTGGTAGCTCAAAGTTTCCCTTTTAAAAGCACCTCCATTGTGTTTTCATTAGTGGCTCTTACCAGGTCCCCATTAGAACCGAGGGTACGCATTTCTCCAAAATCCCTTCAGCATGTATTGTTTGCAGCTTTTTACTAATGACCATTCTGACCGCTGTGAGCTGATAGGGTTTTGTAATTCGGGTTTGCATGTCTTTAAAAATTCCTAAAATACATGATTTTTCCACGCCTTTTCCTTTTCTGTTAAAAAAGAAAGAAAGAAAATAGTGTGAGTACAATATGCGTCTTGAAATTGTCTTCTCGGAAGTTTGCACTCTTTTGAAGTTTTTGGTCGATTTTTGACCCCAGGATTTTCTTGGAGGGCAGGTGTCATTTACAGAACTGCAAGTTTGGTGACTATTCAGTGACCTTTAGCAATGGGTTTAAAGCTGCTGTTGTGGGAACCGGCCACAAGGAGGCAGCATTTCTCCATTCCCAAATCTGGGTACTAGGGCAGCAGAGCCTTAATGGAAGTGGTGTTGTAGGTTGTAAATTAGAATGCAATGTGCCAGGAAAAAGCCCTTTCAGTTTATGTCTCATTACTTCTGGTTCGTACTTTCACCTTAATTTTTATTTTTTATCACAGCAAATTTGTTTACAATGTTTTGTGTGTTCTAGGTGTGCAAGATATGGTTCTTTCACACATATACATATATCTATTCTTCTTCGCATCCTTTTCCCATGTAGGTTATGACACAATGTTGAGTAGTGTTCTCTTGGTGTTCCGTAGGTCTTTGGTGATTATATATTTCACATGTGTTTGTACATCTCTGTTACGCCCAGTGTCGTAACGTATCCAATCCTCACACCTTTCCATTTGGTGAACCATAAGTTTGTTTAATGAATCTGTGATTGCCTTTCTCTGTGAAAATATCTTCATTGGTATCAGTTTTTAGGTAACACCTTTAAGTGATATGATAGGACATGTGTCTTTCGCTTTCTCACTTACCACAAGTTGCGTGATTACTTGTAGACTCACCTATGGTGCTGCAAATGGCATTTTTTCGTTTTTTTGCTAGCTAATATTCCATCTCGACATGTAGCAGTTCTTCTATGTCCACCCATCTGTTGGTGAACTTTTTGGTTACTTCCATATCTTGGATAGAGTAATACGGTGCAGTGCAGATTTGCCAGCCTCTGTCTTTCCAATTCTGTCTTCTTAGGTTCTAGGTCCAGGAATGGGCCTGGTGGATCATTTGGTAGCTCAATGTTTACCTTTTAAAGGCTCCTCCATTCTTTTCTCATTAGTGGCTCTTTCCAGGTTTCGTCCCTCTTAAAGTGGAGGGTATGCATTTCTCCACAAGACCTTCAACATTTATTGTTTATAGTTGACTTGCTGATGGTTCTTCTGACTGGTGTGAGCTGATACCTCTTTGTGGTTGAATTTGCATGTGTCTCATAATCCGTTGAAATTGAGCTTTAAGGCATGTCCTTTTTATTTTTCAAAGTGTGACTACAGCTTAGTTCTTCAAAGTGTTTTCTTCAATTATGTGTCGCAATTTGAAATGTTCTGGCCATTCCCTCCCTCAAGAAATTTTGAGGGCAGGTTTCAGTTACAGCCCTGCAGTAGTTGTTCAAATGAAGTGACCATTAGCACAGGCTTTAAAGCTGCTTTTGCAGGTAATGGACAGAGGGCGGAATCCTTTCTACGTAGCCCACTCTGGAAACTAGGGAAACAGACCTCCTGGCTAGTGGTGTTCCTCGCTTATAAATTAGAGTGGAATGTGCCCGGAAAACCCCACAAAAGCTGATGTCTCTTACTTTCATTTGTTATTTAATTTTAATTTATATATTTTATTGGAGTAATATTCCAATATGTACATGGACCACTTCTTCTTGGTGCATTCCTCTGTTGATGGACATTTTCGTTGCTTCCAAGTGTTGGCTATGATAAACATTGCTGGAGTGTAGGACTGCCTGCCTGTGACTTTTTGTTTTCAGTTTTATTTATTTATTTATTTAATTTTGGATGTGTTGGGTCTTTGTGAGGGCTTTCTCTAGTTGCAGCAAGCGGGGGCCACTCTTCATCGCGTTTTGCGAGCTTCTCACTTTCGCGGCCTCTGTTGCTCCGGAGCACAAGCTCCTGACGCGCAGGCTCAATAGTTGTGGCTCACGAGCTTAGTTGCTCCGTGGCACGTGGGATCTTCCCAGACCAGGGCCCGAACCCGTGTCCCCTGCGTTGGCAGGCAGATTCTCCACCACTACGCCACCAAGGAAACCCCCAGCATGTGACTTTTAGATTCTCATTTTCTCAGGGTATAGGCCCAGCAGTGGCTGTGATTGAGTGGTAGCTCAAAGTTTCCCTTTTAAAAGCACCTCCATTGTGTTTTCATTAGTGGCTCTTACCAGGTCCGCCTTAGAACCGAGGGTACGCATTTCTCCAAAATCCCTTCAGCATGTATTGTTTGCAGCTTTTTACTAATGACCATTCTGACCGCTGTGAGCTGATAGGGTTTTGTAATTCGGGTTTGCATGTCTTTAAAAATTCCTAAAATATATGATTTTTCCACGCCGTTTCCTTTTCTGTTAAAAAAGAAAGAAAGAAAATAGTGTGCGTACAATATGCGTCTTGAAATTGTCTTCTCGGAAGATTGCCCTCTTTTGAAGTTTTTGGTCGATTTTTGACCCCAGGATTTTCTTGGAGGGCAGGTGTCATTTACAGAACTGCAAGTTTGGTGACTATTCAGTGACCTTTAGCAATGGGTTTAAAGCTGCTGTTGTGGGAACCGGCCACAAGGAGGCAGCATTTCTCCATTCCCAAATCTGGGTACTAGGGCAGCAGAGCCTTAATGGAAGTGGTGTTGTAGGTTGTAAATTAGAATGCAATGTGCCAGGAAAAAGCCCTTTCAGTTTATGTCTCATTACTTCTGGTTCGTATTTTTACCTTAATTTTTATTTTTTATCACAGCAAATTTGTTTACAATGTTTTGTGTGTTCTAGGTGTGCAAGATGTGGTTCTTTCACACATATACATATATCTATTCTTCTTCGGATCCTTTTCCCATGTAGGTTATGACACAATGTTGAGTAGTGTTCTCTTGGTGTTCCGTAGGTCTTTGGTGATTATATATTTCACATGTGTTTGTATATCTCTGTTAAGCCCAATGTCGTAACGTATCCAATCCTCACACCTTTCCATTTGGTGAACCATAAGATTGTTTAATGAATCTGTGATTGCCTTTCTCTGTGGAAATATCTTCATTGGTATCATTTTTTAGGTAACACCTCTAAGTGATATGATAGGACATGTGTCTTTCACTTTCTCACTTACCACAAGTTGCGTGATTAATTGTAGACTCACCTATGGTGCTGCAAATGGCATTGTTTCATTTTTTCGCTAGCTAATATTCCATCTCGACATGTAGCAGTTCTTCTATGTCCACCCAACTGTTGGTGAACTTTTTGGTTACTTCCATACCTTGGCTAGCGTAATACTGTGCAATGCAGATTTGCCTGCCTGTGTCATTCCAATTCTGTCTTCTTAGGTTCTAGGTCCAGGAATGGGCCTGCTGGATCATTTGGTAGCTCAATGTTTACCTTTTAAAGGCACCTCCATTCTGTTCTCATTAGTGGCTCTTTCCGGCTTCGTCCCTCTTAAAGTGGAGGGTATGCATTTCTCCACAACATCTTTAGCATTTATTGTTTATAGTTGACTTGCTGATGGTTATTCTGAAGGGTGTGAGCTGATACCTCTTTGTGGTTGAATTTGCATGTGTCTCATAATCCGTTGAAATTGAGTTTTAAGACATGTCCTTTTTATTTTTTAAAGTGTGATTACAGCTTAGTTCTTCAAAGTGTTTTCTTAAAGTATGTGCCACAATTTGAAATGTTCTGGCCATTCCCTCCCTCAAGAAATTTTGAGGGTAGGTTTCAGTTACAGCCCTGCAGTAGTTGTTCAAATGAAGTGACCATTAGCACAGGCTTTAAAGCTGCTTTTGCAGGTAATGGCCAGAGGGCGGCATCCTTTCTACGTTGCCCACTCTGGAAACTAGGGAAACAGACCTCCCGGCCAGTGGTGTTCCTGGCTTATAAATTAGAGTGGAATGTGCCCGGATAAACCCACAAAAGCTGATGTCTCTTACTTTCATTTGTTATTTAATTTTAATTTATATGTTTTATTGGAGTAATATTCCAATATGTACATGGACCACTTCTTCTTGGTGCATTCCTCTGTTGATGGACATTTTCGTTGCTTCCTAGTGTTGGCTATGATAAACATTGCTGGAGTGTAGGACTGCCTGCCTGTGACTTTTTGTTTTCAGTTTTATTTATTTATTTATTTAATTTTGGAAGTGTTGGGTATTCGTGAGGGCTTTCTATAGATGCAGCAAGCGGGGGCCACTCTTCATCGCGTTGTGTGGGCTTCTCACTGTCGCGGCCTCTTTTGCTCCGTAGCACAAGCTCCAGACGCGCAGGCTCAATAGTTGTGGCTCACGGGCTTAGTTGCTCCACGGCATGTGGGATCTTCCCAGACCAGGGCCCGAACCCGTGTCCCCTGCGTTGGCAGGCAGATTCTCAACCACTACGCCACCAAGGAAACCCCCAGCATGTGACTTTTAGATTCTCATTTTCTCAGGGTATAGGCCCAGCAGTGGCTGTGATTGACTGAGTGGTAGCTCAAAGTTTCCCTTTTAAAAGCACCTCCATTGTGTTTTCATTAGTGGCTCTTACCAGGTCCCCATTAGAACCGAGGGTACGCATTTCTCCAAAATCCCTTCAGCATGTATTGTTTGCAGCTTTTTACTAATGACCATTCTGACCGCTGTGAGCTGATAGGGTTTTGTAATTCGGGTTTGCATGTCTTTAAAAATTCCTAAAATACATGATTTTTCCACGCCTTTTCCTTTTCTGTTAAAAAAGAAAGAAAGAAAATAGTGTGAGTACAATATGCGTCTTGAAATTGTCTTCTCGGAAGTTTGCACTCTTTTGAAGTTTTTGGTCGATTTTTGACCCCAGGATTTTCTTGGAGGGCAGGTGTCATTTACAGAACTGCAAGTTTGGTGACTATTCAGTGACCTTTAGCAATGGGTTTAAAGCTGCTGTTGTGGGAACCGGCCACAAGGAGGCAGCATTTCTCCATTCCCAAATCTGGGTACTAGGGCAGCAGAGCCTTAATGGAAGTGGTGTTGTAGGTTGTAAATTAGAATGCAATGTGCCAGGAAAAAGCCCTTTCAGTTTATGTCTCATTACTTCTGGTTCGTACTTTCACCTTAATTTTTATTTTTTATCACAGCAAATTTGTTTACAATGTTTTGTGTGTTCTAGGTGTGCAAGATATGGTTCTTTCACACATATACATATATCTATTCTTCTTCGCATCCTTTTCCCATGTAGGTTATGACACAATGTTGAGTAGTGTTCTCTTGGTGTTCCGTAGGTCTTTGGTGATTATATATTTCACATGTGTTTGTACATCTCTGTTACGCCCAGTGTCGTAACGTATCCAATCCTCACACCTTTCCATTTGGTGAACCATAAGTTTGTTTAATGAATCTGTGATTGCCTTTCTCTGTGGAAATATCTTCATTGGTATCAGTTTTTAGGTAACACCTTTAAGTGATATGATAGGACATGTGTCTTTCGCTTTCTCACTTACCACAAGTTGCGTCATTACTTGTAGACTCACCTATGGTGCTGCAAATGGCATTTTTTCGTTTTTTTGCTAGCTAATATTCCATCTCGACATGTAGCAGTTCTTCTATGTCCACCCATCTGTTGGTGAACTTTTTGGTTACTTCCATATCTTGGATAGAGTAATACGGTGCAGTGCAGATTTGCCAGCCTCTGTCTTTCCAATTCTGTCTTCTTAGGTTCTAGGTCCAGGAATGGGCCTGGTGGATCATTTGGTAGCTCAATGTTTACCTTTTAAAGGCTCCTCCATTCTTTTCTCATTAGTGGCTCTTTCCAGGTTTCGTCCCTCTTAAAGTGGAGGGTATGCATTTCTCCACAAGACCTTCAACATTTATTGTTTATAGTTGACTTGCTGATGGTTCTTCTGACTGGTGTGAGCTGATACCTCTTTGTGGTTGAATTTGCATGTGTCTCATAATCCGTTGAAATTGAGCTTTAAGGCATGTCCTTTTTATTTTTCAAAGTGTGACTACAGCTTAGTTCTTCAAAGTGTTTTCTTCAATTATGTGTCGCAATTTGAAATGTTCTGGCCATTCCCTCCCTCAAGAAATTTTGAGGGCAGGTTTCAGTTACAGCCCTGCAGTAGTTGTTCAAATGAAGTGACCATTAGCACAGGCTTTAAAGCTGCTTTTGCAGGTAATGGACAGAGGGCGGAATCCTTTCTACGTAGCCCACTCTGGAAACTAGGGAAACAGACCTCCTGGCTAGTGGTGTTCCTCGCTTATAAATTAGAGTGGAATGTGCCCGGAAAACCCCACAAAAGCTGATGTCTCTTACTTTCATTTGTTATTTAATTTTAATTTATATATTTTATTGGAGTAATATTCCAATATGTACATGGACCACTTCTTCTTGGTGCATTCCTCTGTTGATGGACATTTTCGTTGCTTCCAAGTGTTGGCTATGATAAACATTGCTGGAGTGTAGGACTGCCTGCCTGTGACTTTTTGTTTTCAGTTTTATTTATTTATTTATTTAATTTTGGATGTGTTGGGTCTTTGTGAGGGCTTTCTCTAGTTGCAGCAAGCGGGGGCCACTCTTCATCGCGTTTTGCGAGCTTCTCACTTTCGCGGCCTCTGTTGCTCCGGAGCACAAGCTCCTGACGCGCAGGCTCAATAGTTGTGGCTCACGAGCTTAGTTGCTCCGTGGCACGTGGGATCTTCCCAGACCAGGGCCCGAACCCGTGTCCCCTGCGTTGGCAGGCAGATTCTCCACCACTACGCCACCAAGGAAACCCCCAGCATGTGACTTTTAGATTCTCATTTTCTCAGGGTATAGGCCCAGCAGTGGCTGTGATTGAGTGGTAGCTCAAAGTTTCCCTTTTAAAAGCACCTCCATTGTGTTTTCATTAGTGGCTCTTACCAGGTCCGCCTTAGAACCGAGGGTACGCATTTCTCCAAAATCCCTTCAGCATGTATTGTTTGCAGCTTTTTACTAATGACCATTCTGACCGCTGTGAGCTGATAGGGTTTTGTAATTCGGGTTTGCATGTCTTTAAAAATTCCTAAAATACATGATTTTTCCACGCCTTTTCCTTTTCTGTTAAAAAAGAAAGAAAGAAAATAGTGTGAGTACAATATGCGTCTTGAAATTGTCTTCTCGGAAGTTTGCACTCTTTTGAAGTTTTTGGTCGATTTTTGACCCCAGGATTTTCTTGGAGGGCAGGTGTCATTTACAGAACTGCAAGTTTGGTGACTATTCAGTGACCTTTAGCAATGGGTTTAAAGCTGCTGTTGTGGGAACCGGCCACAAGGAGGCAGCATTTCTCCATTCCCAAATCTGGGTACTAGGGCAGCAGAGCCTTAATGGAAGTGGTGTTGTAGGTTGTAAATTAGAATGCAATGTGCCAGTAAAAAGCCCTTTCAGTTTATGTCTCATTACTTCTGGTTCGTACTTTCACCTTAATTTTTATTTTTTATCACAGCAAATTTGTTTACAATGTTTTGTGTGTTCTAGGTGTGCAAGATATGGTTCTTTCACACATATACATATATCTATTCTTCTTCGCATCCTTTTCCCATGTAGGTTATGACACAATGTTGAGTAGTGTTCTCTTGGTGTTCCGTAGGTCTTTGGTGATTATATATTTCACATGTGTTTGTACATCTCTGTTACGCCCAGTGTCGTAACGTATCCAATCCTCACACCTTTCCATTTGGTGAACCATAAGATTGTTTAATGAATCTGTGATTGCCTTTCTCTGTGGAAATATCTTCATTGGTATCATTTTTTAGGTAACACCTCTAAGTGATATGATAGGACATGTGTCTTTCACTTTCTCACTTACCACAAGTTGCGTGATTAATTGTAGACTCACCTATGGTGCTGCAAATGGCATTGTTTCATTTTTTCGCTAGCTAATATTCCATCTCGACATGTAGCAGTTCTTCTATGTCCACCCAACTGTTGGTGAACTTTTTGGTTACTTCCATACCTTGGCTAGCGTAATACTGTGCAATGCAGATTTGCCTGCCTGTGTCATTCCAATTCTGTCTTCTTAGGTTCTAGGTCCAGGAATGGGCCTGCTGGATCATTTGGTAGCTCAATGTTTACCTTTTAAAGGCACCTCCATTCTGTTCTCATTAGTGGCTCTT
Source organism: Balaenoptera ricei (assembly GCF_028023285.1). NCBI lineage: Eukaryota > Metazoa > Chordata > Mammalia > Artiodactyla > Balaenopteridae > Balaenoptera > Balaenoptera ricei. The sequence continues at coordinate 53,351,897 of NC_082642.1, forward strand.
TCCGGCTTCGTCCCTCTTAAAGTGGAGGGTATGCATTTCTCCACAACATCTTTAGCATTTATTGTTTATAGTTGACTTGCTGATGGTTATTCTGAAGGGTGTGAGCTGATACCTCTTTGTGGTTGAATTTGCATGTGTCTCATAATCCGTTGAAATTGAGTTTTAAGACATGTCCTTTTTATTTTTTAAAGTGTGATTACAGCTTAGTTCTTCAAAGTGTTTTCTTAAAGTATGTGCCACAATTTGAAATGTTCTGGCCATTCCCTCCCTCAAGAAATTTTGAGGGTAGGTTTCAGTTACAGCCCTGCAGTAGTTGTTCAAATGAAGTGACCATTAGCACAGGCTTTAAAGCTGCTTTTGCAGGTAATGGCCAGAGGGCGGCATCCTTTCTACGTTGCCCACTCTGGAAACTAGGGAAACAGACCTCCCGGCCAGTGGTGTTCCTGGCTTATAAATTAGAGTGGAATGTGCCCGGATAAACCCACAAAAGCTGATGTCTCTTACTTTCATTTGTTATTTAATTTTAATTTATATGTTTTATTGGAGTAATATTCCAATATGTACATGGACCACTTCTTCATGGTGCATTCCTCTGTTGATGGACATTTTCGTTGCTTCCTAGTGTTGCCTATGATAAACATTGCTGGAGTGTAGGACTGCCTGCCTGTGACTTTTTGTTTTCAGTTTTATTTATTTATTTATTTAATTTTGGAAGTGTTGGGTATTCGTGAGGGCTTTCTATAGATGCAGCAAGCGGGGGCCACTCTTCATCGCGTTGTGTGGGCTTCTCACTGTCGCGGCCTCTTTTGCTCCGTAGCACAAGCTCCAGACGCGCAGGCTCAATAGTTGTGGCTCACGGGCTTAGTTGCTCCACGGCATGTGGGATCTTCCCAGACCAGGGCCCGAACCCGTGTCCCCTGCGTTGGCAGGCAGATTCTCAACCACTACGCCACCAAGGAAACCCCCAGCATGTGACTTTTAGATTCTCATTTTCTCAGGGTATAGGCCCAGCAGTGGCTGTGATTGACTGAGTGGTAGCTCAAAGTTTCCCTTTTAAAAGCACCTCCATTGTGTTTTCATTAGTGGCTCTTACCAGGTCCCCATTAGAACCGAGGGTACGCATTTCTCCAAAATCCCTTCAGCATGTATTGTTTGCAGCTTTTTACTAATGACCATTCTGACCGCTGTGAGCTGATAGGGTTTTGTAATTCGGGTTTGCATGTCTTTAAAAATTCCTAAAATACATGATTTTTCCACGCCTTTTCCTTTTCTGTTAAAAAAGAAAGAAAGAAAATAGTGTGAGTACAATATGCGTCTTGAAATTGTCTTCTCGGAAGTTTGCACTCTTTTGAAGTTTTTGGTCGATTTTTGACCCCAGGATTTTCTTGGAGGGCAGGTGTCATTTACAGAACTGCAAGTTTGGTGACTATTCAGTGACCTTTAGCAATGGGTTTAAAGCTGCTGTTGTGGGAACCGGCCACAAGGAGGCAGCATTTCTCCATTCCCAAATCTGGGTACTAGGGCAGCAGAGCCTTAATGGAAGTGGTGTTGTAGGTTGTAAATTAGAATGCAATGTGCCAGGAAAAAGCCCTTTCAGTTTATGTCTCATTACTTCTGGTTCGTACTTTCACCTTAATTTTTATTTTTTATCACAGCAAATTTGTTTACAATGTTTTGTGTGTTCTAGGTGTGCAAGATATGGTTCTTTCACACATATACATATATCTATTCTTCTTCGCATCCTTTTCCCATGTAGGTTATGACACAATGTTGAGTAGTGTTCTCTTGGTGTTCCGTAGGTCTTTGGTGATTATATATTTCACATGTGTTTGTACATCTCTGTTACGCCCAGTGTCGTAACGTATCCAATCCTCACACCTTTCCATTTGGTGAACCATAAGTTTGTTTAATGAATCTGTGATTGCCTTTCTCTGTGGAAATATCTTCATTGGTATCAGTTTTTAGGTAACACCTTTAAGTGATATGATAGGACATGTGTCTTTCGCTTTCTCACTTACCACAAGTTGCGTGATTACTTGTAGACTCACCTATGGTGCTGCAAATGGCATTTTTTCGTTTTTTTTGCTAGCTAATATTCCATCTCGACATGTAGCAGTTCTTCTATGTCCACCCATCTGTTGGTGAACTTTTTGGTTACTTCCATATCTTGGATAGAGTAATACGGTGCAGTGCAGATTTGCCAGCCTCTGTCTTTCCAATTCTGTCTTCTTAGGTTCTAGGTCCAGGAATGGGCCTGGTGGATCATTTGGTAGCTCAATGTTTACCTTTTAAAGGCTCCTCCATTCTTTTCTCATTAGTGGCTCTTTCCAGGTTTCGTCCCTCTTAAAGTGGAGGGTATGCATTTCTCCACAAGACCTTCAACATTTATTGTTTATAGTTGACTTGCTGATGGTTCTTCTGACTGGTGTGAGCTGATACCTCTTTGTGGTTGAATTTGCATGTGTCTCATAATCCGTTGAAATTGAGCTTTAAGGCATGTCCTTTTTATTTTTCAAAGTGTGACTACAGCTTAGTTCTTCAAAGTGTTTTCTTCAATTATGTGTCGCAATTTGAAATGTTCTGGCCATTCCCTCCCTCAAGAAATTTTGAGGGCAGGTTTCAGTTACAGCCCTGCAGTAGTTGTTCAAATGAAGTGACCATTAGCACAGGCTTTAAAGCTGCTTTTGCAGGTAATGGACAGAGGGCGGAATCCTTTCTACGTAGCCCACTCTGGAAACTAGGGAAACAGACCTCCTGGCTAGTGGTGTTCCTCGCTTATAAATTAGAGTGGAATGTGCCCGGAAAACCCCACAAAAGCTGATGTCTCTTACTTTCATTTGTTATTTAATTTTAATTTATATATTTTATTGGAGTAATATTCCAATATGTACATGGACCACTTCTTCTTGGTGTATTCCTCTGTTGATGGACATTTTCGTTGCTTCCAAGTGTTGGCTATGATAAACATTGCTGGAGTGTAGGACTGCCTGCCTGTGACTTTTTGTTTTCAGTTTTATTTATTTATTTATTTAATTTTGGATGTGTTGGGTCTTTGTGAGGGCTTTCTCTAGTTGCAGCAAGCGGGGGCCACTCTTCATCGCGTTTTGCGAGCTTCTCACTTTCGCGGCCTCTGTTGCTCCGGAGCACAAGCTCCTGACGCGCAGGCTCAATAGTTGTGGCTCACGAGCTTAGTTGCTCCGTGGCACGTGGGATCTTCCCAGACCAGGGCCCGAACCCGTGTCCCCTGCGTTGGCAGGCAGATTCTCCACCACTACGCCACCAAGGAAACCCCCAGCATGTGACTTTTAGATTCTCATTTTCTCAGGGTATAGGCCCAGCAGTGGCTGTGATTGATTGAGTGGTAGCTCAAAGTTTCCCTTTTAAAAGCACCTCCATTGTGGTTTCATTAGTGGCTCTTACCAGGTCCCCATTAGAACCGAGGGTACGCATTTCTCCAAAATCCCTTCAGCATGTATTGTTTGCAGCTTTTTACTAATGACCATTCTTACCGCTGTGAGCTGATAGGGTTTTGTAATTCGGGTTTGCATGTCTTTAAGAATTCCTAAAATATATGATTTTTCCACGCCGTTTCCTTTTCTGTTAAAAAAGAAAGAAAGAAAATAGTGTGCGTACAATATGCGTCTTGAAATTGTCTTCTCGGAAGATTGCCCTCTTTTGAAGTTTTTGGTCGATTTTTGACCCCAGGATTTTCTTGGAGGGCAGGTGTCATTTACAGAACTGCAAGTTTGGTGACTATTCAGTGACCTTTAGCAATGGGTTTAAAGCTGCTGTTGTGGGAACCGGCCACAAGGAGGCAGCATTTCTCCATTCCCAAATCTGGGTACTAGGGCAGCAGAGCCTTAATGGAAGTGGTGTTGTAGGTTGTAAATTAGAATGCAATGTGCCAGGAAAAAGCCCTTTCAGTTTATGTCTCATTACTTCTGGTTCGTATTTTTACCTTAATTTTTATTTTTTATCACAGCAAATTTGTTTACAATGTTTTGTGTGTTCTAGGTGTGCAAGATGTGGTTCTTTCACACATATACATATATCTATTCTTCTTCGGATCCTTTTCCCATGTAGGTTATGACACAATGTTGAGTAGTGTTCTCTTGGTGTTCCGTAGGTCTTTGGTGATTATATATTTCACATGTGTTTGTATATCTCTGTTAAGCCCAATGTCGTAACGTATCCAATCCTCACACCTTTCCATTTGGTGAACCATAAGATTGTTTAATGAATCTGTGATTGCCTTTCTCTGTGGAAATATCTTCATTGGTATCAGTTTTTAGGTAACACCTCTAAGTGATATGATAGGACATGTGTCTTTCACTTTCTCACTTACCACAAGTTGCGTGATTAATTGTAGACTCACCTATGGTGCTGCAAATGGCATTGTTTCATTTTTTCGCTAGCTAATATTCCATCTCGACATGTAGCAGTTCTTCTATGTCCACCCAACTGTTGGTGAACTTTTTGGTTACTTCCATACCTTGGCTAGCGTAATACTGTGCAATGCAGATTTGCCTGCCTGTGTCATTCCAATTCTGTCTTCTTAGGTTCTAGGTCCAGGAATGGGCCTGCTGGATCATTTGGTAGCTCAATGTTTACCTTTTAAAGGCACCTCCATTCTGTTCTCATTAGTGGCTCTTTCCGGCTTCGTCCCTCTTAAAGTGGAGGGTATGCATTTCTCCACAACATCTTTAGCATTTATTGTTTATAGTTGACTTGCTGATGGTTATTCTGAAGGGTGTGAGCTGATACCTCTTTGTGGTTGAATTTGCATGTGTCTCATAATCCGTTGAAATTGAGTTTTAAGACATGTCCTTTTTATTTTTTAAAGTGTGATTACAGCTTAGTTCTTCAAAGTGTTTTCTTAAAGTATGTGCCACAATTTGAAATGTTCTGGCCATTCCCTCCCTCAAGAAATTTTGAGGGTAGGTTTCAGTTACAGCCCTGCAGTAGTTGTTCAAATGAAGTGACCATTAGCACAGGCTTTAAAGCTGCTTTTGCAGGTAATGGCCAGAGGGCGGCATCCTTTCTACGTTGCCCACTCTGGAAACTAGGGAAACAGACCTCCCGGCCAGTGGTGTTCCTGGCTTATAAATTAGAGTGGAATGTGCCCGGATAAACCCACAAAAGCTGATGTCTCTTACTTTCATTTGTTATTTAATTTTAATTTATATGTTTTATTGGAGTAATATTCCAATATGTACATGGACCACTTCTTCTTGGTGCATTCCTCTGTTGATGGACATTTTCGTTGCTTCCTAGTGTTGGCTATGATAAACATTGCTGGAGTGTAGGACTGCCTGCCTGTGACTTTTTGTTTTCAGTTTTATTTATTTATTTATTTAATTTTGGAAGTGTTGGGTATTCGTGAGGGCTTTCTATAGATGCAGCAAGTGGGGGCCACTCTTCATCGCGTTGTGTGGGCTTCTCACTGTCGCGGCCTCTTTTGCTCCGTAGCACAAGCTCCAGACGCGCAGGCTCAATAGTTGTGGCTCACGGGCTTAGTTGCTCCACGGCATGTGGGATCTTCCCAGACCAGGGCCCGAACCCGTGTCCCCTGCGTTGGCAGGCAGATTCTCAACCACTACGCCACCAAGGAAACCCCCAGCATGTGACTTTTAGATTCTCATTTTCTCAGGGTATAGGCCCAGCAGTGGCTGTGATTGACTGAGTGGTAGCTCAAAGTTTCCCTTTTAAAAGCACCTCCATTGTGTTTTCATTAGTGGCTCTTACCAGGTCCCCATTAGAACCGAGGGTACGCATTTCTCCAAAATCCCTTCAGCATGTATTGTTTGCAGCTTTTTACTAATGACCATTCTGACCGCTGTGAGCTGATAGGGTTTTGTAATTCGGGTTTGCATGTCTTTAAAAATTCCTAAAATACATGATTTTTCCACGCCTTTTCCTTTTCTGTTAAAAAAGAAAGAAAGAAAATAGTGTGAGTACAATATGCGTCTTGAAATTGTCTTCTCGGAAGTTTGCACTCTTTTGAAGTTTTTGGTCGATTTTTGACCCCAGGATTTTCTTGGAGGGCAGGTGTCATTTACAGAACTGCAAGTTTGGTGACTATTCAGTGACCTTTAGCAATGGGTTTAAAGCTGCTGTTGTGGGAACCGGCCACAAGGAGGCAGCATTTCTCCATTCCCAAATCTGGGTACTAGGGCAGCAGAGCCTTAATGGAAGTGGTGTTGTAGGTTGTAAATTAGAATGCAATGTGCCAGGAAAAAGCCCTTTCAGTTTATGTCTCATTACTTCTGGTTCGTACTTTCACCTTAATTTTTATTTTTTATCACAGCAAATTTGTTTACAATGTTTTGTGTGTTCTAGGTGTGCAAGATATGGTTCTTTCACACATATACATATATCTATTCTTCTTCGCATCCTTTTCCCATGTAGGTTATGACACAATGTTGAGTAGTGTTCTCTTGGTGTTCCGTAGGTCTTTGGTGATTATATATTTCACATGTGTTTGTACATCTCTGTTACGCCCAGTGTCGTAACGTATCCAATCCTCACACCTTTCCATTTGGTGAACCATAAGTTTGTTTAATGAATCTGTGATTGCCTTTCTCTGTGGAAATATCTTCATTGGTATCAGTTTTTAGGTAACACCTTTAAGTGATATGATAGGACATGTGTCTTTCGCTTTCTCACTTACCACAAGTTGCGTGATTACTTGTAGACTCACCTATGGTGCTGCAAATGGCATTTTTTCGTTTTTTTGCTAGCTAATATTCCATCTCGACATGTAGCAGTTCTTCTATGCCCACCCATCTGTTGGTGAACTTTTTGGTTACTTCCATATCTTGGATAGAGTAATACGGTGCAGTGCAGATTTGCCAGCCTCTGTCTTTCCAATTCTGTCTTCTTAGGTTCTAGGTCCAGGAATGTGCCTGGTGGATCATTTGGTAGCTCAATGTTTACCTTTTAAAGGCTCCTCCATTCTTTTCTCATTAGTGGCTCTTTCCAGGTTTCGTCCCTCTTAAAGTGGAGGGTATGCATTTCTCCACAAGACCTTCAACATTTATTGTTTATAGTTGACTTGCTGATGGTTCTTCTGACTGGTGTGAGCTGATACCTCTTTGTGGTTGAATTTGCATGTGTCTCATAATCCGTTGAAATTGAGCTTTAAGGCATGTCCTTTTTATTTTTCAAAGTGTGACTACAGCTTAGTTCTTCAAAGTGTTTTCTTCAATTATGTGTCGCAATTTGAAATGTTCTGGCCATTCCCTCCCTCAAGAAATTTTGAGGGCAGGTTTCAGTTACAGCCCTGCAGTAGTTGTTCAAATGAAGTGACCATTAGCACAGGCTTTAAAGCTGCTTTTGCAGGTAATGGACAGAGGGCGGAATCCTTTCTACGTTGCCCACTCTGGAAACTAGGGAAACAGACCTCCTGGCTAGTGGTGTTCCTCGCTTATAAATTAGAGTGGAATGTGCCCGGAAAACCCCACAAAAGCTGATGTCTCTTACTTTCATTTGTTATTTAATTTTAATTTATATATTTTATTGGAGTAATATTCCAATATGTACATGGACCACTTCTTCTTGGTGCATTCCTCTGTTGATGGACATTTTCGTTGCTTCCAAGTGTTGGCTATGATAAACATTGCTGGAGTGTAGGACTGCCTGCCTGTGACTTTTTGTTTTCAGTTTTATTTATTTATTTATTTAATTTTGGATGTGTTGGGTCTTTGTGAGGGCTTTCTCTAGTTGCAGCAAGCGGGGGCCACTCTTCATCGCGTTTTGCGAGCTTCTCACTTTCGCGGCCTCTGTTGCTCCGGAGCACAAGCTCCTGACGCGCAGGCTCAATAGTTGTGGCTCACGAGCTTAGTTGCTCCGTGGCACGTGGGATCTTCCCAGACCAGGGCCCGAACCTGTGTCCCCTGCGTTGGCAGGCAGATTCTCCACCACTACGCCACCAAGGAAACCCCCAGCATGTGACTTTTAGATTCTCATTTTCTCAGGGTATAGGCCCAGCAGTGGCTGTGATTGATTGAGTGGTAGCTCAAAGTTTCCCTTTTAAAAGCACCTCCATTGTGTTTTCATTAGTGGCTCTTACCAGGTCCCCATTAGAACCGAGGGTACGCATTTCTCCAAAATCCCTTCAGCATGTATTGTTTGCAGCTTTTTACTAATGACCATTCTGACCGCTGTGAGCTGATAGGGTTTTGTAATTCGGGTTTGCATGTCTTTAAAAATTCCTAAAATACATGATTTTTCCACGCCTTTTCCTTTTCTGTTAAAAAAGAAAGAAAGAAAATAGTGTGAGTACAATATGCGTCTTGAAATTGTCTTCTCGGAAGATTGCCCTCTTTTGAAGTTTTTGGTCGATTTTTGACCCCAGGATTTTCTTGGAGGGCAGGTGTCATTTACAGAACTGCAAGTTTGGTGACTATTCAGTGACCTTTAGCAATGGGTTTAAAGCTGCTGTTGTGGGAACCGGCCACAAGGAGGCAGCATTTCTCCATTCCCAAATCTGGGTACTAGGGCAGCAGAGCCTTAATGGAAGTGGTGTTGTAGGTTGTAAATTAGAATGCAATGTGCCAGGAAAAAGCCCTTTCAGTTTATGTCTCATTACTTCTGGTTCGTATTTTTACCTTAATTTTTATTTTTTATCACAGCAAATTTGTTTACAATGTTTTGTGTGTTCTAGGTGTGCAAGATGTGGTTCTTTCACACATATACATATATCTATTCTTCTTCGGATCCTTTTCCCATGTAGGTTATGACACAATGTTGAGTAGTGTTCTCTTGGTGTTCCGTAGGTCTTTGGTGATTATATATTTCACATGTGTTTGTATATCTCTGTTAAGCCCAATGTCGTAACGTATCCAATCCTCACACCTTTCCATTTGGTGAACCATAAGATTGTTTAATGAATCTGTGATTGCCTTTCTCTGTGGAAATATCTTCATTGGTATCAGTTTTTAGGTAACACCTCTAAGTGATATGATAGGACATGTGTCTTTCACTTTCTCACTTACCACAAGTTGCGTGATTAATTGTAGACTCACCTATGGTGCTGCAAATGGCATTGTTTCATTTTTTCGCTAGCTAATATTCCATCTCGACATGTAGCAGTTCTTCTATGTCCACCCAACTGTTGGTGAACTTTTTGGTTACTTCCATACCTTGGCTAGCGTAATACTGTGCAATGCAGATTTGCCTGCCTGTGTCATTCCAATTCTGTCTTCTTAGGTTCTAGGTCCAGGAATGGGCCTGCTGGATCATTTGGTAGCTCAATGTTTACCTTTTAAAGGCACCTCCATTCTGTTCTCATTAGTGGCTCTTTCCGGCTTCGTCCCTCTTAAAGTGGAGGGTATGCATTTCTCCACAACATCTTTAGCATTTATTGTTTATAGTTGACTTGCTGATGGTTATTCTGAAGGGTGTGAGCTGATACCTCTTTGTGGTTGAATTTGCATGTGTCTCATAATCCGTTGAAATTGAGTTTTAAGACATGTCCTTTTTATTTTTTAAAGTGTGATTACAGCTTAGTTCTTCAAAGTGTTTTCTTAAAGTATGTGCCACAATTTGAAATGTTCTGGCCATTCCCTCCCTCAAGAAATTTTGAGGGTAGGTTTCAGTTACAGCCCTGCAGTAGTTGTTCAAATGAAGTGACCATTAGCACAGGCTTTAAAGCTGCTTTTGCAGGTAATGGCCAGAGGGCGGCATCCTTTCTACGTTGCCCACTCTGGAAACTAGGGAAACAGACCTCCCGGCCAGTGGTGTTCCTGGCTTATAAATTAGAGTGGAATGTGCCCGGATAAACCCACAAAAGCTGATGTCTCTTACTTTCATTTGTTATTTAATTTTAATTTATATGTTTTATTGGAGTAATATTCCAATATGTACATGGACCACTTCTTCTTGGTGCATTCCTCTGTTGATGGACATTTTCGTTGCTTCCTAGTGTTGGCTATGATAAACATTGCTGGAGTGTAGGACTGCCTGCCTGTGACTTTTTGTTTTCAGTTTTATTTATTTATTTATTTAATTTTGGAAGTGTTGGGTATTCGTGAGGGCTTTCTATAGATGCAGCAAGTGGGGGCCACTCTTCATCGCGTTGTGTGGGCTTCTCACTGTCGCGGCCTCTTTTGCTCCGTAGCACAAGCTCCAGACGCGCAGGCTCAATAGTTGTGGCTCACGGGCTTAGTTGCTCCACGGCATGTGGGATCTTCCCAGACCAGGGCCCGAACCCGTGTCCCCTGCGTTGGCAGGCAGATTCTCAACCACTACGCCACCAAGGAAACCCCCAGCATGTGACTTTTAGATTCTCATTTTCTCAGGGTATAGGCCCAGCAGTGGCTGTGATTGACTGAGTGGTAGCTCAAAGTTTCCCTTTTAAAAGCACCTCCATTGTGTTTTCATTAGTGGCTCTTACCAGGTCCCCATTAGAACCGAGGGTACGCATTTCTCCAAAATCCCTTCAGCATGTATTGTTTGCAGCTTTTTACTAATGACCATTCTGACCGCTGTGAGCTGATAGGGTTTTGTAATTCGGGTTTGCATGTCTTTAAAAATTCCTAAAATACATGATTTTTCCACGCCTTTTCCTTTTCTGTTAAAAAAGAAAGAAAGAAAATAGTGTGAGTACAATATGCGTCTTGAAATTGTCTTCTCGGAAGTTTGCACTCTTTTGAAGTTTTTGGTCGATTTTTGACCCCAGGATTTTCTTGGAGGGCAGGTGTCATTTACAGAACTGCAAGTTTGGTGACTATTCAGTGACCTTTAGCAATGGGTTTAAAGCTGCTGTTGTGGGAACCGGCCACAAGGAGGCAGCATTTCTCCATTCCCAAATCTGGGTACTAGGGCAGCAGAGCCTTAATGGAAGTGGTGTTGTAGGTTGTAAATTAGAATGCAATGTGCCAGGAAAAAGCCCTTTCAGTTTATGTCTCATTACTTCTGGTTCGTACTTTCACCTTAATTTTTATTTTTTATCACAGCAAATTTGTTTACAATGTTTTGTGTGTTCTAGGTGTGCAAGATATGGTTCTTTCACACATATACATATATCTATTCTTCTTCGCATCCTTTTCCCATGTAGGTTATGACACAATGTTGAGTAGTGTTCTCTTGGTGTTCCGTAGGTCTTTGGTGATTATATATTTCACATGTGTTTGTACATCTCTGTTACGCCCAGTGTCGTAACGTATCCAATCCTCACACCTTTCCATTTGGTGAACCATAAGTTTGTTTAATGAATCTGTGATTGCCTTTCTCTGTGGAAATATCTTCATTGGTATCAGTTTTTAGGTAACACCTTTAAGTGATATGATAGGACATGTGTCTTTCGCTTTCTCACTTACCACAAGTTGCGTGATTACTTGTAGACTCACCTATGGTGCTGCAAATGGCATTTTTTCGTTTTTTTGCTAGCTAATATTCCATCTCGACATGTAGCAGTTCTTCTATGCCCACCCATCTGTTGGTGAACTTTTTGGTTACTTCCATATCTTGGATAGAGTAATACGGTGCAGTGCAGATTTGCCAGCCTCTGTCTTTCCAATTCTGTCTTCTTAGGTTCTAGGTCCAGGAATGTGCCTGGTGGATCATTTGGTAGCTCAATGTTTACCTTTTAAAGGCTCCTCCATTCTTTTCTCATTAGTGGCTCTTTCCAGGTTTCGTCCCTCTTAAAGTGGAGGGTATGCATTTCTCCACAAGACCTTCAACATTTATTGTTTATAGTTGACTTGCTGATGGTTCTTCTGACTGGTGTGAGCTGATACCTCTTTGTGGTTGAATTTGCATGTGTCTCATAATCCGTTGAAATTGAGCTTTAAGGCATGTCCTTTTTATTTTTCAAAGTGTGACTACAGCTTAGTTCTTCAAAGTGTTTTCTTCAATTATGTGTCGCAATTTGAAATGTTCTGGCCATTCCCTCCCTCAAGAAATTTTGAGGGCAGGTTTCAGTTACAGCCCTGCAGTAGTTGTTCAAATGAAGTGACCATTAGCACAGGCTTTAAAGCTGCTTTTGCAGGTAATGGACAGAGGGCGGAATCCTTTCTACGTAGCCCACTCTGGAAACTAGGGAAACAGACCTCCTGGCTAGTGGTGTTCCTCGCTTATAAATTAGAGTGGAATGTGCCCGGAAAACCCCACAAAAGCTGATGTCTCTTACTTTCATTTGTTATTTAATTTTAATTTATATATTTTATTGGAGTAATATTCCAATATGTACATGGACCACTTCTTCTTGGTGCATTCCTCTGTTGATGGACATTTTCGTTGCTTCCAAGTGTTGGCTATGATAAACATTGCTGGAGTGTAGGACTGCCTGCCTGTGACTTTTTGTTTTCAGTTTTATTTATTTATTTATTTAATTTTGGATGTGTTGGGTCTTTGTGAGGGCTTTCTCTAGTTGCAGCAAGCGGGGGCCACTCTTCATCGCGTTTTGCGAGCTTCTCACTTTCGCGGCCTCTGTTGCTCCGGAGCACAAGCTCCTGACGCGCAGGCTCAATAGTTGTGGCTCACGAGCTTAGTTGCTCCGTGGCACGTGGGATCTTCCCAGACCAGGGCCCGAACCTGTGTCCCCTGCGTTGGCAGGCAGATTCTCCACCACTACGCCACCAAGGAAACCCCCAGCATGTGACTTTTAGATTCTCATTTTCTCAGGGTATAGGCCCAGCAGTGGCTGTGATTGATTGAGTGGTAGCTCAAAGTTTCCCTTTTAAAAGCACCTCCATTGTGTTTTCATTAGTGGCTCTTACCAGGTCCCCATTAGAACCGAGGGTACGCATTTCTCCAAAATCCCTTCAGCATGTATTGTTTGCAGCTTTTTACTAATGACCATTCTGACCGCTGTGAGCTGATAGGGTTTTGTAATTCGGGTTTGCATGTCTTTAAAAATTCCTAAAATACATGATTTTTCCACGCCTTTTCCTTTTCTGTTAAAAAAGAAAGAAAGAAAATAGTGTGAGTACAATATGCGTCTTGAAATTGTCTTCTCGGAAGATTGCCCTCTTTTGAAGTTTTTGGTCGATTTTTGACCCCAGGATTTTCTTGGAGGGCAGGTGTCATTTACAGAACTGCAAGTTTGGTGACTATTCAGTGACCTTTAGCAATGGGTTTAAAGCTGCTGTTGTGGGAACCGGCCACAAGGAGGCAGCATTTCTCCATTCCCAAATCTGGGTACTAGGGCAGCAGAGCCTTAATGGAAGTGGTGTTGTAGGTTGTAAATTAGAATGCAATGTGCCAGGAAAAAGCCCTTTCAGTTTATGTCTCATTACTTCTGGTTCGTATTTTTACCTTAATTTTTATTTTTTATCACAGCAAATTTGTTTACAATGTTTTGTGTGTTCTAGGTGTGCAAGATGTGGTTCTTTCACACATATACATATATCTATTCTTCTTCGGATCCTTTTCCCATGTAGGTTATGACACAATGTTGAGTAGTGTTCTCTTGGTGTTCCGTAGGTCTTTGGTGATTATATATTTCACATGTGTTTGTATATCTCTGTTAAGCCCAATGTCGTAACGTATCCAATCCTCACACCTTTCCATTTGGTGAACCATAAGATTGTTTAATGAATCTGTGATTGCCTTTCTCTGTGGAAATATCTTCATTGGTATCAGTTTTTAGGTAACACCTCTAAGTGATATGATAGGACATGTGTCTTTCACTTTCTCACTTACCGCAAGTTGCGTGATTAATTGTAGACTCACCTATGGTGCTGCAAATGGCATTGTTTCATTTTTTCGCTAGCTAATATTCCATCTCGACATGTAGCAGTTCTTCTATGTCCACCCAACTGTTGGTGAACTTTTTGGTTACTTCCATACCTTGGCTAGCGTAATACTGTGCAATGCAGATTTGCCTGCCTGTGTCATTCCAATTCTGTCTTCTTAGGTTCTAGGTCCAGGAATGGGCCTGCTGGATCATTTGGTAGCTCAATGTTTACCTTTTAAAGGCACCTCCATTCTGTTCTCATTAGTGGCTCTTTCCGGCTTCGTCCCTCTTAAAGTGGAGGGTATGCATTTCTCCACAACATCTTTAGCATTTATTGTTTATAGTTGACTTGCTGATGGTTATTCTGAAGGGTGTGAGCTGATACCTCTTTGTGGTTGAATTTGCATGTGTCTCATAATCCGTTGAAATTGAGTTTTAAGACATGTCCTTTTTATTTTTTAAAGTGTGATTACAGCTTAGTTCTTCAAAGTGTTTTCTTAAAGTATGTGCCACAATTTGAAATGTTCTGGCCATTCCCTCCCTCAAGAAATTTTGAGGGTAGGTTTCAGTTACAGCCCTGCAGTAGTTGTTCAAATGAAGTGACCATTAGCACAGGCTTTAAAGCTGCTTTTGCAGGTAATGGCCAGAGGGCGGCATCCTTTCTACGTTGCCCACTCTGGAAACTAGGGAAACAGACCTCCCGGCCAGTGGTGTTCCTGGCTTATAAATTAGAGTGGAATGTGCCCGGATAAACCCACAAAAGCTGATGTCTCTTACTTTCATTTGTTATTTAATTTTAATTTATATGTTTTATTGGAGTAATATTCCAATATGTACATGGACCACTTCTTCTTGGTGCATTCCTCTGTTGATGGACATTTTCGTTGCTTCCTAGTGTTGGCTATGATAAACATTGCTGGAGTGTAGGACTGCCTGCCTGTGACTTTTTGTTTTCAGTTTTATTTATTTATTTATTTAATTTTGGAAGTGTTGGGTATTCGTGAGGGCTTTCTATAGATGCAGCAAGCGGGGGCCACTCTTCATCGCGTTGTGTGGGCTTCTCACTGTCGCGGCCTCTTTTGCTCCGTAGCACAAGCTCCAGACGCGCAGGCTCAATAGTTGTGGCTCACGGGCTTAGTTGCTCCACGGCATGTGGGATCTTCCCAGACCAGGGCCCGAACCCGTGTCCCCTGCGTTGGCAGGCAGATTCTCAACCACTACGCCACCAAGGAAACCCCCAGCATGTGACTTTTAGATTCTCATTTTCTCAGGGTATAGGCCCAGCAGTGGCTGTGATTGACTGAGTGGTAGCTCAAAGTTTCCCTTTTAAAAGCACCTCCATTGTGTTTTCATTAGTGGCTCTTACCAGGTCCCCATTAGAACCGAGGGTACGCATTTCTCCAAAATCCCTTCAGCATGTATTGTTTGCAGCTTTTTACTAATGACCATTCTGACCGCTGTGAGCTGATAGGGTTTTGTAATTCGGGTTTGCATGTCTTTAAAAATTCCTAAAATACATGATTTTTCCACGCCTTTTCCTTTTCTGTTAAAAAAGAAAGAAAGAAAATAGTGTGAGTACAATATGCGTCTTGAAATTGTCTTCTCAGAAGTTTGCACTCTTTTGAAGTTTTTGGTCGATTTTTGACCCCAGGATTTTCTTGGAGGGCAGGTGTCATTTACAGAACTGCAAGTTTGGTGACTATTCAGTGACCTTTAGCAATGGGTTTAAAGCTGCTGTTGTGGGAACCGGCCACAAGGAGGCAGCATTTCTCCATTCCCAAATCTGGGTACTAGGGCAGCAGAGCCTTAATGGAAGTGGTGTTGTAGGTTGTAAATTAGAATGCAATGTGCCAGGAAAAAGCCCTTTCAGTTTATGTCTCATTACTTCTGGTTCGTACTTTCACCTTAATTTTTATTTTTTATCACAGCAAATTTGTTTACAATGTTTTGTGTGTTCTAGGTGTGCAAGATATGGTTCTTTCACACATATACATATATCTATTCTTCTTCGCATCCTTTTCCCATGTAGGTTATGACACAATGTTGAGTAGTGTTCTCTTGGTGTTCCGTAGGTCTTTGGTGATTATATATTTCACATGTGTTTGTACATCTCTGTTACGCCCAGTGTCGTAACGTATCCAATCCTCACACCTTTCCATTTGGTGAACCATAAGATTGTTTAATGAATCTGTGATTGCCTTTCTCTGTGGAAATATCTTCATTGGTATCATTTTTTAGGTAACACCTCTAAGTGATATGATAGGACATGTGTCTTTCACTTTCTCACTTACCACAAGTTGCGTGATTAATTGTAGACTCACCTATGGTGCTGCAAATGGCATTGTTTCATTTTTTCGCTAGCTAATATTCCATCTCGACATGTAGCAGTTCTTCTATGTCCACCCAACTGTTGGTGAACTTTTTGGTTACTTCCATACCTTGGCTAGCGTAATACTGTGCAATGCAGATTTGCCTGCCTGTGTCATTCCAATTCTGTCTTCTTAGGTTCTAGGTCCAGGAATGGGCCTGCTGGATCATTTGGTAGCTCAATGTTTACCTTTTAAAGGCACCTCCATTCTGTTCTCATTAGTGGCTCTTTCCGGCTTCGTCCCTCTTAAAGTGGAGGGTATGCATTTCTCCACAACATCTTTAGCATTTATTGTTTATAGTTGACTTGCTGATGGTTATTCTGAAGGGTGTGAGCTGATACCTCTTTGTGGTTGAATTTGCATGTGTCTCATAATCCGTTGAAATTGAGTTTTAAGACATGTCCTTTTTATTTTTTAAAGTGTGATTACAGCTTAGTTCTTCAAAGTGTTTTCTTAAAGTATGTGCCACAATTTGAAATGTTCTGGCCATTCCCTCCCTCAAGAAATTTTGAGGGTAGGTTTCAGTTACAGCCCTGCAGTAGTTGTTCAAATGAAGTGACCATTAGCACAGGCTTTAAAGCTGCTTTTGCAGGTAATGGCCAGAGGGCGGCATCCTTTCTACGTTGCCCACTCTGGAAACTAGGGAAACAGACC
This sequence comes from Balaenoptera ricei, assembly GCF_028023285.1. Lineage (NCBI taxonomy): Eukaryota > Metazoa > Chordata > Mammalia > Artiodactyla > Balaenopteridae > Balaenoptera > Balaenoptera ricei. Next base: position 53,368,601 of record NC_082642.1, read on the forward strand.
TCCCGGCCAGTGGTGTTCCTGGCTTATAAATTAGAGTGGAATGTGCCCGGATAAACCCACAAAAGCTGATGTCTCTTACTTTCATTTGTTATTTAATTTTAATTTATATGTTTTATTGGAGTAATATTCCAATATGTACATGGACCACTTCTTCTTGGTGCATTCCTCTGTTGATGGACATTTTCGTTGCTTCCTAGTGTTGGCTATGATAAACATTGCTGGAGTGTAGGACTGCCTGCCTGTGACTTTTTGTTTTCAGTTTTATTTATTTATTTATTTAATTTTGGAAGTGTTGGGTATTCGTGAGGGCTTTCTATAGATGCAGCAAGCGGGGGCCACTCTTCATCGCGTTGTGTGGGCTTCTCACTGTCGCGGCCTCTTTTGCTCCGTAGCACAAGCTCCAGACGCGCAGGCTCAATAGTTGTGGCTCACGGGCTTAGTTGCTCCACGGCATGTGGGATCTTCCCAGACCAGGGCCCGAACCCGTGTCCCCTGCGTTGGCAGGCAGATTCTCAACCACTACGCCACCAAGGAAACCCCCAGCATGTGACTTTTAGATTCTCATTTTCTCAGGGTATAGGCCCAGCAGTGGCTGTGATTGACTGAGTGGTAGCTCAAAGTTTCCCTTTTAAAAGCACCTCCATTGTGTTTTCATTAGTGGCTCTTACCAGGTCCCCATTAGAACCGAGGGTACGCATTTCTCCAAAATCCCTTCAGCATGTATTGTTTGCAGCTTTTTACTAATGACCATTCTGACCGCTGTGAGCTGATAGGGTTTTGTAATTCGGGTTTGCATGTCTTTAAAAATTCCTAAAATACATGATTTTTCCACGCCTTTTCCTTTTCTGTTAAAAAAGAAAGAAAGAAAATAGTGTGAGTACAATATGCGTCTTGAAATTGTCTTCTCAGAAGTTTGCACTCTTTTGAAGTTTTTGGTCGATTTTTGACCCCAGGATTTTCTTGGAGGGCAGGTGTCATTTACAGAACTGCAAGTTTGGTGACTATTCAGTGACCTTTAGCAATGGGTTTAAAGCTGCTGTTGTGGGAACCGGCCACAAGGAGGCAGCATTTCTCCATTCCCAAATCTGGGTACTAGGGCAGCAGAGCCTTAATGGAAGTGGTGTTGTAGGTTGTAAATTAGAATGCAATGTGCCAGGAAAAAGCCCTTTCAGTTTATGTCTCATTACTTCTGGTTCGTACTTTCACCTTAATTTTTATTTTTTATCACAGCAAATTTGTTTACAATGTTTTGTGTGTTCTAGGTGTGCAAGATATGGTTCTTTCACACATATACATATATCTATTCTTCTTCGCATCCTTTTCCCATGTAGGTTATGACACAATGTTGAGTAGTGTTCTCTTGGTGTTCCGTAGGTCTTTGGTGATTATATATTTCACATGTGTTTGTACATCTCTGTTACGCCCAGTGTCGTAACGTATCCAATCCTCACACCTTTCCATTTGGTGAACCATAAGATTGTTTAATGAATCTGTGATTGCCTTTCTCTGTGGAAATATCTTCATTGGTATCATTTTTTAGGTAACACCTCTAAGTGATATGATAGGACATGTGTCTTTCACTTTCTCACTTACCACAAGTTGCGTGATTAATTGTAGACTCACCTATGGTGCTGCAAATGGCATTGTTTCATTTTTTCGCTAGCTAATATTCCATCTCGACATGTAGCAGTTCTTCTATGTCCACCCAACTGTTGGTGAACTTTTTGGTTACTTCCATACCTTGGCTAGCGTAATACTGTGCAATGCAGATTTGCCTGCCTGTGTCATTCCAATTCTGTCTTCTTAGGTTCTAGGTCCAGGAATGGGCCTGCTGGATCATTTGGTAGCTCAATGTTTACCTTTTAAAGGCACCTCCATTCTGTTCTCATTAGTGGCTCTTTCCGGCTTCGTCCCTCTTAAAGTGGAGGGTATGCATTTCTCCACAACATCTTTAGCATTTATTGTTTATAGTTGACTTGCTGATGGTTATTCTGAAGGGTGTGAGCTGATACCTCTTTGTGGTTGAATTTGCATGTGTCTCATAATCCGTTGAAATTGAGTTTTAAGACATGTCCTTTTTATTTTTTAAAGTGTGATTACAGCTTAGTTCTTCAAAGTGTTTTCTTAAAGTATGTGCCACAATTTGAAATGTTCTGGCCATTCCCTCCCTCAAGAAATTTTGAGGGTAGGTTTCAGTTACAGCCCTGCAGTAGTTGTTCAAATGAAGTGACCATTAGCACAGGCTTTAAAGCTGCTTTTGCAGGTAATGGCCAGAGGGCGGCATCCTTTCTACGTTGCCCACTCTGGAAACTAGGGAAACAGACCTCCCGGCCAGTGGTGTTCCTGGCTTATAAATTAGAGTGGAATGTGCCCGGATAAACCCACAAAAGCTGATGTCTCTTACTTTCATTTGTTATTTAATTTTAATTTATATGTTTTATTGGAGTAATATTCCAATATGTACATGGACCACTTCTTCTTGGTGCATTCCTCTGTTGATGGACATTTTCGTTGCTTCCTAGTGTTGGCTATGATAAACATTGCTGGAGTGTAGGACTGCCTGCCTGTGACTTTTTGTTTTCAGTTTTATTTATTTATTTATTTAATTTTGGAAGTGTTGGGTATTCGTGAGGGCTTTCTATAGATGCAGCAAGTGGGGGCCACTCTTCATCGCGTTGTGTGGGCTTCTCACTGTCGCGGCCTCTTTTGCTCCGTAGCACAAGCTCCAGACGCGCAGGCTCAATAGTTGTGGCTCACGGGCTTAGTTGCTCCACGGCATGTGGGATCTTCCCAGACCAGGGCCCGAACCCGTGTCCCCTGCGTTGGCAGGCAGATTCTCAACCACTACGCCACCAAGGAAACCCCCAGCATGTGACTTTTAGATTCTCATTTTCTCAGGGTATAGGCCCAGCAGTGGCTGTGATTGACTGAGTGGTAGCTCAAAGTTTCCCTTTTAAAAGCACCTCCATTGTGTTTTCATTAGTGGCTCTTACCAGGTCCCCATTAGAACCGAGGGTACGCATTTCTCCAAAATCCCTTCAGCATGTATTGTTTGCAGCTTTTTACTAATGACCATTCTGACCGCTGTGAGCTGATAGGGTTTTGTAATTCGGGTTTGCATGTCTTTAAAAATTCCTAAAATACATGATTTTTCCACGCCTTTTCCTTTTCTGTTAAAAAAGAAAGAAAGAAAATAGTGTGAGTACAATATGCGTCTTGAAATTGTCTTCTCGGAAGTTTGCACTCTTTTGAAGTTTTTGGTCGATTTTTGACCCCAGGATTTTCTTGGAGGGCAGGTGTCATTTACAGAACTGCAAGTTTGGTGACTATTCAGTGACCTTTAGCAATGGGTTTAAAGCTGCTGTTGTGGGAACCGGCCACAAGGAGGCAGCATTTCTCCATTCCCAAATCTGGGTACTAGGGCAGCAGAGCCTTAATGGAAGTGGTGTTGTAGGTTGTAAATTAGAATGCAATGTGCCAGGAAAAAGCCCTTTCAGTTTATGTCTCATTACTTCTGGTTCGTACTTTCACCTTAATTTTTATTTTTTATCACAGCAAATTTGTTTACAATGTTTTGTGTGTTCTAGGTGTGCAAGATATGGTTCTTTCACACATATACATATATCTATTCTTCTTCGCATCCTTTTCCCATGTAGGTTATGACACAATGTTGAGTAGTGTTCTCTTGGTGTTCCGTAGGTCTTTGGTGATTATATATTTCACATGTGTTTGTACATCTCTGTTACGCCCAGTGTCGTAACGTATCCAATCCTCACACCTTTCCATTTGGTGAACCATAAGATTGTTTAATGAATCTGTGATTGCCTTTCTCTGTGGAAATATCTTCATTGGTATCATTTTTTAGGTAACACCTCTAAGTGATATGATAGGACATGTGTCTTTCACTTTCTCACTTACCACAAGTTGCGTGATTAATTGTAGACTCACCTATGGTGCTGCAAATGGCATTGTTTCATTTTTTCGCTAGCTAATATTCCATCTCGACATGTAGCAGTTCTTCTATGTCCACCCAACTGTTGGTGAACTTTTTGGTTACTTCCATACCTTGGCTAGCGTAATACTGTGCAATGCAGATTTGCCTGCCTGTGTCATTCCAATTCTGTCTTCTTAGGTTCTAGGTCCAGGAATGGGCCTGCTGGATCATTTGGTAGCTCAATGTTTACCTTTTAAAGGCACCTCCATTCTGTTCTCATTAGTGGCTCTTTCCGGCTTCGTCCCTCTTAAAGTGGAGGGTATGCATTTCTCCACAACATCTTTAGCATTTATTGTTTATAGTTGACTTGCTGATGGTTATTCTGAAGGGTGTGAGCTGATACCTCTTTGTGGTTGAATTTGCATGTGTCTCATAATCCGTTGAAATTGAGTTTTAAGACATGTCCTTTTTATTTTTTAAAGTGTGATTACAGCTTAGTTCTTCAAAGTGTTTTCTTAAAGTATGTGCCACAATTTGAAATGTTCTGGCCATTCCCTCCCTCAAGAAATTTTGAGGGTAGGTTTCAGTTACAGCCCTGCAGTAGTTGTTCAAATGAAGTGACCATTAGCACAGGCTTTAAAGCTGCTTTTGCAGGTAATGGCCAGAGGGCGGCATCCTTTCTACGTTGCCCACTCTGGAAACTAGGGAAACAGACCTCCCGGCCAGTGGTGTTCCTGGCTTATAAATTAGAGTGGAATGTGCCCGGATAAACCCACAAAAGCTGATGTCTCTTACTTTCATTTGTTATTTAATTTTAATTTATATGTTTTATTGGAGTAATATTCCAATATGTACATGGACCACTTCTTCTTGGTGCATTCCTCTGTTGATGGACATTTTCGTTGCTTCCTAGTGTTGGCTATGATAAACATTGCTGGAGTGTAGGACTGCCTGCCTGTGACTTTTTGTTTTCAGTTTTATTTATTTATTTATTTAATTTTGGAAGTGTTGGGTATTCGTGAGGGCTTTCTATAGATGCAGCAAGCGGGGGCCACTCTTCATCGCGTTGTGTGGGCTTCTCACTGTCGCGGCCTCTTTTGCTCCGTAGCACAAGCTCCAGACGCGCAGGCTCAATAGTTGTGGCTCACGGGCTTAGTTGCTCCACGGCATGTGGGATCTTCCCAGACCAGGGCCCGAACCCGTGTCCCCTGCGTTGGCAGGCAGATTCTCAACCACTACGCCACCAAGGAAACCCCCAGCATGTGACTTTTAGATTCTCATTTTCTCAGGGTATAGGCCCAGCAGTGGCTGTGATTGACTGAGTGGTAGCTCAAAGTTTCCCTTTTAAAAGCACCTCCATTGTGTTTTCATTAGTGGCTCTTACCAGGTCCCCATTAGAACCGAGGGTACGCATTTCTCCAAAATCCCTTCAGCATGTATTGTTTGCAGCTTTTTACTAATGACCATTCTGACCGCTGTGAGCTGATAGGGTTTTGTAATTCGGGTTTGCATGTCTTTAAAAATTCCTAAAATACATGATTTTTCCACGCCTTTTCCTTTTCTGTTAAAAAAGAAAGAAAGAAAATAGTGTGAGTACAATATGCGTCTTGAAATTGTCTTCTCAGAAGTTTGCACTCTTTTGAAGTTTTTGGTCGATTTTTGACCCCAGGATTTTCTTGGAGGGCAGGTGTCATTTACAGAACTGCAAGTTTGGTGACTATTCAGTGACCTTTAGCAATGGGTTTAAAGCTGCTGTTGTGGGAACCGGCCACAAGGAGGCAGCATTTCTCCATTCCCAAATCTGGGTACTAGGGCAGCAGAGCCTTAATGGAAGTGGTGTTGTAGGTTGTAAATTAGAATGCAATGTGCCAGGAAAAAGCCCTTTCAGTTTATGTCTCATTACTTCTGGTTCGTACTTTCACCTTAATTTTTATTTTTTATCACAGCAAATTTGTTTACAATGTTTTGTGTGTTCTAGGTGTGCAAGATATGGTTCTTTCACACATATACATATATCTATTCTTCTTCGCATCCTTTTCCCATGTAGGTTATGACACAATGTTGAGTAGTGTTCTCTTGGTGTTCCGTAGGTCTTTGGTGATTATATATTTCACATGTGTTTGTACATCTCTGTTACGCCCAGTGTCGTAACGTATCCAATCCTCACACCTTTCCATTTGGTGAACCATAAGATTGTTTAATGAATCTGTGATTGCCTTTCTCTGTGGAAATATCTTCATTGGTATCATTTTTTAGGTAACACCTCTAAGTGATATGATAGGACATGTGTCTTTCACTTTCTCACTTACCACAAGTTGCGTGATTAATTGTAGACTCACCTATGGTGCTGCAAATGGCATTGTTTCATTTTTTCGCTAGCTAATATTCCATCTCGACATGTAGCAGTTCTTCTATGTCCACCCAACTGTTGGTGAACTTTTTGGTTACTTCCATACCTTGGCTAGCGTAATACTGTGCAATGCAGATTTGCCTGCCTGTGTCATTCCAATTCTGTCTTCTTAGGTTCTAGGTCCAGGAATGGGCCTGCTGGATCATTTGGTAGCTCAATGTTTACCTTTTAAAGGCACCTCCATTCTGTTCTCATTAGTGGCTCTTTCCGGCTTCGTCCCTCTTAAAGTGGAGGGTATGCATTTCTCCACAACATCTTTAGCATTTATTGTTTATAGTTGACTTGCTGATGGTTATTCTGAAGGGTGTGAGCTGATACCTCTTTGTGGTTGAATTTGCATGTGTCTCATAATCCGTTGAAATTGAGTTTTAAGACATGTCCTTTTTATTTTTTAAAGTGTGATTACAGCTTAGTTCTTCAAAGTGTTTTCTTAAAGTATGTGCCACAATTTGAAATGTTCTGGCCATTCCCTCCCTCAAGAAATTTTGAGGGTAGGTTTCAGTTACAGCCCTGCAGTAGTTGTTCAAATGAAGTGACCATTAGCACAGGCTTTAAAGCTGCTTTTGCAGGTAATGGCCAGAGGGCGGCATCCTTTCTACGTTGCCCACTCTGGAAACTAGGGAAACAGACCTCCCGGCCAGTGGTGTTCCTGGCTTATAAATTAGAGTGGAATGTGCCCGGATAAACCCACAAAAGCTGATGTCTCTTACTTTCATTTGTTATTTAATTTTAATTTATATGTTTTATTGGAGTAATATTCCAATATGTACATGGACCACTTCTTCTTGGTGCATTCCTCTGTTGATGGACATTTTCGTTGCTTCCTAGTGTTGGCTATGATAAACATTGCTGGAGTGTAGGACTGCCTGCCTGTGACTTTTTGTTTTCAGTTTTATTTATTTATTTATTTAATTTTGGAAGTGTTGGGTATTCGTGAGGGCTTTCTATAGATGCAGCAAGCGGGGGCCACTCTTCATCGCGTTGTGTGGGCTTCTCACTGTCGCGGCCTCTTTTGCTCCGTAGCACAAGCTCCAGACGCGCAGGCTCAATAGTTGTGGCTCACGGGCTTAGTTGCTCCACGGCATGTGGGATCTTCCCAGACCAGGGCCCGAACCCGTGTCCCCTGCGTTGGCAGGCAGATTCTCAACCACTACGCCACCAAGGAAACCCCCAGCATGTGACTTTTAGATTCTCATTTTCTCAGGGTATAGGCCCAGCAGTGGCTGTGATTGACTGAGTGGTAGCTCAAAGTTTCCCTTTTAAAAGCACCTCCATTGTGTTTTCATTAGTGGCTCTTACCAGGTCCCCATTAGAACCGAGGGTACGCATTTCTCCAAAATCCCTTCAGCATGTATTGTTTGCAGCTTTTTACTAATGACCATTCTGACCGCTGTGAGCTGATAGGGTTTTGTAATTCGGGTTTGCATGTCTTTAAAAATTCCTAAAATACATGATTTTTCCACGCCTTTTCCTTTTCTGTTAAAAAAGAAAGAAAGAAAATAGTGTGAGTACAATATGCGTCTTGAAATTGTCTTCTCAGAAGTTTGCACTCTTTTGAAGTTTTTGGTCGATTTTTGACCCCAGGATTTTCTTGGAGGGCAGGTGTCATTTACAGAACTGCAAGTTTGGTGACTATTCAGTGACCTTTAGCAATGGGTTTAAAGCTGCTGTTGTGGGAACCGGCCACAAGGAGGCAGCATTTCTCCATTCCCAAATCTGGGTACTAGGGCAGCAGAGCCTTAATGGAAGTGGTGTTGTAGGTTGTAAATTAGAATGCAATGTGCCAGGAAAAAGCCCTTTCAGTTTATGTCTCATTACTTCTGGTTCGTACTTTCACCTTAATTTTTATTTTTTATCACAGCAAATTTGTTTACAATGTTTTGTGTGTTCTAGGTGTGCAAGATATGGTTCTTTCACACATATACATATATCTATTCTTCTTCGCATCCTTTTCCCATGTAGGTTATGACACAATGTTGAGTAGTGTTCTCTTGGTGTTCCGTAGGTCTTTGGTGATTATATATTTCACATGTGTTTGTACATCTCTGTTACGCCCAGTGTCGTAACGTATCCAATCCTCACACCTTTCCATTTGGTGAACCATAAGATTGTTTAATGAATCTGTGATTGCCTTTCTCTGTGGAAATATCTTCATTGGTATCATTTTTTAGGTAACACCTCTAAGTGATATGATAGGACATGTGTCTTTCACTTTCTCACTTACCACAAGTTGCGTGATTAATTGTAGACTCACCTATGGTGCTGCAAATGGCATTGTTTCATTTTTTCGCTAGCTAATATTCCATCTCGACATGTAGCAGTTCTTCTATGTCCACCCAACTGTTGGTGAACTTTTTGGTTACTTCCATACCTTGGCTAGCGTAATACTGTGCAATGCAGATTTGCCTGCCTGTGTCATTCCAATTCTGTCTTCTTAGGTTCTAGGTCCAGGAATGGGCCTGCTGGATCATTTGGTAGCTCAATGTTTACCTTTTAAAGGCACCTCCATTCTGTTCTCATTAGTGGCTCTTTCCGGCTTCGTCCCTCTTAAAGTGGAGGGTATGCATTTCTCCACAACATCTTTAGCATTTATTGTTTATAGTTGACTTGCTGATGGTTATTCTGAAGGGTGTGAGCTGATACCTCTTTGTGGTTGAATTTGCATGTGTCTCATAATCCGTTGAAATTGAGTTTTAAGACATGTCCTTTTTATTTTTTAAAGTGTGATTACAGCTTAGTTCTTCAAAGTGTTTTCTTAAAGTATGTGCCACAATTTGAAATGTTCTGGCCATTCCCTCCCTCAAGAAATTTTGAGGGTAGGTTTCAGTTACAGCCCTGCAGTAGTTGTTCAAATGAAGTGACCATTAGCACAGGCTTTAAAGCTGCTTTTGCAGGTAATGGCCAGAGGGCGGCATCCTTTCTACGTTGCCCACTCTGGAAACTAGGGAAACAGACCTCCCGGCCAGTGGTGTTCCTGGCTTATAAATTAGAGTGGAATGTGCCCGGATAAACCCACAAAAGCTGATGTCTCTTACTTTCATTTGTTATTTAATTTTAATTTATATGTTTTATTGGAGTAATATTCCAATATGTACATGGACCACTTCTTCTTGGTGCATTCCTCTGTTGATGGACATTTTCGTTGCTTCCTAGTGTTGGCTATGATAAACATTGCTGGAGTGTAGGACTGCCTGCCTGTGACTTTTTGTTTTCAGTTTTATTTATTTATTTATTTAATTTTGGAAGTGTTGGGTATTCGTGAGGGCTTTCTATAGATGCAGCAAGTGGGGGCCACTCTTCATCGCGTTGTGTGGGCTTCTCACTGTCGCGGCCTCTTTTGCTCCGTAGCACAAGCTCCAGACGCGCAGGCTCAATAGTTGTGGCTCACGGGCTTAGTTGCTCCACGGCATGTGGGATCTTCCCAGACCAGGGCCCGAACCCGTGTCCCCTGCGTTGGCAGGCAGATTCTCAACCACTACGCCACCAAGGAAACCCCCAGCATGTGACTTTTAGATTCTCATTTTCTCAGGGTATAGGCCCAGCAGTGGCTGTGATTGACTGAGTGGTAGCTCAAAGTTTCCCTTTTAAAAGCACCTCCATTGTGTTTTCATTAGTGGCTCTTACCAGGTCCCCATTAGAACCGAGGGTACGCATTTCTCCAAAATCCCTTCAGCATGTATTGTTTGCAGCTTTTTACTAATGACCATTCTGACCGCTGTGAGCTGATAGGGTTTTGTAATTCGGGTTTGCATGTCTTTAAAAATTCCTAAAATACATGATTTTTCCACGCCTTTTCCTTTTCTGTTAAAAAAGAAAGAAAGAAAATAGTGTGAGTACAATATGCGTCTTGAAATTGTCTTCTCGGAAGTTTGCACTCTTTTGAAGTTTTTGGTCGATTTTTGACCCCAGGATTTTCTTGGAGGGCAGGTGTCATTTACAGAACTGCAAGTTTGGTGACTATTCAGTGACCTTTAGCAATGGGTTTAAAGCTGCTGTTGTGGGAACCGGCCACAAGGAGGCAGCATTTCTCCATTCCCAAATCTGGGTACTAGGGCAGCAGAGCCTTAATGGAAGTGGTGTTGTAGGTTGTAAATTAGAATGCAATGTGCCAGGAAAAAGCCCTTTCAGTTTATGTCTCATTACTTCTGGTTCGTACTTTCACCTTAATTTTTATTTTTTATCACAGCAAATTTGTTTACAATGTTTTGTGTGTTCTAGGTGTGCAAGATATGGTTCTTTCACACATATACATATATCTATTCTTCTTCGCATCCTTTTCCCATGTAGGTTATGACACAATGTTGAGTAGTGTTCTCTTGGTGTTCCGTAGGTCTTTGGTGATTATATATTTCACATGTGTTTGTACATCTCTGTTACGCCCAGTGTCGTAACGTATCCAATCCTCACACCTTTCCATTTGGTGAACCATAAGATTGTTTAATGAATCTGTGATTGCCTTTCTCTGTGGAAATATCTTCATTGGTATCATTTTTTAGGTAACACCTCTAAGTGATATGATAGGACATGTGTCTTTCACTTTCTCACTTACCACAAGTTGCGTGATTAATTGTAGACTCACCTATGGTGCTGCAAATGGCATTGTTTCATTTTTTCGCTAGCTAATATTCCATCTCGACATGTAGCAGTTCTTCTATGTCCACCCAACTGTTGGTGAACTTTTTGGTTACTTCCATACCTTGGCTAGCGTAATACTGTGCAATGCAGATTTGCCTGCCTGTGTCATTCCAATTCTGTCTTCTTAGGTTCTAGGTCCAGGAATGGGCCTGCTGGATCATTTGGTAGCTCAATGTTTACCTTTTAAAGGCACCTCCATTCTGTTCTCATTAGTGGCTCTTTCCGGCTTCGTCCCTCTTAAAGTGGAGGGTATGCATTTCTCCACAACATCTTTAGCATTTATTGTTTATAGTTGACTTGCTGATGGTTATTCTGAAGGGTGTGAGCTGATACCTCTTTGTGGTTGAATTTGCATGTGTCTCATAATCCGTTGAAATTGAGTTTTAAGACATGTCCTTTTTATTTTTTAAAGTGTGATTACAGCTTAGTTCTTCAAAGTGTTTTCTTAAAGTATGTGCCACAATTTGAAATGTTCTGGCCATTCCCTCCCTCAAGAAATTTTGAGGGTAGGTTTCAGTTACAGCCCTGCAGTAGTTGTTCAAATGAAGTGACCATTAGCACAGGCTTTAAAGCTGCTTTTGCAGGTAATGGCCAGAGGGCGGCATCCTTTCTACGTTGCCCACTCTGGAAACTAGGGAAACAGACCTCCCGGCCAGTGGTGTTCCTGGCTTATAAATTAGAGTGGAATGTGCCCGGATAAACCCACAAAAGCTGATGTCTCTTACTTTCATTTGTTATTTAATTTTAATTTATATGTTTTATTGGAGTAATATTCCAATATGTACATGGACCACTTCTTCTTGGTGCATTCCTCTGTTGATGGACATTTTCGTTGCTTCCTAGTGTTGGCTATGATAAACATTGCTGGAGTGTAGGACTGCCTGCCTGTGACTTTTTGTTTTCAGTTTTATTTATTTATTTATTTAATTTTGGAAGTGTTGGGTATTCGTGAGGGCTTTCTATAGATGCAGCAAGTGGGGGCCACTCTTCATCGCGTTGTGTGGGCTTCTCACTGTCGCGGCCTCTTTTGCTCCGTAGCACAAGCTCCAGACGCGCAGGCTCAATAGTTGTGGCTCACGGGCTTAGTTGCTCCACGGCATGTGGGATCTTCCCAGACCAGGGCCCGAACCCGTGTCCCCTGCGTTGGCAGGCAGATTCTCAACCACTACGCCACCAAGGAAACCCCCAGCATGTGACTTTTAGATTCTCATTTTCTCAGGGTATAGGCCCAGCAGTGGCTGTGATTGACTGAGTGGTAGCTCAAAGTTTCCCTTTTAAAAGCACCTCCATTGTGTTTTCATTAGTGGCTCTTACCAGGTCCCCATTAGAACCGAGGGTACGCATTTCTCCAAAATCCCTTCAGCATGTATTGTTTGCAGCTTTTTACTAATGACCATTCTGACCGCTGTGAGCTGATAGGGTTTTGTAATTCGGGTTTGCATGTCTTTAAAAATTCCTAAAATACATGATTTTTCCACGCCTTTTCCTTTTCTGTTAAAAAAGAAAGAAAGAAAATAGTGTGAGTACAATATGCGTCTTGAAATTGTCTTCTCAGAAGTTTGCACTCTTTTGAAGTTTTTGGTCGATTTTTGACCCCAGGATTTTCTTGGAGGGCAGGTGTCATTTACAGAACTGCAAGTTTGGTGACTATTCAGTGACCTTTAGCAATGGGTTTAAAGCTGCTGTTGTGGGAACCGGCCACAAGGAGGCAGCATTTCTCCATTCCCAAATCTGGGTACTAGGGCAGCAGAGCCTTAATGGAAGTGGTGTTGTAGGTTGTAAATTAGAATGCAATGTGCCAGGAAAAAGCCCTTTCAGTTTATGTCTCATTACTTCTGGTTCGTACTTTCACCTTAATTTTTATTTTTTATCACAGCAAATTTGTTTACAATGTTTTGTGTGTTCTAGGTGTGCAAGATATGGTTCTTTCACACATATACATATATCTATTCTTCTTCGCATCCTTTTCCCATGTAGGTTATGACACAATGTTGAGTAGTGTTCTCTTGGTGTTCCGTAGGTCTTTGGTGATTATATATTTCACATGTGTTTGTACATCTCTGTTACGCCCAGTGTCGTAACGTATCCAATCCTCACACCTTTCCATTTGGTGAACCATAAGATTGTTTAATGAATCTGTGATTGCCTTTCTCTGTGGAAATATCTTCATTGGTATCATTTTTTAGGTAACACCTCTAAGTGATATGATAGGACATGTGTCTTTCACTTTCTCACTTACCACAAGTTGCGTGATTAATTGTAGACTCACCTATGGTGCTGCAAATGGCATTGTTTCATTTTTTCGCTAGCTAATATTCCATCTCGACATGTAGCAGTTCTTCTATGTCCACCCAACTGTTGGTGAACTTTTTGGTTACTTCCATACCTTGGCTAGCGTAATACTGTGCAATGCAGATTTGCCTGCCTGTGTCATTCCAATTCTGTCTTCTTAGGTTCTAGGTCCAGGAATGGGCCTGCTGGATCATTTGGTAGCTCAATGTTTACCTTTTAAAGGCACCTCCATTCTGTTCTCATTAGTGGCTCTTTCCGGCTTCGTCCCTCTTAAAGTGGAGGGTATGCATTTCTCCACAACATCTTTAGCATTTATTGTTTATAGTTGACTTGCTGATGGTTATTCTGAAGGGTGTGAGCTGATACCTCTTTGTGGTTGAATTTGCATGTGTCTCATAATCCGTTGAAATTGAGTTTTAAGACATGTCCTTTTTATTTTTTAAAGTGTGATTACAGCTTAGTTCTTCAAAGTGTTTTCTTAAAGTATGTGCCACAATTTGAAATGTTCTGGCCATTCCCTCCCTCAAGAAATTTTGAGGGTAGGTTTCAGTTACAGCCCTGCAGTAGTTGTTCAAATGAAGTGACCATTAGCACAGGCTTTAAAGCTGCTTTTGCAGGTAATGGCCAGAGGGCGGCATCCTTTCTACGTTGCCCACTCTGGAAACTAGGGAAACAGACCTCCCGGCCAGTGGTGTTCCTGGCTTATAAATTAGAGTGGAATGTGCCCGGATAAACCCACAAAAGCTGATGTCTCTTACTTTCATTTGTTATTTAATTTTAATTTATATGTTTTATTGGAGTAATATTCCAATATGTACATGGACCACTTCTTCTTGGTGCATTCCTCTGTTGATGGACATTTTCGTTGCTTCCTAGTGTTGGCTATGATAAACATTGCTGGAGTGTAGGACTGCCTGCCTGTGACTTTTTGTTTTCAGTTTTATTTATTTATTTATTTAATTTTGGAAGTGTTGGGTATTCGTGAGGGCTTTCTATAGATGCAGCAAGTGGGGGCCACTCTTCATCGCGTTGTGTGGGCTTCTCACTGTCGCGGCCTCTTTTGCTCCGTAGCACAAGCTCCAGACGCGCAGGCTCAATAGTTGTGGCTCACGGGCTTAGTTGCTCCACGGCATGTGGGATCTTCCCAGACCAGGGCCCGAACCCGTGTCCCCTGCGTTGGCAGGCAGATTCTCAACCACTACGCCACCAAGGAAACCCCCAGCATGTGACTTTTAGATTCTCATTTTCTCAGGGTATAGGCCCAGCAGTGGCTGTGATTGACTGAGTGGTAGCTCAAAGTTTCCCTTTTAAAAGCACCTCCATTGTGTTTTCATTAGTGGCTCTTACCAGGTCCCCATTAGAACCGAGGGTACGCATTTCTCCAAAATCCCTTCAGCATGTATTGTTTGCAGCTTTTTACTAATGACCATTCTGACCGCTGTGAGCTGATAGGGTTTTGTAATTCGGGTTTGCATGTCTTTAAAAATTCCTAAAATACATGATTTTTCCACGCCTTTTCCTTTTCTGTTAAAAAAGAAAGAAAGAAAATAGTGTGAGTACAATATGCGTCTTGAAATTGTCTTCTCGGAAGTTTGCACTCTTTTGAAGTTTTTGGTCGATTTTTGACCCCAGGATTTTCTTGGAGGGCAGGTGTCATTTACAGAACTGCAAGTTTGGTGACTATTCAGTGACCTTTAGCAATGGGTTTAAAGCTGCTGTTGTGGGAACCGGCCACAAGGAGGCAGCATTTCTCCATTCCCAAATCTGGGTACTAGGGCAGCAGAGCCTTAATGGAAGTGGTGTTGTAGGTTGTAAATTAGAATGCAATGTGCCAGGAAAAAGCCCTTTCAGTTTATGTCTCATTACTTCTGGTTCGTACTTTCACCTTAATTTTTATTTTTTATCACAGCAAATTTGTTTACAATGTTTTGTGTGTTCTAGGTGTGCAAGATATGGTTCTTTCACACATATACATATATCTATTCTTCTTCGCATCCTTTTCCCATGTAGGTTATGACACAATGTTGAGTAGTGTTCTCTTGGTGTTCCGTAGGTCTTTGGTGATTATATATTTCACATGTGTTTGTACATCTCTGTTACGCCCAGTGTCGTAACGTATCCAATCCTCACACCTTTCCATTTGGTGAACCATAAGATTGTTTAATGAATCTGTGATTGCCTTTCTCTGTGGAAATATCTTCATTGGTATCATTTTTTAGGTAACACCTCTAAGTGATATGATAGGACATGTGTCTTTCACTTTCTCACTTACCACAAGTTGCGTGATTAATTGTAGACTCACCTATGGTGCTGCAAATGGCATTGTTTCATTTTTTCGCTAGCTAATATTCCATCTCGACATGTAGCAGTTCTTCTATGTCCACCCAACTGTTGGTGAACTTTTTGGTTACTTCCATACCTTGGCTAGCGTAATACTGTGCAATGCAGATTTGCCTGCCTGTGTCATTCCAATTCTGTCTTCTTAGGTTCTAGGTCCAGGAATGGGCCTGCTGGATCATTTGGTAGCTCAATGTTTACCTTTTAAAGGCACCTCCATTCTGTTCTCATTAGTGGCTCTTTCCGGCTTCGTCCCTCTTAAAGTGGAGGGTATGCATTTCTCCACAACATCTTTAGCATTTATTGTTTATAGTTGACTTGCTGATGGTTATTCTGAAGGGTGTGAGCTGATACCTCTTTGTGGTTGAATTTGCATGTGTCTCATAATCCGTTGAAATTGAGTTTTAAGACATGTCCTTTTTATTTTTTAAAGTGTGATTACAGCTTAGTTCTTCAAAGTGTTTTCTTAAAGTATGTGCCACAATTTGAAATGTTCTGGCCATTCCCTCCCTCAAGAAATTTTGAGGGTAGGTTTCAGTTACAGCCCTGCAGTAGTTGTTCAAATGAAGTGACCATTAGCACAGGCTTTAAAGCTGCTTTTGCAGGTAATGGCCAGAGGGCGGCATCCTTTCTACGTTGCCCACTCTGGAAACTAGGGAAACAGACCTCCCGGCCAGTGGTGTTCCTGGCTTATAAATTAGAGTGGAATGTGCCCGGATAAACCCACAAAAGCTGATGTCTCTTACTTTCATTTGTTATTTAATTTTAATTTATATGTTTTATTGGAGTAATATTCCAATATGTACATGGACCACTTCTTCATGGTGCATTCCTCTGTTGATGGACATTTTCGTTGCTTCCTAGTGTTGCCTATGATAAACATTGCTGGAGTGTAGGACTGCCTGCCTGTGACTTTTTGTTTTCAGTTTTATTTATTTATTTATTTAATTTTGGAAGTGTTGGGTATTCGTGAGGGCTTTCTATAGATGCAGCAAGCGGGGGCCACTCTTCATCGCGTTGTGTGGGCTTCTCACTGTCGCGGCCTCTTTTGCTCCGTAGCACAAGCTCCAGACGCGCAGGCTCAATAGTTGTGGCTCACGGGCTTAGTTGCTCCACGGCATGTGGGATCTTCCCAGACCAGGGCCCGAACCCGTGTCCCCTGCGTTGGCAGGCAGATTGTCAACCACTACGCCACCAAGGAAACCCCCAGCATGTGACTTTTAGATTCTCATTTTCTCAGGGTATAGGCCCAGCAGTGGCTGTGATTGACTGAGTGGTAGCTCAAAGTTTCCCTTTTAAAAGCACCTCCATTGTGTTTTCATTAGTGGCTCTTACCAGGTCCCCATTAGAACCGAGGGTACGCATTTCTCCAAAATCCCTTCAGCATGTATTGTTTGCAGCTTTTTACTAATGACCATTCTGACCGCTGTGAGCTGATAGGGTTTTGTAATTCGGGTTTGCATGTCTTTAAAAATTCCTAAAATACATGATTTTTCCACGCCTTTTCCTTTTCTGTTAAAAAAGAAAGAAAGAAAATAGTGTGAGTACAATATGCGTCTTGAAATTGTCTTCTCGGAAGTTTGCACTCTTTTGAAGTTTTTGGTCGATTTTTGACCCCAGGATTTTCTTGGAGGGCAGGTGTCATTTACAGAACTGCAAGTTTGGTGACTATTCAGTGACCTTTAGCAATGGGTTTAAAGCTGCTGTTGTGGGAACCGGCCACAAGGAGGCAGCATTTCTCCATTCCCAAATCTGGGTACTAGGGCAGCAGAGCCTTAATGGAAGTGGTGTTGTAGGTTGTAAATTAGAATGCAATGTGCCAGGAAAAAGCCCTTTCAGTTTATGTCTCATTACTTCTGGTTCGTACTTTCACCTTAATTTTTATTTTTTATCACAGCAAATTTGTTTACAATGTTTTGTGTGTTCTAGGTGTGCAAGATATGGTTCTTTCACACATATACATATATCTATTCTTCTTCGCATCCTTTTCCCATGTAGGTTATGACACAATGTTGAGTAGTGTTCTCTTGGTGTTCCGTAGGTCTTTGGTGATTATATATTTCACATGTGTTTGTACATCTCTGTTACGCCCAGTGTCGTAACGTATCCAATCCTCACACCTTTCCATTTGGTGAACCATAAGATTGTTTAATGAATCTGTGATTGCCTTTCTCTGTGGAAATATCTTCATTGGTATCAGTTTTTAGGTAACACCTCTAAGTGATATGATAGGACATGTGTCTTTCACTTTCTCACTTACCACAAGTTGCGTGATTAATTGTAGACTCACCTATGGTGCTGCAAATGGCATTGTTTCATTTTTTCGCTAGCTAATATTCCATCTCGACATGTAGCAGTTCTTCTATGTCCACCCAACTGTTGGTGAACTTTTTGGTTACTTCCATACCTTGGCTAGCGTAATACTGTGCAATGCAGATTTGCCTGCCTGTGTCATTCCAATTCTGTCTTCTTAGGTTCTAGGTCCAGGAATGGGCCTGCTGGATCATTTGGTAGCTCAATGTTTACCTTTTAAAGGCACCTCCATTCTGTTCTCATTAGTGGCTCTTTCCGGCTTCGTCCCTCTTAAAGTGGAGGGTATGCATTTCTCCACAACATCTTTAGCATTTATTGTTTATAGTTGACTTGCTGATGGTTATTCTGAAGGGTGTGAGCTGATACCTCTTTGTGGTTGAATTTGCATGTGTCTCATAATCCGTTGAAATTGAGTTTTAAGACATGTCCTTTTTATTTTTTAAAGTGTGATTACAGCTTAGTTCTTCAAAGTGTTTTCTTAAAGTATGTGCCACAATTTGAAATGTTCTGGCCATTCCCTCCCTCAAGAAATTTTGAGGGTAGGTTTCAGTTACAGCCCTGCAGTAGTTGTTCAAATGAAGTGACCATTAGCACAGGCTTTAAAGCTGCTTTTGCAGGTAATGGCCAGAGGGCGGCATCCTTTCTACGTTGCCCACTCTGGAAACTAGGGAAACAGACCTCCCGGCCAGTGGTGTTCCTGGCTTATAAATTAGAGTGGAATGTGCCCGGATAAACCCACAAAAGCTGATGTCTCTTACTTTCATTTGTTATTTAATTTTAATTTATATGTTTTATTGGAGTAATATTCCAATATGTACATGGACCACTTCTTCTTGGTGCATTCCTCTGTTGATGGACATTTTCGTTGCTTCCTAGTGTTGGCTATGATAAACATTGCTGGAGTGTAGGACTGCCTGCCTGTGACTTTTTGTTTTCAGTTTTATTTATTTATTTATTTAATTTTGGAAGTGTTGGGTATTCGTGAGGGCTTTCTATAGATGCAGCAAGCGGGGGCCACTCTTCATCGCGTTGTGTGGGCTTCTCACTGTCGCGGCCTCTTTTGCTCCGTAGCACAAGCTCCAGACGCGCAGGCTCAATAGTTGTGGCTCACGGGCTTAGTTGCTCCACGGCATGTGGGATCTTCCCAGACCAGGGCCTGAACCCGTGTCCCCTGCGTTGGCAGGCAGATTCTCAACCACTACGCCACCAAGGAAACCCCCAGCATGTGACTTTTAGATTCTCATTTTCTCAGGGTATAGGCCCAGCAGTGGCTGTGATTGACTGAGTGGTAGCTCAAAGTTTCCCTTTTAAAAGCACCTCCATTGTGTTTTCATTAGTGGCTCTTACCAGGTCCCCATTAGAACCGAGGGTACGCATTTCTCCAAAATCCCTTCAGCATGTATTGTTTGCAGCTTTTTACTAATGACCATTCTGACCGCTGTGAGCTGATAGGGTTTTGTAATTCGGGTTTGCATGTCTTTAAAAATTCCTAAAATACATGATTTTTCCACGCCTTTTCCTTTTCTGTTAAAAAAGAAAGAAAGAAAATAGTGTGAGTACAATATGCGTCTTGAAATTGTCTTCTCGGAAGTTTGCACTCTTTTGAAGTTTTTGGTCGATTTTTGACCCCAGGATTTTCTTGGAGGGCAGGTGTCATTTACAGAACTGCAAGTTTGGTGACTATTCAGTGACCTTTAGCAATGGGTTTAAAGCTGCTGTTGTGGGAACCGGCCACAAGGAGGCAGCATTTCTCCATTCCCAAATCTGGGTACTAGGGCAGCAGAGCCTTAATGGAAGTGGTGTTGTAGGTTGTAAATTAGAATGCAATGTGCCAGGAAAAAGCCCTTTCAGTTTATGTCTCATTACTTCTGGTTCGTACTTTCACCTTAATTTTTATTTTTTATCACAGCAAATTTGTTTACAATGTTTTGTGTGTTCTAGGTGTGCAAGATATGGTTCTTTCACACATATACATATATCTATTCTTCTTCGCATCCTTTTCCCATGTAGGTTATGACACAATGTTGAGTAGTGTTCTCTTGGTGTTCCGTAGGTCTTTGGTGATTATATATTTCACATGTGTTTGTACATCTCTGTTACGCCCAGTGTCGTAACGTATCCAATCCTCACACCTTTCCATTTGGTGAACCATAAGTTTGTTTAATGAATCTGTGATTGCCTTTCTCTGTGGAAATATCTTCATTGGTATCAGTTTTTAGGTAACACCTTTAAGTGATATGATAGGACATGTGTCTTTCGCTTTCTCACTTACCACAAGTTGCGTGATTACTTGTAGACTCACCTATGGTGCTGCAAATGGCATTTTTTCATTTTTTTGCTAGCTAATATTCCATCTCGACATGTAGCAGTTCTTCTATGTCCACCCATCTGTTGGTGAACTTTTTGGTTACTTCCATATCTTGGATAGAGTAATACGGTGCAGTGCAGATTTGCCAGCCTCTGTCTTTCCAATTCTGTCTTCTTAGGTTCTAGGTCCAGGAATGGGCCTGGTGGATCATTTGGTAGCTCAATGTTTACCTTTTAAAGGCTCCTCCATTCTTTTCTCATTAGTGGCTCTTTCCAGGTTTCGTCCCTCTTAAAGTGGAGGGTATGCATTTCTCCACAAGACCTTCAACATTTATTGTTTATAGTTGACTTGCTGATGGTTCTTCTGACTGGTGTGAGCTGATACCTCTTTGTGGTTGAATTTGCATGTGTCTCATAATCCGTTGAAATTGAGCTTTAAGGCATGTCCTTTTTATTTTTCAAAGTGTGACTACAGCTTAGTTCTTCAAAGTGTTTTCTTCAATTATGTGTCGCAATTTGAAATGTTCTGGCCATTCCCTCCCTCAAGAAATTTTGAGGGCAGGTTTCAGTTACAGCCCTGCAGTAGTTGTTCAAATGAAGTGACCATTAGCACAGGCTTTAAAGCTGCTTTTGCAGGTAATGGACAGAGGGCGGAATCCTTTCTACGTTGCCCACTCTGGAAACTAGGGAAACAGACCTCCTGGCTAGTGGTGTTCCTCGCTTATAAATTAGAGTGGAATGTGCCCGGAAAACCCCACAAAAGCTGATGTCTCTTACTTTCATTTGTTATTTAATTTTAATTTACATGTTTTATTGGAGTAATATTCCAATATGTACATGGACCACTTCTTCTTGGTGCATTCCTCTGTTGATGGACGTTTTCGTTGCTTCCAAGTGTTGGCTATGATAAACATTGCTGGAGTGTAGGACTGCCTGCCTGTGACTTTTTGTTTTCAGTTTTATTTATTTATTTATTTAATTTTGGATGTGTTGGGTCTTTGTGAGGGCTTTCTCTAGTTGCAGCAAGCGGGGGCCACTCTTCATCGCGTTTTGCGAGCTTCTCACTTTCGCGGCCTCTGTTGCTCCGGAGCACAAGCTCCTGACGCGCAGGCTCAATAGTTGTGGCTCACGAGCTTAGTTGCTCCGTGGCACGTGGGATCTTCCCAGACCAGGGCCCGAACCTGTGTCCCCTGCGTTGGCAGGCAGATTCTCCACCACTACGCCACCAAGGAAACCCCCAGCATGTGACTTTTAGATTCTCATTTTCTCAGGGTATAGGCCCAGCAGTGGCTGTGATTGAGTGGTAGCTCAAAGTTTCCCTTTTAAAAGCACCTCCATTGTGTTTTCATTAGTGGCTCTTACCAGGTCCCCATTAGAACCGAGGGTACGCATTTCTCCAAAATCCCTTCAGCATGTATTGTTTGCAGCTTTTTACTAATGACCATTCTGACCGCTGTGAGCTGATAGGGTTTTGTAATTCGGGTTTGCATGTCTTTAAAAATTCCTAAAATACATGATTTTTCCACGCCTTTTCCTTTTCTGTTAAAAAAGAAAGAAAGAAAATAGTGTGAGTACAATATGCGTCTTGAAATTGTCTTCTCGGAAGATTGCCCTCTTTTGAAGTTTTTGGTCGATTTTTGACCCCAGGATTTTCTTGGAGGGCAGGTGTCATTTACAGAACTGCAAGTTTGGTGACTATTCAGTGACCTTTAGCAATGGGTTTAAAGCTGCTGTTGTGGGAACCGGCCACAAGGAGGCAGCATTTCTCCATTCCCAAATCTGGGTACTAGGGCAGCAGAGCCTTAATGGAAGTGGTGTTGTAGGTTGTAAATTAGAATGGAATGTGCCAGGAAAAAGCCCTTTCAGTTTATGTCTCATTACTTCTGGTTCGTATTTTTACGTTAATTTTTATTTTTTATCACAGCAAATTTGTTTACAATGTTTTGTGTGTTCTAGGTGTGCAAGATGTGGTTCTTTCACACATATACATATATCTATTCTTCTTCGGATCCTTTTCCCATGTAGGTTATGACACAATGTTGAGTAGTGTTCTCTTGGTGTTCCGTAGGTCTTTGGTGATTATATATTTCACATGTGTTTGTATATCTCTGTTAAGCCCAATGTCGTAACGTATCCAATCCTCACACCTTTCCATTTGGTGAACCATAAGATTGTTTAATGAATCTGTGATTGCCTTTCTCTGTGGAAATATCTTCATTGGTATCATTTTTTAGGTAACACCTCTAAATGATATGATAGGACATGTGTCTTTCACTTTCTCACTTACCACAAGTTGCGTGATTAATTGTAGACTCACCTATGATGCTGCAAATGGCATTGTTTCATTTTTTCGCTAGCTAATATTCCATCTCGACATGTAGCAGTTCTTCTATGTCCACCCAACTGTTGGTGAACTTTTTGGTTACTTCCATACCTTGGCTAGCGTAATACTGTGCAATGCAGATTTGCCTGCCTGTGTCATTCCAATTCTGTCTTCTTAGGTTCTAGGTCCAGGAATGGGCCTGCTGGATCATTTGGTAGCTCAATGTTTACCTTTTAAAGGCACCTCCATTCTGTTCTCATTAGTGGCTCTTTCCGGCTTCGTCCCTCTTAAAGTGGAGGGTATGCATTTCTCCACAACATCTTTAGCATTTATTGTTTATAGTTGACTTGCTGATGGTTATTCTGAAGGGTGTGAGCTGATACCTCTTTGTGGTTGAATTTGCATGTGTCTCATAATCCGTTGAAATTGAGTTTTAAGACATGTCCTTTTTATTTTTTAAAGTGTGATTACAGCTTAGTTCTTCAAAGTGTTTTCTTAAAGTATGTGCCACAATTTGAAATGTTCTGGCCATTCCCTCCCTCAAGAAATTTTGAGGGTAGGTTTCAGTTACAGCCCTGCAGTAGTTGTTCAAATGAAGTGACCATTAGCACAGGCTTTAAAGCTGCTTTTGCAGGTAATGGCCAGAGGGCGGCATCCTTTCTACGTTGCCCACTCTGGAAACTAGGGAAACAGACCTCCCGGCCAGTGGTGTTCCTGGCTTATAAATTAGAGTGGAATGTGCCCGGATAAACCCACAAAAGCTGATGTCTCTTACTTTCATTTGTTATTTAATTTTAATTTATATGTTTTATTGGAGTAATATTCCAATATGTACATGGACCACTTCTTCATGGTGCATTCCTCTGTTGATGGACATTTTCGTTGCTTCCTAGTGTTGGCTATGATAAACATTGCTGGAGTGTAGGACTGCCTGCCTGTGACTTTTTGTTTTCAGTTTTATTTATTTATTTATTTAATTTTGGAAGTGTTGGGTATTCGTGAGGGCTTTCTATAGATGCAGCAAGCGGGGGCCACTCTTCATCGCGTTGTGTGGGCTTCTCACTGTCGCGGCCTCTTTTGCTCCGTAGCACAAGCTCCAGACGCGCAGGCTCAATAGTTGTGGCTCACGGGCTTAGTTGCTCCACGGCATGTGGGATCTTCCCAGACCAGGGCCCGAACCCGTGTCCCCTGCGTTGGCAGGCAGATTCTCAACCACTACGCCACCAAGGAAACCCCCAGCATGTGACTTTTAGATTCTCATTTTCTCAGGGTATAGGCCCAGCAGTGGTTGTGATTGACTGAGTGGTAGCTCAAAGTTTCCCTTTTAAAAGCACCTCCATTGTGTTTTCATTAGTGGCTCTTACCAGGTCCGCCTTAGAACCGAGGGTACGCATTTCTCCAAAATCCCTTCAGCATGTATTGTTTGCAGCTTTTTACTAATGACCATTCTGACCGCTGTGAGCTGATAGGGTTTTGTAATTCGGGTTTGCATGTCTTTAAAAATTCCTAAAATACATGATTTTTCCACGCCTTTTCCTTTTCTGTTAAAAAAGAAAGAAAGAAAATAGTGTGAGTACAATATGCGTCTTGAAATTGTCTTCTCGGAAGTTTGCACTCTTTTGAAGTTTTTGGTCGATTTTTGACCCCAGGATTTTCTTGGAGGGCAGGTGTCATTTACAGAACTGCAAGTTTGGTGACTATTCAGTGACCTTTAGCAATGGGTTTAAAGCTGCTGTTGTGGGAACCGGCCACAAGGAGGCAGCATTTCTCCATTCCCAAATCTGGGTACTAGGGCAGCAGAGCCTTAATGGAAGTGGTGTTGTAGGTTGTAAATTAGAATGCAATGTGCCAGGAAAAAGCCCTTTCAGTTTATGTCTCATTACTTCTGGTTCGTACTTTCACCTTAATTTTTATTTTTTATCACAGCAAATTTGTTTACAATGTTTTGTGTGTTCTAGGTGTGCAAGATATGGTTCTTTCACACATATACATATATCTATTCTTCTTCGCATCCTTTTCCCATGTAGGTTATGACACAATGTTGAGTAGTGTTCTCTTGGTGTTCCGTAGGTCTTTGGTGATTATATATTTCACATGTGTTTGTACATCTCTGTTACGCCCAGTGTCGTAACGTATCCAATCCTCACACCTTTCCATTTGGTGAACCATAAGTTTGTTTAATGAATCTGTGATTGCCTTTCTCTGTGGAAATATCTTCATTGGTATCAGTTTTTAGGTAACACCTTTAAGTGATATGATAGGACATGTGTCTTTCGCTTTCTCACTTACCACAAGTTGCGTGATTACTTGTAGACTCACCTATGGTGCTGCAAATGGCATTTTTTCGTTTTTTTGCTAGCTAATATTCCATCTCGACATGTAGCAGTTCTTCTATGTCCACCCATCTGTTGGTGAACTTTTTGGTTACTTCCATATCTTGGATAGAGTAATACGGTGCAGTGCAGATTTGCCAGCCTCTGTCTTTCCAATTCTGTCTTCTTAGGTTCTAGGTCCAGGAATGGGCCTGGTGGATCATTTGGTAGCTCAATGTTTACCTTTTAAAGGCTCCTCCATTCTTTTCTCATTAGTGGCTCTTTCCAGGTTTCGTCCCTCTTAAAGTGGAGGGTATGCATTTCTCCACAAGACCTTCAACATTTATTGTTTATAGTTGACTTGCTGATGGTTCTTCTGACTGGTGTGAGCTGATACCTCTTTGTGGTTGAATTTGCATGTGTCTCATAATCCGTTGAAATTGAGCTTTAAGGCATGTCCTTTTTATTTTTCAAAGTGTGACTACAGCTTAGTTCTTCAAAGTGTTTTCTTCAATTATGTGTCGCAATTTGAAATGTTCTGGCCATTCCCTCCCTCAAGAAATTTTGAGGGCAGGTTTCAGTTACAGCCCTGCAGTAGTTGTTCAAATGAAGTGACCATTAGCACAGGCTTTAAAGCTGCTTTTGCAGGTAATGGACAGAGGGCGGAATCCTTTCTACGTTGCCCACTCTGGAAACTAGGGAAACAGACCTCCTGGCTAGTGGTGTTCCTCGCTTATAAATTAGAGTGGAATGTGCCCGGAAAACCCCACAAAAGCTGATGTCTCTTACTTTCATTTGTTATTTAATTTTAATTTATATGTTTTATTGGAGTAATATTCCAATATGTACATGGACCACTTCTTCTTGGTGCATTCCTCTGTTGATGGACGTTTTCGTTGCTTCCAAGTGTTGGCTATGATAAACATTGCTGGAGTGTAGGACTGCCTGCCTGTGACTTTTTGTTTTCAGTTTTATTTATTTATTTATTTAATTTTGGATGTGTTGGGTCTTTGTGAGGGCTTTCTCTAGTTGCAGCAAGCGGGGGCCACTCTTCATCGCGTTTTGCGAGCTTCTCACTTTCGCGGCCTCTGTTGCTCCGGAGCACAAGCTCCTGACGCGCAGGCTCAATAGTTGTGGCTCACGAGCTTAGTTGCTCCGTGGCACGTGGGATCTTCCCAGACCAGGGCCCGAACCTGTGTCCCCTGCGTTGGCAGGCAGATTCTCCACCACTACGCCACCAAGGAAACCCCCAGCATGTGACTTTTAGATTCTCATTTTCTCAGGGTATAGGCCCAGCAGTGGCTGTGATTGATTGAGTGGTAGCTCAAAGTTTCCCTTTTAAAAGCACCTCCATTGTGTTTTCATTAGTGGCTCTTACCAGGTCCCCATTAGAACCGAGGGTACGCATTTCTCCAAAATCCCTTCAGCATGTATTGTTTGCAGCTTTTTACTAATGACCATTCTGACCGCTGTGAGCTGATAGGGTTTTGTAATTCGGGTTTGCATGTCTTTAAAAATTCCTAAAATACATGATTTTTCCACGCCTTTTCCTTTTCTGTTAAAAAAGAAAGAAAGAAAATAGTGTGAGTACAATATGCGTCTTGAAATTGTCTTCTCGGAAGATTGCCCTCTTTTGAAGTTTTTGGTCGATTTTTGACCCCAGGATTTTCTTGGAGGGCAGGTGTCATTTACAGAACTGCAAGTTTGGTGACTATTCAGTGACCTTTAGCAATGGGTTTAAAGCTGCTGTTGTGGGAACCGGCCACAAGGAGGCAGCATTTCTCCATTCCCAAATCTGGGTACTAGGGCAGCAGAGCCTTAATGGAAGTGGTGTTGTAGGTTGTAAATTAGAATGCAATGTGCCAGGAAAAAGCCCTTTCAGTTTATGTCTCATTACTTCTGGTTCGTATTTTTACCTTAATTTTTATTTTTTATCACAGCAAATTTGTTTACAATGTTTTGTGTGTTCTAGGTGTGCAAGATGTGGTTCTTTCACACATATACATATATCTATTCTTCTTCGGATCCTTTTCCCATGTAGGTTATGACACAATGTTGAGTAGTGTTCTCTTGGTGTTCCGTAGGTCTTTGGTGATTATATATTTCACATGTGTTTGTATATCTCTGTTAAGCCCAATGTCGTAACGTATCCAATCCTCACACCTTTCCATTTGGTGAACCATAAGATTGTTTAATGAATCTGTGATTGCCTTTCTCTGTGGAAATATCTTCATTGGTATCAGTTTTTAGGTAACACCTCTAAGTGATATGATAGGACATGTGTCTTTCACTTTCTCACTTACCACAAGTTGCGTGATTAATTGTAGACTCACCTATGGTGCTGCAAATGGCATTGTTTCATTTTTTCGCTAGCTAATATTCCATCTCGACATGTAGCAGTTCTTCTATGTCCACCCAACTGTTGGTGAACTTTTTGGTTACTTCCATACCTTGGCTAGCGTAATACTGTGCAATGCAGATTTGCCTGCCTGTGTCATTCCAATTCTGTCTTCTTAGGTTCTAGGTCCAGGAATGGGCCTGCTGGATCATTTGGTAGCTCAATGTTTACCTTTTAAAGGCACCTCCATTCTGTTCTCATTAGTGGCTCTTTCCGGCTTCGTCCCTCTTAAAGTGGAGGGTATGCATTTCTCCACAACATCTTTAGCATTTATTGTTTATAGTTGACTTGCTGATGGTTATTCTGAAGGGTGTGAGCTGATACCTCTTTGTGGTTGAATTTGCATGTGTCTCATAATCCGTTGAAATTGAGTTTTAAGACATGTCCTTTTTATTTTTTAAAGTGTGATTACAGCTTAGTTCTTCAAAGTGTTTTCTTAAAGTATGTGCCACAATTTGAAATGTTCTGGCCATTCCCTCCCTCAAGAAATTTTGAGGGTAGGTTTCAGTTACAGCCCTGCAGTAGTTGTTCAAATGAAGTGACCATTAGCACAGGCTTTAAAGCTGCTTTTGCAGGTAATGGCCAGAGGGCGGCATCCTTTCTACGTTGCCCACTCTGGAAACTAGGGAAACAGACCTCCCGGCCAGTGGTGTTCCTGGCTTATAAATTAGAGTGGAATGTGCCCGGATAAACCCACAAAAGCTGATGTCTCTTACTTTCATTTGTTATTTAATTTTAATTTATATGTTTTATTGGAGTAATATTCCAATATGTACATGGACCACTTCTTCTTGGTGCATTCCTCTGTTGATGGACATTTTCGTTGCTTCCTAGTGTTGCCTATGATAAACATTGCTGGAGTGTAGGACTGCCTGCCTGTGACTTTTTGTTTTCAGTTTTATTTATTTATTTATTTAATTTTGGAAGTGTTGGGTATTCGTGAGGGCTTTCTATAGATGCAGCAAGTGGGGGCCACTCTTCATCGCGTTGTGTGGGCTTCTCACTGTCGCGGCCTCTTTTGCTCCGTAGCACAAGCTCCAGACGCGCAGGCTCAATAGTTGTGGCTCACGGGCTTAGTTGCTCCACGGCATGTGGGATCTTCCCAGACCAGGGCCCGAACCCGTGTCCCCTGCGTTGGCAGGCAGATTCTCAACCACTACGCCACCAAGGAAACCCCCAGCATGTGACTTTTAGATTCTCATTTTCTCAGGGTATAGGCCCAGCAGTGGCTGTGATTGACTGAGTGGTAGCTCAAAGTTTCCCTTTTAAAAGCACCTCCATTGTGTTTTCATTAGTGGCTCTTACCAGGTCCCCATTAGAACCGAGGGTACGCATTTCTCCAAAATCCCTTCAGCATGTATTGTTTGCAGCTTTTTACTAATGACCATTCTGACCGCTGTGAGCTGATAGGGTTTTGTAATT
This sequence comes from Balaenoptera ricei, assembly GCF_028023285.1. NCBI lineage: Eukaryota > Metazoa > Chordata > Mammalia > Artiodactyla > Balaenopteridae > Balaenoptera > Balaenoptera ricei. The sequence goes on from NC_082642.1 coordinate 53,397,284, forward strand.
CGGGTTTGCATGTCTTTAAAAATTCCTAAAATACATGATTTTTCCACGCCTTTTCCTTTTCTGTTAAAAAAGAAAGAAAGAAAATAGTGTGAGTACAATATGCGTCTTGAAATTGTCTTCTCGGAAGTTTGCACTCTTTTGAAGTTTTTGGTCGATTTTTGACCCCAGGATTTTCTTGGAGGGCAGGTGTCATTTACAGAACTGCAAGTTTGGTGACTATTCAGTGACCTTTAGCAATGGGTTTAAAGCTGCTGTTGTGGGAACCGGCCACAAGGAGGCAGCATTTCTCCATTCCCAAATCTGGGTACTAGGGCAGCAGAGCCTTAATGGAAGTGGTGTTGTAGGTTGTAAATTAGAATGCAATGTGCCAGGAAAAAGCCCTTTCAGTTTATGTCTCATTACTTCTGGTTCGTACTTTCACCTTAATTTTTATTTTTTATCACAGCAAATTTGTTTACAATGTTTTGTGTGTTCTAGGTGTGCAAGATATGGTTCTTTCACACATATACATATATCTATTCTTCTTCGCATCCTTTTCCCATGTAGGTTATGACACAATGTTGAGTAGTGTTCTCTTGGTGTTCCGTAGGTCTTTGGTGATTATATATTTCACATGTGTTTGTACATCTCTGTTACGCCCAGTGTCGTAACGTATCCAATCCTCACACCTTTCCATTTGGTGAACCATAAGTTTGTTTAATGAATCTGTGATTGCCTTTCTCTGTGGAAATATCTTCATTGGTATCAGTTTTTAGGTAACACCTTTAAGTGATATGATAGGACATGTGTCTTTCGCTTTCTCACTTACCACAAGTTGCGTGATTACTTGTAGACTCACCTATGGTGCTGCAAATGGCATTTTTTCGTTTTTTTGCTAGCTAATATTCCATCTCGACATGTAGCAGTTCTTCTATGCCCACCCATCTGTTGGTGAACTTTTTGGTTACTTCCATATCTTGGATAGAGTAATACGGTGCAGTGCAGATTTGCCAGCCTCTGTCTTTCCAATTCTGTCTTCTTAGGTTCTAGGTCCAGGAATGTGCCTGGTGGATCATTTGGTAGCTCAATGTTTACCTTTTAAAGGCTCCTCCATTCTTTTCTCATTAGTGGCTCTTTCCAGGTTTCGTCCCTCTTAAAGTGGAGGGTATGCATTTCTCCACAAGACCTTCAACATTTATTGTTTATAGTTGACTTGCTGATGGTTCTTCTGACTGGTGTGAGCTGATACCTCTTTGTGGTTGAATTTGCATGTGTCTCATAATCCGTTGAAATTGAGCTTTAAGGCATGTCCTTTTTATTTTTCAAAGTGTGACTACAGCTTAGTTCTTCAAAGTGTTTTCTTCAATTATGTGTCGCAATTTGAAATGTTCTGGCCATTCCCTCCCTCAAGAAATTTTGAGGGCAGGTTTCAGTTACAGCCCTGCAGTAGTTGTTCAAATGAAGTGACCATTAGCACAGGCTTTAAAGCTGCTTTTGCAGGTAATGGACAGAGGGCGGAATCCTTTCTACGTTGCCCACTCTGGAAACTAGGGAAACAGACCTCCTGGCTAGTGGTGTTCCTCGCTTATAAATTAGAGTGGAATGTGCCCGGAAAACCCCACAAAAGCTGATGTCTCTTACTTTCATTTGTTATTTAATTTTAATTTATATATTTTATTGGAGTAATATTCCAATATGTACATGGACCACTTCTTCTTGGTGCATTCCTCTGTTGATGGACATTTTCGTTGCTTCCAAGTGTTGGCTATGATAAACATTGCTGGAGTGTAGGACTGCCTGCCTGTGACTTTTTGTTTTCAGTTTTATTTATTTATTTATTTAATTTTGGATGTGTTGGGTCTTTGTGAGGGCTTTCTCTAGTTGCAGCAAGCGGGGGCCACTCTTCATCGCGTTTTGCGAGCTTCTCACTTTCGCGGCCTCTGTTGCTCCGGAGCACAAGCTCCTGATGCGCAGGCTCAATAGTTGTGGCTCACGAGCTTAGTTGCTCCGTGGCACGTGGGATCTTCCCAGACCAGGGCCCGAACCTGTGTCCCCTGCGTTGGCAGGCAGATTCTCCACCACTACGCCACCAAGGAAACCCCCAGCATGTGACTTTTAGATTCTCATTTTCTCAGGGTATAGGCCCAGCAGTGGCTGTGATTGATTGAGTGGTAGCTCAAAGTTTCCCTTTTAAAAGCACCTCCATTGTGTTTTCATTAGTGGCTCTTACCAGGTCCCCATTAGAACCGAGGGTACGCATTTCTCCAAAATCCCTTCAGCATGTATTGTTTGCAGCTTTTTACTAATGACCATTCTGACCGCTGTGAGCTGATAGGGTTTTGTAATTCGGGTTTGCATGTCTTTAAAAATTCCTAAAATACATGATTTTTCCACGCCTTTTCCTTTTCTGTTAAAAAAGAAAGAAAGAAAATAGTGTGAGTACAATATGCGTCTTGAAATTGTCTTCTCGGAAGATTGCCCTCTTTTGAAGTTTTTGGTCGATTTTTGACCCCAGGATTTTCTTGGAGGGCAGGTGTCATTTACAGAACTGCAAGTTTGGTGACTATTCAGTGACCTTTAGCAATGGGTTTAAAGCTGCTGTTGTGGGAACCGGCCACAAGGAGGCAGCATTTCTCCATTCCCAAATCTGGGTACTAGGGCAGCAGAGCCTTAATGGAAGTGGTGTTGTAGGTTGTAAATTAGAATGCAATGTGCCAGGAAAAAGCCCTTTCAGTTTATGTCTCATTACTTCTGGTTCGTATTTTTACCTTAATTTTTATTTTTTATCACAGCAAATTTGTTTACAATGTTTTGTGTGTTCTAGGTGTGCAAGATGTGGTTCTTTCACACATATACATATATCTATTCTTCTTCGGATCCTTTTCCCATGTAGGTTATGACACAATGTTGAGTAGTGTTCTCTTGGTGTTCCGTAGGTCTTTGGTGATTATATATTTCACATGTGTTTGTATATCTCTGTTAAGCCCAATGTCGTAACGTATCCAATCCTCACACCTTTCCATTTGGTGAACCATAAGATTGTTTAATGAATCTGTGATTGCCTTTCTCTGTGGAAATATCTTCATTGGTATCAGTTTTTAGGTAACACCTCTAAGTGATATGATAGGACATGTGTCTTTCACTTTCTCACTTACCACAAGTTGCGTGATTAATTGTAGACTCACCTATGGTGCTGCAAATGGCATTGTTTCATTTTTTCGCTAGCTAATATTCCATCTCGACATGTAGCAGTTCTTCTATGTCCACCCAACTGTTGGTGAACTTTTTGGTTACTTCCATACCTTGGCTAGCGTAATACTGTGCAATGCAGATTTGCCTGCCTGTGTCATTCCAATTCTGTCTTCTTAGGTTCTAGGTCCAGGAATGGGCCTGCTGGATCATTTGGTAGCTCAATGTTTACCTTTTAAAGGCACCTCCATTCTGTTCTCATTAGTGGCTCTTTCCGGCTTCGTCCCTCTTAAAGTGGAGGGTATGCATTTCTCCACAACATCTTTAGCATTTATTGTTTATAGTTGACTTGCTGATGGTTATTCTGAAGGGTGTGAGCTGATACCTCTTTGTGGTTGAATTTGCATGTGTCTCATAATCCGTTGAAATTGAGTTTTAAGACATGTCCTTTTTATTTTTTAAAGTGTGATTACAGCTTAGTTCTTCAAAGTGTTTTCTTAAAGTATGTGCCACAATTTGAAATGTTCTGGCCATTCCCTCCCTCAAGAAATTTTGAGGGTAGGTTTCAGTTACAGCCCTGCAGTAGTTGTTCAAATGAAGTGACCATTAGCACAGGCTTTAAAGCTGCTTTTGCAGGTAATGGCCAGAGGGCGGCATCCTTTCTACGTTGCCCACTCTGGAAACTAGGGAAACAGACCTCCCGGCCAGTGGTGTTCCTGGCTTATAAATTAGAGTGGAATGTGCCCGGATAAACCCACAAAAGCTGATGTCTCTTACTTTCATTTGTTATTTAATTTTAATTTATATGTTTTATTGGAGTAATATTCCAATATGTACATGGACCACTTCTTCTTGGTGCATTCCTCTGTTGATGGACATTTTCGTTGCTTCCTAGTGTTGGCTATGATAAACATTGCTGGAGTGTAGGACTGCCTGCCTGTGACTTTTTGTTTTCAGTTTTATTTATTTATTTATTTAATTTTGGAAGTGTTGGGTATTCGTGAGGGCTTTCTATAGATGCAGCAAGTGGGGGCCACTCTTCATCGCGTTGTGTGGGCTTCTCACTGTCGCGGCCTCTTTTGCTCCGTAGCACAAGCTCCAGACGCGCAGGCTCAATAGTTGTGGCTCACGGGCTTAGTTGCTCCACGGCATGTGGGATCTTCCCAGACCAGGGCCCGAACCCGTGTCCCCTGCGTTGGCAGGCAGATTGTCAACCACTACGCCACCAAGGAAACCCCCAGCATGTGACTTTTAGATTCTCATTTTCTCAGGGTATAGGCCCAGCAGTGGCTGTGATTGACTGAGTGGTAGCTCAAAGTTTCCCTTTTAAAAGCACCTCCATTGTGTTTTCATTAGTGGCTCTTACCAGGTCCCCATTAGAACCGAGGGTACGCATTTCTCCAAAATCCCTTCAGCATGTATTGTTTGCAGCTTTTTACTAATGACCATTCTGACCGCTGTGAGCTGATAGGGTTTTGTAATTCGGGTTTGCATGTCTTTAAAAATTCCTAAAATACATGATTTTTCCACGCCTTTTCCTTTTCTGTTAAAAAAGAAAGAAAGAAAATAGTGTGAGTACAATATGCGTCTTGAAATTGTCTTCTCGGAAGTTTGCACTCTTTTGAAGTTTTTGGTCGATTTTTGACCCCAGGATTTTCTTGGAGGGCAGGTGTCATTTACAGAACTGCAAGTTTGGTGACTATTCAGTGACCTTTAGCAATGGGTTTAAAGCTGCTGTTGTGGGAACCGGCCACAAGGAGGCAGCATTTCTCCATTCCCAAATCTGGGTACTAGGGCAGCAGAGCCTTAATGGAAGTGGTGTTGTAGGTTGTAAATTAGAATGCAATGTGCCAGGAAAAAGCCCTTTCAGTTTATGTCTCATTACTTCTGGTTCGTACTTTCACCTTAATTTTTATTTTTTATCACAGCAAATTTGTTTACAATGTTTTGTGTGTTCTAGGTGTGCAAGATATGGTTCTTTCACACATATACATATATCTATTCTTCTTCGCATCCTTTTCCCATGTAGGTTATGACACAATGTTGAGTAGTGTTCTCTTGGTGTTCCGTAGGTCTTTGGTGATTATATATTTCACATGTGTTTGTACATCTCTGTTACGCCCAGTGTCGTAACGTATCCAATCCTCACACCTTTCCATTTGGTGAACCATAAGATTGTTTAATGAATCTGTGATTGCCTTTCTCTGTGGAAATATCTTCATTGGTATCATTTTTTAGGTAACACCTCTAAGTGATATGATAGGACATGTGTCTTTCACTTTCTCACTTACCACAAGTTGCGTGATTAATTGTAGACTCACCTATGGTGCTGCAAATGGCATTGTTTCATTTTTTCGCTAGCTAATATTCCATCTCGACATGTAGCAGTTCTTCTATGTCCACCCAACTGTTGGTGAACTTTTTGGTTACTTCCATACCTTGGCTAGCGTAATACTGTGCAATGCAGATTTGCCTGCCTGTGTCATTCCAATTCTGTCTTCTTAGGTTCTAGGTCCAGGAATGGGCCTGCTGGATCATTTGGTAGCTCAATGTTTACCTTTTAAAGGCACCTCCATTCTGTTCTCATTAGTGGCTCTTTCCGGCTTCGTCCCTCTTAAAGTGGAGGGTATGCATTTCTCCACAACATCTTTAGCATTTATTGTTTATAGTTGACTTGCTGATGGTTATTCTGAAGGGTGTGAGCTGATACCTCTTTGTGGTTGAATTTGCATGTGTCTCATAATCCGTTGAAATTGAGTTTTAAGACATGTCCTTTTTATTTTTTAAAGTGTGATTACAGCTTAGTTCTTCAAAGTGTTTTCTTAAAGTATGTGCCACAATTTGAAATGTTCTGGCCATTCCCTCCCTCAAGAAATTTTGAGGGTAGGTTTCAGTTACAGCCCTGCAGTAGTTGTTCAAATGAAGTGACCATTAGCACAGGCTTTAAAGCTGCTTTTGCAGGTAATGGCCAGAGGGCGGCATCCTTTCTACGTTGCCCACTCTGGAAACTAGGGAAACAGACCTCCCGGCCAGTGGTGTTCCTGGCTTATAAATTAGAGTGGAATGTGCCCGGATAAACCCACAAAAGCTGATGTCTCTTACTTTCATTTGTTATTTAATTTTAATTTATATGTTTTATTGGAGTAATATTCCAATATGTACATGGACCACTTCTTCTTGGTGCATTCCTCTGTTGATGGACATTTTCGTTGCTTCCTAGTGTTGGCTATGATAAACATTGCTGGAGTGTAGGACTGCCTGCCTGTGACTTTTTGTTTTCAGTTTTATTTATTTATTTATTTAATTTTGGAAGTGTTGGGTATTCGTGAGGGCTTTCTATAGATGCAGCAAGCGGGGGCCACTCTTCATCGCGTTGTGTGGGCTTCTCACTGTCGCGGCCTCTTTTGCTCCGTAGCACAAGCTCCAGACGCGCAGGCTCAATAGTTGTGGCTCACGGGCTTAGTTGCTCCACGGCATGTGGGATCTTCCCAGGCCAGGGCCCGAACCCGTGTCCCCTGCGTTGGCAGGCAGATTCTCAACCACTACGCCACCAAGGAAACCCCCAGCATGTGACTTTTAGATTCTCATTTTCTCAGGGTATAGGCCCAGCAGTGGCTGTGATTGACTGAGTGGTAGCTCAAAGTTTCCCTTTTAAAAGCACCTCCATTGTGTTTTCATTAGTGGCTCTTACCAGGTCCCCATTAGAACCGAGGGTACGCATTTCTCCAAAATCCCTTCAGCATGTATTGTTTGCAGCTTTTTACTAATGACCATTCTGACCGCTGTGAGCTGATAGGGTTTTGTAATTCGGGTTTGCATGTCTTTAAAAATTCCTAAAATACATGATTTTTCCACGCCTTTTCCTTTTCTGTTAAAAAAGAAAGAAAGAAAATAGTGTGAGTACAATATGCGTCTTGAAATTGTCTTCTCGGAAGTTTGCACTCTTTTGAAGTTTTTGGTCGATTTTTGACCCCAGGATTTTCTTGGAGGGCAGGTGTCATTTACAGAACTGCAAGTTTGGTGACTATTCAGTGACCTTTAGCAATGGGTTTAAAGCTGCTGTTGTGGGAACCGGCCACAAGGAGGCAGCATTTCTCCATTCCCAAATCTGGGTACTAGGGCAGCAGAGCCTTAATGGAAGTGGTGTTGTAGGTTGTAAATTAGAATGCAATGTGCCAGGAAAAAGCCCTTTCAGTTTATGTCTCATTACTTCTGGTTCGTACTTTCACCTTAATTTTTATTTTTTATCACAGCAAATTTGTTTACAATGTTTTGTGTGTTCTAGGTGTGCAAGATATGGTTCTTTCACACATATACATATATCTATTCTTCTTCGCATCCTTTTCCCATGTAGGTTATGACACAATGTTGAGTAGTGTTCTCTTGGTGTTCCGTAGGTCTTTGGTGATTATATATTTCACATGTGTTTGTACATCTCTGTTATGCCCAGTGTCGTAACGTATCCAATCCTCACACCTTTCCATTTGGTGAACCATAAGTTTGTTTAATGAATCTGTGATTGCCTTTCTCTGTGGAAATATCTTCATTGGTATCAGTTTTTAGGTAACACCTTTAAGTGATATGATAGGACATGTGTCTTTCGCTTTCTCACTTACCACAAGTTGCGTGATTACTTGTAGACTCACCTATGGTGCTGCAAATGGCATTTTTTCGTTTTTTTGCTAGCTAATATTCCATCTCGACATGTAGCAGTTCTTCTATGTCCACCCATCTGTTGGTGAACTTTTTGGTTACTTCCATATCTTGGATAGAGTAATACGGTGCAGTGCAGATTTGCCAGCCTCTGTCTTTCCAATTCTGTCTTCTTAGGTTCTAGGTCCAGGAATGGGCCTGGTGGATCATTTGGTAGCTCAATGTTTACCTTTTAAAGGCTCCTCCATTCTTTTCTCATTAGTGGCTCTTTCCAGGTTTCGTCCCTCTTAAAGTGGAGGGTATGCATTTCTCCACAAGACCTTCAACATTTATTGTTTATAGTTGACTTGCTGATGGTTCTTCTGACTGGTGTGAGCTGATACCTCTTTGTGGTTGAATTTGCATGTGTCTCATAATCCGTTGAAATTGAGCTTTAAGGCATGTCCTTTTTATTTTTCAAAGTGTGACTACAGCTTAGTTCTTCAAAGTGTTTTCTTCAATTATGTGTCGCAATTTGAAATGTTCTGGCCATTCCCTCCCTCAAGAAATTTTGAGGGCAGGTTTCAGTTACAGCCCTGCAGTAGTTGTTCAAATGAAGTGACCATTAGCACAGGCTTTAAAGCTGCTTTTGCAGGTAATGGACAGAGGGCGGAATCCTTTCTACGTAGCCCACTCTGGAAACTAGGGAAACAGACCTCCTGGCTAGTGGTGTTCCTCGCTTATAAATTAGAGTGGAATGTGCCCGGAAAACCCCACAAAAGCTGATGTCTCTTACTTTCATTTGTTATTTAATTTTAATTTATATATTTTATTGGAGTAATATTCCAATATGTACATGGACCACTTCTTCTTGGTGCATTCCTCTGTTGATGGACATTTTCGTTGCTTCCAAGTGTTGGCTATGATAAACATTGCTGGAGTGTAGGACTGCCTGCCTGTGACTTTTTGTTTTCAGTTTTATTTATTTATTTATTTAATTTTGGATGTGTTGGGTCTTTGTGAGGGCTTTCTCTAGTTGCAGCAAGCGGGGGCCACTCTTCATCGCGTTTTGCGAGCTTCTCACTTTCGCGGCCTCTGTTGCTCCGGAGCACAAGCTCCTGACGCGCAGGCTCAATAGTTGTGGCTCACGAGCTTAGTTGCTCCGTGGCACGTGGGATCTTCCCAGACCAGGGCCCGAACCTGTGTCCCCTGCGTTGGCAGGCAGATTCTCCACCACTACGCCACCAAGGAAACCCCCAGCATGTGACTTTTAGATTCTCATTTTCTCAGGGTATAGGCCCAGCAGTGGCTGTGATTGAGTGGTAGCTCAAAGTTTCCCTTTTAAAAGCACCTCCATTGTGTTTTCATTAGTGGCTCTTACCAGGTCCCCATTAGAACCGAGGGTACGCATTTCTCCAAAATCCCTTCAGCATGTATTGTTTGCAGCTTTTTACTAATGACCATTCTGACCGCTGTGAGCTGATAGGGTTTTGTAATTCGGGTTTGCATGTCTTTAAAAATTCCTAAAATACATGATTTTTCCACGCCTTTTCCTTTTCTGTTAAAAAAGAAAGAAAGAAAATAGTGTGAGTACAATATGCGTCTTGAAATTGTCTTCTCGGAAGATTGCCCTCTTTTGAAGTTTTTGGTCGATTTTTGACCCCAGGATTTTCTTGGAGGGCAGGTGTCATTTACAGAACTGCAAGTTTGGTGACTATTCAGTGACCTTTAGCAATGGGTTTAAAGCTGCTGTTGTGGGAACCGGCCACAAGGAGGCAGCATTTCTCCATTCCCAAATCTGGGTACTAGGGCAGCAGAGCCTTAATGGAAGTGGTGTTGTAGGTTGTAAATTAGAATGGAATGTGCCAGGAAAAAGCCCTTTCAGTTTATGTCTCATTACTTCTGGTTCGTATTTTTACCTTAATTTTTATTTTTTATCACAGCAAATTTGTTTACAATGTTTTGTGTGTTCTAGGTGTTGAAGATGTGGTTCTTTCACACATATACATATATCTATTCTTCTTCGGATCCTTTTCCCATGTAGGTTATGACACAATGTTGAGTAGTGTTCTCTTGGTGTTCCGTAGGTCTTTGGTGATTATATATTTCACATGTGTTTGTATATCTCTGTTAAGCCCAATGTCGTAATGTATCCAATCCTCACACCTTTCCATTTGGTGAACCATAAGATTGTTTAATGAATCTGTGATTGCCTTTCTCTGTGGAAATATCTTCATTGGTATCATTTTTTAGGTAACACCTCTAAGTGATATGATAGGACATGTGTCTTTCACTTTCTCACTTACCACAAGTTGCGTGATTAATTGTAGACTGACCTATGGTGCTGCAAATGGCATTGTTTCATGTTTTCGCTAGCTAATATTCCATCTCGACATGTAGCAGTTCTTCTATGTCCACCCAACTGTTGGTGAACTTTTTGGTTACTTCCATACCTTGGCTAGCGTAATACTGTGCAATGCAGATTTGCCTGCCTGTGTCATTCCAATTCTGTCTTCTTAGGTTCTAGGTCCAGGAATGGGCCTGCTGGATCATTTGGTAGCTCAATGTTTACCTTTTAAAGGCACCTCCATTCTGTTCTCATTAGTGGCTCTTTCCGGCTTCGTCCCTCTTAAAGTGGAGGGTATGCATTTCTCCACAACATCTTTAGCATTTATTGTTTATAGTTGACTTGCTGATGGTTATTCTGAAGGGTGTGAGCTGATACCTCTTTGTGGTTGAATTTGCATGTGTCTCATAATCCGTTGAAATTGAGTTTTAAGACATGTCCTTTTTATTTTTTAAAGTGTGATTACAGCTTAGTTCTTCAAAGTGTTTTCTTAAAGTATGTGCCACAATTTGAAATGTTCTGGCCATTCCCTCCCTCAAGAAATTTTGAGGGTAGGTTTCAGTTACAGCCCTGCAGTAGTTGTTCAAATGAAGTGACCATTAGCACAGGCTTTAAAGCTGCTTTTGCAGGTAATGGCCAGAGGGCGGCATCCTTTCTACGTTGCCCACTCTGGAAACTAGGGAAACAGACCTCCCGGCCAGTGGTGTTCCTGGCTTATAAATTAGAGTGGAATGTGCCCGGATAAACCCACAAAAGCTGATGTCTCTTACTTTCATTTGTTATTTAATTTTAATTTATATGTTTTATTGGAGTAATATTCCAATATGTACATGGACCACTTCTTCTTGGTGCATTCCTCTGTTGATGGACATTTTCGTTGCTTCCTAGTGTTGGCTATGATAAACATTGCTGGAGTGTAGGACTGCCTGCCTGTGACTTTTTGTTTTCAGTTTTATTTATTTATTTATTTAATTTTGGAAGTGTTGGGTATTCGTGAGGGCTTTCTATAGATGCAGCAAGCGGGGGCCACTCTTCATCGCGTTGTGTGGGCTTCTCACTGTCGCGGCCTCTTTTGCTCCGTAGCACAAGCTCCAGACGCGCAGGCTCAATAGTTGTGGCTCACGGGCTTAGTTGCTCCACGGCATGTGGGATCTTCCCAGACCAGGGCCCGAACCCGTGTCCCCTGCGTTGGCAGGCAGATTCTCAACCACTACGCCACCAAGGAAACCCCCAGCATGTGACTTTTAGATTCTCATTTTCTCAGGGTATAGGCCCAGCAGTGGCTGTGATTGACTGAGTGGTAGCTCAAAGTTTCCCTTTTAAAAGCACCTCCATTGTGTTTTCATTAGTGGCTCTTACCAGGTCCCCATTAGAACCGAGGGTACGCATTTCTCCAAAATCCCTTCAGCATGTATTGTTTGCAGCTTTTTACTAATGACCATTCTGACCGCTGTGAGCTGATAGGGTTTTGTAATTCGGGTTTGCATGTCTTTAAAAATTCCTAAAATACATGATTTTTCCACGCCTTTTCCTTTTCTGTTAAAAAAGAAAGAAAGAAAATAGTGTGAGTACAATATGCGTCTTGAAATTGTCTTCTCGGAAGTTTGCACTCTTTTGAAGTTTTTGGTCGATTTTTGACCCCAGGATTTTCTTGGAGGGCAGGTGTCATTTACAGAACTGCAAGTTTGGTGACTATTCAGTGACCTTTAGCAATGGGTTTAAAGCTGCTGTTGTGGGAACCGGCCACAAGGAGGCAGCATTTCTCCATTCCCAAATCTGGGTACTAGGGCAGCAGAGCCTTAATGGAAGTGGTGTTGTAGGTTGTAAATTAGAATGCAATGTGCCAGGAAAAAGCCCTTTCAGTTTATGTCTCATTACTTCTGGTTCGTACTTTCACCTTAATTTTTATTTTTTATCACAGCAAATTTGTTTACAATGTTTTGTGTGTTCTAGGTGTGCAAGATATGGTTCTTTCACACATATACATATATCTATTCTTCTTCGCATCCTTTTCCCATGTAGGTTATGACACAATGTTGAGTAGTGTTCTCTTGGTGTTCCGTAGGTCTTTGGTGATTATATATTTCACATGTGTTTGTACATCTCTGTTATGCCCAGTGTCGTAACGTATCCAATCCTCACACCTTTCCATTTGGTGAACCATAAGTTTGTTTAATGAATCTGTGATTGCCTTTCTCTGTGGAAATATCTTCATTGGTATCAGTTTTTAGGTAACACCTTTAAGTGATATGATAGGACATGTGTCTTTCGCTTTCTCACTTACCACAAGTTGCGTGATTACTTGTAGACTCACCTATGGTGCTGCAAATGGCATTTTTTCGTTTTTTTGCTAGCTAATATTCCATCTCGACATGTAGCAGTTCTTCTATGTCCACCCATCTGTTGGTGAACTTTTTGGTTACTTCCATATCTTGGATAGAGTAATACGGTGCAGTGCAGATTTGCCAGCCTCTGTCTTTCCAATTCTGTCTTCTTAGGTTCTAGGTCCAGGAATGGGCCTGCTGGATCATTTGGTAGCTCAATGTTTACCTTTTAAAGGCTCCTCCATTCTTTTCTCATTAGTGGCTCTTTCCAGGTTTCGTCCCTCTTAAAGTGGAGGGTATGCATTTCTCCACAAGACCTTCAACATTTATTGTTTATAGTTGACTTGCTGATGGTTCTTCTGACTGGTGTGAGCTGATACCTCTTTGTGGTTGAATTTGCATGTGTCTCATAATCCGTTGAAATTGAGCTTTAAGGCATGTCCTTTTTATTTTTCAAAGTGTGACTACAGCTTAGTTCTTCAAAGTGTTTTCTTCAATTATGTGTCGCAATTTGAAATGTTCTGGCCATTCCCTCCCTCAAGAAATTTTGAGGGCAGGTTTCAGTTACAGCCCTGCAGTCGTTGTTCAAATGAAGTGACCATTAGCACAGGCTTTAAAGCTGCTTTTGCAGGTAATGGACAGAGGGCGGAATCCTTTCTACGTAGCCCACTCTGGAAACTAGGGAAACAGACCTCCTGGCTAGTGGTGTTCCTCGCTTATAAATTAGAGTGGAATGTGCCCGGAAAACCCCACAAAAGCTGATGTCTCTTACTTTCATTTGTTATTTAATTTTAATTTATATATTTTATTGGAGTAATATTCCAATATGTACATGGACCACTTCTTCTTGGTGCATTCCTCTGTTGATGGACATTTTCGTTGCTTCCAAGTGTTGGCTATGATAAACATTGCTGGAGTGTAGGACTGCCTGCCTGTGACTTTTTGTTTTCAGTTTTATTTATTTATTTATTTAATTTTGGATGTGTTGGGTCTTTGTGAGGGCTTTCTCTAGTTGCAGCAAGCGGGGGCCACTCTTCATCGCGTTTTGCGAGCTTCTCACTTTCGCGGCCTCTGTTGCTCCGGAGCACAAGCTCCTGACGCGCAGGCTCAATAGTTGTGGCTCACGAGCTTAGTTGCTCCGTGGCACGTGGGATCTTCCCAGACCAGGGCCCGAACCTGTGTCCCCTGCGTTGGCAGGCAGATTCTCCACCACTACGCCACCAAGGAAACCCCCAGCATGTGACTTTTAGATTCTCATTTTCTCAGGGTATAGGCCCAGCAGTGGCTGTGATTGAGTGGTAGCTCAAAGTTTCCCTTTTAAAAGCACCTCCATTGTGTTTTCATTAGTGGCTCTTACCAGGTCCCCATTAGAACCGAGGGTACACATTTCTCCAAAATCCCTTCAGCATGTATTGTTTGCAGCTTTTTACTAATGACCATTCTGACCGCTGTGAGCTGATAGGGTTTTGTAATTCGGGTTTGCATGTCTTTAAAAATTCCTAAAATACATGATTTTTCCACGCCTTTTCCTTTTCTGTTAAAAAAGAAAGAAAGAAAATAGTGTGAGTACAATATGCGTCTTGAAATTGTCTTCTCGGAAGATTGCCCTCTTTTGAAGTTTTTGGTCGATTTTTGACCCCAGGATTTTCTTGGAGGGCAGGTGTCATTTACAGAACTGCAAGTTTGGTGACTATTCAGTGACCTTTAGCAATGGGTTTAAAGCTGCTGTTGTGGGAACCGGCCACAAGGAGGCAGCATTTCTCCATTCCCAAATCTGGGTACTAGGGCAGCAGAGCCTTAATGGAAGTGGTGTTGTAGGTTGTAAATTAGAATGGAATGTGCCAGGAAAAAGCCCTTTCAGTTTATGTCTCATTACTTCTGGTTCGTATTTTTACCTTAATTTTTATTTTTTATCACAGCAAATTTGTTTACAATGTTTTGTGTGTTCTAGGTGTTGAAGATGTGGTTCTTTCACACATATACATATATCTATTCTTCTTCGGATCCTTTTCCCATGTAGGTTATGACACAATGTTGAGTAGTGTTCTCTTGGTGTTCCGTAGGTCTTTGGTGATTATATATTTCACATGTGTTTGTATATCTCTGTTAAGCCCAATGTCGTAACGTATCCAATCCTCACACCTTTCCATTTGGTGAACCATAAGATTGTTTAATGAATCTGTGATTGCCTTTCTCTGTGGAAATATCTTCATTGGTATCATTTTTTAGGTAACACCTCTAAGTGATATGATAGGACATGTGTCTTTCACTTTCTCACTTACCACAAGTTGCGTGATTAATTGTAGACTGACCTATGGTGCTGCAAATGGCATTGTTTCATTTTTTCGCTAGCTAATATTCCATCTCGACATGTAGCAGTTCTTCTATGTCCACCCAACTGTTGGTGAACTTTTTGGTTACTTCTATACCTTGGCTAGCGTAATACTGTGCAATGCAGATTTGCCTGCCTGTGTCATTCCAATTCTGTCTTCTTAGGTTCTAGGTCCAGGAATGGGCCTGCTGGATCATTTGGTAGCTCAATGTTTACCTTTTAAAGGCACCTCCATTCTGTTCTCATTAGTGGCTCTTTCCGGCTTCGTCCCTCTTAAAGTGGAGGGTATGCATTTCTCCACAACATCTTTAGCATTTATTGTTTATAGTTGACTTGCTGATGGTTATTCTGAAGGGTGTGAGCTGATACCTCTTTGTGGTTGAATTTGCATGTGTCTCATAATCCGTTGAAATTGAGTTTTAAGACATGTCCTTTTTATTTTTTAAAGTGTGATTACAGCTTAGTTCTTCAAAGTGTTTTCTTAAAGTATGTGCCACAATTTGAAATGTTCTGGCCATTCCCTCCCTCAAGAAATTTTGAGGGTAGGTTTCAGTTACAGCCCTGCAGTAGTTGTTCAAATGAAGTGACCATTAGCACAGGCTTTAAAGCTGCTTTTGCAGGTAATGGCCAGAGGGCGGCATCCTTTCTACGTTGCCCACTCTGGAAACTAGGGAAACAGACCTCCCGGCCAGTGGTGTTCCTGGCTTATAAATTAGAGTGGAATGTGCCCGGATAAACCCACAAAAGCTGATGTCTCTTACTTTCATTTGTTATTTAATTTTAATTTATATGTTTTATTGGAGTAATATTCCAATATGTACATGGACCACTTCTTCTTGGTGCATTCCTCTGTTGATGGACATTTTCGTTGCTTCCTAGTGTTGGCTATGATAAACATTGCTGGAGTGTAGGACTGCCTGCCTGTGACTTTTTGTTTTCAGTTTTATTTATTTATTTATTTAATTTTGGAAGTGTTGGGTATTCGTGAGGGCTTTCTATAGATGCAGCAAGCGGGGGCCACTCTTCATCGCGTTGTGTGGGCTTCTCACTGTCGCGGCCTCTTTTGCTCCGTAGCACAAGCTCCAGATGCGCAGGCTCAATAGTTGTGGCTCACGGGCTTAGTTGCTCCACGGCATGTGGGATCTTCCCAGACCAGGGCCCGAACCCGTGTCCCCTGCGTTGGCAGGCAGATTCTCAACCACTACGCCACCAAGGAAACCCCCAGCATGTGACTTTTAGATTCTCATTTTCTCAGGGTATAGGCCCAG
The DNA here is from genome assembly GCF_028023285.1 of Balaenoptera ricei. Lineage (NCBI taxonomy): Eukaryota > Metazoa > Chordata > Mammalia > Artiodactyla > Balaenopteridae > Balaenoptera > Balaenoptera ricei. The sequence continues at coordinate 53,413,355 of NC_082642.1, forward strand.
CAGTGGCTGTGATTGACTGAGTGGTAGCTCAAAGTTTCCCTTTTAAAAGCACCTCCATTGTGTTTTCATTAGTGGCTCTTACCAGGTCCCCATTAGAACCGAGGGTACGCATTTCTCCAAAATCCCTTCAGCATGTATTGTTTGCAGCTTTTTACTAATGACCATTCTGACCGCTGTGAGCTGATAGGGTTTTGTAATTCGGGTTTGCATGTCTTTAAAAATTCCTAAAATACATGATTTTTCCATGCCTTTTCCTTTTCTGTTAAAAAAGAAAGAAAGAAAATAGTGTGAGTACAATATGCGTCTTGAAATTGTCTTCTCGGAAGTTTGCACTCTTTTGAAGTTTTTGGTCGATTTTTGACCCCAGGATTTTCTTGGAGGGCAGGTGTCATTTACAGAACTGCAAGTTTGGTGACTATTCAGTGACCTTTAGCAATGGGTTTAAAGCTGCTGTTGTGGGAACCGGCCACAAGGAGGCAGCATTTCTCCATTCCCAAATCTGGGTACTAGGGCAGCAGAGCCTTAATGGAAGTGGTGTTGTAGGTTGTAAATTAGAATGCAATGTGCCAGGAAAAAGCCCTTTCAGTTTATGTCTCATTACTTCTGGTTCGTACTTTCACCTTAATTTTTATTTTTTATCACAGCAAATTTGTTTACAATGTTTTGTGTGTTCTAGGTGTGCAAGATATGGTTCTTTCACACATATACATATATCTATTCTTCTTCGCATCCTTTTCCCATGTAGGTTATGACACAATGTTGAGTAGTGTTCTCTTGGTGTTCCGTAGGTCTTTGGTGATTATATATTTCACATGTGTTTGTACATCTCTGTTATGCCCAGTGTCGTAACGTATCCAATCCTCACACCTTTCCATTTGGTGAACCATAAGTTTGTTTAATGAATCTGTGATTGCCTTTCTCTGTGGAAATATCTTCATTGGTATCAGTTTTTAGGTAACACCTTTAAGTGATATGATAGGACATGTGTCTTTCGCTTTCTCACTTACCACAAGTTGCGTGATTACTTGTAGACTCACCTATGGTGCTGCAAATGGCATTTTTTCGTTTTTTTGCTAGCTAATATTCCATCTCGACATGTAGCAGTTCTTCTATGTCCACCCATCTGTTGGTGAACTTTTTGGTTACTTCCATATCTTGGATAGAGTAATACGGTGCAGTGCAGATTTGCCAGCCTCTGTCTTTCCAATTCTGTCTTCTTAGGTTCTAGGTCCAGGAATGGGCCTGGTGGATCATTTGGTAGCTCAATGTTTACCTTTTAAAGGCTCCTCCATTCTTTTCTCATTAGTGGCTCTTTCCAGGTTTCGTCCCTCTTAAAGTGGAGGGTATGCATTTCTCCACAAGACCTTCAACATTTATTGTTTATAGTTGACTTGCTGATGGTTCTTCTGACTGGTGTGAGCTGATACCTCTTTGTGGTTGAATTTGCATGTGTCTCATAATCCGTTGAAATTGAGCTTTAAGGCATGTCCTTTTTATTTTTCAAAGTGTGACTACAGCTTAGTTCTTCAAAGTGTTTTCTTCAATTATGTGTCGCAATTTGAAATGTTCTGGCCATTCCCTCCCTCAAGAAATTTTGAGGGCAGGTTTCAGTTACAGCCCTGCAGTAGTTGTTCAAATGAAGTGACCATTAGCACAGGCTTTAAAGCTGCTTTTGCAGGTAATGGACAGAGGGCGGAATCCTTTCTACGTAGCCCACTCTGGAAACTAGGGAAACAGACCTCCTGGCTAGTGGTGTTCCTCGCTTATAAATTAGAGTGGAATGTGCCCGGAAAACCCCACAAAAGCTGATGTCTCTTACTTTCATTTGTTATTTAATTTTAATTTATATATTTTATTGGAGTAATATTCCAATATGTACATGGACCACTTCTTCTTGGTGCATTCCTCTGTTGATGGACATTTTCGTTGCTTCCAAGTGTTGGCTATGATAAACATTGCTGGAGTGTAGGACTGCCTGCCTGTGACTTTTTGTTTTCAGTTTTATTTATTTATTTATTTAATTTTGGATGTGTTGGGTCTTTGTGAGGGCTTTCTCTAGTTGCAGCAAGCGGGGGCCACTCTTCATCGCGTTTTGCGAGCTTCTCACTTTCGCGGCCTCTGTTGCTCCGGAGCACAAGCTCCTGACGCGCAGGCTCAATAGTTGTGGCTCACGAGCTTAGTTGCTCCGTGGCACGTGGGATCTTCCCAGACCAGGGCCCGAACCTGTGTCCCCTGCGTTGGCAGGCAGATTCTCCACCACTACGCCACCAAGGAAACCCCCAGCATGTGACTTTTAGATTCTCATTTTCTCAGGGTATAGGCCCAGCAGTGGCTGTGATTGAGTGGTAGCTCAAAGTTTCCCTTTTAAAAGCACCTCCATTGTGTTTTCATTAGTGGCTCTTACCAGGTCCCCATTAGAACCGAGGGTACGCATTTCTCCAAAATCCCTTCAGCATGTATTGTTTGCAGCTTTTTACTAATGACCATTCTGACCGCTGTGAGCTGATAGGGTTTTGTAATTCGGGTTTGCATGTCTTTAAAAATTCCTAAAATACATGATTTTCCCACGCCTTTTCCTTTTCTGTTAAAAAAGAAAGAAAGAAAATAGTGTGAGTACAATATGCGTCTTGAAATTGTCTTCTCGGAAGATTGCCCTCTTTTGAAGTTTTTGGTCGATTTTTGACCCCAGGATTTTCTTGGAGGGCAGGTGTCATTTACAGAACTGCAAGTTTGGTGACTATTCAGTGACCTTTAGCAATGGGTTTAAAGCTGCTGTTGTGGGAACCGGCCACAAGGAGGCAGCATTTCTCCATTCCCAAATCTGGGTACTAGGGCAGCAGAGCCTTAATGGAAGTGGTGTTGTAGGTTGTAAATTAGAATGGAATGTGCCAGGAAAAAGCCCTTTCAGTTTATGTCTCATTACTTCTGGTTCGTATTTTTACCTTAATTTTTATTTTTTATCACAGCAAATTTGTTTACAATGTTTTGTGTGTTCTAGGTGTTGAAGATGTGGTTCTTTCACACATATACATATATCTATTCTTCTTCGGATCCTTTTCCCATGTAGGTTATGACACAATGTTGAGTAGTGTTCTCTTGGTGTTCCGTAGGTCTTTGGTGATTATATATTTCACATGTGTTTGTATATCTCTGTTAAGCCCAATGTCGTAACGTATCCAATCCTCACACCTTTCCATTTGGTGAACCATAAGATTGTTTAATGAATCTGTGATTGCCTTTCTCTGTGGAAATATCTTCATTGGTATCATTTTTTAGGTAACACCTCTAAGTGATATGATAGGACATGTGTCTTTCACTTTCTCACTTACCACAAGTTGCGTGATTAATTGTAGACTGACCTATGGTGCTGCAAATGGCATTGTTTCATTTTTTCGCTAGCTAATATTCCATCTCGACATGTAGCAGTTCTTCTATGTCCACCCAACTGTTGGTGAACTTTTTGGTTACTTCCATACCTTGGCTAGCGTAATACTGTGCAATGCAGATTTGCCTGCCTGTGTCATTCCAATTCTGTCTTCTTAGGTTCTAGGTCCAGGAATGGGCCTGCTGGATCATTTGGTAGCTCAATGTTTACCTTTTAAAGGCACCTCCATTCTGTTCTCATTAGTGGCTCTTTCCGGCTTCGTCCCTCTTAAAGTGGAGGGTATGCATTTCTCCACAACATCTTTAGCATTTATTGTTTATAGTTGACTTGCTGATGGTTATTCTGAAGGGTGTGAGCTGATACCTCTTTGTGGTTGAATTTGCATGTGTCTCATAATCCGTTGAAATTGAGTTTTAAGACATGTCCTTTTTATTTTTTAAAGTGTGATTACAGCTTAGTTCTTCAAAGTGTTTTCTTAAAGTATGTGCCACAATTTGAAATGTTCTGGCCATTCCCTCCCTCAAGAAATTTTGAGGGTAGGTTTCAGTTACAGCCCTGCAGTAGTTGTTCAAATGAAGTGACCATTAGCACAGGCTTTAAAGCTGCTTTTGCAGGTAATGGCCAGAGGGCGGCATCCTTTCTACGTTGCCCACTCTGGAAACTAGGGAAACAGACCTCCCGGCCAGTGGTGTTCCTGGCTTATAAATTAGAGTGGAATGTGCCCGGATAAACCCACAAAAGCTGATGTCTCTTACTTTCATTTGTTATTTAATTTTAATTTATATGTTTTATTGGAGTAATATTCCAATATGTACATGGACCACTTCTTCTTGGTGCATTCCTCTGTTGATGGACATTTTCGTTGCTTCCTAGTGTTGGCTATGATAAACATTGCTGGAGTGTAGGACTGCCTGCCTGTGACTTTTTGTTTTCAGTTTTATTTATTTATTTATTTAATTTTGGAAGTGTTGGGTATTCGTGAGGGCTTTCTATAGATGCAGCAAGCGGGGGCCACTCTTCATCGCGTTGTGTGGGCTTCTCACTGTCGCGGCCTCTTTTGCTCCGTAGCACAAGCTCCAGATGCGCAGGCTCAATAGTTGTGGCTCACGGGCTTAGTTGCTCCACGGCATGTGGGATCTTCCCAGACCAGGGCCCGAACCCGTGTCCCCTGCGTTGGCAGGCAGATTCTCAACCACTACGCCACCAAGGAAACCCCCAGCATGTGACTTTTAGATTCTCATTTTCTCAGGGTATAGGCCCAGCAGTGGCTGTGATTGACTGAGTGGTAGCTCAAAGTTTCCCTTTTAAAAGCACCTCCATTGTGTTTTCATTAGTGGCTCTTACCAGGTCCCCATTAGAACCGAGGGTACGCATTTCTCCAAAATCCCTTCAGCATGTATTGTTTGCAGCTTTTTACTAATGACCATTCTGACCGCTGTGAGCTGATAGGGTTTTGTAATTCGGGTTTGCATGTCTTTAAAAATTCCTAAAATACATGATTTTTCCATGCCTTTTCCTTTTCTGTTAAAAAAGAAAGAAAGAAAATAGTGTGAGTACAATATGCGTCTTGAAATTGTCTTCTCGGAAGTTTGCACTCTTTTGAAGTTTTTGGTCGATTTTTGACCCCAGGATTTTCTTGGAGGGCAGGTGTCATTTACAGAACTGCAAGTTTGGTGACTATTCAGTGACCTTTAGCAATGGGTTTAAAGCTGCTGTTGTGGGAACCGGCCACAAGGAGGCAGCATTTCTCCATTCCCAAATCTGGGTACTAGGGCAGCAGAGCCTTAATGGAAGTGGTGTTGTAGGTTGTAAATTAGAATGCAATGTGCCAGGAAAAAGCCCTTTCAGTTTATGTCTCATTACTTCTGGTTCGTACTTTCACCTTAATTTTTATTTTTTATCACAGCAAATTTGTTTACAATGTTTTGTGTGTTCTAGGTGTGCAAGATATGGTTCTTTCACACATATACATATATCTATTCTTCTTCGCATCCTTTTCCCATGTAGGTTATGACACAATGTTGAGTAGTGTTCTCTTGGTGTTCCGTAGGTCTTTGGTGATTATATATTTCACATGTGTTTGTACATCTCTGTTATGCCCAGTGTCGTAACGTATCCAATCCTCACACCTTTCCATTTGGTGAACCATAAGTTTGTTTAATGAATCTGTGATTGCCTTTCTCTGTGGAAATATCTTCATTGGTATCAGTTTTTAGGTAACACCTTTAAGTGATATGATAGGACATGTGTCTTTCGCTTTCTCACTTACCACAAGTTGCGTGATTACTTGTAGACTCACCTATGGTGCTGCAAATGGCATTTTTTCGTTTTTTTGCTAGCTAATATTCCATCTCGACATGTAGCAGTTCTTCTATGTCCACCCATCTGTTGGTGAACTTTTTGGTTACTTCCATATCTTGGATAGAGTAATACGGTGCAGTGCAGATTTGCCAGCCTCTGTCTTTCCAATTCTGTCTTCTTAGGTTCTAGGTCCAGGAATGGGCCTGGTGGATCATTTGGTAGCTCAATGTTTACCTTTTAAAGGCTCCTCCATTCTTTTCTCATTAGTGGCTCTTTCCAGGTTTCGTCCCTCTTAAAGTGGAGGGTATGCATTTCTCCACAAGACCTTCAACATTTATTGTTTATAGTTGACTTGCTGATGGTTCTTCTGACTGGTGTGAGCTGATACCTCTTTGTGGTTGAATTTGCATGTGTCTCATAATCCGTTGAAATTGAGCTTTAAGGCATGTCCTTTTTATTTTTCAAAGTGTGACTACAGCTTAGTTCTTCAAAGTGTTTTCTTCAATTATGTGTCGCAATTTGAAATGTTCTGGCCATTCCCTCCCTCAAGAAATTTTGAGGGCAGGTTTCAGTTACAGCCCTGCAGTAGTTGTTCAAATGAAGTGACCATTAGCACAGGCTTTAAAGCTGCTTTTGCAGGTAATGGACAGAGGGCGGAATCCTTTCTACGTAGCCCACTCTGGAAACTAGGGAAACAGACCTCCTGGCTAGTGGTGTTCCTCGCTTATAAATTAGAGTGGAATGTGCCCGGAAAACCCCACAAAAGCTGATGTCTCTTACTTTCATTTGTTATTTAATTTTAATTTATATATTTTATTGGAGTAATATTCCAATATGTACATGGACCACTTCTTCTTGGTGCATTCCTCTGTTGATGGACATTTTCGTTGCTTCCAAGTGTTGGCTATGATAAACATTGCTGGAGTGTAGGACTGCCTGCCTGTGACTTTTTGTTTTCAGTTTTATTTATTTATTTATTTAATTTTGGATGTGTTGGGTCTTTGTGAGGGCTTTCTCTAGTTGCAGCAAGCGGGGGCCACTCTTCATCGCGTTTTGCGAGCTTCTCACTTTCGCGGCCTCTGTTGCTCCGGAGCACAAGCTCCTGACGCGCAGGCTCAATAGTTGTGGCTCACGAGCTTAGTTGCTCCGTGGCACGTGGGATCTTCCCAGACCAGGGCCCGAACCTGTGTCCCCTGCGTTGGCAGGCAGATTCTCCACCACTACGCCACCAAGGAAACCCCCAGCATGTGACTTTTAGATTCTCATTTTCTCAGGGTATAGGCCCAGCAGTGGCTGTGATTGAGTGGTAGCTCAAAGGTTCCCTTTTAAAAGCACCTCCATTGTGTTTTCATTAGTGGCTCTTACCAGGTCCCCATTAGAACCGAGGGTACGCATTTCTCCAAAATCCCTTCAGCATGTATTGTTTGCAGCTTTTTACTAATGACCATTCTGACCGCTGTGAGCTGATAGGGTTTTGTAATTCGGGTTTGCATGTCTTTAAAAATTCCTAAAATACATGATTTTTCCACGCCTTTTCCTTTTCTGTTAAAAAAGAAAGAAAGAAAATAGTGTGAGTACAATATGCGTCTTGAAATTGTCTTCTCGGAAGATTGCCCTCTTTTGAAGTTTTTGGTCGATTTTTGACCCCAGGATTTTCTTGGAGGGCAGGTGTCATTTACAGAACTGCAAGTTTGGTGACTATTCAGTGACCTTTAGCAATGGGTTTAAAGCTGCTGTTGTGGGAACCGGCCACAAGGAGGCAGCATTTCTCCATTCCCAAATCTGGGTACTAGGGCAGCAGAGCCTTAATGGAAGTGGTGTTGTAGGTTGTAAATTAGAATGGAATGTGCCAGGAAAAAGCCCTTTCAGTTTATGTCTCATTACTTCTGGTTCGTATTTTTACCTTAATTTTTATTTTTTATCACAGCAAATTTGTTTACAATGTTTTGTGTGTTCTAGGTGTTGAAGATGTGGTTCTTTCACACATATACATATATCTATTCTTCTTCGGATCCTTTTCCCATGTAGGTTATGACACAATGTTGAGTAGTGTTCTCTTGGTGTTCCGTAGGTCTTTGGTGATTATATATTTCACATGTGTTTGTATATCTCTGTTAAGCCCAATGTCGTAACGTATCCAATCCTCACACCTTTCCATTTGGTGAACCATAAGATTGTTTAATGAATCTGTGATTGCCTTTCTCTGTGGAAATATCTTCATTGGTATCATTTTTTAGGTAACACCTCTAAGTGATATGATAGGACATGTGTCTTTCACTTTCTCACTTACCACAAGTTGCGTGATTAATTGTAGACTGACCTATGGTGCTGCAAATGGCATTGTTTCATTTTTTCGCTAGCTAATATTCCATCTCGACATGTAGCAGTTCTTCTATGTCCACCCAACTGTTGGTGAACTTTTTGGTTACTTCCATACCTTGGCTAGCGTAATACTGTGCAATGCAGATTTGCCTGCCTGTGTCATTCCAATTCTGTCTTCTTAGGTTCTAGGTCCAGGAATGGGCCTGCTGGATCATTTGGTAGCTCAATGTTTACCTTTTAAAGGCACCTCCATTCTGTTCTCATTAGTGGCTCTTTCCGGCTTCGTCCCTCTTAAAGTGGAGGGTATGCATTTCTCCACAACATCTTTAGCATTTATTGTTTATAGTTGACTTGCTGATGGTTATTCTGAAGGGTGTGAGCTGATACCTCTTTGTGGTTGAATTTGCATGTGTCTCATAATCCGTTGAAATTGAGTTTTAAGACATGTCCTTTTTATTTTTTAAAGTGTGATTACAGCTTAGTTCTTCAAAGTGTTTTCTTAAAGTATGTGCCACAATTTGAAATGTTCTGGCCATTCCCTCCCTCAAGAAATTTTGAGGGTAGGTTTCAGTTACAGCCCTGCAGTAGTTGTTCAAATGAAGTGACCATTAGCACAGGCTTTAAAGCTGCTTTTGCAGGTAATGGCCAGAGGGCGGCATCCTTTCTACGTTGCCCACTCTGGAAACTAGGGAAACAGACCTCCCGGCCAGTGGTGTTCCTGGCTTATAAATTAGAGTGGAATGTGCCCGGATAAACCCACAAAAGCTGATGTCTCTTACTTTCATTTGTTATTTAATTTTAATTTATATGTTTTATTGGAGTAATATTCCAATATGTACATGGACCACTTCTTCTTGGTGCATTCCTCTGTTGATGGACATTTTCGTTGCTTCCTAGTGTTGGCTATGATAAACATTGCTGGAGTGTAGGACTGCCTGCCTGTGACTTTTTGTTTTCAGTTTTATTTATTTATTTATTTAATTTTGGAAGTGTTGGGTATTCGTGAGGGCTTTCTATAGATGCAGCAAGCGGGGGCCACTCTTCATCGCGTTGTGTGGGCTTCTCACTGTCGCGGCCTCTTTTGCTCCGTAGCACAAGCTCCAGATGCGCAGGCTCAATAGTTGTGGCTCACGGGCTTAATTGCTCCACGGCATGTGGGATCTTCCCAGACCAGGGCCCGAACCCGTGTCCCCTGCGTTGGCAGGCAGATTCTCAACCACTACGCCACCAAGGAAACCCCCAGCATGTGACTTTTAGATTCTCATTTTCTCAGGGTATAGGCCCAGCAGTGGCTGTGATTGACTGAGTGGTAGCTCAAAGTTTCCCTTTTAAAAGCACCTCCATTGTGTTTTCATTAGTGGCTCTTACCAGGTCCCCATTAGAACCGAGGGTACGCATTTCTCCAAAATCCCTTCAGCATGTATTGTTTGCAGCTTTTTACTAATGACCATTCTGACCGCTGTGAGCTGATAGGGTTTTGTAATTCGGGTTTGCATGTCTTTAAAAATTCCTAAAATACATGATTTTTCCATGCCTTTTCCTTTTCTGTTAAAAAAGAAAGAAAGAAAATAGTGTGAGTACAATATGCGTCTTGAAATTGTCTTCTCGGAAGTTTGCACTCTTTTGAAGTTTTTGGTCGATTTTTGACCCCAGGATTTTCTTGGAGGGCAGGTGTCATTTACAGAACTGCAAGTTTGGTGACTATTCAGTGACCTTTAGCAATGGGTTTAAAGCTGCTGTTGTGGGAACCGGCCACAAGGAGGCAGCATTTCTCCATTCCCAAATCTGGGTACTAGGGCAGCAGAGCCTTAATGGAAGTGGTGTTGTAGGTTGTAAATTAGAATGCAATGTGCCAGGAAAAAGCCCTTTCAGTTTATGTCTCATTACTTCTGGTTCGTACTTTCACCTTAATTTTTATTTTTTATCACAGCAAATTTGTTTACAATGTTTTGTGTGTTCTAGGTGTGCAAGATATGGTTCTTTCACACATATACATATATCTATTCTTCTTCGCATCCTTTTCCCATGTAGGTTATGACACAATGTTGAGTAGTGTTCTCTTGGTGTTCCGTAGGTCTTTGGTGATTATATATTTCACATGTGTTTGTACATCTCTGTTATGCCCAGTGTCGTAACGTATCCAATCCTCACACCTTTCCATTTGGTGAACCATAAGTTTGTTTAATGAATCTGTGATTGCCTTTCTCTGTGGAAATATCTTCATTGGTATCAGTTTTTAGGTAACACCTTTAAGTGATATGATAGGACATGTGTCTTTCGCTTTCTCACTTACCACAAGTTGCGTGATTACTTGTAGACTCACCTATGGTGCTGCAAATGGCATTTTTTCGTTTTTTTGCTAGCTAATATTCCATCTCGACATGTAGCAGTTCTTCTATGTCCACCCATCTGTTGGTGAACTTTTTGGTTACTTCCATATCTTGGATAGAGTAATACGGTGCAGTGCAGATTTGCCAGCCTCTGTCTTTCCAATTCTGTCTTCTTAGGTTCTAGGTCCAGGAATGGGCCTGGTGGATCATTTGGTAGCTCAATGTTTACCTTTTAAAGGCTCCTCCATTCTTTTCTCATTAGTGGCTCTTTCCAGGTTTCGTCCCTCTTAAAGTGGAGGGTATGCATTTCTCCACAAGACCTTCAACATTTATTGTTTATAGTTGACTTGCTGATGGTTCTTCTGACTGGTGTGAGCTGATACCTCTTTGTGGTTGAATTTGCATGTGTCTCATAATCCGTTGAAATTGAGCTTTAAGGCATGTCCTTTTTATTTTTCAAAGTGTGACTACAGCTTAGTTCTTCAAAGTGTTTTCTTCAATTATGTGTCGCAATTTGAAATGTTCTGGCCATTCCCTCCCTCAAGAAATTTTGAGGGCAGGTTTCAGTTACAGCCCTGCAGTAGTTGTTCAAATGAAGTGACCATTAGCACAGGCTTTAAAGCTGCTTTTGCAGGTAATGGACAGAGGGCGGAATCCTTTCTACGTAGCCCACTCTGGAAACTAGGGAAACAGACCTCCTGGCTAGTGGTGTTCCTCGCTTATAAATTAGAGTGGAATGTGCCCGGAAAACCCCACAAAAGCTGATGTCTCTTACTTTCATTTGTTATTTAATTTTAATTTATATATTTTATTGGAGTAATATTCCAATATGTACATGGACCACTTCTTCTTGGTGCATTCCTCTGTTGATGGACATTTTCGTTGCTTCCAAGTGTTGGCTATGATAAACATTGCTGGAGTGTAGGACTGCCTGCCTGTGACTTTTTGTTTTCAGTTTTATTTATTTATTTATTTAATTTTGGATGTGTTGGGTCTTTGTGAGGGCTTTCTCTAGTTGCAGCAAGCGGGGGCCACTCTTCATCGCGTTTTGCGAGCTTCTCACTTTCGCGGCCTCTGTTGCTCCGGAGCACAAGCTCCTGACGCGCAGGCTCAATAGTTGTGGCTCACGAGCTTAGTTGCTCCGTGGCACGTGGGATCTTCCCAGACCAGGGCCCGAACCTGTGTCCCCTGCGTTGGCAGGCAGATTCTCCACCACTACGCCACCAAGGAAACCCCCAGCATGTGACTTTTAGATTCTCATTTTCTCAGGGTATAGGCCCAGCAGTGGCTGTGATTGAGTGGTAGCTCAAAGTTTCCCTTTTAAAAGCACCTCCATTGTGTTTTCATTAGTGGCTCTTACCAGGTCCCCATTAGAACCGAGGGTACGCATTTCTCCAAAATCCCTTCAGCATGTATTGTTTGCAGCTTTTTACTAATGACCATTCTGACCGCTGTGAGCTGATAGGGTTTTGTAATTCGGGTTTGCATGTCTTTAAAAATTCCTAAAATACATGATTTTTCCACGCCTTTTCCTTTTCTGTTAAAAAAGAAAGAAAGAAAATAGTGTGAGTACAATATGCGTCTTGAAATTGTCTTCTCGGAAGATTGCCCTCTTTTGAAGTTTTTGGTCGATTTTTGACCCCAGGATTTTCTTGGAGGGCAGGTGTCATTTACAGAACTGCAAGTTTGGTGACTATTCAGTGACCTTTAGCAATGGGTTTAAAGCTGCTGTTGTGGGAACCGGCCACAAGGAGGCAGCATTTCTCCATTCCCAAATCTGGGTACTAGGGCAGCAGAGCCTTAATGGAAGTGGTGTTGTAGGTTGTAAATTAGAATGGAATGTGCCAGGAAAAAGCCCTTTCAGTTTATGTCTCATTACTTCTGGTTCGTATTTTTACCTTAATTTTTATTTTTTATCACAGCAAATTTGTTTACAATGTTTTGTGTGTTCTAGGTGTGCAAGATGTGGTTCTTTCACACATATACATATATCTATTCTTCTTCGGATCCTTTTCCCATGTAGGTTATGACACAATGTTGAGTAGTGTTCTCTTGGTGTTCCGTAGGTCTTTGGTGATTATATATTTCACATGTGTTTGTATATCTCTGTTAAGCCCAATGTCGTAACGTATCCAATCCTCACACCTTTCCATTTGGTGAACCATAAGATTGTTTAATGAATCTGTGATTGCCTTTCTCTGTGGAAATATCTTCATTGGTATCATTTTTTAGGTAACACCTCTAAGTGATATGATAGGACATGTGTCTTTCACTTTCTCACTTACCACAAGTTGCGTGATTAATTGTAGACTGACCTATGGTGCTGCAAATGGCATTGTTTCATTTTTTCGCTAGCTAATATTCCATCTCGACATGTAGCAGTTCTTCTATGTCCACCCAACTGTTGGTGAACTTTTTGGTTACTTCCATACCTTGGCTAGCGTAATACTGTGCAATGCAGATTTGCCTGCCTGTGTCATTCCAATTCTGTCTTCTTAGGTTCTAGGTCCAGGAATGGGCCTGCTGGATCATTTGGTAGCTCAATGTTTACCTTTTAAAGGCACCTCCATTCTGTTCTCATTAGTGGCTCTTTCCGGCTTCGTCCCTCTTAAAGTGGAGGGTATGCATTTCTCCACAACATCTTTAGCATTTATTGTTTATAGTTGACTTGCTGATGGTTATTCTGAAGGGTGTGAGCTGATACCTCTTTGTGGTTGAATTTGCATGTGTCTCATAATCCGTTGAAATTGAGTTTTAAGACATGTCCTTTTTATTTTTTAAAGTGTGATTACAGCTTAGTTCTTCAAAGTGTTTTCTTAAAGTATGTGCCACAATTTGAAATGTTCTGGCCATTCCCTCCCTCAAGAAATTTTGAGGGTAGGTTTCAGTTACAGCCCTGCAGTAGTTGTTCAAATGAAGTGACCATTAGCACAGGCTTTAAAGCTGCTTTTGCAGGTAATGGCCAGAGGGCGGCATCCTTTCTACGTTGCCCACTCTGGAAACTAGGGAAACAGACCTCCCGGCCAGTGGTGTTCCTGGCTTATAAATTAGAGTGGAATGTGCCCGGATAAACCCACAAAAGCTGATGTCTCTTACTTTCATTTGTTATTTAATTTTAATTTATATGTTTTATTGGAGTAATATTCCAATATGTACATGGACCACTTCTTCTTGGTGCATTCCTCTGTTGATGGACATTTTCGTTGCTTCCTAGTGTTGGCTATGATAAACATTGCTGGAGTGTAGGACTGCCTGCCTGTGACTTTTTGTTTTCAGTTTTATTTATTTATTTATTTAATTTTGGAAGTGTTGGGTATTCGTGAGGGCTTTCTATAGATGCAGCAAGCGGGGGCCACTCTTCATCGCGTTGTGTGGGCTTCTCACTGTCGCGGCCTCTTTTGCTCCGTAGCACAAGCTCCAGATGCGCAGGCTCAATAGTTGTGGCTCACGGGCTTAGTTGCTCCACGGCATGTGGGATCTTCCCAGACCAGGGCCCGAACCCGTGTCCCCTGCGTTGGCAGGCAGATTCTCAACCACTACGCCACCAAGGAAACCCCCAGCATGTGACTTTTAGATTCTCATTTTCTCAGGGTATAGGCCCAGCAGTGGCTGTGATTGACTGAGTGGTAGCTCAAAGTTTCCCTTTTAAAAGCACCTCCATTGTGTTTTCATTAGTGGCTCTTACCAGGTCCCCATTAGAACCGAGGGTACGCATTTCTCCAAAATCCCTTCAGCATGTATTGTTTGCAGCTTTTTACTAATGACCATTCTGACCGCTGTGAGCTGATAGGGTTTTGTAATTCGGGTTTGCATGTCTTTAAAAATTCCTAAAATACATGATTTTTCCATGCCTTTTCCTTTTCTGTTAAAAAAGAAAGAAAGAAAATAGTGTGAGTACAATATGCGTCTTGAAATTGTCTTCTCGGAAGTTTGCACTCTTTTGAAGTTTTTGGTCGATTTTTGACCCCAGGATTTTCTTGGAGGGCAGGTGTCATTTACAGAACTGCAAGTTTGGTGACTATTCAGTGACCTTTAGCAATGGGTTTAAAGCTGCTGTTGTGGGAACCGGCCACAAGGAGGCAGCATTTCTCCATTCCCAAATCTGGGTACTAGGGCAGCAGAGCCTTAATGGAAGTGGTGTTGTAGGTTGTAAATTAGAATGCAATGTGCCAGGAAAAAGCCCTTTCAGTTTATGTCTCATTACTTCTGGTTCGTACTTTCACCTTAATTTTTATTTTTTATCACAGCAAATTTGTTTACAATGTTTTGTGTGTTCTAGGTGTGCAAGATATGGTTCTTTCACACATATACATATATCTATTCTTCTTCGCATCCTTTTCCCATGTAGGTTATGACACAATGTTGAGTAGTGTTCTCTTGGTGTTCCGTAGGTCTTTGGTGATTATATATTTCACATGTGTTTGTACATCTCTGTTACGCCCAGTGTCGTAACGTATCCAATCCTCACACCTTTCCATTTGGTGAACCAAAAGTTTGTTTAATGAATCTGTGATTGCCTTTCTCTGTGGAAATATCTTCATTGGTATCAGTTTTTAGGTAACACCTTTAAGTGATATGATAGGACATGTGTCTTTCGCTTTCTCACTTACCACAAGTTGCGTGATTACTTGTAGACTCACCTATGGTGCTGCAAATGGCATTTTTTCGTTTTTTTGCTAGCTAATATTCCATCTCGACATGTAGCAGTTCTTCTATGCCCACCCATCTGTTGGTGAACTTTTTGGTTACTTCCATATCTTGGATAGAGTAATACGGTGCAGTGCAGATTTGCCAGCCTCTGTCTTTCCAATTCTGTCTTCTTAGGTTCTAGGTCCAGGAATGGGCCTGGTGGATCATTTGGTAGCTCAATGTTTACCTTTTAAAGGCTCCTCCATTCTTTTCTCATTAGTGGCTCTTTCCAGGTTTCGTCCCTCTTAAAGTGGAGGGTATGCATTTCTCCACAAGACCTTCAACATTTATTGTTTATAGTTGACTTGCTGATGGTTCTTCTGACTGGTGTGAGCTGATACCTCTTTGTGGTTGAATTTGCATGTGTCTCATAATCCGTTGAAATTGAGCTTTAAGGCATGTCCTTTTTATTTTTCAAAGTGTGACTACAGCTTAGTTCTTCAAAGTGTTTTCTTCAATTATGTGTCGCAATTTGAAATGTTCTGGCCATTCCCTCCCTCAAGAAATTTTGAGGGCAGGTTTCAGTTACAGCCCTGCAGTAGTTGTTCAAATGAAGTGACCATTAGCACAGGCTTTAAAGCTGCTTTTGCAGGTAATGGACAGAGGGCGGAATCCTTTCTACGTAGCCCACTCTGGAAACTAGGGAAACAGACCTCCTGGCTAGTGGTGTTCCTCGCTTATAAATTAGAGTGGAATGTGCCCGGAAAACCCCACAAAAGCTGATGTCTCTTACTTTCATTTGTTATTTAATTTTAATTTATATATTTTATTGGAGTAATATTCCAATATGTACATGGACCACTTCTTCTTGGTGCATTCCTCTGTTGATGGACATTTTCGTTGCTTCCAAGTGTTGGCTATGATAAACATTGCTGGAGTGTAGGACTGCCTGCCTGTGACTTTTTGTTTTCAGTTTTATTTATTTATTTATTTAATTTTGGATGTGTTGGGTCTTTGTGAGGGCTTTCTCTAGTTGCAGCAAGCGGGGGCCACTCTTCATCGCGTTTTGCGAGCTTCTCACTTTCGCGGCCTCTGTTGCTCCGGAGCACAAGCTCCTGACGCGCAGGCTCAATAGTTGTGGCTCACGAGCTTAGTTGCTCCGTGGCACGTGGGATCTTCCCAGACCAGGGCCCGAACCCGTGTCCCCTGCATTGGCAGGCAGATTCTCCACCACTACGCCACCAAGGAAACCCCCAGCATGTGACTTTTAGATTCTCATTTTCTCAGGGTATAGGCCCAGCAGTGGCTGTGATTGAGTGGTAGCTCAAAGTTTCCCTTTTAAAAGCACCTCCATTGTGTTTTCATTAGTGGCTCTTACCAGGTCCCCATTAGAACCGAGGGTACGCATTTCTCCAAAATCCCTTCAGCATGTATTGTTTGCAGCTTTTTACTAATGACCATTCTGACCGCTGTGAGCTGATAGGGTTTTGTAATTCGGGTTTGCATGTCTTTAAAAATTCCTAAAATACATGATTTTTCCACGCCTTTTCCTTTTCTGTTAAAAAAGAAAGAAAGAAAATAGTGTGAGTACAATATGCGTCTTGAAATTGTCTTCTCGGAAGATTGCCCTCTTTTGAAGTTTTTGGTCGATTTTTGACCCCAGGATTTTCTTGGAGGGCAGGTGTCATTTACAGAACTGCAAGTTTGGTGACTATTCAGTGACCTTTAGCAATGGGTTTAAAGCTGCTGTTGTGGGAACCGGCCACAAGGAGGCAGCATTTCTCCATTCCCAAATCTGGGTACTAGGGCAGCAGAGCCTTAATGGAAGTGGTGTTGTAGGTTGTAAATTAGAATGGAATGTGCCAGGAAAAAGCCCTTTCAGTTTATGTCTCATTACTTCTGGTTCGTATTTTTACCTTAATTTTTATTTTTTATCACAGCAAATTTGTTTACAATGTTTTGTGTGTTCTAGGTGTGCAAGATGTGGTTCTTTCACACATATACATATATCTATTCTTCTTCGGATCCTTTTCCCATGTAGGTTATGACACAATGTTGAGTAGTGTTCTCTTGGTGTTCCGTAGGTCTTTGGTGATTATATATTTCACATGTGTTTGTATATCTCTGTTAAGCCCAATGTCGTAACGTATCCAATCCTCACACCTTTCCATTTGGTGAACCATAAGATTGTTTAATGAATCTGTGATTGCCTTTCTCTGTGGAAATATCTTCATTGGTATCAGTTTTTAGGTAACACCTCTAAGTGATATGATAGGACATGTGTCTTTCACTTTCTCACTTACCACAAGTTGCGTGATTAATTGTAGACTGACCTATGGTGCTGCAAATGGCATTGTTTCATTTTTTCGCTAGCTAATATTCCATCTCGACATGTAGCAGTTCTTCTATGTCCACCCAACTGTTGGTGAACTTTTTGGTTACTTCCATACCTTGGCTAGCGTAATACTGTGCAATGCAGATTTGCCTGCCTGTGTCATTCCAATTCTGTCTTCTTAGGTTCTAGGTCCAGGAATGGGCCTGCTGGATCATTTGGTAGCTCAATGTTTACCTTTTAAAGGCACCTCCATTCTGTTCTCATTAGTGGCTCTTTCCGGCTTCGTCCCTCTTAAAGTGGAGGGTATGCATTTCTCCACAACATCTTTAGCATTTATTGTTTATAGTTGACTTGCTGATGGTTATTCTGAAGGGTGTGAGCTGATACCTCTTTGTGGTTGAATTTGCATGTGTCTCATAATCCGTTGAAATTGAGTTTTAAGACATGTCCTTTTTATTTTTTAAAGTGTGATTACAGCTTAGTTCTTCAAAGTGTTTTCTTAAAGTATGTGCCACAATTTGAAATGTTCTGGCCATTCCCTCCCTCAAGAAATTTTGAGGGTAGGTTTCAGTTACAGCCCTGCAGTAGTTGTTCAAATGAAGTGACCATTAGCACAGGCTTTAAAGCTGCTTTTGCAGGTAATGGCCAGAGGGCGGCATCCTTTCTACGTTGCCCACTCTGGAAACTAGGGAAACAGACCTCCCGGCCAGTGGTGTTCCTGGCTTATAAATTAGAGTGGAATGTGCCCGGATAAACCCACAAAAGCTGATGTCTCTTACTTTCATTTGTTATTTAATTTTAATTTATATGTTTTATTGGAGTAATATTCCAATATGTACATGGACCACTTCTTCATGGTGCATTCCTCTGTTGATGGACATTTTCGTTGCTTCCTAGTGTTGCCTATGATAAACATTGCTGGAGTGTAGGACTGCCTGCCTGTGACTTTTTGTTTTCAGTTTTATTTATTTATTTATTTAATTTTGGAAGTGTTGGGTATTCGTGAGGGCTTTCTATAGATGCAGCAAGCGGGGGCCACTCTTCATCGCGTTGTGTGGGCTTCTCACTGTCGCGGCCTCTTTTGCTCCGTAGCACAAGCTCCAGACGCGCAGGCTCAATAGTTGTGGCTCACGGGCTTAGTTGCTCCACGGCATGTGGGATCTTCCCAGACCAGGGCCCGAACCCGTGTCCCCTGCGTTGGCAGGCAGATTCTCAACCACTACGCCACCAAGGAAACCCCCAGCATGTGACTTTTAGATTCTCATTTTCTCAGGGTATAGGCCCAGCAGTGGCTGTGATTGACTGAGTGGTAGCTCAAAGTTTCCCTTTTAAAAGCACCTCCATTGTGTTTTCATTAGTGGCTCTTACCAGGTCCCCATTAGAACCGAGGGTACGCATTTCTCCAAAATCCCTTCAGCATGTATTGTTTGCAGCTTTTTACTAATGACCATTCTGACCGCTGTGAGCTGATAGGGTTTTGTAATTCGGGTTTGCATGTCTTTAAAAATTCCTAAAATACATGATTTTTCCACGCCTTTTCCTTTTCTGTTAAAAAAGAAAGAAAGAAAATAGTGTGAGTACAATATGCGTCTTGAAATTGTCTTCTCGGAAGTTTGCACTCTTTTGAAGTTTTTGGTCGATTTTTGACCCCAGGATTTTCTTGGAGGGCAGGTGTCATTTACAGAACTGCAAGTTTGGTGACTATTCAGTGACCTTTAGCAATGGGTTTAAAGCTGCTGTTGTGGGAACCGGCCACAAGGAGGCAGCATTTCTCCATTCCCAAATCTGGGTACTAGGGCAGCAGAGCCTTAATGGAAGTGGTGTTGTAGGTTGTAAATTAGAATGCAATGTGCCAGGAAAAAGCCCTTTCAGTTTATGTCTCATTACTTCTGGTTCGTACTTTCACCTTAATTTTTATTTTTTATCACAGCAAATTTGTTTACAATGTTTTGTGTGTTCTAGGTGTGCAAGATATGGTTCTTTCACACATATACATATATCTATTCTTCTTCGCATCCTTTTCCCATGTAGGTTATGACACAATGTTGAGTAGTGTTCTCTTGGTGTTCCGTAGGTCTTTGGTGATTATATATTTCACATGTGTTTGTACATCTCTGTTACGCCCAGTGTCGTAACGTATCCAATCCTCACACCTTTCCATTTGGTGAACCATAAGTTTGTTTAATGAATCTGTGATTGCCTTTCTCTGTGGAAATATCTTCATTGGTATCAGTTTTTAGGTAACACCTTTAAGTGATATGATAGGACATGTGTCTTTCGCTTTCTCACTTACCACAAGTTGCGTGATTACTTGTAGACTCACCTATGGTGCTGCAAATGGCATTTTTTCGTTTTTTTGCTAGCTAATATTCCATCTCGACATGTAGCAGTTCTTCTATGTCCACCCATCTGTTGGTGAACTTTTTGGTTACTTCCATATCTTGGATAGAGTAATACGGTGCAGTGCAGATTTGCCAGCCTCTGTCTTTCCAATTCTGTCTTCTTAGGTTCTAGGTCCAGGAATGGGCCTGGTGGATCATTTGGTAGCTCAATGTTTACCTTTTAAAGGCTCCTCCATTCTTTTCTCATTAGTGGCTCTTTCCAGGTTTCGTCCCTCTTAAAGTGGAGGGTATGCATTTCTCCACAAGACCTTCAACATTTATTGTTTATAGTTGACTTGCTGATGGTTCTTCTGACTGGTGTGAGCTGATACCTCTTTGTGGTTGAATTTGCATGTGTCTCATAATCCGTTGAAATTGAGCTTTAAGGCATGTCCTTTTTATTTTTCAAAGTGTGACTACAGCTTAGTTCTTCAAAGTGTTTTCTTCAATTATGTGTCACAATTTGAAATGTTCTGGCCATTCCCTCCCTCAAGAAATTTTGAGGGCAGGTTTCAGTTACAGCCCTGCAGTAGTTGTTCAAATGAAGTGACCATTAGCACAGGCTTTAAAGCTGCTTTTGCAGGTAATGGACAGAGGGCGGAATCCTTTCTACGTAGCCCACTCTGGAAACTAGGGAAACAGACCTCCTGGCTAGTGGTGTTCCTCGCTTATAAATTAGAGTGGAATGTGCCCGGAAAACCCCACAAAAGCTGATGTCTCTTACTTTCATTTGTTATTTAATTTTAATTTATATATTTTATTGGAGTAATATTCCAATATGTACATGGACCACTTCTTCTTGGTGCATTCCTCTGTTGATGGACATTTTCGTTGCTTCCAAGTGTTGGCTATGATAAACTTTGCTGGAGTGTAGGACTGCCTGCCTGTGACTTTTTGTTTTCAGTTTTATTTATTTATTTATTTAATTTTGGATGTGTTGGGTCTTTGTGAGGGCTTTCTCTAGTTGCAGCAAGCGGGGGCCACTCTTCATCGCGTTTTGTGAGCTTCTCACTTTCGCGGCCTCTGTTGCTCCGGAGCACAAGCTCCTGACGCGCAGGCTCAATAGTTGTGGCTCACGAGCTTAGTTGCTCCGTGGCACGTGGGATCTTCCCAGACCAGGGCCCGAACCTGTGTCCCCTGCGTTGGCAGGCAGATTCTCCACCACTACGCCACCAAGGAAACCCCCAGCATGTGACTTTTAGATTCTCATTTTCTCAGGGTATAGGCCCAGCAGTGGCTGTGATTGAGTGGTAGCTCAAAGTTTCCCTGTTAAAAGCACCTCCATTGTGTTTTCATTAGTGGCTCTTACCAGGTCCCCATTAGAACCGAGGGTACGCATTTCTCCAAA
The DNA here is from genome assembly GCF_028023285.1 of Balaenoptera ricei. Lineage (NCBI taxonomy): Eukaryota > Metazoa > Chordata > Mammalia > Artiodactyla > Balaenopteridae > Balaenoptera > Balaenoptera ricei. The sequence continues at coordinate 53,434,386 of NC_082642.1, forward strand.
ATCCCTTCAGCATGTATTGTTTGCAGCTTTTTACTAATGACCATTCTGACCGCTGTGAGCTGATAGGGTTTTGTAATTCGGGTTTGCATGTCTTTAAAAATTCCTAAAATACATGATTTTTCCACGCCTTTTCCTTTTCTGTTAAAAAAGAAAGAAAGAAAATAGTGTGAGTACAATATGCGTCTTGAAATTGTCTTCTCGGAAGATTGCCCTCTTTTGAAGTTTTTGGTCGATTTTTGACCCCAGGATTTTCTTGGAGGGCAGGTGTCATTTACAGAACTGCAAGTTTGGTGACTATTCAGTGACCTTTAGCAATGGGTTTAAAGCTGCTGTTGTGGGAACCGGCCACAAGGAGGCAGCATTTCTCCATTCCCAAATCTGGGTACTAGGGCAGCAGAGCCTTAATGGAAGTGGTGTTGTAGGTTGTAAATTAGAATGGAATGTGCCAGGAAAAAGCCCTTTCAGTTTATGTCTCATTACTTCTGGTTCGTATTTTTACCTTAATTTTTATTTTTTATCACAGCAAATTTGTTTACAATGTTTTGTGTGTTCTAGGTGTGCAAGATGTGGTTCTTTCACACATATACATATATCTATTCTTCTTCGGATCCTTTTCCCATGTAGGTTATGACACAATGTTGAGTAGTGTTCTCTTGGTGTTCCGTAGGTCTTTGGTGATTATATATTTCACATGTGTTTGTATATCTCTGTTAAGCCCAATGTCGTAACGTATCCAATCCTCACACCTTTCCATTTGGTGAACCATAAGATTGTTTAATGAATCTGTGATTGCCTTTCTCTGTGGAAATATCTTCATTGGTATCATTTTTTAGGTAACACCTCTAAGTGATATGATAGGACATGTGTCTTTCACTTTCTCACTTACCACAAGTTGCGTGATTAATTGTAGACTCACCTATGGTGCTGCAAATGGCATTGTTTCATTTTTTCGCTAGCTAATATTCCATCTCGACATGTAGCAGTTCTTCTATGTCCACCCAACTGTTGGTGAACTTTTTGGTTACTTCCATACCTTGGCTAGCGTAATACTGTGCAATGCAGATTTGCCTGCCTGTGTCATTCCAATTCTGTCTTCTTAGGTTCTAGGTCCAGGAATGGGCCTGCTGGATCATTTGGTAGCTCAATGTTTACCTTTTAAAGGCACCTCCATTCTGTTCTCATTAGTGGCTCTTTCCGGCTTCGTCCCTCTTAAAGTGGAGGGTATGCATTTCTCCACAACATCTTTAGCATTTATTGTTTATAGTTGACTTGCTGATGGTTATTCTGAAGGGTGTGAGCTGATACCTCTTTGTGGTTGAATTTGCATGTGTCTCATAATCCGTTGAAATTGAATTTTAAGACATGTCCTTTTTAATTTTTAAAGTGTGATTACAGCTTAGTTCTTCAAAGTGTTTTCTTAAAGTATGTGCCACAATTTGAAATGTTCTGGCCATTCCCTCCCTCAAGAAATTTTGAGGGTAGGTTTCAGTTACAGCCCTGCAGTAGTTGTTCAAATGAAGTGACCATTAGCACAGGCTTTAAAGCTGCTTTTGCAGGTAATGGCCAGAGGGCGGCATCCTTTCTACGTTGCCCACTCTGGAAACGAGGGAAACAGACCTCCCGGCCAGTGGTGTTCCTGGCTTATAAATTAGAGTGGAATGTGCCCGGATAAACCCACAAAAGCTGATGTCTCTTACTTTCATTTGTTATTTAATTTTAATTTATATGTTTTATTGGAGTAATATTCCAATATGTACATGGACCACTTCTTCATGGTGCATTCCTCTGTTGATGGACATTTTCGTTGCTTCCTAGTGTTGCCTATGATAAACATTGCTGGAGTGTAGGACTGCCTGCCTGTGACTTTTTGTTTTCAGTTTTATTTATTTATTTATTTAATTTTGGAAGTGTTGGGTATTCGTGAGGGCTTTCTATAGATGCAGCAAGCGGGGGCCACTCTTCATCGCGTTGTGTGGGCTTCTCACTGTCGCGGCCTCTTTTGCTCCGTAGCACAAGCTCCAGACGCGCAGGCTCAATAGTTGTGGCTCACGGGCTTAGTTGCTCCACGGCATGTGGGATCTTCCCAGATCAGGGCCCGAACCCGTGTCCCCTGCGTTGGCAGGCAGATTCTCAACCACTATGCCACCAAGGAAACCCCCAGCATGTGACTTTTAGATTCTCATTTTCTCAGGGTATAGGCCCAGCAGTGGCTGTGATTGACTGAGTGGTAGCTCAAAGTTTCCCTTTTAAAAGCACCTCCATTGTGTTTTCATTAGTGGCTCTTACCAGGTCCCCATTAGAACCGAGGGTACGCATTTCTCCAAAATCCCTTCAGCATGTATTGTTTGCAGCTTTTTACTAATGACCATTCTGACCGCTGTGAGCTGATAGGGTTTTGTAATTCGGGTTTGCATGTCTTTAAAAATTCCTAAAATACATGATTTTTCCACGCCTTTTCCTTTTCTGTTAAAAAAGAAAGAAAGAAAATAGTGTGAGTACAATATGCGTCTTGAAATTGTCTTCTCGGAAGTTTGCCCTCTTTTGAAGTTTTTGGTCGATTTTTGACCCCAGGATTTTCTTGGAGGGCAGGTGTCATTTACAGAACTGCAAGTTTGGTGACTATTCAGTGACCTTTAGCAATGGGTTTAAAGCTGCTGTTGTGGGAACCGGCCACAAGGAGGCAGCATTTCTCCATTCCCAAATCTGGGTACTAGGGCAGCAGAGCCTTAATGGAAGTGGTGTTGTAGGTTGTAAATTAGAATGCAATGTGCCAGGAAAAAGCCCTTTCAGTTTATGTCTCATTACTTCTGGTTCGTACTTTCACCTTAATTTTTATTTTTTATCACAGCAAATTTGTTTACAATGTTTTGTGTGTTCTAGGTGTGCAAGATATGGTTCTTTCACACATATACATATATCTATTCTTCTTCGCATCCTTTTCCCATGTAGGTTATGACACAATGTTGAGTAGTGTTCTCTTGGTGTTCCGTAGGTCTTTGGTGATTATATATTTCACATGTGTTTGTACATCTCTGTTACGCCCAGTGTCGTAACGTATCCAATCCTCACACCTTTCCATTTGGTGAACCATAAGTTTGTTTAATGAATCTGTGATTGCCTTTCTCTGTGGAAATATCTTCATTGGTATCAGTTTTTAGGTAACACCTTTAAGTGATATGATAGGACATGTGTCTTTCGCTTTCTCACTTACCACAAGTTGCGTGATTACTTGTAGACTCACCTATGGTGCTGCAAATGGCATTTTTTCGTTTTTTTGCTAGCTAATATTCCATCTCGACATGTAGCAGTTCTTCTATGTCCACCCATCTGTTGGTGAACTTTTTGGTTACTTCCATATCTTGGATAGAGTAATACGGTGCAGTGCAGATTTGCCAGCCTCTGTCTTTCCAATTCTGTCTTCTTAGGTTCTAGGTCCAGGAATGGGCCTGGTGGATCATTTGGTAGCTCAATGTTTACCTTTTAAAGGCTCCTCCATTCTTTTCTCATTAGTGGCTCTTTCCAGGTTTCGTCCCTCTTAAAGTGGAGGGTATGCATTTCTCCACAAGACCTTCAACATTTATTGTTTATAGTTGACTTGCTGATGGTTCTTCTGACTGGTGTGAGCTGATACCTCTTTGTGGTTGAATTTGCATGTGTCTCATAATCCGTTGAAATTGAGCTTTAAGGCATGTCCTTTTTATTTTTCAAAGTGTGACTACAGCTTAGTTCTTCAAAGTGTTTTCTTCAATTATGTGTCGCAATTTGAAATGTTCTGGCCATTCCCTCCCTCAAGAAATTTTGAGGGCAGGTTTCAGTTACAGCCCTGCAGTCGTTGTTCAAATGAAGTGACCATTAGCACAGGCTTTAAAGCTGCTTTTGCAGGTAATGGACAGAGGGCGGAATCCTTTCTACGTAGCCCACTCTGGAAACTAGGGAAACAGACCTCCTGGCTAGTGGTGTTCCTCGCTTATAAATTAGAGTGGAATGTGCCCGGAAAACCCCACAAAAGCTGATGTCTCTTACTTTCATTTGTTATTTAATTTTAATTTATATATTTTATTGGAGTAATATTCCAATATGTACATGGACCACTTCTTCTTGGTGCATTCCTCTGTTGATGGACATTTTCGTTGCTTCCAAGTGTTGGCTATGATAAACATTGCTGGAGTGTAGGACTGCCTGCCTGTGACTTTTTGTTTTCAGTTTTATTTATTTATTTATTTAATTTTGGATGTGTTGGGTCTTTGTGAGGGCTTTCTCTAGTTGCAGCAAGCGGGGGCCACTCTTCATCGCGTTTTGCGAGCTTCTCACTTTCGCGGCCTCTGTTGCTCCGGAGCACAAGCTCCTGACGCGCAGGCTCAATAGTTGTGGCTCACGAGCTTAGTTGCTCCGTGGCACGTGGGATCTTCCCAGACCAGGGCCCGAACCCGTGTCCCCTGCGTTGGCAGGCAGATTCTCCACCACTACGCCACCAAGGAAACCCCCAGCATGTGACTTTTAGATTCTCATTTTCTCAGGGTATAGGCCCAGCAGTGGCTGTGATTGAGTGGTAGCTCAAAGTTTCCCTTTTAAAAGCACCTCCATTGTGTTTTCATTAGTGGCTCTTACCAGGTCCGCCTTAGAACCGAGGGTACGCATTTCTCCAAAATCCCTTCAGCATGTATTGTTTGCAGCTTTTTACTAATGACCATTCTGACCGCTGTGAGCTGATAGGGTTTTGTAATTCGGGTTTGCATGTCTTTAAAAATTCCTAAAATATATGATTTTTCCACGCCTTTTCCTTTTCTGTTAAAAAAGAAAGAAAGAAAATAGTGTGCGTACAATATGCGTCTTGAAATTGTCTTCTCGGAAGATTGCCCTCTTTTGAAGTTTTTGGTCGATTTTTGACCCCAGGATTTTCTTGGAGGGCAGGTGTCACTTACAGAACTGCAAGTTTGGTGACTATTCAGTGACCTTTAGCAATGGGTTTAAAGCTGCTGTTGTGGGAACCGGCCACAAGGAGGCAGCATTTCTCCATTCCCAAATCTGGGTACTAGGGCAGCAGAGCCTTAATGGAAGTGGTGTTGTAGGTTGTAAATTAGAATGGAATGTGCCAGGAAAAAGCCCTTTCAGTTTATGTCTCATTACTTCTGGTTCGTATTTTTACCTTAATTTTTATTTTTTATCACAGCAAATTTGTTTACAATGTTTTGTGTGTTCTAGGTGTGCAAGATGTGGTTCTTTCACACATATACATATATCTATTCTTCTTCGGATCCTTTTCCCATGTAGGTTATGACACAATGTTGAGTAGTGTTCTCTTGGTGTTCCGTAGGTCTTTGGTGATTATATATTTCACATGTGTTTGTATATCTCTGTTAAGCCCAATGTCGTAACGTATCCAATCCTCACACCTTTCCATTTGGTGAACCATAAGATTGTTTAATGAATCTGTGATTGCCTTTCTCTGTGGAAATATCTTCATTGGTATCAGTTTTTAGGTAACACCTCTAAGTGATATGATAGGACATGTGTCTTTCACTTTCTCACTTACCACAAGTTGCGTGATTAATTGTAGACTCACCTATGGTGCTGCAAATGGCATTGTTTCATTTTTTCGCTAGCTAATATTCCATCTCGACATGTAGCAGTTCTTCTATGTCCACCCAACTGTTGGTGAACTTTTTGGTTACTTCCATACCTTGGCTAGCGTAATACTGTGCAATGCAGATTTGCCTGCCTGTGTCATTCCAATTCTGTCTTCTTAGGTTCTAGGTCCAGGAATGGGCCTGCTGGATCATTTGGTAGCTCAATGTTTACCTTTTAAAGGCACCTCCATTCTGTTCTCATTAGTGGCTCTTTCCGGCTTCGTCCCTCTTAAAGTGGAGGGTATGCATTTCTCCACAACATCTTTAGCATTTATTGTTTATAGTTGACTTGCTGATGGTTATTCTGAAGGGTGTGAGCTGATACCTCTTTGTGGTTGAATTTGCATGTGTCTCATAATCCGTTGAAATTGAGTTTTAAGACATGTCCTTTTTATTTTTTAAAGTGTGATTACAGCTTAGTTCTTCAAAGTGTTTTCTTAAAGTATGTGCCACAATTTGAAATGTTCTGGCCATTCCCTCCCTCAAGAAATTTTGAGGGTAGGTTTCAGTTACAGCCCTGCAGTAGTTGTTCAAATGAAGTGACCATTAGCACAGGCTTTAAAGCTGCTTTTGCAGGTAATGGCCAGAGGGCGGCATCCTTTCTACGTTGCCCACTCTGGAAACTAGGGAAACAGACCTCCCGGCCAGTGGTGTTCCTGGCTTATAAATTAGAGTGGAATGTGCCCGGATAAACCCACAAAAGCTGATGTCTCTTACTTTCATTTGTTATTTAATTTTAATTTATATGTTTTATTGGAGTAATATTCCAATATGTACATGGACCACTTCTTCATGGTGCATTCCTCTGTTGATGGACATTTTCGTTGCTTCCTAGTGTTGCCTATGATAAACATTGCTGGAGTGTAGGACTGCCTGCCTGTGACTTTTTGTTTTCAGTTTTATTTATTTATTTATTTAATTTTGGAAGTGTTGGGTATTCGTGAGGGCTTTCTATAGATGCAGCAAGCGGGGGCCACTCTTCATCGCGTTGTGTGGGCTTCTCACTGTCGCGGCCTCTTTTGCTCCGTAGCACAAGCTCCAGACGCGCAGGCTCAATAGTTGTGGCTCACGGGCTTAGTTGCTCCACGGCATGTGGGATCTTCCCAGACCAGGGCCCGAACCCGTGTCCCCTGCGTTGGCAGGCAGATTCTCCACCACTACGCCACCAAGGAAACCCCCAGCATGTGACTTTTAGATTCTCATTTTCTCAGGGTATAGGCCCAGCAGTGGCTGTGATTGAGTGGTAGCTCAAAGTTTCCCTTTTAAAAGCACCTCCATTGTGTTTTCATTAGTGGCTCTTACCAGGTCCCCATTAGAACCGAGGGTACGCATTTCTCCAAAATCCCTTCAGCATGTATTGTTTGCAGCTTTTTACTAATGACCATTCTGACCGCTGTGAGCTGATAGGGTTTTGTAATTCGGGTTTGCATGTCTTTAAAAATTCCTAAAATACATGATTTTTCCACGCCTTTTCCTTTTCTGTTAAAAAAGAAAGAAAGAAAATAGTGTGAGTACAATATGCGTCTTGAAATTGTCTTCTCGGAAGTTTGCACTCTTTTGAAGTTTTTGGTCGATTTTTGACCCCAGGATTTTCTTGGAGGGCAGGTGTCATTTACAGAACTGCAAGTTTGGTGACTATTCAGTGACCTTTAGCAATGGGTTTAAAGCTGCTGTTGTGGGAACCGGCCACAAGGAGGCAGCATTTCTCCATTCCCAAATCTGGGTACTAGGGCAGCAGAGCCTTAATGGAAGTGGTGTTGTAGGTTGTAAATTAGAATGCAATGTGCCAGGAAAAAGCCCTTTCAGTTTATGTCTCATTACTTCTGGTTCGTACTTTCACCTTAATTTTTATTTTTTATCACAGCAAATTTGTTTACAATGTTTTGTGTGTTCTAGGTGTGCAAGATATGGTTCTTTCACACATATACATATATCTATTCTTCTTCGCATCCTTTTCCCATGTAGGTTATGACACAATGTTGAGTAGTGTTCTCTTGGTGTTCCGTAGGTCTTTGGTGATTATATATTTCACATGTGTTTGTACATCTCTGTTACGCCCAGTGTCGTAACGTATCCAATCCTCACACCTTTCCATTTGGTGAACCATAAGTTTGTTTAATGAATCTGTGATTGCCTTTCTCTGTGGAAATATCTTCATTGGTATCAGTTTTTAGGTAACACCTTTAAGTGATATGATAGGACATGTGTCTTTCGCTTTCTCACTTACCACAAGTTGCGTGATTACTTGTAGACTCACCTATGGTGCTGCAAATGGCATTTTTTCGTTTTTTTGCTAGCTAATATTCCATCTCGACATGTAGCAGTTCTTCTATGCCCACCCATCTGTTGGTGAACTTTTTGGTTACTTCCATATCTTGGATAGAGTAATACGGTGCAGTGCAGATTTGCCAGCCTCTGTCTTTCCAATTCTGTCTTCTTAGGTTCTAGGTCCAGGAATGTGCCTGGTGGATCATTTGGTAGCTCAATGTTTACCTTTTAAAGGCTCCTCCATTCTTTTCTCATTAGTGGCTCTTTCCAGGTTTCGTCCCTCTTAAAGTGGAGGGTATGCATTTCTCCACAAGACCTTCAACATTTATTGTTTATAGTTGACTTGCTGATGGTTCTTCTGACTGGTGTGAGCTGAAACCTCTTTGTGGTTGAATTTGCATGTGTCTCATAATCCGTTGAAATTGAGCTTTAAGGCATGTCCTTTTTATTTTTCAAAGTGTGACTACAGCTTAGTTCTTCAAAGTGTTTTCTTCAATTATGTGTCGCAATTTGAAATGTTCTGGCCATTCCCTCCCTCAAGAAATTTTGAGGGCAGGTTTCAGTTACAGCCCTGCAGTCGTTGTTCAAATGAAGTGACCATTAGCACAGGCTTTAAAGCTGCTTTTGCAGGTAATGGACAGAGGGCGGAATCCTTTCTACGTAGCCCACTCTGGAAACTAGGGAAACAGACCTCCTGGCTAGTGGTGTTCCTCGCTTATAAATTAGAGTGGAATGTGCCCGGAAAACCCCACAAAAGCTGATGTCTCTTACTTTCATTTGTTATTTAATTTTAATTTATATATTTTATTGGAGTAATATTCCAATATGTACATGGACCACTTCTTCTTGGTGCATTCCTCTGTTGATGGACATTTTCGTTGCTTCCAAGTGTTGGCTATGATAAACATTGCTGGAGTGTAGGACTGCCTGCCTGTGACTTTTTGTTTTCAGTTTTATTTATTTATTTATTTAATTTTGGATGTGTTGGGTCTTTGTGAGGGCTTTCTCTAGTTGCAGCAAGCGGGGGCCACTCTTCATCGCGTTTTGCGAGCTTCTCACTTTCGCGGCCTCTGTTGCTCCGGAGCACAAGCTCCTGACGCGCAGGCTCAATAGTTGTGGCTCACGAGCTTAGTTGCTCCGTGGCACGTGGGATCTTCCCAGACCAGGGCCCGAACCTGTGTCCCCTGCGTTGGCAGGCAGATTCTCCACCACTACGCCACCAAGGAAACCCCCAGCATGTGACTTTTAGATTCTCATTTTCTCAGGGTATAGGCCCAGCAGTGGCTGTGATTGAGTGGTAGCTCAAAGTTTCCCTTTTAAAAGCACCTCCATTGTGTTTTCATTAGTGGCTCTTACCAGGTCCCCATTAGAACCGAGGGTACGCATTTCTCCAAAATCCCTTCAGCATGTATTGTTTGCAGCTTTTTACTAATGACCATTCTGACCGCTGTGAGCTGATAGGGTTTTGTAATTCGGGTTTGCATGTCTTTAAAAATTCCTAAAATACATGATTTTTCCACGCCTTTTCCTTTTCTGTTAAAAAAGAAAGAAAGAAAATAGTGTGAGTACAATATGCGTCTTGAAATTGTCTTCTCGGAAGTTTGCACTCTTTTGAAGTTTTTGGTCGATTTTTGACCCCAGGATTTTCTTGGAGGGCAGGTGTCATTTACAGAACTGCAAGTTTGGTGACTATTCAGTGACCTTTAGCAATGGGTTTAAAGCTGCTGTTGTGGGAACCGGCCACAAGGAGGCAGCATTTCTCCATTCCCAAATCTGGGTACTAGGGCAGCAGAGCCTTAATGGAAGTGGTGTTGTAGGTTGTAAATTAGAATGGAATGTGCCAGGAAAAAGCCCTTTCAGTTTATGTCTCATTACTTCTGGTTCGTACTTTCACCTTAATTTTTATTTTTTATCACAGCAAATTTGTTTACAATGTTTTGTGTGTTCTAGGTGTGCAAGATATGGTTCTTTCACACATATACATATATCTATTCTTCTTCGCATCCTTTTCCCATGTAGGTTATGACACAATGTTGAGTAGTGTTCTCTTGGTGTTCCGTAGGTCTTTGGTGATTATATATTTCACATGTGTTTGTACATCTCTGTTACGCCCAGTGTCGTAACGTATCCAATCCTCACACCTTTCCATTTGGTGAACCATAAGTTTGTTTAATGAATCTGTGATTGCCTTTCTCTGTGGAAATATCTTCATTGGTATCAGTTTTTAGGTAACACCTTTAAGTGATATGATAGGACATGTGTCTTTCGCTTTCTCACTTACCACAAGTTGCGTGATTACTTGTAGACTCACCTATGGTGCTGCAAATGGCATTTTTTCGTTTTTTTGCTAGCTAATATTCCATCTCGACATGTAGCAGTTCTTCTATGCCCACCCATCTGTTGGTGAACTTTTTGGTTACTTCCATATCTTGGATAGAGTAATACGGTGCAGTGCAGATTTGCCAGCCTCTGTCTTTCCAATTCTGTCTTCTTAGGTTCTAGGTCCAGGAATGTGCCTGGTGGATCATTTGGTAGCTCAATGTTTACCTTTTAAAGGCTCCTCCATTCTTTTCTCATTAGTGGCTCTTTCCAGGTTTCGTCCCTCTTAAAGTGGAGGGTATGCATTTCTCCACAAGACCTTCAACATTTATTGTTTATAGTTGACTTGCTGATGGTTCTTCTGACTGGTGTGAGCTGATACCTCTTTGTGGTTGAATTTGCATGTGTCTCATAATCCGTTGAAATTGAGCTTTAAGGCATGTCCTTTTTATTTTTCAAAGTGTGACTACAGCTTAGTTCTTCAAAGTGTTTTCTTCAATTATGTGTCGCAATTTGAAATGTTCTGGCCATTCCCTCCCTCAAGAAATTTTGAGGGCAGGTTTCAGTTACAGCCCTGCAGTCGTTGTTCAAATGAAGTGACCATTAGCACAGGCTTTAAAGCTGCTTTTGCAGGTAATGGACAGAGGGCGGAATCCTTTCTACGTAGCCCACTCTGGAAACTAGGGAAACAGACCTCCTGGCTAGTGGTGTTCCTCGCTTATAAATTAGAGTGGAATGTGCCCGGAAAACCCCACAAAAGCTGATGTCTCTTACTTTCATTTGTTATTTAATTTTAATTTATATATTTTATTGGAGTAATATTCCAATATGTACATGGACCACTTCTTCTTGGTGCATTCCTCTGTTGATGGACATTTTCGTTGCTTCCAAGTGTTGGCTATGATAAACATTGCTGGAGTGTAGGACTGCCTGCCTGTGACTTTTTGTTTTCAGTTTTATTTATTTATTTATTTAATTTTGGATGTGTTGGGTCTTTGTGAGGGCTTTCTCTAGTTGCAGCAAGCGGGGGCCACTCTTCATCGCGTTTTGCGAGCTTCTCACTTTCGCGGCCTCTGTTGCTCCGGAGCACAAGCTCCTGACGCGCAGGCTCAATAGTTGTGGCTCACGAGCTTAGTTGCTCCGTGGCACGTGGGATCTTCCCAGACCAGGGCCCGAACCTGTGTCCCCTGCGTTGGCAGGCAGATTCTCCACCACTACGCCACCAAGGAAACCCCCAGCATGTGACTTTTAGATTCTCATTTTCTCAGGGTATAGGCCCAGCAGTGGCTGTGATTGAGTGGTAGCTCAAAGTTTCCCTTTTAAAAGCACCTCCATTGTGTTTTCATTAGTGGCTCTTACCAGGTCCCCATTAGAACCGAGGGTACGCATTTCTCCAAAATCCCTTCAGCATGTATTGTTTGCAGCTTTTTACTAATGACCATTCTGACCGCTGTGAGCTGATAGGGTTTTGTAATTCGGGTTTGCATGTCTTTAAAAATTCCTAAAATACATGATTTTTCCACGCCTTTTCCTTTTCTGTTAAAAAAGAAAGAAAGAAAATAGTGTGAGTACAATATGCGTCTTGAAATTGTCTTCTCGGAAGTTTGCACTCTTTTGAAGTTTTTGGTCGATTTTTGACCCCAGGATTTTCTTGGAGGGCAGGTGTCATTTACAGAACTGCAAGTTTGGTGACTATTCAGTGACCTTTAGCAATGGGTTTAAAGCTGCTGTTGTGGGAACCGGCCACAAGGAGGCAGCATTTCTCCATTCCCAAATCTGGGTACTAGGGCAGCAGAGCCTTAATGGAAGTGGTGTTGTAGGTTGTAAATTAGAATGGAATGTGCCAGGAAAAAGCCCTTTCAGTTTATGTCTCATTACTTCTGGTTCGTACTTTCACCTTAATTTTTATTTTTTATCACAGCAAATTTGTTTACAATGTTTTGTGTGTTCTAGGTGTGCAAGATATGGTTCTTTCACACATATACATATATCTATTCTTCTTCGCATCCTTTTCCCATGTAGGTTATGACACAATGTTGAGTAGTGTTCTCTTGGTGTTCCGTAGGTCTTTGGTGATTATATATTTCACATGTGTTTGTACATCTCTGTTACGCCCAGTGTCGTAACGTATCCAATCCTCACACCTTTCCATTTGGTGAACCATAAGTTTGTTTAATGAATCTGTGATTGCCTTTCTCTGTGGAAATATCTTCATTGGTATCAGTTTTTAGGTAACACCTTTAAGTGATATGATAGGACATGTGTCTTTCGCTTTCTCACTTACCACAAGTTGCGTGATTACTTGTAGACTCACCTATGGTGCTGCAAATGGCATTTTTTCGTTTTTTTGCTAGCTAATATTCCATCTCGACATGTAGCAGTTCTTCTATGCCCACCCATCTGTTGGTGAACTTTTTGGTTACTTCCATATCTTGGATAGAGTAATACGGTGCAGTGCAGATTTGCCAGCCTCTGTCTTTCCAATTCTGTCTTCTTAGGTTCTAGGTCCAGGAATGTGCCTGGTGGATCATTTGGTAGCTCAATGTTTACCTTTTAAAGGCTCCTCCATTCTTTTCTCATTAGTGGCTCTTTCCAGGTTTCGTCCCTCTTAAAGTGGAGGGTATGCATTTCTCCACAAGACCTTCAACATTTATTGTTTATAGTTGACTTGCTGATGGTTCTTCTGACTGGTGTGAGCTGATACCTCTTTGTGGTTGAATTTGCATGTGTCTCATAATCCGTTGAAATTGAGCTTTAAGGCATGTCCTTTTTATTTTTCAAAGTGTGACTACAGCTTAGTTCTTCAAAGTGTTTTCTTCAATTATGTGTCGCAATTTGAAATGTTCTGGCCATTCCCTCCCTCAAGAAATTTTGAGGGCAGGTTTCAGTTACAGCCCTGCAGTCGTTGTTCAAATGAAGTGACCATTAGCACAGGCTTTAAAGCTGCTTTTGCAGGTAATGGACAGAGGGCGGAATCCTTTCTACGTAGCCCACTCTGGAAACTAGGGAAACAGACCTCCTGGCTAGTGGTGTTCCTCGCTTATAAATTAGAGTGGAATGTGCCCGGAAAACCCCACAAAAGCTGATGTCTCTTACTTTCATTTGTTATTTAATTTTAATTTATATATTTTATTGGAGTAATATTCCAATATGTACATGGACCACTTCTTCTTGGTGCATTCCTCTGTTGATGGACATTTTCGTTGCTTCCAAGTGTTGGCTATGATAAACATTGCTGGAGTGTAGGACTGCCTGCCTGTGACTTTTTGTTTTCAGTTTTATTTATTTATTTATTTAATTTTGGATGTGTTGGGTCTTTGTGAGGGCTTTCTCTAGTTGCAGCAAGCGGGGGCCACTCTTCATCGCGTTTTGCGAGCTTCTCACTTTCGCGGCCTCTGTTGCTCCGGAGCACAAGCTCCTGACGCGCAGGCTCAATAGTTGTGGCTCACGAGCTTAGTTGCTCCGTGGCACGTGGGATCTTCCCAGACCAGGGCCCGAACCTGTGTCCCCTGCGTTGGCAGGCAGATTCTCCACCACTACGCCACCAAGGAAACCCCCAGCATGTGACTTTTAGATTCTCATTTTCTCAGGGTATAGGCCCAGCAGTGGCTGTGATTGAGTGGTAGCTCAAAGTTTCCCTTTTAAAAGCACCTCCATTGTGTTTTCATTAGTGGCTCTTACCAGGTCCGCCTTAGAACCGAGGGTACGCATTTCTCCAAAATCCCTTCAGCATGTATTGTTTGCAGCTTTTTACTAATGACCATTCTGACCGCTGTGAGCTGATAGGGTTTTGTAATTCGGGTTTGCATGTCTTTAAAAATTCCTAAAATATATGATTTTTCCACGCCTTTTCCTTTTCTGTTAAAAAAGAAAGAAAGAAAATAGTGTGCGTACAATATGCGTCTTGAAATTGTCTTCTCGGAAGATTGCCCTCTTTTGAAGTTTTTGGTCGATTTTTGACCCCAGGATTTTCTTGGAGGGCAGGTGTCACTTACAGAACTGCAAGTTTGGTGACTATTCAGTGACCTTTAGCAATGGGTTTAAAGCTGCTGTTGTGGGAACCGGCCACAAGGAGGCAGCATTTCTCCATTCCCAAATCTGGGTACTAGGGCAGCAGAGCCTTAATGGAAGTGGTGTTGTAGGTTGTAAATTAGAATGGAATGTGCCAGGAAAAAGCCCTTTCAGTTTATGTCTCATTACTTCTGGTTCGTATTTTTACCTTAATTTTTATTTTTTATCACAGCAAATTTGTTTACAATGTTTTGTGTGTTCTAGGTGTGCAAGATGTGGTTCTTTCACACATATACATATATCTATTCTTCTTCGGATCCTTTTCCCATGTAGGTTATGACACAATGTTGAGTAGTGTTCTCTTGGTGTTCCGTAGGTCTTTGGTGATTATATATTTCACATGTGTTTGTATATCTCTGTTAAGCCCAATGTCGTAACGTATCCAATCCTCACACCTTTCCATTTGGTGAACCATAAGATTGTTTAATGAATCTGTGATTGCCTTTCTCTGTGGAAATATCTTCATTGGTATCAGTTTTTAGGTAACACCTCTAAGTGATATGATAGGACATGTGTCTTTCACTTTCTCACTTACCACAAGTTGCGTGATTAATTGTAGACTCACCTATGGTGCTGCAAATGGCATTTTTTCATTTTTTCGCTAGCTAATATTCCATCTCGACATGTAGCAGTTCTTCTATGTCCACCCAACTGTTGGTGAACTTTTTGGTTACTTCCATACCTTGGCTAGCGTAATACTGTGCAATGCAGATTTGCCTGCCTGTGTCATTCCAATTCTGTCTTCTTAGGTTCTAGGTCCAGGAATGGGCCTGCTGGATCATTTGGTAGCTCAATGTTTACCTTTTAAAGGCACCTCCATTCTGTTCTCATTAGTGGCTCTTTCCGGCTTCGTCCCTCTTAAAGTGGAGGGTATGCATTTCTCCACAACATCTTTAGCATTTATTGTTTATAGTTGACTTGCTGATGGTTATTCTGAAGGGTGTGAGCTGATACCTCTTTGTGGTTGAATTTGCATGTGTCTCATAATCCGTTGAAATTGAGTTTTAAGACATGTCCTTTTTATTTTTTAAAGTGTGATTACAGCTTAGTTCTTCAAAGTGTTTTCTTAAAGTATGTGCCACAATTTGAAATGTTCTGGCCATTCCCTCCCTCAAGAAATTTTGAGGGTAGGTTTCAGTTACAGCCCTGCAGTAGTTGTTCAAATGAAGTGACCATTAGCACAGGCTTTAAAGCTGCTTTTGCAGGTAATGGCCAGAGGGCGGCATCCTTTCTACGTTGCCCACTCTGGAAACTAGGGAAACAGACCTCCCGGCCAGTGGTGTTCCTGGCTTATAAATTAGAGTGGAATGTGCCCGGATAAACCCACAAAAGCTGATGTCTCTTACTTTCATTTGTTATTTAATTTTAATTTATATGTTTTATTGGAGTAATATTCCAATATGTACATGGACCACTTCTTCATGGTGCATTCCTCTGTTGATGGACATTTTCGTTGCTTCCTAGTGTTGCCTATGATAAACATTGCTGGAGTGTAGGACTGCCTGCCTGTGACTTTTTGTTTTCAGTTTTATTTATTTATTTATTTAATTTTGGAAGTGTTGGGTATTCGTGAGGGCTTTCTATAGATGCAGCAAGCGGGGGCCACTCTTCATCGCGTTGTGTGGGCTTCTCACTGTCGCGGCCTCTTTTGCTCCGTAGCACAAGCTCCAGACGCGCAGGCTCAATAGTTGTGGCTCACGGGCTTAGTTGCTCCACGGCATGTGGGATCTTCCCAGACCAGGGCCCGAACCCGTGTCCCCTGCGTTGGCAGGCAGATTCTCCACCACTACGCCACCAAGGAAACCCCCAGCATGTGACTTTTAGATTCTCATTTTCTCAGGGTATAGGCCCAGCAGTGGCTGTGATTGAGTGGTAGCTCAAAGTTTCCCTTTTAAAAGCACCTCCATTGTGTTTTCATTAGTGGCTCTTACCAGGTCCCCATTAGAACCGAGGGTACGCATTTCTCCAAAATCCCTTCAGCATGTATTGTTTGCAGCTTTTTACTAATGACCATTCTGACCGCTGTGAGCTGATAGGGTTTTGTAATTCGGGTTTGCATGTCTTTAAAAATTCCTAAAATACATGATTTTTCCACGCCTTTTCCTTTTCTGTTAAAAAAGAAAGAAAGAAAATAGTGTGAGTACAATATGCGTCTTGAAATTGTCTTCTCGGAAGTTTGCACTCTTTTGAAGTTTTTGGTCGATTTTTGACCCCAGGATTTTCTTGGAGGGCAGGTGTCATTTACAGAACTGCAAGTTTGGTGACTATTCAGTGACCTTTAGCAATGGGTTTAAAGCTGCTGTTGTGGGAACCGGCCACAAGGAGGCAGCATTTCTCCATTCCCAAATCTGGGTACTAGGGCAGCAGAGCCTTAATGGAAGTGGTGTTGTAGGTTGTAAATTAGAATGGAATGTGCCAGGAAAAAGCCCTTTCAGTTTATGTCTCATTACTTCTGGTTCGTACTTTCACCTTAATTTTTATTTTTTATCACAGCAAATTTGTTTACAATGTTTTGTGTGTTCTAGGTGTGCAAGATATGGTTCTTTCACACATATACATATATCTATTCTTCTTCGCATCCTTTTCCCATGTAGGTTATGACACAATGTTGAGTAGTGTTCTCTTGGTGTTCCGTAGGTCTTTGGTGATTATATATTTCACATGTGTTTGTACATCTCTGTTACGCCCAGTGTCGTAACGTATCCAATCCTCACACCTTTCCATTTGGTGAACCATAAGTTTGTTTAATGAATCTGTGATTGCCTTTCTCTGTGGAAATATCTTCATTGGTATCAGTTTTTAGGTAACACCTTTAAGTGATATGATAGGACATGTGTCTTTCGCTTTCTCACTTACCACAAGTTGCGTGATTACTTGTAGACTCACCTATGGTGCTGCAAATGGCATTTTTTCGTGTTTTTGCTAGCTAATATTCCATCTCGACATGTAGCAGTTCTTCTATGTCCACCCATCTGTTGGTGAACTTTTTGGTTACTTCCATATCTTGGATAGAGTAATACGGTGCAGTGCAGATTTGCCAGCCTCTGTCTTTCCAATTCTGTCTTCTTAGGTTCTAGGTCCAGGAATGGGCCTGGTGGATCATTTGGTAGCTCAATGTTTACCTTTTAAAGGCTCCTCCATTCTTTTCTCATTAGTGGCTCTTTCCAGGTTTCGTCCCTCTTAAAGTGGAGGGTATGCATTTCTCCACAAGACCTTCAACATTTATTGTTTATAGTTGACTTGCTGATGGTTCTTCTGACTGGTGTGAGCTGATACCTCTTTGTGGTTGAATTTGCATGTGTCTCATAATCCGTTGAAATTGAGCTTTAAGGCATGTCCTTTTTATTTTTCAAAGTGTGACTACAGCTTAGTTCTTCAAAGTGTTTTCTTCAATTATGTGTCGCAATTTGAAATGTTCTGGCCATTCCCTCCCTCAAGAAATTTTGAGGGCAGGTTTCAGTTACAGCCCTGCAGTCGTTGTTCAAATGAAGTGACCATTAGCACAGGCTTTAAAGCTGCTTTTGCAGGTAATGGACAGAGGGCAGAATCCTTTCTACGTAGCCCACTCTGGAAACTAGGGAAACAGACCTCCTGGCTAGTGGTGTTCCTCGCTTATAAATTAGAGTGGAATGTGCCCGGAAAACCCCACAAAAGCTGATGTCTCTTACTTTCATTTGTTATTTAATTTTAATTTATATATTTTATTGGAGTAATATTCCAATATGTACATGGACCACTTCTTCTTGGTGCATTCCTCTGTTGATGGACATTTTCGTTGCTTCCAAGTGTTGGCTATGATAAACATTGCTGGAGTGTAGGACTGCCTGCCTGTGACTTTTTGTTTTCAGTTTTATTTATTTATTTATTTAATTTTGGATGTGTTGGGTCTTTGTGAGGGCTTTCTCTAGTTGCAGCAAGCGGGGGCCACTCTTCATCGCGTTTTGCGAGCTTCTCACTTTCGCGGCCTCTGTTGCTCCGGAGCACAAGCTCCTGACGCGCAGGCTCAATAGTTGTGGCTCACGAGCTTAGTTGCTCCGTGGCACGTGGGATCTTCCCAGACCAGGGCCCGAACCCGTGTCCCCTGCGTTGGCAGGCAGATTCTCCACCACTACGCCACCAAGGAAACCCCCAGCATGTGACTTTTAGATTCTCATTTTCTCAGGGTATAGGCCCAGCAGTGGCTGTGATTGATTGAGTGGTAGCTCAAAGTTTCCCTTTTAAAAGCACCTCCATTGTGGTTTCATTAGTGGCTCTTACCAGGTCCCCATTAGAACCGAGGGTACGCATTTCTCCAAAATCCCTTCAGCATGTATTGTTTGCAGCTTTTTACTAATGACCATTCTGACCGCTGTGAGCTGATAGGGTTTTGTAATTCGGGTTTGCATGTCTTTAAAAATTCCTAAAATATATGATTTTTCCACGCCGTTTCCTTTTCTGTTAAAAAAGAAAGAAAGAAAATAGTGTGCGTACAATATGCGTCTTGAAATTGTCTTCTCGGAAGATTGCCCTCTTTTGAAGTTTTTGGTCGATTTTTGACCCCAGGATTTTCTTGGAGGGCAGGTGTCATTTACAGAACTGCAAGTTTGGTGACTATTCAGTGACCTTTAGCAATGGGTTTAAAGCTGCTGTTGTGGGAACCGGCCACAAGGAGGCAGCATTTCTCCATTCCCAAATCTGGGTACTAGGGCAGCAGAGCCTTAATGGAAGTGGTGTTGTAGGTTGTAAATTAGAATGGAATGTGCCAGGAAAAAGCCCTTTCAGTTTATGTCTCATTACTTCTGGTTCGTATTTTTACCTTAATTTTTATTTTTTATCACAGCAAATTTGTTTACAATGTTTTGTGTGTTCTAGGTGTGCAAGATGTGGTTCTTTCACACATATACATATATCTATTCTTCTTCGGATCCTTTTCCCATGTAGGTTATGACACAATGTTGAGTAGTGTTCTCTTGGTGTTCCGTAGGTCTTTGGTGATTATATATTTCACATGTGTTTGTATATCTCTGTTAAGCCCAATGTCGTAACGTATCCAATCCTCACACCTTTCCATTTGGTGAACCATAAGATTGTTTAATGAATCTGTGATTGCCTTTCTCTGTGGAAATATCTTCATTGGTATCATTTTTTAGGTAACACCTCTAAGTGATATGATAGGACATGTGTCTTTCACTTTCTCACTTACCACAAGTTGCGTGATTAATTGTAGACTCACCTATGGTGCTGCAAATGGCATTGTTTCATTTTTTCGCTAGCTAATATTCCATCTCGACATGTAGCAGTTCTTCTATGTCCACCCAACTGTTGGTGAACTTTTTGGTTACTTCCATACCTTGGCTAGCGTAATACTGTGCAATGCAGATTTGCCTGCCTGTGTCATTCCAATTCTGTCTTCTTAGGTTCTAGGTCCAGGAATGGGCCTGCTGGATCATTTGGTAGCTCAATGTTTACCTTTTAAAGGCACCTCCATTCTGTTCTCATTAGTGGCTCTTTCCGGCTTCGTCCCTCTTAAAGTGGAGGGTATGCATTTCTCCACAACATCTTTAGCATTTATTGTTTATAGTTGACTTGCTGATGGTTATTCTGAAGGGTGTGAGCTGATACCTCTTTGTGGTTGAATTTGCATGTGTCTCATAATCCGTTGAAATTGAGTTTTAAGACATGTCCTTTTTATTTTTTAAAGTGTGATTACAGCTTAGTTCTTCAAAGTGTTTTCTTAAAGTATGTGCCACAATTTGAAATGTTCTGGCCATTCCCTCCCTCAAGAAATTTTGAGGGTAGGTTTCAGTTACAGCCCTGCAGTAGTTGTTCAAATGAAGTGACCATTAGCACAGGCTTTAAAGCTGCTTTTGCAGGTAATGGCCAGAGGGCGGCATCCTTTCTACGTTGCCCACTCTGGAAACTAGGGAAACAGACCTCCCGGCCAGTGGTGTTCCTGGCTTATAAATTAGAGTGGAATGTGCCCGGATAAACCCACAAAAGCTGATGTCTCTTACTTTCATTTGTTATTTAATTTTAATTTATATGTTTTATTGGAGTAATATTCCAATATGTACATGGACCACTTCTTCTTGGTGCATTCCTCTGTTGATGGACATTTTCGTTGCTTCCTAGTGTTGGCTATGATAAACATTGCTGGAGTGTAGGACTGCCTGCCTGTGACTTTTTGTTTTCAGTTTTATTTATTTATTTATTTAATTTTGGAAGTGTTGGGTATTCGTGAGGGCTTTCTATAGATGCAGCAAGCGGGGGCCACTCTTCATCGCGTTGTGTGGGCTTCTCACTGTCGCGGCCTCTTTTGCTCCGTAGCACAAGCTCCAGACGCGCAGGCTCAATAGTTGTGGCTCACGGGCTTAGTTGCTCCACGGCATGTGGGATCTTCCCAGACCAGGGCCCGAACCTGTGTCCCCTGCGTTGGCAGGCAGATTCTCAACCACTACGCCACCAAGGAAACCCCCAGCATGTGACTTTTAGATTCTCATTTTCTCAGGGTATAGGCCCAGCAGTGGCTGTGATTGAGTGGTAGCTCAAAGTTTCCCTTTTAAAAGCACCTCCATTGTGTTTTCATTAGTGGCTCTTACCAGGTCCCAATTAGAACCGAGGGTACGCATTTCTCCAAAATCCCTTCAGCATGTATTGTTTGCAGCTTTTTACTAATGACCATTCTGACCGCTGTGAGCTGATAGGGTTTTGTAATTCGGGTTTGCATGTCTTTAAAAATTCCTAAAATACATGATTTTTCCACGCCTTTTCCTTTTCTGTTAAAAAAGAAAGAAAGAAAATAGTGTGAGTACAATATGCGTCTTGAAATTGTCTTCTCGGAAGTTTGCACTCTTTTGAAGTTTTTGGTCGATTTTTGACCCCAGGATTTTCTTGGAGGGCAGGTGTCATTTACAGAACTGCAAGTTTGGTGACTATTCAGTGACCTTTAGCAATGGGTTTAAAGCTGCTGTTGTGGGAACCGGCCACAAGGAGGCAGCATTTCTCCATTCCCAAATCTGGGTACTAGGGCAGCAGAGCCTTAATGGAAGTGGTGTTGTAGGTTGTAAATTAGAATGCAATGTGCCAGGAAAAAGCCCTTTCAGTTTATGTCTCATTACTTCTGGTTCGTACTTTCACCTTAATTTTTATTTTTTATCACAGCAAATTTGTTTACAATGTTTTGTGTGTTCTAGGTGTGCAAGATATGGTTCTTTCACACATATACATATATCTATTCTTCTTCGCATCCTTTTCCCATGTAGGTTATGACACAATGTTGAGTAGTGTTCTCTTGGTGTTCCGTAGGTCTTTGGTGATTATATATTTCACATGTGTTTGTACATCTCTGTTACGCCCAGTGTCGTAACGTATCCAATCCTCACACCTTTCCATTTGGTGAACCATAAGTTTGTTTAATGAATCTGTGATTGCCTTTCTCTGTGGAAATATCTTCATTGGTATCAGTTTTTAGGTAACACCTTTAAGTGATATGATAGGACATGTGTCTTTCGCTTTCTCACTTACCACAAGTTAGGTGATTACTTGTAGACTCACCTATGGTGCTGCAAATGGCATTTTTTCGTTTTTTTGCTAGCTAATATTCCATCTCGACATGTAGCAGTTCTTCTATGTCCACCCATCTGTTGGTGAACTTTTTGGTTACTTCCATATCTTGGATAGAGTAATACGGTGCAGTGCAGATTTGCCAGCCTCTGTCTTTCCAATTCTGTCTTCTTAGGTTCTAGGTCCAGGAATGGGCCTGGTGGATCATTTGGTAGCTCAATGTTTACCTTTTAAAGGCTCCTCCATTCTTTTCTCATTAGTGGCTCTTTCCAGGTTTCGTCCCTCTTAAAGTGGAGGGTATGCATTTCTCCACAAGACCTTCAACATTTATTGTTTATAGTTGACTTGCTGATGGTTCTTCTGACTGGTGTGAGCTGATACCTCTTTGTGGTTGAATTTGCATGTGTCTCATAATCCGTTGAAATTGAGCTTTAAGGCATGTCCTTTTTATTTTTCAAAGTGTGACTACAGCTTAGTTCTTCAAAGTGTTTTCTTCAATTATGTGTCGCAATTTGAAATGTTCTGGCCATTCCCTCCCTCAAGAAATTTTGAGGGCAGGTTTCAGTTACAGCCCTGCAGTCGTTGTTCAAATGAAGTGACCATTAGCACAGGCTTTAAAGCTGCTTTTGCAGGTAATGGACAGAGGGCGGAATCCTTTCTACGTAGCCCACTCTGGAAACTAGGGAAACAGACCTCCTGGCTAGTGGTGTTCCTCGCTTATAAATTAGAGTGGAATGTGCCCGGAAAACCCCACAAAAGCTGATGTCTCTTACTTTCATTTGTTATTTAATTTTAATTTATATGTTTTATTGGAGTAATATTCCAATATGTACATGGACCACTTCTTCTTGGTGCATTCCTCTGTTGATGGACATTTTCGTTGCTTCCAAGTGTTGGCTATGATAAACATTGCTGGAGTGTAGGACTGCCTGCCTGTGACTTTTTGTTTTCAGTTTTATTTATTTATTTATTTAATTTTGGATGTGTTGGGTCTTTGTGAGGGCTTTCTCTAGTTGCAGCAAGTGGGGGCCACTCTTCATCGCGTTTTGCGAGCTTCTCACTTTCGTGGCCTCTGTTGCTCCGGAGCACAAGCTCCTGACGCGCAGGCTCAATAGTTGTGGCTCACGAGCTTAGTTGCTCCGTGGCACGTGGGATCTTCCCAGACCAGGGCCCGAACCCGTGTCCCCTGCGTTGGCAGGCAGATTCTCCACCACTACGCCACCAAGGAAACCCCCAGCATGTGACTTTTAGATTCTCATTTTCTCAGGGTATAGGCCCAGCAGTGGCTGTGATTGATTGAGTGGTAGCTCAAAGTTTCCCTTTTAAAAGCACCTCCATTGTGGTTTCATTAGTGGCTCTTACCAGGTCCCCATTAGAACCGAGGGTACGCATTTCTCCAAAATCCCTTCAGCATGTATTGTTTGCAGCTTTTTACTAATGACCATTCTGACCGCTGTGAGCTGATAGGGTTTTGTAATTCGGGTTTGCATGTCTTTAAAAATTCCTAAAATATATGATTTTTCCACGCCGTTTCCTTTTCTGTTAAAAAAGAAAGAAAGAAAATAGTGTGCGTACAATATGCGTCTTGAAATTGTCTTCTCGGAAGTTTGCACTCTTTTGAAGTTTTTGGTCGATTTTTGACCCCAGGATTTTCTTGGAGGGCAGGTGTCATTTACAGAACTGCAAGTTTGGTGACTATTCAGTGACCTTTAGCAATGGGTTTAAAGCTGCTGTTGTGGGAACCGGCCACAAGGAGGCAGCATTTCTCCATTCCCAAATCTGGGTACTAGGGCAGCAGAGCCTTAATGGAAGTGGTGTTGTAGGTTGTAAATTAGAATGGAATGTGCCAGGAAAAAGCCCTTTCAGTTTATGTCTCATTACTTATGGTTCGTATTTTTACCTTAATTTTTATTTTTTATCACAGCAAATTTGTTTACAATGTTTTGTGTGTTCTAGGTGTGCAAGATGTGGTTCTTTCACACATATACATATATCTATTCTTCTTCGGATCCTTTTCCCATGTAGGTTATGACACAATGTTGAGTAGTGTTCACTTGGTGTTCCGTAGGTCTTTGGTGATTATATATTTCACATGTGTTTGTATATCTCTGTTAAGCCCAATGTCGTAACGTATCCAATCCTCACACCTTTCCATTTGGTGAACCATAAGATTGTTTAATGAATCTGTGATTGCCTTTCTCTGTGGAAATATCTTCATTGGTATCATTTTTTAGGTAACACCTCTAAGTGATATGATAGGACATGTGTCTTTCACTTTCTCACTTACCACAAGTTGCGTGATTAATTGTAGACTCACCTATGGTGCTGCAAATGGCATTGTTTCATTTTTTCGCTAGCTAATATTCCATCTCGACATGTAGCAGTTCTTCTATGTCCACCCAACTGTTGGTGAACTTTTTGGTTACTTCCATACCTTGGCTAGCGTAATACTGTGCAATGCAGATTTGCCTGCCTGTGTCATTCCAATTCTGTCTTCTTAGGTTCTAGGTCCAGGAATGGGCCTGCTGGATCATTTGGTAGCTCAATGTTTACCTTTTAAAGGCACCTCCATTCTGTTCTCATTAGTGGCTCTTTCCGGCTTCGTCCCTCTTAAAGTGGAGGGTATGCATTTCTCCACAACATCTTTAGCATTTATTGTTTATAGTTGACTTGCTGATGGTTATTCTGAAGGGTGTGAGCTGATACCTCTTTGTGGTTGAATTTGCATGTGTCTCATAATCCGTTGAAATTGAGTTTTAAGACATGTCCTTTTTATTTTTTAAAGTGTGATTACAGCTTAGTTCTTCAAAGTGTTTTCTTAAAGTATGTGCCACAATTTGAAATGTTCTGGCCATTCCCTCCCTCAAGAAATTTTGAGGGTAGGTTTCAGTTACAGCCCTGCAGTAGTTGTTCAAATGAAGTGACCATTAGCACAGGCTTTAAAGCTGCTTTTGCAGGTAATGACCAGAGGGCGGCATCCTTTCTACGTTGCCCACTCTGGAAACTAGGGAAACAGACCTCCCGGCCAGTGGTGTTCCTGGCTTATAAATTAGAGTGGAATGTGCCCGGATAAACCCACAAAAGCTGATGTCTCTTACTTTCATTTGTTATTTAATTTTAATTTATATGTTTTATTGGAGTAATATTCCAATATGTACATGGACCACTTCTTCTTGGTGCATTCCTCTGTTGATGGACATTTTCGTTGCTTCCTAGTGTTGCCTATGATAAACATTGCTGGAGTGTAGGACTGCCTGCCTGTGACTTTTTGTTTTCAGTTTTATTTATTTATTTATTTAATTTTGGAAGTGTTGGGTATTCGTGAGGGCTTTCTATAGATGCAGCAAGCGGGGGCCACTCTTCATCGCGTTGTGTGGGCTTCTCACTGTCGCGGCCTCTTTTGCTCCGTAGCACAAGCTCCAGACGCGCAGGCTCAATAGTTGTGGCTCACGGGCTTAGTTGCTCCACGGCATGTGGGATCTTCCCAGACCAGGGCCCGAACCCGTGTCCCCTGCGTTGGCAGGCAGATTCTCAACCACTACGCCACCAAGGAAACCCCCAGCATGTGACTTTTAGATTCTCATTTTCTCAGGGTATAGGCCCAGCAGTGGCTGTGATTGACTGAGTGGTAGCTCAAAGTTTCCCTTTTAAAAGCACCTCCATTGTGTTTTCATTAGTGGCTCTTACCAGGTCCCCATTAGAACCGAGGGTACGCATTTCTCCAAAATCCCTTCAGCATGTATTGTTTGCAGCTTTTTACTAATGACCATTCTGACCGCTGTGAGCTGATAGGGTTTTGTAATTCGGGTTTGCATGTCTTTAAAAATTCCTAAAATACATGATTTTTCCACGCCTTTTCCTTTTCTGTTAAAAAAGAAAGAAAGAAAATAGTGTGAGTACAATATGCGTCTTGAAATTGTCTTCTCGGAAGTTTGCACTCTTTTGAAGTTTTTGGTCGATTTTTGACCCCAGGATTTTCTTGGAGGGCAGGTGTCATTTACAGAACTGCAAGTTTGGTGACTATTCAGTGACCTTTAGCAATGGGTTTAAAGCTGCTGTTGTGGGAACCGGCCACAAGGAGGCAGCATTTCTCCATTCCCAAATCTGGGTACTAGGGCAGCAGAGCCTTAATGGAAGTGGTGTTGTAGGTTGTAAATTAGAATGCAATGTGCCAGGAAAAAGCCCTTTCAGTTTATGTCTCATTACTTCTGGTTCGTACTTTCACCTTAATTTTTATTTTTTATCACAGCAAATTTGTTTACAATGTTTTGTGTGTTCTAGGTGTGCAAGATATGGTTCTTTCACACATATACATATATCTATTCTTCTTCGCATCCTTTTCCCATGTAGGTTATGACACAATGTTGAGTAGTGTTCTCTTGGTGTTCCGTAGGTCTTTGGTGATTATATATTTCACATGTGTTTGTACATCTCTGTTACGCCCAGTGTCGTAACGTATCCAATCCTCACACCTTTCCATTTGGTGAACCATAAGTTTGTTTAATGAATCTGTGATTGCCTTTCTCTGTGGAAATATCTTCATTGGTATCAGTTTTTAGGTAACACCTTTAAGTGATATGATAGGACATGTGTCTTTCGCTTTCTCACTTACCACAAGTTGCGTGATTACTTGTAGACTCACCTATGGTGCTGCAAATGGCATTTTTTCGTTTTTTTGCTAGCTAATATTCCATCTCGACATGTAGCAGTTCTTCTATGTCCACCCATCTGTTGGTGAACTTTTTGGTTACTTCCATATCTTGGATAGAGTAATACGGTGCAGTGCAGATTTGCCAGCCTCTGTCTTTCCAATTCTGTCTTCTTAGGTTCTAGGTCCAGGAATGGGCCTGGTGGATCATTTGGTAGCTCAATGTTTACCTTTTAAAGGCTCCTCCATTCTTTTCTCATTAGTGGCTCTTTCCAGGTTTCGTCCCTCTTAAAGTGGAGGGTATGCATTTCTCCACAAGACCTTCAACATTTATTGTTTATAGTTGACTTGCTGATGGTTCTTCTGACTGGTGTGAGCTGATACCTCTTTGTGGTTGAATTTGCATGTGTCTCATAATCCGTTGAAATTGAGCTTTAAGGCATGTCCTTTTTATTTTTCAAAGTGTGACTACAGCTTAGTTCTTCAAAGTGTTTTCTTCAATTATGTGTCGCAATTTGAAATGTTCTGGCCATTCCCTCCCTCAAGAAATTTTGAGGGCAGGTTTCAGTTACAGCCCTGCAGTCGTTGTTCAAATGAAGTGACCATTAGCACAGGCTTTAAAGCTGCTTTTGCAGGTAATGGACAGAGGGCGGAATCCTTTCTACGTAGCCCACTCTGGAAACTAGGGAAACAGACCTCCTGGCTAGTGGTGTTCCTCGCTTATAAATTAGAGTGGAATGTGCCCGGATAAACCCACAAAAGCTGATGTCTCTTACTTTCATTTGTTATTTAATTTTAATTTATATGTTTTATTGGAGTAATATTCCAATATGTACATGGACCACTTCTTCTTGGTGCATTCCTCTGTTGATGGACATTTTCGTTGCTTCCAAGTGTTGGCTATGATAAACATTGCTGGAGTGTAGGACTGCCTGCCTGTGACTTTTTGTTTTCAGTTTTATTTATTTATTTATTTAATTTTGGATGTGTTGGGTCTTTGTGAGGGCTTTCTCTAGTTGCAGCAAGCGGGGGCCACTCTTCATCGCGTTTTGCGAGCTTCTCACTTTCGTGGCCTCTGTTGCTCCCGAGCACAAGCTCCTGACGCGCAGGCTCAATAGTTGTGGCTCACGAGCTTAGTTGCTCCGTGGCACGTGGGATCTTCCCAGACCAGGGCCCGAACCCGTGTCCCCTGCGTTGGCAGGCAGATTCTCCACCACTACGCCACCAAGGAAACCCCCAGCATGTGACTTTTAGATTCTCATTTTCTCAGGGTATAGGCCCAGCAGTGGCTGTGATTGATTGAGTGGTAGCTCAAAGTTTCCCTTTTAAAAGCACCTCCATTGTGGTTTCATTAGTGGCTCTTACCAGGTCCCCATTAGAACCGAGGGTACGCATTTCTCCAAAATCCCTTCAGCATGTATTGTTTGCAGCTTTTTACTAATGACCATTCTGACCGCTGTGAGCTGATAGGGTTTTGTAATTCGGGTTTGCATGTCTTTAAAAATTCCTAAAATATATGATTTTTCCACGCCGTTTCCTTTTCTGTTAAAAAAGAAAGAAAGAAAATAGTGTGCGTACAATATGCGTCTTGAAATAGTCTTCTCGGAAGTTTGCACTCTTTTGAAGTTTTTGGTCGATTTTTGACCCCAGGATTTTCTTGGAGGGCAGGTGTCATTTACAGAACTGCAAGTTTGGTGACTATTCAGTGACCTTTAGCAATGGGTTTAAAGCTGCTGTTGTGGGAACCGGCCACAAGGAGGCAGCATTTCTCCATTCCCAAATCTGGGTACTAGGGCAGCAGAGCCTTAATGGAAGTGGTGTTGTAGGTTGTAAATTAGAATGGAATGTGCCAGGAAAAAGCCCTTTCAGTTTATGTCTCATTACTTATGGTTCGTATTTTTACCTTAATTTTTATTTTTTATCACAGCAAATTTGTTTACAATGTTTTGTGTGTTCTAGGTGTGCAAGATGTGGTTCTTTCACACATATACATATATCTATTCTTCTTCGGATCCTTTTCCCATGTAGGTTATGACACAATGTTGAGTAGTGTTCACTTGGTGTTCCGTAGGTCTTTGGTGATTATATATTTCACATGTGTTTGTATATCTCTGTTAAGCCCAATGTCGTAACGTATCCAATCCTCACACCTTTCCATTTGGTGAACCATAAGATTGTTTAATGAATCTGTGATTGCCTTTCTCTGTGGAAATATCTTCATTGGTATCATTTTTTAGGTAACACCTCTAAGTGATATGATAGGACATGTGTCTTTCACTTTCTCACTTACCACAAGTTGCGTGATTAATTGTAGACTCACCTATGGTGCTGCAAATGGCATTGTTTCATTTTTTCGCTAGCTAATATTCCATCTCGACATGTAGCAGTTCTTCTATGTCCACCCAACTGTTGGTGAACTTTTTGGTTACTTCCATACCTTGGCTAGCGTAATACTGTGCAATGCAGATTTGCCTGCCTGTGTCATTCCAATTCTGTCTTCTTAGGTTCTAGGTCCAGGAATGGGCCTGCTGGATCATTTGGTAGCTCAATGTTTACCTTTTAAAGGCACCTCCATTCTGTTCTCATTAGTGGCTCTTTCCGGCTTCGTCCCTCTTAAAGTGGAGGGTATGCATTTCTCCACAACATCTTTAGCATTTATTGTTTATAGTTGACTTGCTGATGGTTATTCTGAAGGGTGTGAGCTGATACCTCTTTGTGGTTGAATTTGCATGTGTCTCATAATCCGTTGAAATTGAGTTTTAAGACATGTCCTTTTTATTTTTTAAAGTGTGATTACAGCTTAGTTCTTCAAAGTGTTTTCTTAAAGTATGTGCCACAATTTGAAATGTTCTGGCCATTCCCTCCCTCAAGAAATTTTGAGGGTAGGTTTCAGTTACAGCCCTGCAGTAGTTGTTCAAATGAAGTGACCATTAGCACAGGCTTTAAAGCTGCTTTTGCAGGTAATGGCCAGAGGGCGGCATCCTTTCTACGTTGCCCACTCTGGAAACTAGGGAAACAGACCTCCCGGCCAGTGGTGTTCCTGGCTTATAAATTAGAGTGGAATGTGCCCGGATAAACCCACAAAAGCTGATGTCTCTTACTTTCATTTGTTATTTAATTTTAATTTATATGTTTTATTGGAGTAATATTCCAATATGTACATGGACCACTTCTTCTTGGTGCATTCCTCTGTTGATGGACATTTTCGTTGCTTCCTAGTGTTGCCTATGATAAACATTGCTGGAGTGTAGGACTGCCTGCCTGTGACTTTTTGTTTTCAGTTTTATTTATTTATTTATTTAATTTTGGAAGTGTTGGGTATTCGTGAGGGCTTTCTATAGATGCAGCAAGCGGGGGCCACTCTTCATCGCGTTGTGTGGGCTTCTCACTGTCGCGGCCTCTTTTGCTCCGTAGCACAAGCTCCAGACGCGCAGGCTCAATAGTTGTGGCTCACGGGCTTAGTTGCTCCACGGCATGTGGGATCTTCCCAGACCAGGGCCCGAACCCGTGTCCCCTGCGTTGGCAGGCAGATTCTCAACCACTACGCCACCAAGGAAACCCCCAGCATGTGACTTTTAGATTCTCATTTTCTCAGGGTATAGGCCCAGCAGTGGCTGTGATTGACTGAGTGGTAGCTCAAAGTTTCCCTTTTAAAAGCACCTCCATTGTGTTTTCATTAGTGGCTCTTACCAGGTCCCCATTAGAACCGAGGGTACGCATTTCTCCAAAATCCCTTCAGCATGTATTGTTTGCAGCTTTTTACTAATGACCATTCTGACCGCTGTGAGCTGATAGGGTTTTGTAATTCGGGTTTGCATGTCTTTAAAAATTCCTAAAATACATGATTTTTCCACGCCTTTTCCTTTTCTGTTAAAAAAGAAAGAAAGAAAATAGTGTGAGTACAATATGCGTCTTGAAATTGTCTTCTCGGAAGTTTGCACTCTTTTGAAGTTTTTGGTCGATTTTTGACCCCAGGATTTTCTTGGAGGGCAGGTGTCATTTACAGAACTGCAAGTTTGGTGACTATTCAGTGACCTTTAGCAATGGGTTTAAAGCTGCTGTTGTGGGAACCGGCCACAAGGAGGCAGCATTTCTCCATTCCCAAATCTGGGTACTAGGGCAGCAGAGCCTTAATGGAAGTGGTGTTGTAGGTTGTAAATTAGAATGCAATGTGCCAGGAAAAAGCCCTTTCAGTTTATGTCTCATTACTTCTGGTTCGTACTTTCACCTTAATTTTTATTTTTTATCACAGCAAATTTGTTTACAATGTTTTGTGTGTTCTAGGTGTGCAAGATATGGTTCTTTCACACATATACATATATCTATTCTTCTTCGCATCCTTTTCCCATGTAGGTTATGACACAATGTTGAGTAGTGTTCTCTTGGTGTTCCGTAGGTCTTTGGTGATTATATATTTCACATGTGTTTGTACATCTCTGTTACGCCCAGTGTCGTAACGTATCCAATCCTCACACCTTTCCATTTGGTGAACCATAAGTTTGTTTAATGAATCTGTGATTGCCTTTCTCTGTGGAAATATCTTCATTGGTATCAGTTTTTAGGTAACACCTTTAAGTGATATGATAGGACATGTGTCTTTCGCTTTCTCACTTACCACAAGTTGCGTGATTACTTGTAGACTCACCTATGGTGCTGCAAATGGCATTTTTTCGTTTTTTTGCTAGCTAATATTCCATCTCGACATGTAGCAGTTCTTCTATGTCCACCCATCTGTTGGTGAACTTTTTGGTTACTTCCATATCTTGGATAGAGTAATACGGTGCAGTGCAGATTTGCCAGCCTCTGTCTTTCCAATTCTGTCTTCTTAGGTTCTAGGTCCAGGAATGGGCCTGGTGGATCATTTGGTAGCTCAATGTTTACCTTTTAAAGGCTCCTCCATTCTTTTCTCATTAGTGGCTCTTTCCAGGTTTCGTCCCTCTTAAAGTGGAGGGTATGCATTTCTCCACAAGACCTTCAACATTTATTGTTTATAGTTGACTTGCTGATGGTTCTTCTGACTGGTGTGAGCTGATACCTCTTTGTGGTTGAATTTGCATGTGTCTCATAATCCGTTGAAATTGAGCTTTAAGGCATGTCCTTTTTATTTTTCAAAGTGTGACTACAGCTTAGTTCTTCAAAGTGTTTTCTTCAATTATGTGTCGCAATTTGAAATGTTCTGGCCATTCCCTCCCTCAAGAAATTTTGAGGGCAGGTTTCAGTTACAGCCCTGCAGTCGTTGTTCAAATGAAGTGACCATTAGCACAGGCTTTAAAGCTGCTTTTGCAGGTAATGGACAGAGGGCGGAATCCTTTCTACGTAGCCCACTCTGGAAACTAGGGAAACAGACCTCCTGGCTAGTGGTGTTCCTCGCTTATAAATTAGAGTGGAATGTGCCCGGAAAACCCCACAAAAGCTGATGTCTCTTACTTTCATTTGTTATTTAATTTTAATTTATATGTTTTATTGGAGTAATATTCCAATATGTACATGGACCACTTCTTCTTGGTGCATTCCTCTGTTGATGGACATTTTCGTTGCTTCCAAGTGTTGGCTATGATAAACATTGCTGGAGTGTAGGACTGCCTGCCTGTGACTTTTTGTTTTCAGTTTTATTTATTTATTTATTTAATTTTGGATGTGTTGGGTCTTTGTGAGGGCTTTCTCTAGTTGCAGCAAGCGGGGGCCACTCTTCATCGCGTTTTGCGAGCTTCTCACTTTCGTGGCCTCTGTTGCTCCGGAGCACAAGCTCCTGACGCGCAGGCTCAATAGTTGTGGCTCACGAGCTTAGTTGCTCCGTGGCACGTGGGATCTTCCCAGACCAGGGCCCGAACCCGTGTCCCCTGCGTTGGCAGGCAGATTCTCCACCACTACGCCACCAAGGAAACCCCCAGCATGTGACTTTTAGATTCTCATTTTCTCAGGGTATAGGCCCAGCAGTGGCTGTGATTGATTGAGTGGTAGCTCAAAGTTTCCCTTTTAAAAGCACCTCCATTGTGGTTTCATTAGTGGCTCTTACCAGGTCCCCATTAGAACCGAGGGTACGCATTTCTCCAAAATCCCTTCAGCATGTATTGTTTGCAGCTTTTTACTAATGACCATTCTGACCGCTGTGAGCTGATAGGGTTTTGTAATTCGGGTTTGCATGTCTTTAAAAATTCCTAAAATATATGATTTTTCCACGCCGTTTCCTTTTCTGTTAAAAAAGAAAGAAAGAAAATAGTGTGCGTACAATATGCGTCTTGAAATAGTCTTCTCGGAAGTTTGCACTCTTTTGAAGTTTTTGGTCGATTTTTGACCCCAGGATTTTCTTGGAGGGCAGGTGTCATTTACAGAACTGCAAGTTTGGTGACTATTCAGTGACCTTTAGCAATGGGTTTAAAGCTGCTGTTGTGGGAACCGGCCACAAGGAGGCAGCATTTCTCCATTCCCAAATCTGGGTACTAGGGCAGCAGAGCCTTAATGGAAGTGGTGTTGTAGGTTGTAAATTAGAATGGAATGTGCCAGGAAAAAGCCCTTTCAGTTTATGTCTCATTACTTATGGTTCGTATTTTTACCTTAATTTTTATTTTTTATCACAGCAAATTTGTTTACAATGTTTTGTGTGTTCTAGGTGTGCAAGATGTGGTTCTTTCACACATATACATATATCTATTCTTCTTCGGATCCTTTTCCCATGTAGGTTATGACACAATGTTGAGTAGTGTTCACTTGGTGTTCCGTAGGTCTTTGGTGATTATATATTTCACATGTGTTTGTATATCTCTGTTAAGCCCAATGTCGTAACGTATCCAATCCTCACACCTTTCCATTTGGTGAACCATAAGATTGTTTAATGAATCTGTGATTGCCTTTCTCTGTGGAAATATCTTCATTGGTATCATTTTTTAGGTAACACCTCTAAGTGATATGATAGGACATGTGTCTTTCACTTTCTCACTTACCACAAGTTGCGTGATTAATTGTAGACTCACCTATGGTGCTGCAAATGGCATTGTTTCATTTTTTCGCTAGCTAATATTCCATCTCGACATGTAGCAGTTCTTCTATGTCCACCCAACTGTTGGTGAACTTTTTGGTTACTTCCATACCTTGGCTAGCGTAATACTGTGCAATGCAGATTTGCCTGCCTGTGTCATTCCAATTCTGTCTTCTTAGGTTCTAGGTCCAGGAATGGGCCTGCTGGATCATTTGGTAGCTCAATGTTTACCTTTTAAAGGCACCTCCATTCTGTTCTCATTAGTGGCTCTTTCCGGCTTCGTCCCTCTTAAAGTGGAGGGTATGCATTTCTCCACAACATCTTTAGCATTTATTGTTTATAGTTGACTTGCTGATGGTTATTCTGAAGGGTGTGAGCTGATACCTCTTTGTGGTTGAATTTGCATGTGTCTCATAATCCGTTGAAATTGAGTTTTAAGACATGTCCTTTTTATTTTTTAAAGTGTGATTACAGCTTAGTTCTTCAAAGTGTTTTCTTAAAGTATGTGCCACAATTTGAAATGTTCTGGCCATTCCCTCCCTCAAGAAATTTTGAGGGTAGGTTTCAGTTACAGCCCTGCAGTAGTTGTTCAAATGAAGTGACCATTAGCACAGGCTTTAAAGCTGCTTTTGCAGGTAATGGCCAGAGGGCGGCATCCTTTCTACGTTGCCCACTCTGGAAACTAGGGAAACAGACCTCCCGGCCAGTGGTGTTCCTGGCTTATAAATTAGAGTGGAATGTGCCCGGATAAACCCACAAAAGCTGATGTCTCTTACTTTCATTTGTTATTTAATTTTAATTTATATGTTTTATTGGAGTAATATTCCAATATGTACATGGACCACTTCTTCTTGGTGCATTCCTCTGTTGATGGACATTTTCGTTGCTTCCAAGTGTTGGCTATGATAAACATTGCTGGAGTGTAGGACTGCCTGCCTGTGACTTTTTGTTTTCAGTTTTATTTATTTATTTATTTAATTTTGGATGTGTTGGGTCTTTGTGAGGGCTTTCTCTAGTTGCAGCAAGCGGGGGCCACTCTTCATCGCGTTTTGCGAGCTTCTCACTTTCGTGGCCTCTGTTGCTCCCGAGCACAAGCTCCTGACGCGCAGGCTCAATAGTTGTGGCTCACGAGCTTAGTTGCTCCGTGGCACGTGGGATCTTCCCAGACCAGGGCCCGAACCCGTGTCCCCTGCGTTGGCAGGCAGATTCTCCACCACTACGCCACCAAGGAAACCCCCAGCATGTGACTTTTAGATTCTCATTTTCTCAGGGTATAGGCCCAGCAGTGGCTGTGATTGATTGAGTGGTAGCTCAAAGTTTCCCTTTTAAAAGCACCTCCATTGTGGTTTCATTAGTGGCTCTTACCAGGTCCCCATTAGAACCGAGGGTACGCATTTCTCCAAAATCCCTTCAGCATGTATTGTTTGCAGCTTTTTACTAATGACCATTCTGACCGCTGTGAGCTGATAGGGTTTTGTAATTCGGGTTTGCATGTCTTTAAAAATTCCTAAAATATATGATTTTTCCACGCCGTTTCCTTTTCTGTTAAAAAAGAAAGAAAGAAAATAGTGTGCGTACAATATGCGTCTTGAAATAGTCTTCTCGGAAGTTTGCACTCTTTTGAAGTTTTTGGTCGATTTTTGACCCCAGGATTTTCTTGGAGGGCAGGTGTCATTTACAGAACTGCAAGTTTGGTGACTATTCAGTGACCTTTAGCAATGGGTTTAAAGCTGCTGTTGTGGGAACCGGCCACAAGGAGGCAGCATTTCTCCATTCCCAAATCTGGGTACTAGGGCAGCAGAGCCTTAATGGAAGTGGTGTTGTAGGTTGTAAATTAGAATGGAATGTGCCAGGAAAAAGCCCTTTCAGTTTATGTCTCATTACTTATGGTTCGTATTTTTACCTTAATTTTTATTTTTTATCACAGCAAATTTGTTTACAATGTTTTGTGTGTTCTAGGTGTGCAAGATGTGGTTCTTTCACACATATACATATATCTATTCTTCTTCGGATCCTTTTCCCATGTAGGTTATGACACAATGTTGAGTAGTGTTCACTTGGTGTTCCGTAGGTCTTTGGTGATTATATATTTCACATGTGTTTGTATATCTCTGTTAAGCCCAATGTCGTAACGTATCCAATCCTCACACCTTTCCATTTGGTGAACCATAAGATTGTTTAATGAATCTGTGATTGCCTTTCTCTGTGGAAATATCTTCATTGGTATCATTTTTTAGGTAACACCTCTAAGTGATATGATAGGACATGTGTCTTTCACTTTCTCACTTACCACAAGTTGCGTGATTAATTGTAGACTCACCTATGGTGCTGCAAATGGCATTGTTTCATTTTTTCGCTAGCTAATATTCCATCTCGACATGTAGCAGTTCTTCTATGTCCACCCAACTGTTGGTGAACTTTTTGGTTACTTCCATACCTTGGCTAGCGTAATACTGTGCAATGCAGATTTGCCTGCCTGTGTCATTCCAATTCTGTCTTCTTAGGTTCTAGGTCCAGGAATGGGCCTGCTGGATCATTTGGTAGCTCAATGTTTACCTTTTAAAGGCACCTCCATTCTGTTCTCATTAGTGGCTCTTTCCGGCTTCGTCCCTCTTAAAGTGGAGGGTATGCATTTCTCCACAACATCTTTAGCATTTATTGTTTATAGTTGACTTGCTGATGGTTATTCTGAAGGGTGTGAGCTGATACCTCTTTGTGGTTGAATTTGCATGTGTCTCATAATCCGTTGAAATTGAGTTTTAAGACATGTCCTTTTTATTTTTTAAAGTGTGATTACAGCTTAGTTCTTCAAAGTGTTTTCTTAAAGTATGTGCCACAATTTGAAATGTTCTGGCCATTCCCTCCCTCAAGAAATTTTGAGGGTAGGTTTCAGTTACAGCCCTGCAGTAGTTGTTCAAATGAAGTGACCATTAGCACAGGCTTTAAAGCTGCTTTTGCAGGTAATGGCCAGAGGGCGGCATCCTTTCTACGTTGCCCACTCTGGAAACTAGGGAAACAGACCTCCCGGCCAGTGGTGTTCCTGGCTTATAAATTAGAGTGGAATGTGCCCGGATAAACCCACAAAAGCTGATGTCTCTTACTTTCATTTGTTATTTAATTTTAATTTATATGTTTTATTGGAGTAATATTCCAATATGTACATGGACCACTTCTTCTTGGTGCATTCCTCTGTTGATGGACATTTTCGTTGCTTCCTAGTGTTGCCTATGATAAACATTGCTGGAGTGTAGGACTGCCTGCCTGTGACTTTTTGTTTTCAGTTTTATTTATTTATTTATTTAATTTTGGAAGTGTTGGGTATTCGTGAGGGCTTTCTATAGATGCAGCAAGCGGGGGCCACTCTTCATCGCGTTGTGTGGGCTTCTCACTGTCGCGGCCTCTTTTGCTCCGTAGCACAAGCTCCAGACGCGCAGGCTCAATAGTTGTGGCTCACGGGCTTAGTTGCTCCACGGCATGTGGGATCTTCCCAGACCAGGGCCCGAACCCGTGTCCCCTGCGTTGGCAGGCAGATTCTCAACCACTACGCCACCAAGGAAACCCCCAGCATGTGACTTTTAGATTCTCATTTTCTCAGGGTATAGGCCCAGCAGTGGCTGTGATTGACTGAGTGGTAGCTCAAAGTTTCCCTTTTAAAAGCACCTCCATTGTGTTTTCATTAGTGGCTCTTACCAGGTCCCCATTAGAACCGAGGGTACGCATTTCTCCAAAATCCCTTCAGCATGTATTGTTTGCAGCTTTTTACTAATGACCATTCTGACCGCTGTGAGCTGATAGGGTTTTGTAATTCGGGTTTGCATGTCTTTAAAAATTCCTAAAATACATGATTTTTCCACGCCTTTTCCTTTTCTGTTAAAAAAGAAAGAAAGAAAATAGTGTGAGTACAATATGCGTCTTGAAATTGTCTTCTCGGAAGTTTGCACTCTTTTGAAGTTTTTGGTCGATTTTTGACCCCAGGATTTTCTTGGAGGGCAGGTGTCATTTACAGAACTGCAAGTTTGGTGACTATTCAGTGACCTTTAGCAATGGGTTTAAAGCTGCTGTTGTGGGAACCGGCCACAAGGAGGCAGCATTTCTCCATTCCCAAATCTGGGTACTAGGGCAGCAGAGCCTTAATGGAAGTGGTGTTGTAGGTTGTAAATTAGAATGCAATGTGCCAGGAAAAAGCCCTTTCAGTTTATGTCTCATTACTTCTGGTTCGTACTTTCACCTTAATTTTTATTTTTTATCACAGCAAATTTGTTTACAATGTTTTGTGTGTTCTAGGTGTGCAAGATATGGTTCTTTCACACATATACATATATCTATTCTTCTTCGCATCCTTTTCCCATGTAGGTTATGACACAATGTTGAGTAGTGTTCTCTTGGTGTTCCGTAGGTCTTTGGTGATTATATATTTCACATGTGTTTGTACATCTCTGTTACGCCCAGTGTCGTAACGTATCCAATCCTCACACCTTTCCATTTGGTGAACCATAAGTTTGTTTAATGAATCTGTGATTGCCTTTCTCTGTGGAAATATCTTCATTGGTATCAGTTTTTAGGTAACACCTTTAAGTGATATGATAGGACATGTGTCTTTCGCTTTCTCACTTACCACAAGTTGCGTGATTACTTGTAGACTCACCTATGGTGCTGCAAATGGCATTTTTTCGTTTTTTTGCTAGCTAATATTCCATCTCGACATGTAGCAGTTCTTCTATGTCCACCCATCTGTTGGTGAACTTTTTGGTTACTTCCATATCTTGGATAGAGTAATACGGTGCAGTGCAGATTTGCCAGCCTCTGTCTTTCCAATTCTGTCTTCTTAGGTTCTAGGTCCAGGAATGGGCCTGGTGGATCATTTGGTAGCTCAATGTTTACCTTTTAAAGGCTCCTCCATTCTTTTCTCATTAGTGGCTCTTTCCAGGTTTCGTCCCTCTTAAAGTGGAGGGTATGCATTTCTCCACAAGACCTTCAACATTTATTGTTTATAGTTGACTTGCTGATGGTTCTTCTGACTGGTGTGAGCTGATACCTCTTTGTGGTTGAATTTGCATGTGTCTCATAATCCGTTGAAATTGAGCTTTAAGGCATGTCCTTTTTATTTTTCAAAGTGTGACTACAGCTTAGTTCTTCAAAGTGTTTTCTTCAATTATGTGTCGCAATTTGAAATGTTCTGGCCATTCCCTCCCTCAAGAAATTTTGAGGGCAGGTTTCAGTTACAGCCCTGCAGTCGTTGTTCAAATGAAGTGACCATTAGCACAGGCTTTAAAGCTGCTTTTGCAGGTAATGGACAGAGGGCGGAATCCTTTCTACGTAGCCCACTCTGGAAACTAGGGAAACAGACCTCCTGGCTAGTGGTGTTCCTCGCTTATAAATTAGAGTGGAATGTGCCCGGAAAACCCCACAAAAGCTGATGTCTCTTACTTTCATTTGTTATTTAATTTTAATTTATATGTTTTATTGGAGTAATATTCCAATATGTACATGGACCACTTCTTCTTGGTGCATTCCTCTGTTGATGGACATTTTCGTTGCTTCCAAGTGTTGGCTATGATAAACATTGCTGGAGTGTAGGACTGCCTGCCTG
Organism: Balaenoptera ricei; assembly: GCF_028023285.1. NCBI lineage: Eukaryota > Metazoa > Chordata > Mammalia > Artiodactyla > Balaenopteridae > Balaenoptera > Balaenoptera ricei. Next base: position 53,473,427 of record NC_082642.1, read on the forward strand.
TGACTTTTTGTTTTCAGTTTTATTTATTTATTTATTTAATTTTGGATGTGTTGGGTCTTTGTGAGGGCTTTCTCTAGTTGCAGCAAGCGGGGGCCACTCTTCATCGCGTTTTGCGAGCTTCTCACTTTCGTGGCCTCTGTTGCTCCCGAGCACAAGCTCCTGACGCGCAGGCTCAATAGTTGTGGCTCACGAGCTTAGTTGCTCCGTGGCACGTGGGATCTTCCCAGACCAGGGCCCGAACCCGTGTCCCCTGCGTTGGCAGGCAGATTCTCCACCACTACGCCACCAAGGAAACCCCCAGCATGTGACTTTTAGATTCTCATTTTCTCAGGGTATAGGCCCAGCAGTGGCTGTGATTGATTGAGTGGTAGCTCAAAGTTTCCCTTTTAAAAGCACCTCCATTGTGGTTTCATTAGTGGCTCTTACCAGGTCCCCATTAGAACCGAGGGTACGCATTTCTCCAAAATCCCTTCAGCATGTATTGTTTGCAGCTTTTTACTAATGACCATTCTGACCGCTGTGAGCTGATAGGGTTTTGTAATTCGGGTTTGCATGTCTTTAAAAATTCCTAAAATATATGATTTTTCCACGCCGTTTCCTTTTCTGTTAAAAAAGAAAGAAAGAAAATAGTGTGCGTACAATATGCGTCTTGAAATAGTCTTCTCGGAAGTTTGCACTCTTTTGAAGTTTTTGGTCGATTTTTGACCCCAGGATTTTCTTGGAGGGCAGGTGTCATTTACAGAACTGCAAGTTTGGTGACTATTCAGTGACCTTTAGCAATGGGTTTAAAGCTGCTGTTGTGGGAACCGGCCACAAGGAGGCAGCATTTCTCCATTCCCAAATCTGGGTACTAGGGCAGCAGAGCCTTAATGGAAGTGGTGTTGTAGGTTGTAAATTAGAATGGAATGTGCCAGGAAAAAGCCCTTTCAGTTTATGTCTCATTACTTATGGTTCGTATTTTTACCTTAATTTTTATTTTTTATCACAGCAAATTTGTTTACAATGTTTTGTGTGTTCTAGGTGTGCAAGATGTGGTTCTTTCACACATATACATATATCTATTCTTCTTCGGATCCTTTTCCCATGTAGGTTATGACACAATGTTGAGTAGTGTTCACTTGGTGTTCCGTAGGTCTTTGGTGATTATATATTTCACATGTGTTTGTATATCTCTGTTAAGCCCAATGTCGTAACGTATCCAATCCTCACACCTTTCCATTTGGTGAACCATAAGATTGTTTAATGAATCTGTGATTGCCTTTCTCTGTGGAAATATCTTCATTGGTATCATTTTTTAGGTAACACCTCTAAGTGATATGATAGGACATGTGTCTTTCACTTTCTCACTTACCACAAGTTGCGTGATTAATTGTAGACTCACCTATGGTGCTGCAAATGGCATTGTTTCATTTTTTCGCTAGCTAATATTCCATCTCGACATGTAGCAGTTCTTCTATGTCCACCCAACTGTTGGTGAACTTTTTGGTTACTTCCATACCTTGGCTAGCGTAATACTGTGCAATGCAGATTTGCCTGCCTGTGTCATTCCAATTCTGTCTTCTTAGGTTCTAGGTCCAGGAATGGGCCTGCTGGATCATTTGGTAGCTCAATGTTTACCTTTTAAAGGCACCTCCATTCTGTTCTCATTAGTGGCTCTTTCCGGCTTCGTCCCTCTTAAAGTGGAGGGTATGCATTTCTCCACAACATCTTTAGCATTTATTGTTTATAGTTGACTTGCTGATGGTTATTCTGAAGGGTGTGAGCTGATACCTCTTTGTGGTTGAATTTGCATGTGTCTCATAATCCGTTGAAATTGAGTTTTAAGACATGTCCTTTTTATTTTTTAAAGTGTGATTACAGCTTAGTTCTTCAAAGTGTTTTCTTAAAGTATGTGCCACAATTTGAAATGTTCTGGCCATTCCCTCCCTCAAGAAATTTTGAGGGTAGGTTTCAGTTACAGCCCTGCAGTAGTTGTTCAAATGAAGTGACCATTAGCACAGGCTTTAAAGCTGCTTTTGCAGGTAATGGCCAGAGGGCGGCATCCTTTCTACGTTGCCCACTCTGGAAACTAGGGAAACAGACCTCCCGGCCAGTGGTGTTCCTGGCTTATAAATTAGAGTGGAATGTGCCCGGATAAACCCACAAAAGCTGATGTCTCTTACTTTCATTTGTTATTTAATTTTAATTTATATGTTTTATTGGAGTAATATTCCAATATGTACATGGACCACTTCTTCTTGGTGCATTCCTCTGTTGATGGACATTTTCGTTGCTTCCTAGTGTTGCCTATGATAAACATTGCTGGAGTGTAGGACTGCCTGCCTGTGACTTTTTGTTTTCAGTTTTATTTATTTATTTATTTAATTTTGGAAGTGTTGGGTATTCGTGAGGGCTTTCTATAGATGCAGCAAGCGGGGGCCACTCTTCATCGCGTTGTGTGGGCTTCTCACTGTCGCGGCCTCTTTTGCTCCGTAGCACAAGCTCCAGACGCGCAGGCTCAATAGTTGTGGCTCACGGGCTTAGTTGCTCCACGGCATGTGGGATCTTCCCAGACCAGGGCCCGAACCCGTGTCCCCTGCGTTGGCAGGCAGATTCTCAACCACTACGCCACCAAGGAAACCCCCAGCATGTGACTTTTAGATTCTCATTTTCTCAGGGTATAGGCCCAGCAGTGGCTGTGATTGACTGAGTGGTAGCTCAAAGTTTCCCTTTTAAAAGCACCTCCATTGTGTTTTCATTAGTGGCTCTTACCAGGTCCCCATTAGAATCGAGGGTACGCATTTCTCCAAAATCCCTTCAGCATGTATTGTTTGCAGCTTTTTACTAATGACCATTCTGACCGCTGTGAGCTGATAGGGTTTTGTAATTCGGGTTTGCATGTCTTTAAAAATTCCTAAAATACATGATTTTTCCACGCCTTTTCCTTTTCTGTTAAAAAAGAAAGAAAGAAAATAGTGTGAGTACAATATGCGTCTTGAAATTGTCTTCTCGGAAGTTTGCACTCTTTTGAAGTTTTTGGTCGATTTTTGACCCCAGGATTTTCTTGGAGGGCAGGTGTCATTTACAGAACTGCAAGTTTGGTGACTATTCAGTGACCTTTAGCAATGGGTTTAAAGCTGCTGTTGTGGGAACCGGCCACAAGGAGGCAGCATTTCTCCATTCCCAAATCTGGGTACTAGGGCAGCAGAGCCTTAATGGAAGTGGTGTTGTAGGTTGTAAATTAGAATGCAATGTGCCAGGAAAAAGCCCTTTCAGTTTATGTCTCATTACTTCTGGTTCGTACTTTCACCTTAATTTTTATTTTTTATCACAGCAAATTTGTTTACAATGTTTTGTGTGTTCTAGGTGTGCAAGATATGGTTCTTTCACACATATACATATATCTATTCTTCTTCGCATCCTTTTCCCATGTAGGTTATGACACAATGTTGAGTAGTGTTCTCTTGGTGTTCCGTAGGTCTTTGGTGATTATATATTTCACATGTGTTTGTACATCTCTGTTACGCCCAGTGTCGTAACGTATCCAATCCTCACACCTTTCCATTTGGTGAACCATAAGTTTGTTTAATGAATCTGTGATTGCCTTTCTCTGTGGAAATATCTTCATTGGTATCAGTTTTTAGGTAACACCTTTAAGTGATATGATAGGACATGTGTCTTTCGCTTTCTCACTTACCACAAGTTGCGTGATTACTTGTAGACTCACCTATGGTGCTGCAAATGGCATTTTTTCGTTTTTTTGCTAGCTAATATTCCATCTCGACATGTAGCAGTTCTTCTATGTCCACCCATCTGTTGGTGAACTTTTTGGTTACTTCCATATCTTGGATAGAGTAATACGGTGCAGTGCAGATTTGCCAGCCTCTGTCTTTCCAATTCTGTCTTCTTAGGTTCTAGGTCCAGGAATGGGCCTGGTGGATCATTTGGTAGCTCAATGTTTACCTTTTAAAGGCTCCTCCATTCTTTTCTCATTAGTGGCTCTTTCCAGGTTTCGTCCCTCTTAAAGTGGAGGGTATGCATTTCTCCACAAGACCTTCAACATTTATTGTTTATAGTTGACTTGCTGATGGTTCTTCTGACTGGTGTGAGCTGATACCTCTTTGTGGTTGAATTTGCATGTGTCTCATAATCCGTTGAAATTGAGCTTTAAGGCATGTCCTTTTTATTTTTCAAAGTGTGACTACAGCTTAGTTCTTCAAAGTGTTTTCTTCAATTATGTGTCGCAATTTGAAATGTTCTGGCCATTCCCTCCCTCAAGAAATTTTGAGGGCAGGTTTCAGTTACAGCCCTGCAGTCGTTGTTCAAATGAAGTGACCATTAGCACAGGCTTTAAAGCTGCTTTTGCAGGTAATGGACAGAGGGCGGAATCCTTTCTACGTAGCCCACTCTGGAAACTAGGGAAACAGACCTCCTGGCTAGTGGTGTTCCTCGCTTATAAATTAGAGTGGAATGTGCCCGGAAAACCCCACAAAAGCTGATGTCTCTTACTTTCATTTGTTATTTAATTTTAATTTATATGTTTTATTGGAGTAATATTCCAATATGTACATGGACCACTTCTTCTTGGTGCATTCCTCTGTTGATGGACATTTTCGTTGCTTCCAAGTGTTGGCTATGATAAACATTGCTGGAGTGTAGGACTGCCTGCCTGTGACTTTTTGTTTTCAGTTTTATTTATTTATTTATTTAATTTTGGATGTGTTGGGTCTTTGTGAGGGCTTTCTCTAGTTGCAGCAAGCGGGGGCCACTCTTCATTGCGTTTTGCGAGCTTCTCACTTTCGCGGCCTCTGTTGCTCCGGAGCACAAGCTCCTGACGCGCAGGCTCAATAGTTGTGGCTCACGAGCTTAGTTGCTCCGTGGCACGTGGGATCTTCCCAGACCAGGGCCCGAACCCGTGTCCCCTGCGTTGGCAGGCAGATTCTCCACCACTACGCCACCAAGGAAACCCCCAGCATGTGACTTTTAGATTCTCATTTTCTCAGGGTATAGGCCCAGCAGTGGCTGTGATTGAGTGGTAGCTCAAAGTTTCCCTTTTAAAAGCACCTCCATTGTGTTTTCATTAGTGGCTCTTACCAGGTCCGCCTTAGAACCGAGGGTACGCATTTCTCCAAAATCCCTTCAGCATGTATTGTTTGCAGCTTTTTACTAATGACCATTCTGACCGCTGTGAGCTGATAGGGTTTTGTAATTCGGGTTTGCATGTCTTTAAAAATTCCTAAAATATATGATTTTTCCACGCCTTTTCCTTTTCTGTTAAAAAAGAAAGAAAGAAAATAGTGTGCGTACAATATGCGTCTTGAAATTGTCTTCTCGGAAGATTGCCCTGTTTTGAAGTTTTTGGTCGATTTTTGACCCCAGGATTTTCTTGGAGGGCAGGTGTCATTTACAGAACTGCAAGTTTGGTGACTATTCAGTGACCTTTAGCAATGGGTTTAAAGCTGCTGTTGTGGGAACCGGCCACAAGGAGGCAGCATTTCTCCATTCCCAAATCTGGGTACTAGGGCAGCAGAGCCTTAATGGAAGTGGTGTTGTAGGTTGTAAATTAGAATGGAATGTGCCAGGAAAAAGCCCTTTCAGTTTATGTCTCATTACTTCTGGTTCGTATTTTTACCTTAATTTTTATTTTTTATCACAGCAAATTTGTTTACAATGTTTTGTGTGTTCTAGGTGTGCAAGATGTGGTTCTTTCACACATATACATATATCTATTCTTCTTCGGATCCTTTTCCCATGTAGGTTATGACACAATGTTGAGTAGTGTTCACTTGGTGTTCCGTAGGTCTTTGGTGATTATATATTTCACATGTGTTTGTATATCTCTGTTAAGCCCAATGTCGTAACGTATCCAATCCTCACACCTTTCCATTTGGTGAACCATAAGATTGTTTAATGAATCTGTGATTGCCTTTCTCTGTGGAAATATCTTCATTGGTATCATTTTTTAGGTAACACCTCTAAGTGATATGATAGGACATGTGTCTTTCACTTTCTCACTTACCACAAGTTGCGTGATTAATTGTAGACTCACCTATGGTGCTGCAAATGGCATTGTTTCATTTTTTCGCTAGCTAATATTCCATCTCGACATGTAGCAGTTCCTCTATGTCCACCCAACTGTTGGTGAACTTTTTGGTTACTTCCATACCTTGGCTAGCGTAATACTGTGCAATGCAGATTTGCCTGCCTGTGTCATTCCAATTCTGTCTTCTTAGGTTCTAGGTCCAGGAATGGGCCTGGTGGATCATTTGGTAGCTCAATGTTTACCTTTTAAAGGCACCTCCATTCTGTTCTCATTAGTGGCTCTTTCCGGCTTCGTCCCTCTTAAAGTGGAGGGTATGCATTTCTCCACAACATCTTTAGCATTTATTGTTTATAGTTGACTTGCTGATGGTTATTCTGAAGGGTGTGAGCTGATACCTCTTTGTGGTTGAATTTGCATGTGTCTCATAATCTGTTGAAATTGAGTTTTAAGACATGTCCTTTTTATTTTTTAAAGTGTGATTACAGCTTAGTTCTTCAAAGTGTTTTCTTAAAGTATGTGCCACAATTTGAAATGTTCTGGCCATTCCCTCCCTCAAGAAATTTTGAGGGTAGGTTTCAGTTACAGCCCTGCAGTAGTTGTTCACATGAAGTGACCATTAGCACAGGCTTTAAAGCTGCTTTTGCAGGTAATGGCCAGAGGGCGGCATCCTTTCTACGTTGCCCACTCTGGAAACTAGGGAAACAGACCTCCCGGCCAGTGGTGTTCCTGGCTTATAAATTAGAGTGGAATGTGCCCGGATAAACCCACAAAAGCTGATGTCTCTTACTTTCATTTGTTATTTAATTTTAATTTATATGTTTTATTGGAGTAATATTCCAATATGTACATGGACCACTTCTTCTTGGTGCATTCCTCTGTTGATGGACATTTTCGTTGCTTCCTAGTGTTGCCTATGATAAACATTGCTGGAGTGTAGGACTGCCTGCCTGTGACTTTTTGTTTTCAGTTTTATTTATTTATTTATTTAATTTTGGAAGTGTTGGGTATTCGTGAGGGCTTTCTATAGATGCAGCAAGCGGGGGCCACTCTTCATCGCGTTGTGTGGGCTTCTCACTGTCGTGGCCTCTTTTGCTCCGTAGCACAAGCTCCAGACGCGCAGGCTCAATAGTTGTGGCTCACGGGCTTAGTTGCTCCACGGCATGTGGGATCTTCCCAGACCAGGGCCCGAACCCGTGTCCCCTGCGTTGGCAGGCAGATTCTCCACCACTACGCCACCAAGGAAACCCCCAGCATGTGACTTTTAGATTCTCATTTTCTCAGGGTATAGGCCCAGCAGTGGCTGTGATTGACTGAGTGGTAGCTCAAAGTTTCCCTTTTAAAAGCACCTCCATTGTGTTTTCATTAGTGGCTCTTACCAGGTCCCCATTAGAACCGAGGGTACGCATTTCTCCAAAATCCCTTCAGCATGTATTGTTTGCAGCTTTTTACTAATGACCATTCTGACCGCTGTGAGCTGATAGGGTTTTGTAATTCGGGTTTGCATGTCTTTAAAAATTCCTAAAATACATGATTTTTCCACGCCTTTTCCTTTTCTGTTAAAAAAGAAAGAAAGAAAATAGTGTGAGTACAATATGCGTCTTGAAATTGTCTTCTCGGAAGTTTGCACTCTTTTGAAGTTTTTGGTCGATTTTTGACCCCAGGATTTTCTTGGAGGGCAGGTGTCATTTACAGAACTGCAAGTTTGGTGACTATTCAGTGACCTTTAGCAATGGGTTTAAAGCTGCTGTTGTGGGAACCGGCCACAAGGAGGCAGCATTTCTCCATTCCCAAATCTGGGTACTAGGGCAGCAGAGCCTTAATGGAAGTGGTGTTGTAGGTTGTAAATTAGAATGCAATGTGCCAGGAAAAAGCCCTTTCAGTTTATGTCTCATTACTTCTGGTTCGTACTTTCACCTTAATTTTTATTTTTTATCACAGCAAATTTGTTTACAATGTTTTGTGTGTTCTAGGTGTGCAAGATATGGTTCTTTCACACATATACATATATCTATTCTTCTTCGCATCCTTTTCCCATGTAGGTTATGACACAATGTTGAGTAGTGTTCTCTTGGTGTTCCGTAGGTCTTTGGTGATTATATATTTCACATGTGTTTGTACATCTCTGTTACGCCCAGTGTCGTAACGTATCCAATCCTCACACCTTTCCATTTGGTGAACCATAAGTTTGTTTAATGAATCTGTGATTGCCTTTCTCTGTGGAAATATCTTCATTGGTATCAGTTTTTAGGTAACACCTTTAAGTGATATGATAGGACATGTGTCTTTCGCTTTCTCACTTACCACAAGTTGCGTGATTACTTGTAGACTCACCTATGGTGCTGCAAATGGCATTTTTTCGTTTTTTTGCTAGCTAATATTCCATCTCGACATGTAGCAGTTCTTCTATGTCCACCCATCTGTTGGTGAACTTTTTGGTTACTTCCATATCTTGGATAGAGTAATACGGTGCAGTGCAGATTTGCCAGCCTCTGTCTTTCCAATTCTGTCTTCTTAGGTTCTAGGTCCAGGAATGGGCCTGGTGGATCATTTGGTAGCTCAATGTTTACCTTTTAAAGGCTCCTCCATTCTTTTCTCATTAGTGGCTCTTTCCAGGTTTCGTCCCTCTTAAAGTGGAGGGTATGCATTTCTCCACAAGACCTTCAACATTTATTGTTTATAGTTGACTTGCTGATGGTTCTTCTGACTGGTGTGAGCTGATACCTCTTTGTGGTTGAATTTGCATGTGTCTCATAATCCGTTGAAATTGAGCTTTAAGGCATGTCCTTTTTATTTTTCAAAGTGTGACTACAGCTTAGTTCTTCAAAGTGTTTTCTTCAATTATGTGTCGCAATTTGAAATGTTCTGGCCATTCCCTCCCTCAAGAAATTTTGAGGGCAGGTTTCAGTTACAGCCCTGCAGTAGTTGTTCAAATGAAGTGACCATTAGCACAGGCTTTAAAGCTGCTTTTGCAGGTAATGGACAGAGGGCGGAATCCTTTCTACGTAGCCCACTCTGGAAACTAGGGAAACAGACCTCCTGGCTAGTGGTGTTCCTCGCTTATAAATTAGAGTGGAATGTGCCCGGAAAACCCCACAAAAGCTGATGTCTCTTACTTTCATTTGTTATTTAATTTTAATTTATATATTTTATTGGAGTAATATTCCAATATGTACATGGACCACTTCTTCTTGGTGCATTCCTCTGTTGATGGACATTTTCGTTGCTTCCAAGTGTTGGCTATGATAAACATTGCTGGAGTGTAGGACTGCCTGCCTGTGACTTTTTGTTTTCAGTTTTATTTATTTATTTATTTAATTTTGGATGTGTTGGGTCTTTGTGAGGGCTTTCTCTAGTTGCAGCAAGCGGGGGCCACTCTTCATCGCGTTTTGCGAGCTTCTCACTTTCACGGCCTCTGTTGCTCCGGAGCACAAGCTCCTGACGCGCAGGCTCAATAGTTGTGGCTCACGAGCTTAGTTGCTCCGTGGCACGTGTGATCTTCCCAGACCAGGGCCCGAACCCGTGTCCCCTGCGTTGGCAGGCAGATTCTCCACCACTACGCCACCAAGGAAACCCCCAGCATGTGACTTTTAGATTCTCATTTTCTCAGGGTATAGGCCCAGCAGTGGCTGTGATTGAGTGGTAGCTCAAAGTTTCCCTTTTAAAAGCACCTCCATTGTGTTTTCATTAGTGGCTCTTACCAGGTCCGCCTTAGAACCGAGGGTACGCATTTCTCCAATATCCCTTCAGCATGTATTGTTTGCAGCTTTTTACTAATGACCATTCTGACCGCTGTGAGCTGATAGGGTTTTGTAATTCGGGTTTGCATGTCTTTAAAAATTCCTAAAATATATGATTTTTCCACGCCTTTTCCTTTTCTGTTAAAAAAGAAAGAAAGAAAATAGTGTGCGTACAATATGCGTCTTGAAATTGTCTTCTCGGAAGATTGCCCTCTTTTGAAGTTTTTGGTCGATTTTTGACCCCAGGATTTTCTTGGAGGGCAGGTGTCATTTACAGAACTGCAAGTTTGGTGACTATTCAGTGACCTTTAGCAATGGGTTTAAAGCTGCTGTTGTGGGAACCGGCCACAAGGAGGCAGCATTTCTCCATTCCCAAATCTGGGTACTAGGGCAGCAGAGCCTTAATGGAAGTGGTGTTGTAGGTTGTAAATTAGAATGCAATGTGCCAGGAAAAAGCCCTTTCAGTTTATGTCTCATTACTTCTGGTTCGTATTTTTACCTTAATTTTTATTTTTTATCACAGCAAATTTGTTTACAATGTTTTGTGTGTTCTAGGTGTGCAAGATGTGGTTCTTTCACACATATACATATATCTATTCTTCTTCGGATCCTTTTCCCATGTAGGTTATGACACAATGTTGAGTAGTGTTCTCTTGGTGTTCCGTAGGTCTTTGGTGATTATATATTTCACATGTGTTTGTATATCTCTGTTAAGCCCAATGTCGTAACGTATCCAATCCTCACACCTTTCCATTTGGTGAACCATAAGATTGTTTAATGAATCTGTGATTGCCTTTCTCTGTGGAAATATCTTCATTGGTATCATTTTTTAGGTAACACCTCTAAGTGATATGATAGGACATGTGTCTTTCACTTTCTCACTTACCACAAGTTGCGTGATTAATTGTAGACTCACCTATGGTGCTGCAAATGGCATTGTTTCATTTTTTCGCTAGCTAATATTCCATCTCGACATGTAGCAGTTCTTCTATGTCCACCCAACTGTTGGTGAACTTTTTGGTTACTTCCATACCTTGGCTAGCGTAATACTGTGCAATGCAGATTTGCCTGCCTGTGTCATTCCAATTCTGTCTTCTTAGGTTCTAGGTCCAGGAATGGGCCTGCTGGATCATTTGGTAGCTCAATGTTTACCTTTTAAAGGCACCTCCATTCTGTTCTCATTAGTGGCTCTTTCCGGCTTCGTCCCTCTAAAAGTGGAGGGTATGCATTTCTCCACAACATCTTTAGCATTTATTGTTTATAGTTGACTTGCTGATGGTTCTTCTGACTGGTGTGAGCTGATACCTCTTTGTGGTTGAATTTGCATGTGTCTCATAATCCGTTGAAATTGAGCTTTAAGGCATGTCCTTTTTATTTTTCAAAGTGTGACTACAGCTTAGTTCTTCAAAGTGTTTTCTTCAATTATGTGTCGCAATTTGAAATGTTCTGGCCATTCCCTCCCTCAAGAAATTTTGAAGGCAGGTTTCAGTTACAGCCCTGCAGTAGTTGTTCAAATGAAGTGACCATTAGCACAGGCTTTAAAGCTGCTTTTGCAGGTAATGGACAGAGGGCGGAATCCTTTCTACGTAGCCCACTCTGGAAACTAGGGAAACAGACCTCCTGGCTAGTGGTGTTCCTCGCTTATAAATTAGAGTGGAATGTGCCCGGAAAACCCCACAAAAGCTGATGTCTCTTACTTTCATTTGTTATTTAATTTTAATTTATATGTTTTATTGGAGTAATATTCCAATATGTACATGGACCACTTCTTCTTGGTGCATTCCTCTGTTGATGGACATTTTCGTTGCTTCCAAGTGTTGGCTATGATAAACATTGCTGGAGTGTAGGACTGCCTGCCTGTGACTTTTTGTTTTCAGTTTTATTTATTTATTTATTTAATTTTGGATGTGTTGGGTCTTTGTGAGGGCTTTCTCTAGTTGCAGCAAGCGGGGGCCACTCTTCATCGCGTTTTGCAAGCTTCTCACTTTCGCGGCCTCTGTTGCTCCGGAGCACAAGCTCCTGACGCGCAGGCTCAATAGTTGTGGCTCACGAGCTTAGTTGCTCCGTGGCACGTGGGATCTTCCCAGACCAGGGCCCGAACCCGTGTCCCCTGCGTTGGCAGGCAGATTCTCCACCACTACGCCACCAAGGAAACCCCCAGCATGTGACTTTTAGATTCTCATTTTCTCAGGGTATAGGCCCAGCAGTGGCTGTGATTGAGTGGTAGCTCAAAGTTTCCCTTTTAAAAGCACCTCCATTGTGTTTTCATTAGTGGCTCTTACCAGGTCCGCCTTAGAACCGAGGGTACGCATTTCTCCAAAATCCCTTCAGCATGTATTGTTTGCAGCTTTTTACTAATGACCATTCTGACCGCTGTGAGCTGATAGGGTTTTGTAATTCGGGTTTGCATGTCTTTAAAAATTCCTAAAATATATGATTTTTCCACGCCTTTTCCTTTTCTGTTAAAAAAGAAAGAAAGAAAATAGTGTGCGTACAATATGCGTCTTGAAATTGTCTTCTCGGAAGATTGCCCTCTTTTGAAGTTTTTGGTCGATTTTTGACCCCAGGATTTTCTTGGAGGGCAGGTGTCATTTACAGAACTGCAAGTTTGGTGACTATTCAGTGACCTTTAGCAATGGGTTTAAAGCTGCTGTTGTGGGAACCGGCCACAAGGAGGCAGCATTTCTCCATTCCCAAATCTGGGTACTAGGGCAGCAGAGCCTTAATGGAAGTGGTGTTGTAGGTTGTAAATTAGAATGGAATGTGCCAGGAAAAAGCCCTTTCAGTTTATGTCTCATTACTTCTGGTTCGTATTTTTACCTTAATTTTTATTTTTTATCACAGCAAATTTGTTTACAATGTTTTGTGTGTTCTAGGTGTGCAAGATGTGGTTCTTTCACACATATACATATATCTATTCTTCTTCGGATCCTTTTCCCATGTAGGTTATGACACAATGTTGAGTAGTGTTCACTTGGTGTTCCGTAGGTCTTTGGTGATTATATATTTCACATGTGTTTGTATATCTCTGTTAAGCCCAATGTCGTAACGTATCCAATCCTCACACCTTTCCATTTGGTGAACCATAAGATTGTTTAATGAATCTGTGATTGCCTTTCTCTGTGGAAATATCTTCATTGGTATCAGTTTTTAGGTAACACCTCTAAGTGATATGATAGGACATGTGTCTTTCACTTTCTCACTTACCACAAGTTGCGTGATTAATTGTAGACTCACCTATGGTGCTGCAAATGGCATTGTTTCATTTTTTCGCTAGCTAATATTCCATCTCGACATGTAGCAGTTCTTCTATGTCCACCCATCTGTTGGTGAACTTTTTGGTTACTTCCATACCTTGGCTAGCGTAATACTGTGCAATGCAGATTTGCCTGCCTGTGTCATTCCAATTCTGTCTTCTTAGGTTCTAGGTCCAGGAATGGGCCTGCTGGATCATTTGGTAGCTCAATGTTTACCTTTTAAAGGCACCTCCATTCTGTTCTCATTAGTGGCTCTTTCCGGCTTCGTCCCTCTTAAAGTGGAGGGTATGCATTTCTCCACAACATCTTTAGCATTTATTGTTTATAGTTGACTTGCTGATGGTTATTCTGAAGGGTGTGAGCTGATACCTCTTTGTGGTTGAATTTGCATGTGTCTTATAATCCGTTGAAATTGAATTTTAAGACATGTCCTTTTTATTTTTTAAAGTGTGATTACAGCTTAGTTCTTCAAAGTGTTTTCTTAAAGTATGTGCCACAATTTGAAATGTTCTGGCCATTCCCTCCCTCAAGAAATTTTGAGGGTAGGTTTCAGTTACAGCCCTGCAGTAGTTGTTCAAATGAAGTGATCATTAGCACAGGCTTTAAAGCTGCTTTTGCAGGTAATGGCCAGAGGGCAGCATCCTTTCTACGTTGCCCACTCTGGAAACTAGGGAAACAGACCTCCCGGCCAGTGGTGTTCCTGGCTTATAAATTAGAGTGGAATGTGCCCGGATAAACCCACAAAAGCTGATGTCTCTTACTTTCATTTGTTATTTAATTTTAATTTATATGTTTTATTGGAGTAATATTCCAATATGTACATGGACCACTTCTTCATGGTGCATTCCTCTGTTGATGGACATTTTCGTTGCTTCCTAGTGTTGCCTATGATAAACATTGCTGGAGTGTAGGACTGCCTGCCTGTGACTTTTTGTTTTCAGTTTTATTTATTTATTTATTTAATTTTGGAAGTGTTGGGTATTCGTGAGGGCTTTCTATAGATGCAGCAAGCGGGGGCCACTCTTCATCGCGTTGTGTGGGCTTCTCACTGTCGCGGCCTCTTTTGCTCCGTAGCACAAGCTCCAGACGCGCAGGCTCAATAGTTGTGGCTCACGGGCTTAGTTGCTCCACGGCATGTGGGATCTTCCCAGACCAGGGCCCGAACCCGTGTCCCCTGCGTTGGCAGGCAGATTCTCCACCACTACGCCACCAAGGAAACCCCCAGCATGTGACTTTTAGATTCTCATTTTCTCAGGGTATAGGCCCAGCAGTGGCTGTGATTGAGTGGTAGCTCAAAGTTTCCCTTTTAAAAGCACCTCCATTGTGTTTTCATTAGTGGCTCTTACCAGGTCCCCATTAGAACCGAGGGTACGCATTTCTCCAAAATCCCTTCAGCATGTATTGTTTGCAGCTTTTTACTAATGACCATTCTGACCGCTGTGAGCTGATAGGGTTTTGTAATTCGGGTTTGCATGTCTTTAAAAATCCCTAAAATTCATGATTTTCCCACGCCTTTTCCTTTTCTGTTAAAAAAAGAAAGAAAGAAAATAGTGTGAGTACAATATACGTCTTGAAATTGTCTTCTCAGAATTTTGTCCTCTTGAATTTTTTGGTCGATTTTTGACCCCAGGATTTTTTTGGAGGGCAGGTGTCATTTACAGAACTGCAAGTTTGGTGACTATTCAGTGACCTTTAGCAATGGGTTTAAAGCTGCTGTTGTGGGAACCGGCCAAAGGAGGCAGCATTTCTCCATTCCCAAATCTGGGTACTAGGGAAGCAGAGCCTTAATGGAAGTGGTGTTGTAGGTTGTAAATTAGAATGGAATGTGCCAGGAAAAAGCCCTTTATGTTTATGTCTCATTACTTCTGGTTCGTATTTTTACCTTAATTTTTATTTTTTATCACAGCAAATTTGTTTACAATGTTTTGTGTGTTCTAGGTGTGCAAGATGTGGTTCTTTCACACATATACATATATCTATTCTTCTTCGGATCCTTTTCCCATGTAGGTTATGACACAATTTTCAGTAGTGTTCTCTTGGTATTCCGTAGGTTTTGGTGATTATATATTTCACATGTGTTTGTATATCTCTGTTAAGCCCAATGTCGTAATGTATCCAGTCCTCACACCTTTCCATTTGGTGGACCAAAAGATTGTTTAATGAATCTTTGTTTGCCTTTCTCTGTGGAAGTATCTTCATTGGTATCAGTTTTTAGGTAACACCTTTACGTGATATGATAGGACATGTGTCTTTCGCTTTCTCACTTACCACAAGTTGCGTGATTACTTGTAGACTCACCTATGGTGCTGCAAATGGCAGTTTTTCGTTTCTTTGCTACCTAATATTCCATCTCGACATGTAGCAGTTCTTCTATGTCCACCCATCTGTTGGTGAACTTTTTGGTTACTTCCATATCTTGGCTAGAGTAATACGGTGCAGTGCAGATTTGCCAGCCTGTGTCTTTCCAATTCTGTCCTCTTAGTTTCTAGGTCCAGGAATGGGCCTGGTGGATCATTTGGTAGCTCAATGTTTACCTTTTAAAGGCTCCTCCATTCTATTATCATTACTGGCTCTTTCCAGGTTTCGTCCCTCTTAAAGTGGAGGGTATGCATTTCTCCACAACACCTTCAGCATTTATTGTTTATAGTTGACTTGCTGATGGTTCTTCTGACTGGTGTGCGCTGATACCTCTTTGTGGTTGAATTTGCATGTGTCTCATAATCTGTTGAAATTGAGCTTTAAGAGATGTCCTTTTTATTTTTCAAAGTGTGATTATAGCTTAGTTCTTCAAAGTGTTTTCTTAAAGTATGTGTCACAATTTGAAAGGTTTTGGCCATTCAATCCCTCAAGACATTTTGAGGGCAGGTTTCAGTTACAGCCCTGCAGTAGTTGTTCATATGAAGTGACCATTAGCACAGGCTTTAAAGCTGCTTTTGCAGGTAATGGCCAGAGGGTGGCATCCTTTCTACGTTCCCCACTCTGGAAACTAGGGAAACAGACCTCCCGGCCAGTGGTGTTCCTCGCTTATAAATTAGAGTGGAATGTGCCTGGATAAACCCACAAAAGCTGATGTCTCCTTACTTTTATTTGTTATTTAATTTTAATTTATATTTTTAATTGGAGTAATATTCCAATGTGTACATGGACCACTTCTTCTTGGTGCATTCCTCTGTTGATGGACATTTTCATTGCTTCCAAGTGTTGGCTATGATAAACATTGCTGGAGTGTAGGACTGCCTGCCTGTGACATTTTGTTTTAAGTTTTATTTATTTATTAATTTATTTTTGGCTGTGTTGCGTCTTCGCGAGGGCTTTCTGTAGTTGCGGAGAGCGGGCGCCACTCTTCATCGCGGTGCGTGGGCCTCTCACTGTCGCGGCCTCTCTTTTTCCAGAGCACAAGCTCCAGACGCACAGGCTCAATAGTTGTGGCTCACGGGCTTAGTTGCTCCGTGGCATGTGGGATCTTCCCAGACCAGGGCCCGAACCCGTGTCCCCTGCATTGGCAGGCAGATTCTCAACCACTGCGTCACCACGGAATCCCCCAGCATGTTAATTTTTGGTTCTCATTTTCTCAGGGTATAGGCCCTGCATTGGGTGAGATTGATTGACTGGTAGCTCAAAGTTTCCCTTTTCAAAGCACCTCCATTGTGTTTTCATTAGTGGCTCTTACCAGGTCCCCCTTAGAATGGAGGGTACGCATTTCTCCAAAATCCCTTCAGCATGTATTGTTTGCAGCTTTTTACTAATGACCATTCTGACCGCTGTGAGCTGATAGGGTTTTGTAATTCGGGTTTGCATGTCTTTGAAAATCCCTAAAATTCATCATTTTCCCATGCCTTTTACTTTTCTGTTAGAAAAAGAAAGAAAGAAAATAGTGTGAGTACAATATACGTCTTGAAATTGTCTTCTCAGAATTTTGTCCTCTTGAATTTTTTGGTCGATTTTTGACCCCAGGATTTTTTTGGAGGGCAGGTGTCATTTACAGAACTGCAAGTTTGGTGACTATTCAGTGACCTTTAGCAATGGGTTTAAAGCTGCTGTTGTGGGAACCGGCCAAAGGAGGCAGCATTTCTCCATTCCCAAATCTGGGTACTAGGGAAGCAGAGCCTTAATGGAAGTGGTGTTGTAGGTTGTAAATTACAATGGAATGTGCCAGGAAAAAGCCCTTTATGTTTATGTCTCATTACTTCTGGTTCGTATTTTTACCTTAATTTTTATTTTTTATCACAGCAAATTTGTTTACAATGTTTTGTGTGTTCTAGGTGTGCAAGATGTGGTTCTTTCACACATATACATATATCTATTCTTCTTCGGATCCTTTTCCCATGTAGGTTATGACACAATTTTCAGTAGTGTTCTCTTCGTATTCCATAGGTCTTTGGTGATTATATATTTCACATGTGTTTGTATATCTCTGTTAAGCCCAATGTCATAATGTATCCAATCCTCACACCTTTCCATTTGGTGGACCAATAGATTGTTTAATGCATCTGTGTTTGCCTTTCTCTGTGGAAGTATCTTCATTGGTATCAGTATTTAGGTAACACCTTTACGTGATATGATAGGACATGTGTCTTTCGCTTTCTCACTTACCACAAGATGCGTGATTACTTGTAGACTCACCTATGGTGCTGCAAATGGCATTGTTTCATTTTTACGCTAGCTAATATTCCATCTCGACATGTAGCAGTTCTTCTATGTCCACCCAACTGTTGGTGAACTTTTTGGTTACTTCCATATCTTGGATGGAGTACTACGGTGCAGTGTAGATTTGCCAGCCTCTGTCTTTCCAATTCTGTCTTCTTAGGTTCTAGGTCCAGGAATGGGCCTGGTGGATCATTTGGTAGCTCAACGTTTACCTTTTAAAGGCTCCTCCATTCTATTCTCATTAGTGGCTGTTTCCAGGTTTCGTCCCTCTTAAAGTGGAGGGTATGCATTTCTCCACAAGACCTTCAACATTTATTGTTTATAGTTGAGTTGCTGATGGTTCTTCTGACTGGTGTGAGCTGATACCTCTTTGTGGTTGAATTTGCATGTGTCTCATAATCCGTTGAAATTGAGCTTTCAGACATGTCCTTTTTATTTTTCAATGTGTGACTACAGCTTAGTTCTTCAAAGTGTTTTCTTAAAGAGTGTGTCGCAATTTGAAATATTCTGGCCATTCCCTCCCTCAAGAAATTTTGAGGGCAGGTTTCAGTTACAGCCCTGCTGTAGTTGTTCAAATGAAGTGACCGTTAGCACAGGCTTTAAAGCTGCTTTTGCAGGTAATGGCCAGAGGGCGGCATCCTTTCTACATTGCCCACTCTGGAAACTAGGGAAACAGACCTCCCGGCCAGTGGTGTTCCTCGCTTATAAATTAGAGTGGAATGTGCCCGGATAAACCCACAAAAGCTGATGTCTCTTACTTTCATTTGTTATTTAATTTTAATTTATATGTTTTATTGGAGTAATATTCCAATATGTACATGGACCACTTCTTCTTGGTGCATTCCTCTGTTGATGGACATTTTCGTTGCTTCCAAGTGTTGGATATGATAAACATTGCTGGAGTGTAGGACTGCCTGCCTGTGACTTTTTGTTTTCAGTTTTATTTATTTATTTATTTAATTTTGGATGTGTTGGGTCTTCGTGAGGGCTTTCTATAGATGCAGCAAGCGGGGGCCACTCTTCATCGCGTTGTGCGGGCTTCTCACTGTCGCGGCCTCTCTTGTTCCGGAGCACAAGCTCCAGACGCTCAGGCTCAATAGTTGTGGCTCACGGGCTTAGTTGCTCCGCGGCATGTGGGATCTTCCCAGACCAGGGCTCGAACCCATGTCCCCTGCGTTGGCAGACAGATTCTCAACCACTACGCCACCAAGGAAACCCCCAGCATGTGACTTTTAGATTCTCATTTTCTCAGGGTATAGGCCCAGCAGTGGCTGTGATTGACTGAGTGGTAGCTCAAAGTTTCCCTTTTAAAAGCACCTCCATTGTGTTTTCAGTAGTGGCTCTTACCAGGTCCCCCTTAGAATGAAGGGTACGCATTTCTCCAAAATCCCTTCAGCATGTATTGTTTGCAGCTTTTTACTAATGACCATTCTGACCGCTGTGAGCTGATAGGGTTTTGTAATTCGGGTTTGCATGTCTTTAAAAATCCCTAAAATTCATGATTTTCCCACGCCTTTTCCTTTTCTGTTAAAAAAAGAAAGAAAGAAAATAGTGTGAGTACAATGTACGTCTTGAAATTGTCTTCTCAGAATTTTGTCCTCTTGAATTTTTTGGTCGATTTTTGACCCCAGGATTTTTTTGGAGGGCAGGTGTCATTTACAGAACTGCAAGTTTGGTGACTATTCAGTGACCTTTAGCAATGGGTTTAAAGCTGCTGTTGTGGGAACCGGCCAAAGGAGGCAGCATTTCTCCATTCCCAAATCTGGGTACTAGGGAAGCAGAGCCTTAATGGAAGTGGTGTTGTAGGTTGTAAATTAGAATGGAATGTGCCAGGAAAAAGCCCTTTATGTTTATGTCTCATTACTTCTGGTTCGTATTTTTACCTTAATTTTTATTTTTTATCACAGCAAATTTGTTTACAATGTTTTGTGTGTTCTAGGTGTGCAAGATGTGGTTCTTTCACACATATACATATATCTATTCTTCTTCGGATCCTTTTCCCATGTAGGTTATGACACAATTTTCAGTAGTGTTCTCTTGGTATTCCGTAGGTTTTGGTGATTATATATTTCACATGTGTTTGTATATCTCTGTTAAGCCCAATGTCGTAATGTATCCAGTCCTCACACCTTTCCATTTGGTGGACCAAAAGATTGTTTAATGAATCTTTGTTTGCCTTTCTCTGTGGAAGTATCTTCATTGGTATCAGTTTTTAGGTAACACCTTTACGTGATATGATAGGACATGTGTCTTTCGCTTTCTCACTTACCACAAGTTGCGTGATTACTTGTAGACTCACCTATGGTGCTGCAAATGGCAGTTTTTCGTTTCTTTGCTAGCTAGTATTCCATCTCGACATGTAGCAGTTCTTCTATGTCCACCCATCTGTTGGTGAACTTTTTGGTTACTTCCATATCTTGGCTAGAGTAATACGGTGCAGTGCAGATTTGCCAGCCTGTGTCTTTCCAATTCTGTCCTCTTAGTTTCTAGGTCCAGGAATGGGCCTGGTGGATCATTTGGTAGCTCAATGTTTACCTTTCAAAGGCTCCTCCATTCTATTCTCATTAGTGGCTCTTTCCAGGTTTCGTCCCTCTTAAAGTGGAGGGTATGCATTTCTCCACAACACCTTCAGCATTTATTGTTTATAGTTGACTTGCTGATGGTTCTTCGGACTGGTGTGAGCTGATACCTCTTTGTGGTTGAATTTGCATGTGTCTCATAATCTGTTGAAATTGAGCTTTAAGACATGTCCTTTTTATTTTTCAAAGTGTGATTATAGCTTAGTTCTTCAAAGTGTTTTCTTAAAGTATGTGTCACAATTTGAAAGGTTTTGGCCATTCAATCCCTCAAGACATTTTGAGGGCAGGTTTCAGTTACAGCCCTGCAGTAGTTGTTCATATGAAGTGACCATTAGCACAGGCTTTAAAGCTGCTTTTGCAGGTAATGGCCAGAGGGCGGCATCCTTTCTACGTTCCCCACTCTGGAAACTAGGGAAACAGACCTCCCGGCCAGTGGTGTTCCTCGCTTATAAATTAGAGTGGAATGTGCCTGGATAAACCCACAAAAGCTGATGTCTCCTTACTTTTATTTGTTATATAATTTTAATTTATATTTTTAATTGGAGTAATATTCCAATGTGTACATGGACCACTTCTTCTTGGTGCATTCCTCTGTTGATGGACATTTTCATTGCTTCCAAGTGTTGGCTATGATAAACATTGCTGGAGTGTAGGACTGCCTGCCTGTGACATTTTGTTTTAAGTTTTATTTATTTATTAATTTATTTTTGGCTGTGTTGCGTCTTCGCGAGGGCTTTCTGTAGTTGCGGCGAGCGGACGCCACTCTTCATCGCGGTGCGTGGGCCTCTCACTGTCGCGGCCTCTCTTTTTTCAGAGCACAAGCTCCAGACGCACAGGCTCAATAGTTGTGGCTCACGGGCTTAGTTGCTCCGTGGCATGTGGGATCTTCCCAGACCAGGGCCCGAACCCGTGTCCCCTGCATTGGCAGGCAGATTCTCAACCACTGTGTCACCACGGAATTCCCCAGCATGTTAATTCTTGGTTCTCATTTTCTCAGGGTATAGGCCCTGCATTGGGTGAGATTGATTGACTGGTAGCTCAAAGTTTCCCTTTTCAAAGCACCTCCATTGTGTTTTCATTAGTGGCTCTTACCAGGTCCCCCTTAGAATGGAGGGTACGCATTTCTCCAAAATCCCTTCAGCATGTATTGTTTGCAGCTTTTTACTAATGACCATTCTGACCGCTGTGAGCTGATAGGGTTTTGTAATTCGGGTTTGCATGTCTTTGAAAATCCCTAAAATTCATCATTTTCCCATGCCTTTTACTTTTCTGTTAGAAAAAGAAAGAAAGAAAATAGTGTGAGTACAATATACGTCTTGAAATTGTCTTCTCAGAATTTTGTCCTCTTTTGAATTTTTTGGTCGATTTTTGACCCCAGGATATTTTTGGAGGGCAGGTGTCATTTACAGAACTGCAAGTTTGGTGACTATTCAGTGACCTTTAGCAATGGGTTTAAAGCTGCTGTTGTGGGAACCGGCCAAAGGAGGCAGCATTTCTCCATTCCCAAATCTGGGTACTAGGGAAGCAGAGCCTTAATGGAAGTGGTGTTGTAGGTTGTAAATTACAATGGAATGTGCCAGGAAAAAGTCCTTTATGTTTATGTCTCATTACTTCTGGTTCGTATTTTTACCTTAATTTTTATTTTTTATCACAGCAAATTTGTTTACAATGTTTTGTGTGTTCTAGGTGTGCAAGATGTGGTTCTTTCACACATATACATATATCTATTCTTCTTCGGATCCTTTTCCCATGTAGGTTATGACACAATTTTCAGTAGTGTTCTCTTGGTATTCCGTAGGTCTTTGGTGATTATATATTTCACATGTGTTTGTATATCTCTGTTAAGCCCAATGTCATAATGTATCCAATCCTCACACCTTTCCATTTGGTGGACCAATAGATTGTTTAATGCATCTGTGTTTGCCTTTCTCTGTGGAAGTATCTTCATTGGTATCAGTATTTAGGTAACACCTTTACGTGATATGATAGGACATGTGTCTTTCGCTTTCTCACTTACCACAAGATGCGTGATTACTTGTAGACTCACCTATGGTGCTGCAAATGGCATTGTTTCATTTTTTCGCTAGCTAATATTCCATCTCGACATGTAGCAGTTCTTCTATGTCCACCCAACTGTTGGTGAACTTTTTGGTTACTTCCATATCTTGGATGGAGTTCTACGGTGCAGTGCAGATTTGCCAGCCTCTGTCTTTCCAATTCTGTCTTCTTAGGTTCTAGGTCCAGGAATGGGCCTGGTGGATCATTTGGTAGCACAATGTTTACCTTTTAAAGGCTCCTCCATTCTATTCTCATTAGTGGCTGTTTCCAGGTTTCGTCCCTCTTAAAGTGGAGGGTATGCATTTCTCCACAAGACCTTCAACATTTATTGTTTATAGTTGAGTTGCTGATGGTTCTTCTGACTGGTGTGAGCTGATACCTCTTTGTGGTTGAATTTGCATGTGTCTCATAATCCGTTGAAATTGAGCTTTAAGACATGTCCTTTTTATTTTTCAAAGTGTGACTACAGCTTAGTTCTTCAAAGTGTTTTCTTAAAGAGTGTGTCGCAATTTGAAATATTCTGGCCATTCCCTCCCTCAAGAAATTTTGAGGGCAGGTTTCAGTTAAAGCCCTGCTGTAGTTGTTCAAATGAAGTGACCGTTAGCACAGGTTTTAAAGCTGCTTTTGCAGGTAATGGCCAGAGGGCGGCATCCTTTCTACATTGCCCTCTCTGGAAACTAGGGAAACAGACCTCCCGGCCAGTGGTGTTCCTCGCTTATAAATTAGAGTGGAATGTGCCCGGATAAACCCACAAAAGCTGATGTCTCTTACTTTCATTTGTTATTTAATTTTAATTTATATGTTTTATTGGAGTAATATTCCAATATGTACATGGACCACTTCTTCTTGGTGCATTCCTCTGTTGATGGACATTTTCGTTGCTTCCAAGTGTTGGATATGATAAACATTGCTGGAGTGTAGGACTGCCTGCCTGTGACTTTTTGTTTTCAGTTTTATTTATTTATTTATTTAATTTTGGATGTGTTGGGTCTTCGTGAGGGCTTTCTATAGATGCAGCAAGCGGGGGCCACTCTTCATCGCGTTGTGCGGGCTTCTCACTGTCGCGGCCTCTCTTGCTCCGGAGTACAAGCTCCAGACGCTCAGGCTCAATAGTTGTGGCTCACGGGCTTAGTTGCTCCGCGGCATGTGGGATCTTCCCAGACCAGGGCTCGAACCCGTGTCCCCTGCGTTGGCAGGCAGATTCTCAACCACTACGCCAC
This sequence comes from Balaenoptera ricei, assembly GCF_028023285.1. NCBI lineage: Eukaryota > Metazoa > Chordata > Mammalia > Artiodactyla > Balaenopteridae > Balaenoptera > Balaenoptera ricei. The sequence continues at coordinate 53,496,947 of NC_082642.1, forward strand.
CAAGGAAACCCCCAGCATGTGACTTTTAGATTCTCATTTTCTCAGGGTATAGGCCCAGCAGTGGCTGTGATTGACTGAGTGGTAGCTCAAAGTTTCCTTTTAAAAGCACCTCCATTGTGTTTTCAGTAGTGGCTCTTACCAGGTCCCCCTTAGAATGGAGGGTACGCATTTCTCCAAAATCCCTTCAGCATGTATTGTTTGCAGCTTTTTACTAATGACCATTCTGACCGCTGTGAGCTGATAGGGTTTTGTAATTCGGGTTTGCATGTCTTTAAAAATCCCTAAAATTCATGATTTTCCCACACCTTTTCCTTTTCTGTTAAAAAAAGAAAGAAAGAAAATAGTGTGAGTACAATATACGTCTTGAAATTGTCTTCTCAGAATTTTGTCCTCTTGAATATTTTGGTCGATTTTTGACCCCAGGATTTTTTTGGAGGGCAGGTGTCATTTACAGAACTGCAAGTTTGGTGACTATTCAGTGACCTTTAGCAATGGGTTTAAAGCTGCTGTTGTGGGAACCGGCCAAAGGAGGCAGCATTTCTCCATTCCCAAATCTGGGTACTAGGGAAGCAGAGCCTTAATGGAAGTGGTGTTGTAGGTTGTAAATTAGAGTGGAATGTGCCAGGAAAAAGCCCTTTATGTTTATGTCTCATTACTTCTGGTTCGTATTTTTACCTTAATTTTTATTTTTTATCACAGCAAATTTGTTTACAATGTTTTGTGTGTTCTAGGTGTGCAAGATGTGGTTCTTTCACACATATACATATATCTATTCTTCTTCGGATCCTTTTCCCATGTAGGTTATGACACAATTTTCAGTAGTGTTCTCTTGGTATTCCGTAGGTTTTGGTGATTATATATTTCACATGTGTTTGTATATCTCTGTTAAGCCCAATGTCGTAATGTATCCAGTCCTCACACCTTTCCATTTGGTGGACCAAAAGATTGTTTAATGAATCTTTGTTTGTCTTTCTCTGTGGAAGTATCTTCATTGGTATCAGTTTTTAGGTAACACCTTTACGTGATATGATAGGACATGTGTCTTTCGCTCTCTCACTTACCGCAAGTTGCGTGATTACTTGTAGACTCACCTATGGTGCTGCAAATGGCAGTTTTTCGTTTCTTTGCTAGCTAATATTCCATCTCGACATGTAGCAGTTCTTCTATGTCCACCCATCTGTTGGTGAATTTTTTGGTTACTTCCATATCTTGGCTAGAGTAATACGGTGCAGTGCAGATTTGCCAGCCTGTGTCTTTCCAATTCTGTCCTCTTAGTTTCTAGGTCCAGGAATGGGCCTGGTGGATCATTTGGTAGCTCAATGTTTACCTTTTAAAGGCTCCTCCATTCTATTCTCATTAGTGGCTCTTTCCAGGTTTCGTCCCTCTTAAAGTGGAGGGTATGCATTTCTCCACAACACCTTCAGCATTTATTGTTTATAGTTGACTTGCTGATGGTTCTTCTGACTGGTGTGAGGTGATACCTCTTTGTGGTTGAATTTGCATGTGTCTCATAATCTGTTGAAATTGAGCTTTAAGAGATGTCCTTTTTATTTTTCAAAGTGTGATTATAGCTTAGTTCTTCAAAGTGTTTTCTTAAAGTATGTGTCACAATTTGAAAGGTTTTGGCCATTCCCTCCCTCAAGACATTTTGAGGGCAGGTTTCAGTTACAGCCCTGCAGTAGTTGTTCATATGAAGTGACCATTAGCAAAGGCTTTAAAGCTGCTTTTGCAGGTAATGGCCAGAGGGCGGCATCCTTTCTACGTTCCCCACTCTGGAACCTAGGGAAACAGACCTCCCAGCCAGTGGTGTTCCTCGCTTATAAATTAGAGTGGAATGTGCCTGGATAAACCCACAAAAGCTGATGTCTCCTTACTTTTATTTGTTATATAATTTTAATTTATATTTTTAATTGGAGTAATATTCCAATGTGTACATGGACCACTTCTTCTTGGTGCATTCCTCTGTTGATGGACATTTTCATTGCTTCCAAGTGTTGGCTATGATAAACATTGCTGGAGTGTAGGACTGCCTGCCTGTGACATTTTGTTTTCAGTTTTATTTATTTATTAATTTATTTTTGGCTGTGTTTTTTCTTCGCGAGGGCTTTCTGTAGTTGCGGCGAGCGGGCGCCACTCTTCATCGCGGTGCGTGGGCCTCTCACTGTCGCGGCCTCTCTTTTTCCAGAGCACAAGCTCCAGACGCACAGGCTCAATAGTTGTGGCTCACGGGCTTAGTTGCTCCGTGGCATGTGGGATCTTCCCAGACCAGGGCCCGAACCCGTGTCCCCTGCATTGGCAGGCAGATTCTCAACCACTGCGTCACCACGGAATCCCCCAGCATGTGACTTTTTGCTTCTCATTTTCTCAGGGTATAGGCCCTGTATTGGGTGAGATTGATTGACTGGTAGCTCAAAGTTTCCCTTTCCAAAGCACCTCCATTGTGTTTTCATTAGTGGCTCTTACCAGGTCCCCCTTAGAATGGAGGGTACGCATTTCTCCAAAATCCCTTCAGCATGTATTGTTTGCAGCTTTTTACTAATGACCATTCTGACCGCTGTGAGCTGATAGGGTTTTGTAATTCGGGTTTGCATGTCTTTGAAAATCCCTAAAATTCATCATTTTCCCATGCCTTTTACTTTTCTGTTAGAAAAAGAAAGAAAGAAAATAGTGTGAGTACAATATACGTCTTGAAATTGTCTTCTCAGAATTTTGTCCTCTTTTGAATTTTTTGGTCGATTTTTGACCCCAGGATTTTTTTGGAGGGCAGGTGTCATTTACAGAACTGCAAGTTTGGTGACTATTCAGTGACCTTTAGCAATGGGTTTAAAGCTGCTGTTGTGGGAACCGGCCAAAGGAGGCAGCATTTCTCCATTCCCAAATCTGGGTACTAGGGAAGCAGAGCCTTAATGGAAGTGGTGTTGTAGGTTGTAAATTACAATGGAATGTGCCAGGAAAAAGCCCTTTATGTTTATGTCTCATTACTTCTGGTTCGTATTTTTACCTTAATTTTTATTTTTTATCACAGCAAATTTGTTTACAATGTTTTGTGTGTTCTAGGTGTGCAAGATGTGGTTCTTTCACACATATACATATATCTATTCTTCTTCGGATCCTTTTCCCATGTAGGTTATGACACAATTTTCAGTAGTGTTCTCTTGGTATTCCGTAGGTCTTTGGTGATTATATATTTCACATGTGTTTGTATATCTCTGTTAAGCCCAATGTCATAATGTATCCAATCCTCACACCTTTCCATTTGGTGGACCAATAGATTGTTTAATGCATCTGTGTTTGCCTTTCTCTGTGGAAGTATCTTCATTGGTATCAGTATTTAGGTAACACCTTTACGTGATATGATAGGACATGTGTCTTTCGCTTTCTCACTTACCACAAGATGCGTGATTACTTGTAGACTCACCTATGGTGCTGCAAATGGCATTGTTTCATTTTTTCGCTAGCTAATATTCCATCTCGACATGTAGCAGTTCTTCTATGTCCACCCAACTGTTGGTGAACTTTTTGGTTACTTCCATATCTTGGATGGAGTACTACGGTGCAGTGCAGATTTGCCAGCCTCTGTCTTTCCAATTCTGTCTTCTTAGGTTCTAGGTCCAGGAATGGGCCTTGTGGATCATTTGGTAGCTCAATGTTTACCTTTCAAAGGCTCCTCCATTCTATTCTCATTAGTGGCTCTTTCCAGGTTTCGTCCCTCTTAAAGTGGAGGGTATGCATTTCTCCACAAGACCTTCAACATTTATTGTTTATAGTTGAGTTGCTGATGGTTCTTCTGACTGGTGTGAGCTGATACCTCTTTGTGGTTGAATTTGCATGTGTCTCATAATCCGTTGAAATTGAGCTTTAAGACATGTCCTTTTTATTTTTCAAAGTGTGACTACAGCTTAGTTCTTCAAAGTGTTTTCTTAAAGTGTGTGTCGCAATTTGAAATATTCTGGCCATTCCCTCCCTCAAGAAATTTTGAGGGCAGGTTTCAGCTACAGCCCTGCTGTAGTTGTTCAAATGAAGTGACCGTTAGCACAGGCTTTAAAGCTGCTTTTGCAGGTAATGGCCAGAGGGCGGCATCCTTTCTACGTTGCCCACTCTGGAAAGTAGGGAAACAGACCTCCCGGCCAGTGGTGTTCCTCGCTTATAAATTAGAGTGGAATGTGCCCGGATAAACCCACAAAAGCTGATGTCTCTTACTTTCATTTGTTTTTTAATTTTAATTTATATGTTTTATTGGAGTAATATTCCAATATGTACATGGACCACTTCTTCTTGGTGCATTCCTCTGTTGATGGACATTTTCGTTGCTTCCAAGTGTTGGATATGATAAACATTGCTGGAGTGTAGGACTGCCTGCCTGTGACTTTTTGTTTTCAGTTTTATTTATTTATTTATTTAATTTTGGATGTGTTGGGTCTTCGTGAGGGCTTTCTATAGATGCAGCAAGCGGGGGCCACTCTTCATCGCGTTGTGCGGGCTTCTCACTGTCGTGGCCTCTCTTGCTCCGGAGCACAAGCTCCAGACGCTCAGGCTCAATAGTTGTGGCTCACGGGCTTAGTTGCTCCGCGGCATGTGGGATCTTCCCAGATCAGGGCTCGAACCCGTGTCCCCTGCGTTGGCAGGCAGATTCTCAACCACTACGCCACCAAGGAAACCCCCAGCATGTGACTTTTAGGTTCTCATTTTCTCAGGGTATAGGCCCAGCAGTGGCTGTGATTGACTGAGTGGTAGCTCAAAGTTTCCCTTTTAAAAGCACCTCCATTGTGTTTTCATTAGTGGCTCTTACCAGGTCCCCCTTAGAATGGAGGGTACGCATTTCTCCAAAATCCCTTCAGCATGTATTGTTTGCAGCTTTTTACTAATGACCATTCTGACCGCTGTGAGCTGATAGGGTTGTGTAATTCGGGTTTGCATGTCTTTAAAAATCCCTAAAATTCATGATTTTCCCACGCCTTTTCCTTTTCTGTTAAAAAAAGAAAGAAAGAAAATAGTGTGAGTACAATATACGTCTTGAAATTGTCTTCTCAGAATTTTGTCCTCTTGAATTTTTTGGTCGATTTTTGACCCCAGGATTTTCTTGGAGGGCAGGTGTCATTTACAGAACTGCAAGTTTGGTGACTATTCAGTGACCTTTAGCAATGGGTTTAAAGCTGCTGTTGTGGGAACCGGCCAAAGGAGGCAGCATTTCTCCATTCCCAAATCTGAGTACTAGGGAAGCAGAGCCTTAATGGAAGTGGTGTTGTAGGTTGTAAATTAGAATGGAATGTGCCAGGAAAAAGCCCTTTATGTTTATGTCTCATTACTTCTGGTTCGTATTTTTACCTTAATTTTTATTTTTTATCACAGCAAATTTGTTTACAATGTTTTGTGTGTTCTAGGTGTGCAAGATGTGGTTCTTTCACACATATACATATATCTATTCTTCTTCGCATCCTTTTCCCATGTAGGTTATGACACAATTTTCAGTAGTGTTCTCTTGGTATTCCGTAGGTTTTGGTGATTATATATTTCACATGTGTTTGTATATCTCTGTTAAGCCCAATGTCGTAATGTTTCCAGTCCTCACACCTTTCCATTTGGTGGACCAAAAGATTGTTTAATGAATCTTTGTTTGTCTTTCTCTGTGGCAGTATCTTCATTGGTATCAGTATTTAGGTAACACCTTTACGTGATATGATAGGACATGTGTCTTTCGCTCTCTCACTTACCGCAAGTTGCGTGATTACTTGTAGACTCACCTATGGTGCTGCAAATGGCAGTTTTTCGTTTCTTTGCTAGCTAATATTCCATCTCGACATGTAGCAGTTCTTCTATGTCCACCCATCTGTTGGTGAACTTTTTGGTTACTTCCATATCTTGGCTAGAGTAATACGGTGCAGTGCAGATTTGCCAGCCTGTGTCTTTCCAATTCTGTCCTCTTAGTTTCTAGGTCCAGGAATGGGCCTGGTGGATCATTTGGTAGCTCAATGTTTACCTTTTAAAGGCTCCTCCATTCTATTCTCATTAGTGGCTCTTTCCAGGTTTCGTCCCTCTTAAAGTGGAGGGTATGCATTTCTCCACAACACCTTCAGCATTTATTGTTTATAGTTGACTTGCTGATGGTTCTTCTGACTGGTGTGAGGTGATACCTCTTTGTGGTTGAATTTGCATGTGTCTCATAATCTGTTGAAATTGAGCTTTAAGAGATGTCCTTTTTATTTTTCAAAGTGTGATTATAGCTTAGTTCTGCAAAGTGTTTTCTTAAAGTATGTGTCACAATTTGAAAGGTTTTGGCCATTCCCTCCCTCAAGACATTTTGAGGGCAGGTTTCAGTTACAGCCCTGCAGTAGTTGTTCATATGAAGTGACCATTAGCACAGGCTTTAAAGCTGCTTTTGCAGGTAATGGCCAGAGGGCAGCATCCTTTCTACGTTCCCCACTCTGGAAACTAGGGAAACAGACCTCCCAGCCAGTGGTGTTCCTCGCTTATAAATTAGAGTGGAATGTGCCTGGATAAACCCACAAAAGCTGATGTCTCCTTACTTTTATTTGTTATATAATTTTAATTTATATTTTTAATTGGAGTAATATTCCAATGTGTACATGGACCACTTCTTCTTGGTGCATTCCTCTGTTGATGGACATTTTCATTGCTTCCAAGTGTTGGCTATGATAAACATTGCTGGAGTGTAGGACTGCCTGCCTGTGACATTTTGTTTTCAGTTTTATTTATTTATTAATTTATTTTTGGCTGTGTTGCTTCTTCGCGAGGGCTTTCTGTAGTTGCGGCGAGCGGGCGCCACTCTTCATCGCGGTGCGTGGGCCTCTCACTGTCGCGGCCTCTCTTTTTCCAGAGCACAAGCTCCAGACGCACAGGCTCAATAGTTGTGGCTCACGGGCTTAGTTGCTCCGTGGCATGTGGGATCTTCCCAGACCAGGGCCCGAACCCGTGTCCCCTGCATTGGCAGGCAGATTCTCAACCACTGCGTCACCACGGAATCCCCCAGCATGTGACTTTTTGCTTCTCATTTTCTCAGGGTATAGGCCCTGCATTGGGTGAGACTGATTGACTGGTAGCTCAAAGTTTCCCTTTTCAAAGCACCTCCATTGTGTTTTCATTAGTGGCTCTTACCAGGTCCCCCTTAGAATGGAGGGTACGCATTTCTCCAAAATCCCTTCAGCATGTATTGTTTGCAGCTTTTTACTAATGACCATTCTGACCGCTGTGAGCTGATAGGGTTTTGTAATTCGGGTTTGCATGTCTTTGAAAATCCCTAAAATTCATCATTTTCCCATGCCTTTTACTTTTCTGTTAGAAAAAGAAAGAAAGAAAATAGTGTGAGTACAATATACGTCTTGAAATTGTCTTCTCAGAATTTTGTCCTCTTTTGAATTTTTTGGTCGATTTTTGACCCCAGGATTTTTTTGGAGGGCAGGTGTCATTTACAGAACTGCAAGTTTGGTGACTATTCAGTGACCTTTAGCAATGGGTTTAAAGCTGCTGTTGTGGGAACCGGCCAAAGGAGGCAGCATTTCTCCATTCCCAAATCTGGGTACTAGGGAAGCAGAGCCTTAATGGAAGTGGTGTTGTAGGTTGTAAATTACAATGGAATGTGCCAGGAAAAAGCCCTTTATGTTTATGTCTCATTACTTCTGGTTCGTATTTTTACCTTAATTTTTATTTTTTATCACAGCAAATTTGTTTACAATGTTTTGTGTGTTCTAGGTGTGCAAGATGTGGTTCTTTCACACATATACATATATCTATTCTTCTTCGGATCCTTTTCCCATGTAGGTTATGACACAATTTTCAGTAGTGTTCTCTTGGTATTCCGTAGGTCTTTGGTGATTATATATTTCACATGTGTTTGTATATCTCTGTTAAGCCCAATGTCATAATGTATCCAATCCTCACACCTTTCCATTTGGTGGACCAATAGATTGTTTAATGCATCTGTGTTTGCCTTTCTCTGTGGAAGTATCTTCATTGGTATCAGTATTTAGGTAACACCTTTACGTGATATGATAGGACATGTGTCTTTCGCTTTCTCACTTACCACAAGATGCGTGATTACTTGTAGACTCACCTATGGTGCTGCAAATGGCATTGTTTCATTTTTTCGCTAGCTAATATTCCATCTCGACATGTAGCAGTTCTTCTATGTCCACCCAACTGTTGGTGAACTTTTTGGTTACTTCCATATCTTGGATGGAGTACTACGGTGCAGTGCAGATTTGCCAGCCTCTGTCTTTCCAATTCTGTCTTCTTAGGTTCTAGGTCCAGGAATGGGCCTTGTGGATCATTTGGTAGCTCAATGTTTACCTTTCAAAGGCTCCTCCATTCTATTCTCATTAGTGGCTCTTTCCAGGTTTCGTCCCTCTTAAAGTGGAGGGTATGCATTTCTCCACAAGACCTTCAACATTTATTGTTTATAGTTGAGTTGCTGATGGTTCTTCTGACTGGTGTGAGCTGATACCTCTTTGTGGTTGAATTTGCATGTGTCTCATAATCCGTTGAAATTGAGCTTTAAGACATGTCCTTTTTATTTTTCAAAGTGTGACTACAGCTTAGTTCTTCAAAGTGTTTTCTTAAAGTGTGTGTCGCAATTTGAAATATTCTGGCCATTCCCTCCCTCAAGAAATTTTGAGGGCAGGTTTCAGTTACAGCCCTGCTGTAGTTGTTCAAATGAAGTGACCGTTAGCACAGGCTTTAAAGCTGCTTTTGCAGGTAATGGCCAGAGGGCGGCATCCTTTCTACGTTGCCCACTCTGGAAAGTAGGGAAACAGACCTCCCGGCCAGTGGTGTTCCTCGCTTATAAATTAGAGTGGAATGTGCCTGGATAAACCCACAAAAGCTGATGTCTCCTTACTTTTATTTGTTATATAATTTTAATTTATATTTTTAATTGGAGTAATATTCCAATGTGTACATGGACCACTTCTTCTTGGTGCATTCCTCTGTTGATGGACATTTTCATTGCTTCCAAGTGTTGGCTATGATAAACATTGCTGGAGTGTAGGACTGCCTGCCTGTGACATTTTGTTTTCAGTTTTATTTATTTATTAATTTATTTTTGGCTGTGTTGTTTCTTCGCGAGGGCTTTCTGTAGTTGCGGCGAGCGGGCGCCACTCTTCATCGCGGTGCGTGGGCCTCTCACTGTCGCGGCCTCTCTTTTTCCAGAGCACAAGCTCCAGACGCACAGGCTCAATAGTTGTGGCTCACGGGCTTAGTTGCTCCGTGGCATGTGGGATCTTCCCAGACCAGGGCCCGAACCCGTGTCCCCTGCATTGGCAGGCAGATTCTCAACCACTGCGTCACCACGGAATCCCCCAGCATGTGACTTTTTGCTTCTCATTTTCTCAGGGTATAGGCCCTGCATTGGGTGAGACTGATTGACTGGTAGCTCAAAGTTTCCCTTTTCAAAGCACCTCCATTGTGTTTTCATTAGTGGCTCTTACCAGGTCCCCCTTAGAATGGAGGGTACGCATTTCTCCAAAATCCCTTCAGCATGTATTGTTTGCAGCTTTTTACTAATGACCATTCTGACCGCTGTGAGCTGATAGGGTTTTGTAATTCGGGTTTGCATGTCTTTGAAAATCCCTAAAATTCATCATTTTCCCATGCCTTTTACTTTTCTGTTAGAAAAAGAAAGAAAGAAAATAGTGTGAGTACAATATACGTCTTGAAATTGTCTTCTCAGAATTTTGTCCTCTTTTGAATTTTTTGGTCGATTTTTGACCCCAGGATTTTTTTGGAGGGCAGGTGTCATTTACAGAACTGCAAGTTTGGTGACTATTCAGTGACCTTTAGCAATGGGTTTAAAGCTGCTGTTGTGGGAACCGGCCAAAGGAGGCAGCATTTCTCCATTCCCAAATCTGGGTACTAGGGAAGCAGAGCCTTAATGGAAGTGGTGTTGTAGGTTGTAAATTACAATGGAATGTGCCAGGAAAAAGCCCTTTATGTTTATGTCTCATTACTTCTGGTTCGTATTTTTACCTTAATTTTTATTTTTTATCACAGCAAATTTGTTTACAATGTTTTGTGTGTTCTAGGTGTGCAAGATGTGGTTCTTTCACACATATACATATATCTATTCTTCTTCGGATCCTTTTCCCATGTAGGTTATGACACAATTTTCAGTAGTGTTCTCTTGGTATTCCGTAGGTCTTTGGTGATTATATATTTCACATGTGTTTGTATATCTCTGTTAAGCCCAATGTCATAATGTATCCAATCCTCACACCTTTCCATTTGGTGGACCAATAGATTGTTTAATGCATCTGTGTTTGCCTTTCTCTGTGGAAGTATCTTCATTGGTATCAGTATTTAGGTAACACCTTTACGTGATATGATAGGACATGTGTCTTTCGCTCTCTCACTTACCGCAAGTTGCGTGATTACTTGTAGACTCACCTATGGTGCTGCAAATGGCAGTTTTTCGTTTCTTTGCTAGCTAATATTCCATCTCGACATGTAGCAGTTCTTCTATGTCCACCCATCTGTTGGTGAACTTTTTGGTTACTTCCATATCTTGGCTAGAGTAATACGGTGCAGTGCAGATTTGCCAGCCTGTGTCTTTCCAATTCTGTCCTCTTAGTTTCTAGGTCCAGGAATGGGCCTGGTGGATCATTTGGTAGCTCAATGTTTACCTTTTAAAGGCTCCTCCATTCTATTCTCATTAGTGGCTCTTTCCAGGTTTCGTCCCTCTTAAAGTGGAGGGTATGCATTTCTCCACAACACCTTCAGCATTTATTGTTTATAGTTGACTTGCTGATGGTTCTTCTGACTGGTGTGAGGTGATACCTCTTTGTGGTTGAATTTGCATGTGTCTCATAATCTGTTGAAATTGAGCTTTAAGAGATGTCCTTTTTATTTTTCAAAGTGTGATTATAGCTTAGTTCTGCAAAGTGTTTTCTTAAAGTATGTGTCACAATTTGAAAGGTTTTGGCCATTCCCTCCCTCAAGACATTTTGAGGGCAGGTTTCAGTTACAGCCCTGCAGTAGTTGTTCATATGAAGTGACCATTAGCACAGGCTTTAAAGCTGCTTTTGCAGGTAATGGCCAGAGGGCAGCATCCTTTCTACGTTCCCCACTCTGGAAACTAGGGAAACAGACCTCCCAGCCAGTGGTGTTCCTCGCTTATAAATTAGAGTGGAATGTGCCTGGATAAACCCACAAAAGCTGATGTCTCCTTACTTTTATTTGTTATATAATTTTAATTTATATTTTTAATTGGAGTAATATTCCAATGTGTACATGGACCACTTCTTCTTGGTGCATTCCTCTGTTGATGGACATTTTCATTGCTTCCAAGTTTTGGCTATGATAAACATTGCTGGAGTGTAGGACTGCCTGCCTGTGACATTTTGTTTTCAGTTTTATTTATTTATTAATTTATTTTTGGCTGTGTTGCTTCTTCGCGAGGGCTTTCTGTAGTTGCGGCGAGCGGGCGCCACTCTTCATCGCGGTGCGTGGGCCTCTCACTGTCGCGGCCTCTCTTTTTCCAGAGCACAAGCTCCAGACGCACAGGCTCAATAGTTGTGGCTCACGGGCTTAGTTGCTCCGTGGCATGTGGGATCTTCCCAGACCAGGGCCCGAACCCGTGTCCCCTGCATTGGCAGGCAGATTCTCAACCACTGCGTCACCACGGAATCCCCCAGCATGTGACTTTTTGCTTCTCATTTTCTCAGGGTATAGGCCCTGCATTGGGTGAGACTGATTGACTGGTAGCTCAAAGTTTCCCTTTTCAAAGCACCTCCATTGTGTTTTCATTAGTGGCTCTTACCAGGTCCCCCTTAGAATGGAGGGTACGCATTTCTCCAAAATCCCTTCAGCATGTATTGTTTGCAGCTTTTTACTAATGACCATTCTGACCGCTGTGAGCTGATAGGGTTTTGTAATTCGGGTTTGCATGTCTTTGAAAATCCCTAAAATTCATCATTTTCCCATGCCTTTTACTTTTCTGTTAGAAAAAGAAAGAAAGAAAATAGTGTGAGTACAATATACGTCTTGAAATTGTCTTCTCAGAATTTTGTCCTCTTTTGAATTTTTTGGTCGATTTTTGACCCCAGGATTTTTTTGGAGGGCAGGTGTCATTTACAGAACTGCAAGTTTGGTGACTATTCAGTGACCTTTAGCAATGGGTTTAAAGCTGCTGTTGTGGGAACCGGCCAAAGGAGGCAGCATTTCTCCATTCCCAAATCTGGGTACTAGGGAAGCAGAGCCTTAATGGAAGTGGTGTTGTAGGTTGTAAATTACAATGGAATGTGCCAGGAAAAAGCCCTTTATGTTTATGTCTCATTACTTCTGGTTCGTATTTTTACCTTAATTTTTATTTTTTATCACAGCAAATTTGTTTACAATGTTTTGTGTGTTCTAGGTGTGCAAGATGTGGTTCTTTCACACATATACATATATCTATTCTTCTTCGGATCCTTTTCCCATGTAGGTTATGACACAATTTTCAGTAGTGTTCTCTTGGTATTCCGTAGGTCTTTGGTGATTATATATTTCACATGTGTTTGTATATCTCTGTTAAGCCCAATGTCATAATGTATCCAATCCTCACACCTTTCCATTTGGTGGACCAATAGATTGTTTAATGCATCTGTGTTTGCCTTTCTCTGTGGAAGTATCTTCATTGGTATCAGTATTTAGGTAACACCTTTACGTGATATGATAGGACATGTGTCTTTCGCTTTCTCACTTACCACAAGATGCGTGATTACTTGTAGACTCACCTATGGTGCTGCAAATGGCATTGTTTCATTTTTTCGCTAGCTAATATTCCATCTCGACATGTAGCAGTTCTTCTATGTCCACCCAACTGTTGGTGAACTTTTTGGTTACTTCCATATCTTGGATGGAGTACTACGGTGCAGTGCAGATTTGCCAGCCTCTGTCTTTCCAATTCTGTCTTCTTAGGTTCTAGGTCCAGGAATGGGCCTTGTGGATCATTTGGTAGCTCAATGTTTACCTTTCAAAGGCTCCTCCATTCTATTCTCATTAGTGGCTCTTTCCAGGTTTCGTCCCTCTTAAAGTGGAGGGTATGCATTTCTCCACAAGACCTTCAACATTTATTGTTTATAGTTGAGTTGCTGATGGTTCTTCTGACTGGTGTGAGCTGATACCTCTTTGTGGTTGAATTTGCATGTGTCTCATAATCCGTTGAAATTGAGCTTTAAGACATGTCCTTTTTATTTTTCAAAGTGTGACTACAGCTTAGTTCTTCAAAGTGTTTTCTTAAAGTGTGTGTCGCAATTTGAAATATTCTGGCCATTCCCTCCCTCAAGAAATTTTGAGGGCAGGTTTCAGTTACAGCCCTGCTGTAGTTGTTCAAATGAAGTGACCGTTAGCACAGGCTTTAAAGCTGCTTTTGCAGGTAATGGCCAGAGGGCGGCATCCTTTCTACGTTGCCCACTCTGGAAAGTAGGGAAACAGACCTCCCGGCCAGTGGTGTTCCTCGCTTATAAATTAGAGTGGAATGTGCCTGGATAAACCCACAAAAGCTGATGTCTCCTTACTTTTATTTGTTATATAATTTTAATTTATATTTTTAATTGGAGTAATATTCCAATGTGTACATGGACCACTTCTTCTTGGTGCATTCCTCTGTTGATGGACATTTTCATTGCTTCCAAGTGTTGGCTATGATAAACATTGCTGGAGTGTAGGACTGCCTGCCTGTGACATTTTGTTTTCAGTTTTATTTATTTATTAATTTATTTTTGGCTGTGTTGTTTCTTCGCGAGGGCTTTCTGTAGTTGCGGCGAGCGGGCGCCACTCTTCATCGCGGTGCGTGGGCCTCTCACTGTCGCGGCCTCTCTTTTTCCAGAGCACAAGCTCCAGACGCACAGGCTCAATAGTTGTGGCTCACGGGCTTAGTTGCTCCGTGGCATGTGGGATCTTCCCAGACCAGGGCCCGAACCCGTGTCCCCTGCATTGGCAGGCAGATTCTCAACCACTGCGTCACCACGGAATCCCCCAGCATGTGACTTTTTGCTTCTCATTTTCTCAGGGTATAGGCCCTGCATTGGGTGAGACTGATTGACTGGTAGCTCAAAGTTTCCCTTTTCAAAGCACCTCCATTGTGTTTTCATTAGTGGCTCTTACCAGGTCCCCCTTAGAATGGAGGGTACGCATTTCTCCAAAATCCCTTCAGCATGTATTGTTTGCAGCTTTTTACTAATGACCATTCTGACCGCTGTGAGCTGATAGGGTTTTGTAATTCGGGTTTGCATGTCTTTGAAAATCCCTAAAATTCATCATTTTCCCATGCCTTTTACTTTTCTGTTAGAAAAAGAAAGAAAGAAAATAGTGTGAGTACAATATACGTCTTGAAATTGTCTTCTCAGAATTTTGTCCTCTTTTGAATTTTTTGGTCGATTTTTGACCCCAGGATTTTTTTGGAGGGCAGGTGTCATTTACAGAACTGCAAGTTTGGTGACTATTCAGTGACCTTTAGCAATGGGTTTAAAGCTGCTGTTGTGGGAACCGGCCAAAGGAGGCAGCATTTCTCCATTCCCAAATCTGGGTACTAGGGAAGCAGAGCCTTAATGGAAGTGGTGTTGTAGGTTGTAAATTACAATGGAATGTGCCAGGAAAAAGCCCTTTATGTTTATGTCTCATTACTTCTGGTTCGTATTTTTACCTTAATTTTTATTTTTTATCACAGCAAATTTGTTTACAATGTTTTGTGTGTTCTAGGTGTGCAAGATGTGGTTCTTTCACACATATACATATATCTATTCTTCTTCGGATCCTTTTCCCATGTAGGTTATGACACAATTTTCAGTAGTGTTCTCTTGGTATTCCGTAGGTCTTTGGTGATTATATATTTCACATGTGTTTGTATATCTCTGTTAAGCCCAATGTCATAATGTATCCAATCCTCACACCTTTCCATTTGGTGGACCAATAGATTGTTTAATGCATCTGTGTTTGCCTTTCTCTGTGGAAGTATCTTCATTGGTATCAGTATTTAGGTAACACCTTTACGTGATATGATAGGACATGTGTCTTTCGCTTTCTCACTTACCACAAGATGCGTGATTACTTGTAGACTCACCTATGGTGCTGCAAATGGCATTGTTTCATTTTTTCGCTAGCTAATATTCCATCTCGACATGTAGCAGTTCTTCTATGTCCACCCTACTGTTGGTGAACTTTTTGGTTACTTCCATATCTTGGATGGAGTACTACGGTGCAGTGCAGATTTGCCAGCCTCTGTCTTTCCAATTCTGTCTTCTTAGGTTCTAGGTCCAGGAATGGGCCTTGTGGATCATTTGGTAGCTCAATGTTTACCTTTCAAAGGCTCCTCCATTCTATTCTCATTAGTGGCTCTTTCCAGGTTTCGTCCCTCTTAAAGTGGAGGGTATGCATTTCTCCACAAGACCTTCAACATTTATTGTTTATAGTTGAGTTGCTGATGGTTCTTCTGACTGGTGTGAGCTGATACCTCTTTGTGGTTGAATTTGCATGTGTCTCATAATCCGTTGAAATTGAGCTTTAAGACATGTCCTTTTTATTTTTCAAAGTGTGACTACAGCTTAGTTCTTCAAAGTGTTTTCTTAAAGTGTGTGTCGCAATTTGAAATATTCTGGCCATTCCCTCCCTCAAGAAATTTTGAGGGCAGGTTTCAGTTACAGCCCTGCTGTAGTTGTTCAAATGAAGTGAACGTTAGCACAGGCTTTAAAGCTGCTTTTGCAGGTAATGGCCAGAGGGCGGCATCCTTTCTACGTTGCCCACTCTGGAAAGTAGGGAAACAGACCTCCCGGCCAGTGGTGTTCCTCGCTTATAAATTAGAGTGGAATGTGCCTGGATAAACCCACAAAAGCTGATGTCTCCTTACTTTTATTTGTTATATAATTTTAATTTATATTTTTAATTGGAGTAATATTCCAATGTGTACATGGACCACTTCTTCTTGGTGCATTCCTCTGTTGATGGACATTTTCATTGCTTCCAAGTGTTGGCTATGATAAACATTGCTGGAGTGTAGGACTGCCTGCCTGTGACATTTTGTTTTCAGTTTTATTTATTTATTAATTTATTTTTGGCTGTGTTGCTTCTTCGCGAGGGCTTTCTGTAGTTGCGGCGAGCGGGCGCCACTCTTCATCGCGGTGCGTGGGCCTCTCACTGTCGCGGCCTCTCTTTTTCCAGAGCACAAGCTCCAGACGCACAGGCTCAATAGTTGTGGCTCACGGGCTTAGTTGCTCCGTGGCATGTGGGATCTTCCCAGACCAGGGCCCGAACCCGTGTCCCCTGCATTGGCAGGCAGATTCTCAACCACTGCGTCACCACGGAATCCCCCAGCATGTGACTTTTTGCTTCTCATTTTCTCAGGGTATAGGCCCTGCATTGGGTGAGACTGATTGACTGGTAGCTCAAAGTTTCCCTTTTCAAAGCACCTCCATTGTGTTTTCATTAGTGGCTCTTACCAGGTCCCCCTTAGAATGGAGGGTACGCATTTCTCCAAAATCCCTTCAGCATGTATTGTTTGCAGCTTTTTACTAATGACCATTCTGACCGCTGTGAGCTGATAGGGTTTTGTAATTCGGGTTTGCATGTCTTTGAAAATCCCTAAAATTCATCATTTTCCCATGCCTTTTACTTTTCTGTTAGAAAAAGAAAGAAAGAAAATAGTGTGAGTACAATATACGTCTTGAAATTGTCTTCTCAGAATTTTGTCCTCTTTTGAATTTTTTGGTCGATTTTTGACCCCAGGATTTTTTTGGAGGGCAGGTGTCATTTACAGAACTGCAAGTTTGGTGACTATTCAGTGACCTTTAGCAATGGGTTTAAAGCTGCTGTTGTGGGAACCGGCCAAAGGAGGCAGCATTTCTCCATTCCCAAATCTGGGTACTAGGGAAGCAGAGCCTTAATGGAAGTGGTGTTGTAGGTTGTAAATTACAATGGAATGTGCCAGGAAAAAGCCCTTTATGTTTATGTCTCATTACTTCTGGTTCGTATTTTTACCTTAATTTTTATTTTTTATCACAGCAAATTTGTTTACAATGTTTTGTGTGTTCTAGGTGTGCAAGATGTGGTTCTTTCACACATATACATATATCTATTCTTCTTCGGATCCTTTTCCCATGTAGGTTATGACACAATTTTCAGTAGTGTTCTCTTGGTATTCCGTAGGTCTTTGGTGATTATATATTTCACATGTGTTTGTATATCTCTGTTAAGCCCAATGTCATAATGTATCCAATCCTCACACCTTTCCATTTGGTGGACCAATAGATTGTTTAATGCATCTGTGTTTGCCTTTCTCTGTGGAAGTATCTTCATTGGTATCAGTATTTAGGTAACACCTTTACGTGATATGATAGGACATGTGTCTTTCGCTTTCTCACTTACCACAAGATGCGTGATTACTTGTAGACTCACCTATGGTGCTGCAAATGGCATTGTTTCATTTTTTCGCTAGCTAATATTCCATCTCGACATGTAGCAGTTCTTCTATGTCCACCCAACTGTTGGTGAACTTTTTGGTTACTTCCATATCTTGGATGGAGTACTACGGTGCAGTGCAGATTTGCCAGCCTCTGTCTTTCCAATTCTGTCTTCTTAGGTTCTAGGTCCAGGAATGGGCCTTGTGGATCATTTGGTAGCTCAATGTTTACCTTTCAAAGGCTCCTCCATTCTATTCTCATTAGTGGCTCTTTCCAGGTTTCGTCCCTCTTAAAGTGGAGGGTATGCATTTCTCCACAAGACCTTCAACATTTATTGTTTATAGTTGAGTTGCTGATGGTTCTTCTGACTGGTGTGAGCTGATACCTCTTTGTGGTTGAATTTGCATGTGTCTCATAATCCGTTGAAATTGAGCTTTAAGACATGTCCTTTTTATTTTTCAAAGTGTGACTACAGCTTAGTTCTTCAAAGTGTTTTCTTAAAGTGTGTGTCGCAATTTGAAATATTCTGGCCATTCCCTCCCTCAAGAAATTTTGAGGGCAGGTTTCAGTTACAGCCCTGCTGTAGTTGTTCAAATGAAGTGACCGTTAGCACAGGCTTTAAAGCTGCTTTTGCAGGTAATGGCCAGAGGGCGGCATCCTTTCTACGTTGCCCACTCTGGAAAGTAGGGAAACAGACCTCCCGGCCAGTGGTGTTCCTCGCTTATAAATTAGAGTGGAATGTGCCTGGATAAACCCACAAAAGCTGATGTCTCCTTACTTTTATTTGTTATATAATTTTAATTTATATTTTTAATTGGAGTAATATTCCAATGTGTACATGGACCACTTCTTCTTGGTGCATTCCTCTGTTGATGGACATTTTCATTGCTTCCAAGTGTTGGCTATGATAAACATTGCTGGAGTGTAGGACTGCCTGCCTGTGACATTTTGTTTTCAGTTTTATTTATTTATTAATTTATTTTTGGCTGTGTTGTTTCTTCGCGAGGGCTTTCTGTAGTTGCGGCGAGCGGGCGCCACTCTTCATCGCGGTGCGTGGGCCTCTCACTGTCGCGGCCTCTCTTTTTCCAGAGCACAAGCTCCAGACGCACAGGCTCAATAGTTGTGGCTCACGGGCTTAGTTGCTCCGTGGCATGTGGGATCTTCCCAGACCAGGGCCCGAACCCGTGTCCCCTGCATTGGCAGGCAGATTCTCAACCACTGCGTCACCACGGAATCCCCCAGCATGTGACTTTTTGCTTCTCATTTTCTCAGGGTATAGGCCCTGCATTGGGTGAGACTGATTGACTGGTAGCTCAAAGTTTCCCTTTTCAAAGCACCTCCATTGTGTTTTCATTAGTGGCTCTTACCAGGTCCCCCTTAGAATGGAGGGTACGCATTTCTCCAAAATCCCTTCAGCATGTATTGTTTGCAGCTTTTTACTAATGACCATTCTGACCGCTGTGAGCTGATAGGGTTTTGTAATTCGGGTTTGCATGTCTTTGAAAATCCCTAAAATTCATCATTTTCCCATGCCTTTTACTTTTCTGTTAGAAAAAGAAAGAAAGAAAATAGTGTGAGTACAATATACGTCTTGAAATTGTCTTCTCAGAATTTTGTCCTCTTTTGAATTTTTTGGTCGATTTTTGACCCCAGGATTTTTTTGGAGGGCAGGTGTCATTTACAGAACTGCAAGTTTGGTGACTATTCAGTGACCTTTAGCAATGGGTTTAAAGCTGCTGTTGTGGGAACCGGCCAAAGGAGGCAGCATTTCTCCATTCCCAAATCTGGGTACTAGGGAAGCAGAGCCTTAATGGAAGTGGTGTTGTAGGTTGTAAATTACAATGGAATGTGCCAGGAAAAAGCCCTTTATGTTTATGTCTCATTACTTCTGGTTCGTATTTTTACCTTAATTTTTATTTTTTATCACAGCAAATTTGTTTACAATGTTTTGTGTGTTCTAGGTGTGCAAGATGTGGTTCTTTCACACATATACATATATCTATTCTTCTTCGGATCCTTTTCCCATGTAGGTTATGACACAATTTTCAGTAGTGTTCTCTTGGTATTCCGTAGGTCTTTGGTGATTATATATTTCACATGTGTTTGTATATCTCTGTTAAGCCCAATGTCATAATGTATCCAATCCTCACACCTTTCCATTTGGTGGACCAATAGATTGTTTAATGCATCTGTGTTTGCCTTTCTCTGTGGAAGTATCTTCATTGGTATCAGTATTTAGGTAACACCTTTACGTGATATGATAGGACATGTGTCTTTCGCTTTCTCACTTACCACAAGATGCGTGATTACTTGTAGACTCACCTATGGTGCTGCAAATGGCATTGTTTCATTTTTTCGCTAGCTAATATTCCATCTCGACATGTAGCAGTTCTTCTATGTCCACCCTACTGTTGGTGAACTTTTTGGTTACTTCCATATCTTGGATGGAGTACTACGGTGCAGTGCAGATTTGCCAGCCTCTGTCTTTCCAATTCTGTCTTCTTAGGTTCTAGGTCCAGGAATGGGCCTTGTGGATCATTTGGTAGCTCAATGTTTACCTTTCAAAGGCTCCTCCATTCTATTCTCATTAGTGGCTCTTTCCAGGTTTCGTCCCTCTTAAAGTGGAGGGTATGCATTTCTCCACAAGACCTTCAACATTTATTGTTTATAGTTGAGTTGCTGATGGTTCTTCTGACTGGTGTGAGCTGATACCTCTTTGTGGTTGAATTTGCATGTGTCTCATAATCCGTTGAAATTGAGCTTTAAGACATGTCCTTTTTATTTTTCAAAGTGTGACTACAGCTTAGTTCTTCAAAGTGTTTTCTTAAAGTGTGTGTCGCAATTTGAAATATTCTGGCCATTCCCTCCCTCAAGAAATTTTGAGGGCAGGTTTCAGTTACAGCCCTGCTGTAGTTGTTCAAATGAAGTGACCGTTAGCACAGGCTTTAAAGCTGCTTTTGCAGGTAATGGCCAGAGGGCGGCATCCTTTCTACGTTGCCCACTCTGGAAAGTAGGGAAACAGACCTCCCGGCCAGTGGTGTTCCTCGCTTATAAATTAGAGTGGAATGTGCCTGGATAAACCCACAAAAGCTGATGTCTCCTTACTTTTATTTGTTATATAATTTTAATTTATATTTTTAATTGGAGTAATATTCCAATGTGTACATGGACCACTTCTTCTTGGTGCATTCCTCTGTTGATGGACATTTTCATTGCTTCCAAGTGTTGGCTATGATAAACATTGCTGGAGTGTAGGACTGCCTGCCTGTGACATTTTGTTTTCAGTTTTATTTATTTATTAATTTATTTTTGGCTGTGTTGTTTCTTCGCGAGGGCTTTCTGTAGTTGCGGCGAGCGGGCGCCACTCTTCATCGCGGTGCGTGGGCCTCTCACTGTCGCGGCCTCTCTTTTTCCAGAGCACAAGCTCCAGACGCACAGGCTCAATAGTTGTGGCTCACGGGCTTAGTTGCTCCGTGGCATGTGGGATCTTCCCAGACCAGGGCCCGAACCCGTGTCCCCTGCATTGGCAGGCAGATTCTCAACCACTGCGTCACCACGGAATCCCCCAGCATGTGACTTTTTGCTTCTCATTTTCTCAGGGTATAGGCCCTGCATTGGGTGAGATTGATTGACTGGTAGCTCAAAGTTTCCCTTTTCAAAGCACCTCCATTGTGTTTTCATTAGTGGCTCTTACCAGGTCCCCCTTAGAATGGAGGGTACGCATTTCTCCAAAATCCCTTCAGCATGTATTGTTTGCAGCTTTTTACTAATGACCATTCTGACCGCTGTGAGCTGATAGGGTTTTGTAATTCGGGTTTGCATGTCTTTGAAAATCCCTAAAATTCATCATTTTCCCATGCCTTTTACTTTTCTGTTAGAAAAAGAAAGAAAGAAAATAGTGTGAGTACAATATACGTCTTGAAATTGTCTTCTCAGAATTTTGTCCTCTTTTGAATTTTTTGGTCGATTTTTGACCCCAGGATTTTTTTGGAGGGCAGGTGTCATTTACAGAACTGCAAGTTTGGTGACTATTCAGTGACCTTTAGCAATGGGTTTAAAGCTGCTGTTGTGGGAACCGGCCAAAGGAGGCAGCATTTCTCCATTCCCAAATCTGGGTACTAGGGAAGCAGAGCCTTAATGGAAGTGGTGTTGTAGGTTGTAAATTACAATGGAATGTGCCAGGAAAAAGCCCTTTATGTTTATGTCTCATTACTTCTGGTTCGTATTTTTACCTTAATTTTTATTTTTTATCACAGCAAATTTGTTTACAATGTTTTGTGTGTTCTAGGTGTGCAAGATGTGGTTCTTTCACACATATACATATATCTATTCTTCTTCGGATCCTTTTCCCATGTAGGTTATGACACAATTTTCAGTAGTGTTCTCTTGGTATTCCGTAGGTCTTTGGTGATTATATATTTCACATGTGTTTGTATATCTCTGTTAAGCCCAATGTCATAATGTATCCAATCCTCACACCTTTCCATTTGGTGGACCAATAGATTGTTTAATGCATCTGTGTTTGCCTTTCTCTGTGGAAGTATCTTCATTGGTATCAGTATTTAGGTAACACCTTTACGTGATATGATAGGACATGTGTCTTTCGCTTTCTCACTTACCACAAGATGCGTGATTACCTGTAGACTCACCTATGGTGCTGCAAATGGCATTGTTTCATTTTTTCGCTAGCTAATATTCCATCTCGACATGTAGCAGTTCTTCTATGTCCACCCAACTGTTGGTGAACTTTTTGGTTACTTCCATATCTTGGATGGAGTACTACGGTGCAGTGCAGATTTGCCAGCCTCTGTCTTTCCAATTCTGTCTTCTTAGGTTCTAGGTCCAGGAATGGGCCTTGTGGATCATTTGGTAGCTCAATGTTTACCTTTCAAAGGCTCCTCCATTCTATTCTCATTAGTGGCTCTTTCCAGGTTTCGTCCCTCTTAAAGTGGAGGGTATGCATTTCTCCACAAGACCTTCAACATTTATTGTTTATAGTTGAGTTGCTGATGGTTCTTCTGACTGGTGTGAGCTGATACCTCTTTGTGGTTGAATTTGCATGTGTCTCATAATCCGTTGAAATTGAGCTTTAAGACATGTCCTTTTTATTTTTCAAAGTGTGACTACACCTTAGTTCTTCAAAGTGTTTTCTTAAAGTGTGTGTCGCAATTTGAAATATTCTGGCCATTCCCTCCCTCAAGAAATTTTGAGGGCAGGTTTCAGCTACAGCCCTGCTGTAGTTGTTCAAATGAAGTGACCGTTAGCACAGGCTTTAAAGCTGCTTTTGCAGGTAATGGCCAGAGGGCAGCATCCTTTCTACGTTGCCCACTCTGGAAAGTAGGGAAACAGACCTCCCGGCCAGTGGTGTTCCTCGCTTATAAATTAGAGTGGAATGTGCCCGGATAAACCCACAAAAGCTGATGTCTCTTACTTTCATTTGTTTTTTAATTTTAATTTATATGTTTTATTGGAGTAATATTCCAATATGTACATGGACCACTTCTTCTTGGTGCATTCCTCTGTTGATGGACATTTTCGTTGCTTCCAAGTGTTGGATATGATAAACATTGCTGGAGTGTAGGACTGCCTGCCTGTGACTTTTTGTTTTCAGTTTTATTTATTTATTTATTTAATTTTGGATGTGTTGGGTCTTCGTGAGGGCTTTCTATAGATGCAGCAAGCGGGGGCCACTCTTCATCGCGTTGTGCGGGCTTCTCACTGTCGCGGCCTCTCTTGCTCCGGAGCACAAGCTCCAGACGCTCAGGCTCAATAGTTGTGGCTCACGGGCTTAGTTGCTCCGCGGCATGTGGGATCTTCCCAGACCAGGGCTCGAACCCGTGTCCCCTGCGTTGGCAGGCAGATTCTCAACCACTACGCCACCAAGGAAACCCCCAGCATGTGACTTTTAGGTTCCCATTTTCTCAGGGTATAGGCCCAGCAGTGGCTGTGATTGACTGAGTGGTAGCTCAAAGTTTCCCTTTTAAAAGCACCTCCATTGTGTTTTCATTAGTGGCTCTTACCAGGTCCCCCTTAGAATGGAGGGTACGCATTTCTCCAAAATCCCTTCAGCATGTATTGTTTGCAGCTTTTTACTAATGACCATTCTGACCGCTGTGAGCTGATAGGGTTGTGTAATTCGGGTTTGCATGTCTTTAAAAATCCCTAAAATTCATGATTTTCCCACGCCTTTTCCTTTTCTGTTAAAAAAAGAAAGAAAGAAAATAGTGTGAGTACAATATACGTCTTGAAATTGTCTTCTCAGAATTTTGTCCTCTTGAATTTTTTGGTCGATTTTTGACCCCAGGATTTTCTTGGAGGGCAGGTGTCATTTACAGAACTGCAAGTTTGGTGACTATTCAGTGACCTTTAGCAATGGGTTTAAAGCTGCTGTTGTGGGAACCGGTCAAAGGAGGCAGCATTTCTCCATTCCCAAATCTGAGTACTAGGGAAGCAGAGCCTTAATGGAAGTGGTGTTGTAGGTTGTAAATTAGAATGGAATGTGCCAGGAAAAAGCCCTTTATGTTTATGTCTCATTACTTCTGGTTCGTATTTTTACCTTAATTTTTATTTTTTATCACAGCAAATTTGTTTACAATGTTTTGTGTGTTCTAGGTGTGCAAGATGTGGTTCTTTCACACATATACATATATCTATTCTTCTTCGGATCCTTTTCCCATGTAGGTTATGACACAATTTTCAGTAGTGTTCTCTTGGTATTCCGTAGGTTTTGGTGATTATATATTTCACATGTGTTTGTATATCTCTGTTAAGCCCAATGTCGTAATGTTTCCAGTCCTCACACCTTTCCATTTGGTGGACCAAAAGATTATTTAATGAATCTTTGTTTGTCTTTCTCTGTGGAAGTATCTTCATTGGTATCAGTTTTTAGGTAACACCTTTACGTGATATGATAGGACATGTGTCTTTCGCTCTCTCACTTACCGCAAGTTGCGTGATTACATGTAGACTCACCTATGGTGCTGCAAATGGCAGTTTTTCGTTTCTTTGCTAGCTAATATTCCATCTCGACATGTAGCAGTTCTTCTATGTCCACCCATCTGTTGGTGAACTTTTTGGTTACTTCCATATCTTGGCTAGAGTAATACGGTGCAGTGCAGATTTGCCAGCCTGTGTCTTTCCAATTCTGTCCTCTTAGTTTCTAGGTCCAGGAATGGGCCTGGTGGATCATTTGGTAGCTCAATGTTTACCTTTTAAAGGCTCCTCCATTCTATTCTCATTAGTGGCTCTTTCCAGGTTTCGTCCCTCTTAAAGTGGAGGGTATGCATTTCTCCACAACACCTTCAGCATTTATTGTTTATAGTTGACTTGCTGATGGTTCTTCTGACTGGTGTGAGGTGATACCTCTTTGTGGTTGAATTTGCATGTGTCTCATAATCTGTTGAAATTGAGCTTTAAGAGATGTCCTTTTTATTTTTCAAAGTGTGATTATAGCTTAGTTCTGCAAAGTGTTTTCTTAAAGTATGTGTCACAATTTGAAAGGTTTTGGCCATTCCCTCCCTCAAGACATTTTGAGGGCAGGTTTCAGTTACAGCCCTGCAGTAGTTGTTCATATGAAGTGACCATTAGCACAGGCTTTAAAGCTGCTTTTGCAGGTAATGGCCAGAGGGCAGCATCCTTTCTACGTTCCCCACTCTGGAAACTAGGGAAACAGACCTCCCAGCCAGTGGTGTTCCTCGCTTATAAATTAGAGTGGAATGTGCCTGGATAAACCCACAAAAGCTGATGTCTCCTTACTTTTATTTGTTATATAATTTTAATTTATATTTTTAATTGGAGTAATATTCCAATGTGTACATGGACCACTTCTTCTTGGTGCATTCCTCTGTTGATGGACATTTTCATTGCTTCCAAGTGTTGGCTATGATAAACATTGCTGGAGTGTAGGACTGCCTGCCTGTGACATTTTGTTTTCAGTTTTATTTATTTATTAATTTATTTTTGGCTGTGTTGTTTCTTCGCGAGGGCTTTCTGTAGTTGCGGCGAGCGGGCGCCACTCTTCATCGCGGTGCGTGGGCCTCTCACTGTCGCGGCCTCTCTTTTTCCAGAGCACAAGCTCCAGACGCACAGGCTCAATAGTTGTGGCTCACGGGCTTAGTTGCTCCGTGGCATGTGGGATCTTCCCAGACCAGGGCCCGAACCCGTGTCCCCTGCATTGGCAGGCAGATTCTCAACCACTGCGTCACCATGGAATCCCCCAGCATGTGACTTTTTGCTTCTCATTTTCTCAGGGTATAGGCCCTGCATTGGGTGAGACTGATTGACTGGTAGCTCAAAGTTTCCCTTTTCAAAGCACCTCCATTGTGTTTTCATTAGTGGCTCTTACCAGGTCCCCCTTAGAATGGAGGGTACGCATTTCTCCAAAATCCCTTCAGCATGTATTGTTTGCAGCTTTTTACTAATGACCATTCTGACCGCTGTGAGCTGATAGGGTTTTGTAATTCGGGTTTGCATGTCTTTGAAAATCCCTAAAATTCATCATTTTCCCATGCCTTTTACTTTTCTGTTAGAAAAAGAAAGAAAGAAAATAGTGTGAGTACAATATACGTCTTGAAATTGTCTTCTCAGAATTTTGTCCTCTTTTGAATTTTTTGGTCGATTTTTGACCCCAGGATTTTTTTGGAGGGCAGGTGTCATTTACAGAACTGCAAGTTTGGTGACTATTCAGTGACCTTTAGCAATGGGTTTAAAGCTGCTGTTGTGGGAACCGGCCAAAGGAGGCAGCATTTCTCCATTCCCAAATCTGGGTACTAGGGAAGCAGAGCCTTAATGGAAGTGGTGTTGTAGGTTGTAAATTACAATGGAATGTGCCAGGAAAAAGCCCTTTATGTTTATGTCTCATTACTTCTGGTTCGTATTTTTACCTTAATTTTTATTTTTTATCACAGCAAATTTGTTTACAATGTTTTGTGTGTTCTAGGTGTGCAAGATGTGGTTCTTTCACACATATACATATATCTATTCTTCTTCGGATCCTTTTCCCATGTAGGTTATGACACAATTTTCAGTAGTGTTCTCTTGGTATTCCGTAGGTCTTTGGTGATTATATATTTCACATGTGTTTGTATATCTCTGTTAAGCCCAATGTCATAATGTATCCAATCCTCACACCTTTCCATTTGGTGGACCAATAGATTGTTTAATGCATCTGTGTTTGCCTTTCTCTGTGGAAGTATCTTCATTGGTATCAGTATTTAGGTAACACCTTTACGTGATATGATAGGACATGTGTCTTTCGCTCTCTCACTTACCGCAAGTTGCGTGATTACTTGTAGACTCACCTATGGTGCTGCAAATGGCAGTTTTTCGTTTCTTTGCTAGCTAATATTCCATCTCGACATGTAGCAGTTCTTCTATGTCCACCCATCTGTTGGTGAACTTTTTGGTTACTTCCATATCTTGGCTAGAGTACTACGGTGCAGTGCAGATTTGCCAGCCTGTGTCTTTCCAATTCTGTCCTCTTAGTTTCTAGGTCCAGGAATGGGCCTGGTGGATCATTTGGTAGCTCAATGTTTACCTTTTAAAGGCTCCTCCATTCTATTCTCATTAGTGGCTCTTTCCAGGTTTCGTCCCTCTTAAAGTGGAGGGTATGCATTTCTCCACAACACCTTCAGCATTTATTGTTTATAGTTGACTTGCTGATGGTTCTTCTGACTGGTGTGAGGTGATACCTCTTTGTGGTTGAATTTGCATGTGTCTCATAATCTGTTGAAATTGAGCTTTAAGAGATGTCCTTTTTATTTTTCAAAGTGTGATTATAGCTTAGTTCTGCAAAGTGTTTTCTTAAAGTATGTGTCACAATTTGAAAGGTTTTGGCCATTCCCTCCCTCAAGACATTTTGAGGGCAGGTTTCAGTTACAGCCCTGCAGTAGTTGTTCATATGAAGTGACCATTAGCACAGGCTTTAAAGCTGCTTTTGCAGGTAATGGCCAGAGGGCAGCATCCTTTCTACGTTCCCCACTCTGGAAACTAGGGAAACAGACCTCCCAGCCAGTGGTGTTCCTCGCTTATAAATTAGAGTGGAATGTGCCTGGATAAACCCACAAAAGCTGATGTCTCCTTACTTTTATTTGTTATATAATTTTAATTTATATTTTTAATTGGAGTAATATTCCAATGTGTACATGGACCACTTCTTCTTGGTGCATTCCTCTGTTGATGGACATTTTCATTGCTTCCAAGTGTTGGCTATGATAAACATTGCTGGAGTGTAGGACTGCCTGCCTGTGACATTTTGTTTTCAGTTTTATTTATTTATTAATTTATTTTTGGCTGTGTTGCTTCTTCGCGAGGGCTTTCTGTAGTTGCGGCGAGCGGGCGCCACTCTTCATCGCGGTGCGTGGGCCTCTCACTGTCGCGGCCTCTCTTTTTCCAGAGCACAAGCTCCAGACGCACAGGCTCAATAGTTGTGGCTCACGGGCTTAGTTGCTCCGTGGCATGTGGGATCTTCCCAGACCAGGGCCCGAACCCGTGTCCCCTGCATTGGCAGGCAGATTCTCAACCACTGCGTCACCACGGAATCCCCCAGCATGTGACTTTTTGCTTCTCATTTTCTCAGGGTATAGGCCCTGCATTGGGTGAGACTGATTGACTGGTAGCTCAAAGTTTCCCTTTTCAAAGCACCTCCATTGTGTTTTCATTAGTGGCTCTTACCAGGTCCCCCTTAGAATGGAGGGTACGCATTTCTCCAAAATCCCTTCAGCATGTATTGTTTGCAGCTTTTTACTAATGACCATTCTGACCGCTGTGAGCTGATAGGGTTTTGTAATTCGGGTTTGCATGTCTTTGAAAATCCCTAAAATTCATCATTTTCCCATGCCTTTTACTTTTCTGTTAGAAAAAGAAAGAAAGAAAATAGTGTGAGTACAATATACGTCTTGAAATTGTCTTCTCAGAATTTTGTCCTCTTTTGAATTTTTTGGTCGATTTTTGACCCCAGGATTTTTTTGGAGGGCAGGTGTCATTTACAGAACTGCAAGTTTGGTGACTATTCAGTGACCTTTAGCAATGGGTTTAAAGCTGCTGTTGTGGGAACCGGCCAAAGGAGGCAGCATT
The DNA here is from genome assembly GCF_028023285.1 of Balaenoptera ricei. Lineage (NCBI taxonomy): Eukaryota > Metazoa > Chordata > Mammalia > Artiodactyla > Balaenopteridae > Balaenoptera > Balaenoptera ricei. Next base: position 53,525,401 of record NC_082642.1, read on the forward strand.
TCTCCATTCCCAAATCTGGGTACTAGGGAAGCAGAGCCTTAATGGAAGTGGTGTTGTAGGTTGTAAATTACAATGGAATGTGCCAGGAAAAAGCCCTTTATGTTTATGTCTCATTACTTCTGGTTCGTATTTTTACCTTAATTTTTATTTTTTATCACAGCAAATTTGTTTACAATGTTTTGTGTGTTCTAGGTGTGCAAGATGTGGTTCTTTCACACATATACATATATCTATTCTTCTTCGGATCCTTTTCCCATGTAGGTTATGACACAATTTTCAGTAGTGTTCTCTTGGTATTCCGTAGGTCTTTGGTGATTATATATTTCACATGTGTTTGTATATCTCTGTTAAGCCCAATGTCATAATGTATCCAATCCTCACACCTTTCCATTTGGTGGACCAATAGATTGTTTAATGCATCTGTGTTTGCCTTTCTCTGTGGAAGTATCTTCATTGGTATCAGTATTTAGGTAACACCTTTACGTGATATGATAGGACATGTGTCTTTCGCTTTCTCACTTACCACAAGATGCGTGATTACCTGTAGACTCACCTATGGTGCTGCAAATGGCATTGTTTCATTTTTTCGCTAGCTAATATTCCATCTCGACATGTAGCAGTTCTTCTATGTCCACCCAACTGTTGGTGAACTTTTTGGTTACTTCCATATCTTGGATGGAGTACTACGGTGCAGTGCAGATTTGCCAGCCTCTGTCTTTCCAATTCTGTCTTCTTAGGTTCTAGGTCCAGGAATGGGCCTTGTGGATCATTTGGTAGCTCAATGTTTACCTTTCAAAGGCTCCTCCATTCTATTCTCATTAGTGGCTCTTTCCAGGTTTCGTCCCTCTTAAAGTGGAGGGTATGCATTTCTCCACAAGACCTTCAACATTTATTGTTTATAGTTGAGTTGCTGATGGTTCTTCTGACTGGTGTGAGCTGATACCTCTTTGTGGTTGAATTTGCATGTGTCTCATAATCCGTTGAAATTGAGCTTTAAGACATGTCCTTTTTATTTTTCAAAGTGTGACTACAGCTTAGTTCTTCAAAGTGTTTTCTTAAAGTGTGTGTCGCAATTTGAAATATTCTGGCCATTCCCTCCCTCAAGAAATTTTGAGGGCAGGTTTCAGTTACAGCCCTGCTGTAGTTGTTCAAATGAAGTGACCGTTAGCACAGGCTTTAAAGCTGCTTTTGCAGGTAATGGCCAGAGGGCGGCATCCTTTCTACGTTGCCCACTCTGGAAAGTAGGGAAACAGACCTCCCGGCCAGTGGTGTTCCTCGCTTATAAATTAGAGTGGAATGTGCCTGGATAAACCCACAAAAGCTGATGTCTCCTTACTTTTATTTGTTATATAATTTTAATTTATATTTTTAATTGGAGTAATATTCCAATGTGTACATGGACCACTTCTTCTTGGTGCATTCCTCTGTTGATGGACATTTTCATTGCTTCCAAGTGTTGGCTATGATAAACATTGCTGGAGTGTAGGACTGCCTGCCTGTGACATTTTGTTTTCAGTTTTATTTATTTATTAATTTATTTTTGGCTGTGTTGTTTCTTCGCGAGGGCTTTCTGTAGTTGCGGCGAGCGGGCGCCACTCTTCATCGCGGTGCGTGGGCCTCTCACTGTCGCGGCCTCTCTTTTTCCAGAGCACAAGCTCCAGACGCACAGGCTCAATAGTTGTGGCTCACGGGCTTAGTTGCTCCGTGGCATGTGGGATCTTCCCAGACCAGGGCCCGAACCCGTGTCCCCTGCATTGGCAGGCAGATTCTCAACCACTGCGTCACCACGGAATCCCCCAGCATGTGACTTTTTGCTTCTCATTTTCTCAGGGTATAGGCCCTGCATTGGGTGAGACTGATTGACTGGTAGCTCAAAGTTTCCCTTTTCAAAGCACCTCCATTGTGTTTTCATTAGTGGCTCTTACCAGGTCCCCCTTAGAATGGAGGGTACGCATTTCTCCAAAATCCCTTCAGCATGTATTGTTTGCAGCTTTTTACTAATGACCATTCTGACCGCTGTGAGCTGATAGGGTTTTGTAATTCGGGTTTGCATGTCTTTGAAAATCCCTAAAATTCATCATTTTCCCATGCCTTTTACTTTTCTGTTAGAAAAAGAAAGAAAGAAAATAGTGTGAGTACAATATACGTCTTGAAATTGTCTTCTCAGAATTTTGTCCTCTTTTGAATTTTTTGGTCGATTTTTGACCCCAGGATTTTTTTGGAGGGCAGGTGTCATTTACAGAACTGCAAGTTTGGTGACTATTCAGTGACCTTTAGCAATGGGTTTAAAGCTGCTGTTGTGGGAACCGGCCAAAGGAGGCAGCATTTCTCCATTCCCAAATCTGGGTACTAGGGAAGCAGAGCCTTAATGGAAGTGGTGTTGTAGGTTGTAAATTACAATGGAATGTGCCAGGAAAAAGCCCTTTATGTTTATGTCTCATTACTTCTGGTTCGTATTTTTACCTTAATTTTTATTTTTTATCACAGCAAATTTGTTTACAATGTTTTGTGTGTTCTAGGTGTGCAAGATGTGGTTCTTTCACACATATACATATATCTATTCTTCTTCGGATCCTTTTCCCATGTAGGTTATGACACAATTTTCAGTAGTGTTCTCTTGGTATTCCGTAGGTCTTTGGTGATTATATATTTCACATGTGTTTGTATATCTCTGTTAAGCCCAATGTCATAATGTATCCAATCCTCACACCTTTCCATTTGGTGGACCAATAGATTGTTTAATGCATCTGTGTTTGCCTTTCTCTGTGGAAGTATCTTCATTGGTATCAGTATTTAGGTAACACCTTTACGTGATATGATAGGACATGTGTCTTTCGCTTTCTCACTTACCACAAGATGCGTGATTACCTGTAGACTCACCTATGGTGCTGCAAATGGCATTGTTTCATTTTTTCGCTAGCTAATATTCCATCTCGACATGTAGCAGTTCTTCTATGTCCACCCAACTGTTGGTGAACTTTTTGGTTACTTCCATATCTTGGATGGAGTACTACGGTGCAGTGCAGATTTGCCAGCCTCTGTCTTTCCAATTCTGTCTTCTTAGGTTCTAGGTCCAGGAATGGGCCTTGTGGATCATTTGGTAGCTCAATGTTTACCTTTCAAAGGCTCCTCCATTCTATTCTCATTAGTGGCTCTTTCCAGGTTTCGTCCCTCTTAAAGTGGAGGGTATGCATTTCTCCACAAGACCTTCAACATTTATTGTTTATAGTTGAGTTGCTGATGGTTCTTCTGACTGGTGTGAGCTGATACCTCTTTGTGGTTGAATTTGCATGTGTCTCATAATCCGTTGAAATTGAGCTTTAAGACATGTCCTTTTTATTTTTCAAAGTGTGACTACAGCTTAGTTCTTCAAAGTGTTTTCTTAAAGTGTGTGTCGCAATTTGAAATATTCTGGCCATTCCCTCCCTCAAGAAATTTTGAGGGCAGGTTTCAGTTACAGCCCTGCTGTAGTTGTTCAAATGAAGTGACCGTTAGCACAGGCTTTAAAGCTGCTTTTGCAGGTAATGGCCAGAGGGCGGCATCCTTTCTACGTTGCCCACTCTGGAAAGTAGGGAAACAGACCTCCCGGCCAGTGGTGTTCCTCGCTTATAAATTAGAGTGGAATGTGCCTGGATAAACCCACAAAAGCTGATGTCTCCTTACTTTTATTTGTTATATAATTTTAATTTATATTTTTAATTGGAGTAATATTCCAATGTGTACATGGACCACTTCTTCTTGGTGCATTCCTCTGTTGATGGACATTTTCATTGCTTCCAAGTGTTGGCTATGATAAACATTGCTGGAGTGTAGGACTGCCTGCCTGTGACATTTTGTTTTCAGTTTTATTTATTTATTAATTTATTTTTGGCTGTGTTGTTTCTTCGCAAGGGCTTTCTGTAGTTGCGGCGAGCGGGCGCCACTCTTCATCGCGGTGCGTGGGCCTCTCACTGTCGCGGCCTCTCTTTTTCCAGAGCACAAGCTCCAGACGCACAGGCTCAATAGTTGTGGCTCACGGGCTTAGTTGCTCCGTGGCATGTGGGATCTTCCCAGACCAGGGCCCGAACCCGTGTCCCCTGCATTGGCAGGCAGATTCTCAACCACTGCATCACCACGGAATCCCCCAGCATGTGACTTTTTGCTTCTCATTTTCTCAGGGTATAGGCCCTGCATTGGGTGAGACTGATTGACTGGTAGCTCAAAGTTTCCCTTTTCAAAGCACCTCCATTGTGTTTTCATTAGTGGCTCTTACCAGGTCCCCCTTAGAATGGAGGGTACGCATTTCTCCAAAATCCCTTCAGCATGTATTGTTTGCAGCTTTTTACTAATGACCATTCTGACCGCTGTGAGCTGATAGGGTTTTGTAATTCGGGTTTGCATGTCTTTGAAAATCCCTAAAATTCATCATTTTCCCATGCCTTTTACTTTTCTGTTAGAAAAAGAAAGAAAGAAAATAGTGTGAGTACAATATACGTCTTGAAATTGTCTTCTCAGAATTTTGTCCTCTTTTGAATTTTTTGGTCGATTTTTGACCCCAGGATTTTTTTGGAGGGCAGGTGTCATTTACAGAACTGCAAGTTTGGTGACTATTCAGTGACCTTTAGCAATGGGTTTAAAGCTGCTGTTGTGGGAACCGGCCAAAGGAGGCAGCATTTCTCCATTCCCAAATCTGGGTACTAGGGAAGCAGAGCCTTAATGGAAGTGGTGTTGTAGGTTGTAAATTACAATGGAATGTGCCAGGAAAAAGCCCTTTATGTTTATGTCTCATTACTTCTGGTTCGTATTTTTACCTTAATTTTTATTTTTTATCACAGCAAATTTGTTTACAATGTTTTGTGTGTTCTAGGTGTGCAAGATGTGGTTCTTTCACACATATACATATATCTATTCTTCTTCGGATCCTTTTCCCATGTAGGTTATGACACAATTTTCAGTAGTGTTCTCTTGGTATTCCGTAGGTCTTTGGTGATTATATATTTCACATGTGTTTGTATATCTCTGTTAAGCCCAATGTCATAATGTATCCAATCCTCACACCTTTCCATTTGGTGGACCAATAGATTGTTTAATGCATCTGTGTTTGCCTTTCTCTGTGGAAGTATCTTCATTGGTATCAGTATTTAGGTAACACCTTTACGTGATATGATAGGACATGTGTCTTTCGCTTTCTCACTTACCACAAGATGCGTGATTACCTGTAGACTCACCTATGGTGCTGCAAATGGCATTGTTTCATTTTTTCGCTAGCTAATATTCCATCTCGACATGTAGCAGTTCTTCTATGTCCACCCAACTGTTGGTGAACTTTTTGGTTACTTCCATATCTTGGATGGAGTACTACGGTGCAGTGCAGATTTGCCAGCCTCTGTCTTTCCAATTCTGTCTTCTTAGGTTCTAGGTCCAGGAATGGGCCTTGTGGATCATTTGATAGCTCAATGTTTACCTTTCAAAGGCTCCTCCATTCTATTCTCATTAGTGGCTCTTTCCAGGTTTCGTCCCTCTTAAAGTGGAGGGTATGCATTTCTCCACAAGACCTTCAACATTTATTGTTTATAGTTGAGTTGCTGATGGTTCTTCTGACTGGTGTGAGCTGATACCTCTTTGTGGTTGAATTTGCATGTGTCTCATAATCCGTTGAAATTGAGCTTTAAGACATGTCCTTTTTATTTTTCAAAGTGTGACTACACCTTAGTTCTTCAAAGTGTTTTCTTAAAGTGTGTGTCGCAATTTGAAATATTCTGGCCATTCCCTCCCTCAAGAAATTTTGAGGGCAGGTTTCAGCTACAGCCCTGCTGTAGTTGTTCAAATGAAGTGACCGTTAGCACAGGCTTTAAAGCTGCTTTTGCAGGTAATGGCCAGAGTGCAGCATCCTTTCTACGTTGCCCACTCTGGAAAGTAGGGAAACAGACCTCCCGGCCAGTGGTGTTCCTCGCTTATAAATTAGAGTGGAATGTGCCTGGATAAACCCACAAAAGCTGATGTCTCTTACTTTCATTTGTTTTTTAATTTTAATTTATATGTTTTATTGGAGTAATATTCCAATATGTACATGGACCACTTCTTCTTGGTGCATTCCTCTGTTGATGGACATTTTCGTTGCTTCCAAGTGTTGGATATGATAAACATTGCTGGAGTGTAGGACTGCCTGCCTGTGACTTTTTGTTTTCAGTTTTATTTATTTATTTATTTAATTTTGGATGTGTTGGGTCTTCGTGAGGGCTTTCTATAGATGCAGCAAGCGGGGGCCACTCTTCATCGCGTTGTGCGGGCTTCTCACTGTCGCGGCCTCTCTTGCTCCGGAGCACAAGCTCCAGACGCTCAGGCTCAATAGTTGTGGCTCACGGGCTTAGTTGCTCCGCGGCATGTGGGATCTTCCCAGACCAGGGCTCGAACCCGTGTCCCCTGCGTTGGCAGGCAGATTCTTAACCACTACGCCACCAAGGAAACCCCCAGCATGTGACTTTTAGGTTCCCATTTTCTCAGGGTATAGGCCCAGCAGTGGCTGTGATTGACTGAGTGGTAGCTCAAAGTTTCCCTTTTAAAAGCACCTCCATTGTGTTTTCATTAGTGGCTCTTACCAGGTCCCCCTTAGAATGGAGGGTACGCATTTCTCCAAAATCCCTTCAGCATGTATTGTTTGCAGCTTTTTACTAATGACCATTCTGACCGCTGTGAGCTGATAGGGTTGTGTAATTCGGGTTTGCATGTCTTTAAAAATCCCTAAAATTCATGATTTTCCCACGCCTTTTCCTTTTCTGTTAAAAAAAGAAAGAAAGAAAATAGTGTGAGTACAATATACGTCTTGAAATTGTCTTCTCAGAATTTTGTCCTCTTGAATTTTTTGGTCGATTTTTGACCCCAGGATTTTCTTGGAGGGCAGGTGTCATTTACAGAACTGCAAGTTTGGTGACTATTCAGTGACCTTTAGCAATGGGTTTAAAGCTGCTGTTGTGGGAACCGGTCAAAGGAGGCAGCATTTCTCCATTCCCAAATCTGAGTACTAGGGAAGCAGAGCCTTAATGGAAGTGGTGTTGTAGGTTGTAAATTAGAATGGAATGTGCCAGGAAAAAGCCCTTTATGTTTATGTCTCATTACTTCTGGTTCGTATTTTTACCTTAATTTTTATTTTTTATCACAGCAAATTTGTTTACAATGTTTTGTGTGTTCTAGGTGTGCAAGATGTGGTTCTTTCACACATATACATATATCTATTCTTCTTCGGATCCTTTTCCCATGTAGGTTATGACACAATTTTCAGTAGTGTTCTCTTGGTATTCCGTAGGTTTTGGTGATTATATATTTCACATGTGTTTGTATATCTCTGTTAAGCCCAATGTCGTAATGTTTCCAGTCCTCACACCTTTCCATTTGGTGGACCAAAAGATTATTTAATGAATCTTTGTTTGTCTTTCTCTGTGGAAGTATCTTCATTGGTATCAGTTTTTAGGTAACACCTTTACGTGATATGATAGGACATGTGTCTTTCGCTCTCTCACTTACCGCAAGTTGCGTGATTACATGTAGACTCACCTATGGTGCTGCAAATGGCAGTTTTTCGTTTCTTTGCTAGCTAATATTCCATCTCGACATGTAGCAGTTCTTCTATGTCCACCCATCTGTTGGTGAACTTTTTGGTTACTTCCATATCTTGGCTAGAGTAATACGGTGCAGTGCAGATTTGCCAGCCTGTGTCTTTCCAATTCTGTCCTCTTAGTTTCTAGGTCCAGGAATGGGCCTGGTGGATCATTTGGTAGCTCAATGTTTACCTTTTAAAGGCTCCTCCATTCTATTCTCATTAGTGGCTCTTTCCAGGTTTCGTCCCTCTTAAAGTGGAGGGTATGCATTTCTCCACAACACCTTCAGCATTTATTGTTTATAGTTGACTTGCTGATGGTTCTTCTGACTGGTGTGAGGTGATACCTCTTTGTGGTTGAATTTGCATGTGTCTCATAATCTGTTGAAATTGAGCTTTAAGAGATGTCCTTTTTATTTTTCAAAGTGTGATTATAGCTTAGTTCTGCAAAGTGTTTTCTTAAAGTATGTGTCACAATTTGAAAGGTTTTGGCCATTCCCTCCCTCAAGACATTTTGAGGGCAGGTTTCAGTTACAGCCCTGCAGTAGTTGTTCATATGAAGTGACCATTAGCACAGGCTTTAAAGCTGCTTTTGCAGGTAATGGCCAGAGGGCAGCATCCTTTCTACGTTCCCCACTCTGGAAACTAGGGAAACAGACCTCCCAGCCAGTGGTGTTCCTCGCTTATAAATTAGAGTGGAATGTGCCTGGATAAACCCACAAAAGCTGATGTCTCCTTACTTTTATTTGTTATATAATTTTAATTTATATTTTTAATTGGAGTAATATTCCAATGTGTACATGGACCACTTCTTCTTGGTGCATTCCTCTTTTGATGGACATTTTCATTGCTTCCAAGTGTTGGCTATGATAAACATTGCTGGAGTGTAGGACTGCCTGCCTGTGACATTTTGTTTTCAGTTTTATTTATTTATTAATTTATTTTTGGCTGTGTTGTTTCTTCGCGAGGGCTTTCTGTAGTTGCGGCGAGCGGGCGCCACTCTTCATCGCGGTGCGTGGGCCTCTCACTGTCGCGGCCTCTCTTTTTCCAGAGCACAAGCTCCAGACGCACAGGCTCAATAGTTGTGGCTCACGGGCTTAGTTGCTCCGTGGCATGTGGGATCTTCCCAGACCAGGGCCCGAACCCGTGTCCCCTGCATTGGCAGGCAGATTCTCAACCACTGCGTCACCACGGAATCCCCCAGCATGTGACTTTTTGCTTCTCATTTTCTCAGGGTATAGGCCCTGCATTGGGTGAGACTGATTGACTGGTAGCTCAAAGTTTCCCTTTTCAAAGCACCTCCATTGTGTTTTCATTAGTGGCTCTTACCAGGTCCCCCTTAGAATGGAGGGTACGCATTTCTCCAAAATCCCTTCAGCATGTATTGTTTGCAGCTTTTTACTAATGACCATTCTGACCGCTGTGAGCTGATAGGGTTTTGTAATTCGGGTTTGCATGTCTTTGAAAATCCCTAAAATTCATCATTTTCCCATGCCTTTTACTTTTCTGTTAGAAAAAGAAAGAAAGAAAATAGTGTGAGTACAATATACGTCTTGAAATTGTCTTCTCAGAATTTTGTCCTCTTTTGAATTTTTTGGTCGATTTTTGACCCCAGGATTTTTTTGGAGGGCAGGTGTCATTTACAGAACTGCAAGTTTGGTGACTATTCAGTGACCTTTAGCAATGGGTTTAAAGCTGCTGTTGTGGGAACCGGCCAAAGGAGGCAGCATTTCTCCATTCCCAAATCTGGGTACTAGGGAAGCAGAGCCTTAATGGAAGTGGTGTTGTAGGTTGTAAATTACAATGGAATGTGCCAGGAAAAAGCCCTTTATGTTTATGTCTCATTACTTCTGGTTCGTATTTTTACCTTAATTTTTATTTTTTATCACAGCAAATTTGTTTACAATGTTTTGTGTGTTCTAGGTGTGCAAGATGTGGTTCTTTCACACATATACATATATCTATTCTTCTTCGGATCCTTTTCCCATGTAGGTTATGACACAATTTTCAGTAGTGTTCTCTTGGTATTCCGTAGGTCTTTGGTGATTATATATTTCACATGTGTTTGTATATCTCTGTTAAGCCCAATGTCATAATGTATCCAATCCTCACACCTTTCCATTTGGTGGACCAATAGATTGTTTAATGCATCTGTGTTTGCCTTTCTCTGTGGAAGTATCTTCATTGGTATCAGTATTTAGGTAACACCTTTACGTGATATGATAGGACATGTGTCTTTCGCTTTCTCACTTACCACAAGATGCGTGATTACTTGTAGACTCACCTATGGTGCTGCAAATGGCATTGTTTCATTTTTTCGCTAGCTAATATTCCATCTCGACATGTAGCAGTTCTTCTATGTCCACCCAACTGTTGGTGAACTTTTTGGTTACTTCCATATCTTGGATGGAGTACTACGGTGCAGTGCAGATTTGCCAGCCTCTGTCTTTCCAATTCTGTCTTCTTAGGTTCTAGGTCCAGGAATGGGCCTTGTGGATCATTTGGTAGCTCAATGTTTACCTTTCAAAGGCTCCTCCATTCTATTCTCATTAGTGGCTCTTTCCAGGTTTCGTCCCTCTTAAAGTGGAGGGTATGCATTTCTCCACAAGACCTTCAACATTTATTGTTTATAGTTGAGTTGCTGATGGTTCTTCTGACTGGTGTGAGCTGATACCTCTTTGTGGTTGAATTTGCATGTGTCTCATAATCCGTTGAAATTGAGCTTTAAGACATGTCCTTTTTATTTTTCAAAGTGTGACTACAGCTTAGTTCTTCAAAGTGTTTTCTTAAAGTGTGTGTCGCAATTTGAAATATTCTGGCCATTCCCTCCCTCAAGAAATTTTGAGGGCAGGTTTCAGTTACAGCCCTGCTGTAGTTGTTCAAATGAAGTGACCGTTAGCACAGGCTTTAAAGCTGCTTTTGCAGGTAATGGCCAGAGGGCGGCATCCTTTCTACGTTGCCCACTCTGGAAAGTAGGGAAACAGACCTCCCGGCCAGTGGTGTTCCTCGCTTATAAATTAGAGTGGAATGTGCCTGGATAAACCCACAAAAGCTGATGTCTCCTTACTTTTATTTGTTATATAATTTTAATTTATATTTTTAATTGGAGTAATATTCCAATGTGTACATGGACCACTTCTTCTTGGTGCATTCCTCTGTTGATGGACATTTTCATTGCTTCCAAGTGTTGGCTATGATAAACATTGCTGGAGTGTAGGACTGCCTGCCTGTGACATTTTGTTTTCAGTTTTATTTATTTATTAATTTATTTTTGGCTGTGTTGTTTCTTCGCGAGGGCTTTCTGTAGTTGCGGCGAGCGGGCGCCACTCTTCATCGCGGTGCGTGGGCCTCTCACTGTCGCGGCCTCTCTTTTTCCAGAGCACAAGCTCCAGACGCACAGGCTCAATAGTTGTGGCTCACGGGCTTAGTTGCTCCGTGGCATGTGGGATCTTCCCAGACCAGGGCCCGAACCCGTGTCCCCTGCATTGGCAGGCAGATTCTCAACCACTGCGTCACCACGGAATCCCCCAGCATGTGACTTTTTGCTTCTCATTTTCTCAGGGTATAGGCCCTGCATTGGGTGAGACTGATTGACTGGTAGCTCAAAGTTTCCCTTTTCAAAGCACCTCCATTGTGTTTTCATTAGTGGCTCTTACCAGGTCCCCCTTAGAATGGAGGGTACGCATTTCTCCAAAATCCCTTCAGCATGTATTGTTTGCAGCTTTTTACTAATGACCATTCTGACCGCTGTGAGCTGATAGGGTTTTGTAATTCGGGTTTGCATGTCTTTGAAAATCCCTAAAATTCATCATTTTCCCATGCCTTTTACTTTTCTGTTAGAAAAAGAAAGAAAGAAAATAGTGTGAGTACAATATACGTCTTGAAATTGTCTTCTCAGAATTTTGTCCTCTTTTGAATTTTTTGGTCGATTTTTGACCCCAGGATTTTTTTGGAGGGCAGGTGTCATTTACAGAACTGCAAGTTTGGTGACTATTCAGTGACCTTTAGCAATGGGTTTAAAGCTGCTGTTGTGGGAACCGGCCAAAGGAGGCAGCATTTCTCCATTCCCAAATCTGGGTACTAGGGAAGCAGAGCCTTAATGGAAGTGGTGTTGTAGGTTGTAAATTACAATGGAATGTGCCAGGAAAAAGCCCTTTATGTTTATGTCTCATTACTTCTGGTTCGTATTTTTACCTTAATTTTTATTTTTTATCACAGCAAATTTGTTTACAATGTTTTGTGTGTTCTAGGTGTGCAAGATGTGGTTCTTTCACACATATACATATATCTATTCTTCTTCGGATCCTTTTCCCATGTAGGTTATGACACAATTTTCAGTAGTGTTCTCTTGGTATTCCGTAGGTCTTTGGTGATTATATATTTCACATGTGTTTGTATATCTCTGTTAAGCCCAATGTCATAATGTATCCAATCCTCACACCTTTCCATTTGGTGGACCAATAGATTGTTTAATGCATCTGTGTTTGCCTTTCTCTGTGGAAGTATCTTCATTGGTATCAGTATTTAGGTAACACCTTTACGTGATATGATAGGACATGTGTCTTTCGCTCTCTCACTTACCGCAAGTTGCGTGATTACTTGTAGACTCACCTATGGTGCTGCAAATGGCAGTTTTTCGTTTCTTTGCTAGCTAATATTCCATCTCGACATGTAGCAGTTCTTCTATGTCCACCCATCTGTTGGTGAACTTTTTGGTTACTTCCATATCTTGGCTAGAGTACTACGGTGCAGTGCAGATTTGCCAGCCTGTGTCTTTCCAATTCTGTCCTCTTAGTTTCTAGGTCCAGGAATGGGCCTGGTGGATCATTTGGTAGCTCAATGTTTACCTTTTAAAGGCTCCTCCATTCTATTCTCATTAGTGGCTCTTTCCAGGTTTCGTCCCTCTTAAAGTGGAGGGTATGCATTTCTCCACAACACCTTCAGCATTTATTGTTTATAGTTGACTTGCTGATGGTTCTTCTGACTGGTGTGAGGTGATACCTCTTTGTGGTTGAATTTGCATGTGTCTCATAATCTGTTGAAATTGAGCTTTAAGAGATGTCCTTTTTATTTTTCAAAGTGTGATTATAGCTTAGTTCTGCAAAGTGTTTTCTTAAAGTATGTGTCACAATTTGAAAGGTTTTGGCCATTCCCTCCCTCAAGACATTTTGAGGGCAGGTTTCAGTTACAGCCCTGCAGTAGTTGTTCATATGAAGTGACCATTAGCACAGGCTTTAAAGCTGCTTTTGCAGGTAATGGCCAGAGGGCAGCATCCTTTCTACGTTCCCCACTCTGGAAACTAGGGAAACAGACCTCCCAGCCAGTGGTGTTCCTCGCTTATAAATTAGAGTGGAATGTGCCTGGATAAACCCACAAAAGCTGATGTCTCCTTACTTTTATTTGTTATATAATTTTAATTTATATTTTTAATTGGAGTAATATTCCAATGTGTACATGGACCACTTCTTCTTGGTGCATTCCTCTGTTGATGGACATTTTCATTGCTTCCAAGTGTTGGCTATGATAAACATTGCTGGAGTGTAGGACTGCCTGCCTGTGACATTTTGTTTTCAGTTTTATTTATTTATTAATTTATTTTTGGCTGTGTTGCTTCTTCGCGAGGGCTTTCTGTAGTTGCGGCGAGCGGGCGCCACTCTTCATCGCGGTGCGTGGGCCTCTCACTGTCGCGGCCTCTCTTTTTCCAGAGCACAAGCTCCAGACGCACAGGCTCAATAGTTGTGGCTCACGGGCTTAGTTGCTCCGTGGCATGTGGGATCTTCCCAGACCAGGGCCCGAACCCGTGTCCCCTGCATTGGCAGGCAGATTCTCAACCACTGCGTCACCACGGAATCCCCCAGCATGTGACTTTTTGCTTCTCATTTTCTCAGGGTATAGGCCCTGCATTGGGTGAGACTGATTGACTGGTAGCTCAAAGTTTCCCTTTTCAAAGCACCTCCATTGTGTTTTCATTAGTGGCTCTTACCAGGTCCCCCTTAGAATGGAGGGTACGCATTTCTCCAAAATCCCTTCAGCATGTATTGTTTGCAGCTTTTTACTAATGACCATTCTGACCGCTGTGAGCTGATAGGGTTTTGTAATTCGGGTTTGCATGTCTTTGAAAATCCCTAAAATTCATCATTTTCCCATGCCTTTTACTTTTCTGTTAGAAAAAGAAAGAAAGAAAATAGTGTGAGTACAATATACGTCTTGAAATTGTCTTCTCAGAATTTTGTCCTCTTTTGAATTTTTTGGTCGATTTTTGACCCCAGGATTTTTTTGGAGGGCAGGTGTCATTTACAGAACTGCAAGTTTGGTGACTATTCAGTGACCTTTAGCAATGGGTTTAAAGCTGCTGTTGTGGGAACCGGCCAAAGGAGGCAGCATTTCTCCATTCCCAAATCTGGGTACTAGGGAAGCAGAGCCTTAATGGAAGTGGTGTTGTAGGTTGTAAATTACAATGGAATGTGCCAGGAAAAAGCCCTTTATGTTTATGTCTCATTACTTCTGGTTCGTATTTTTACCTTAATTTTTATTTTTTATCACAGCAAATTTGTTTACAATGTTTTGTGTGTTCTAGGTGTGCAAGATGTGGTTCTTTCACACATATACATATATCTATTCTTCTTCGGATCCTTTTCCCATGTAGGTTATGACACAATTTTCAGTAGTGTTCTCTTGGTATTCCGTAGGTCTTTGGTGATTATATATTTCACATGTGTTTGTATATCTCTGTTAAGCCCAATGTCATAATGTATCCAATCCTCACACCTTTCCATTTGGTGGACCAATAGATTGTTTAATGCATCTGTGTTTGCCTTTCTCTGTGGAAGTATCTTCATTGGTATCAGTATTTAGGTAACACCTTTACGTGATATGATAGGACATGTGTCTTTCGCTTTCTCACTTACCACAAGATGCGTGATTACCTGTAGACTCACCTATGGTGCTGCAAATGGCATTGTTTCATTTTTTCGCTAGCTAATATTCCATCTCGACATGTAGCAGTTCTTCTATGTCCACCCAACTGTTGGTGAACTTTTTGGTTACTTCCATATCTTGGATGGAGTACTACGGTGCAGTGCAGATTTGCCAGCCTCTGTCTTTCCAATTCTGTCTTCTTAGGTTCTAGGTCCAGGAATGGGCCTTGTGGATCATTTGGTAGCTCAATGTTTACCTTTCAAAGGCTCCTCCATTCTATTCTCATTAGTGGCTCTTTCCAGGTTTCGTCCCTCTTAAAGTGGAGGGTATGCATTTCTCCACAAGACCTTCAACATTTATTGTTTATAGTTGAGTTGCTGATGGTTCTTCTGACTGGTGTGAGCTGATACCTCTTTGTGGTTGAATTTGCATGTGTCTCATAATCCGTTGAAATTGAGCTTTAAGACATGTCCTTTTTATTTTTCAAAGTGTGACTACAGCTTAGTTCTTCAAAGTGTTTTCTTAAAGTGTGTGTCGCAATTTGAAATATTCTGGCCATTCCCTCCCTCAAGAAATTTTGAGGGCAGGTTTCAGTTACAGCCCTGCTGTAGTTGTTCAAATGAAGTGACCGTTAGCACAGGCTTTAAAGCTGCTTTTGCAGGTAATGGCCAGAGGGCGGCATCCTTTCTACGTTGCCCACTCTGGAAAGTAGGGAAACAGACCTCCCGGCCAGTGGTGTTCCTCGCTTATAAATTAGAGTGGAATGTGCCTGGATAAACCCACAAAAGCTGATGTCTCCTTACTTTTATTTGTTATATAATTTTAATTTATATTTTTAATTGGAGTAATATTCCAATGTGTACATGGACCACTTCTTCTTGGTGCATTCCTCTGTTGATGGACATTTTCATTGCTTCCAAGTGTTGGCTATGATAAACATTGCTGGAGTGTAGGACTGCCTGCCTGTGACATTTTGTTTTCAGTTTTATTTATTTATTAATTTATTTTTGGCTGTGTTGTTTCTTCGCGAGGGCTTTCTGTAGTTGCGGCGAGCGGGCGCCACTCTTCATCGCGGTGCGTGGGCCTCTCACTGTCGCGGCCTCTCTTTTTCCAGAGCACAAGCTCCAGACGCACAGGCTCAATAGTTGTGGCTCACGGGCTTAGTTGCTCCGTGGCATGTGGGATCTTCCCAGACCAGGGCCCGAACCCGTGTCCCCTGCATTGGCAGGCAGATTCTCAACCACTGCGTCACCACGGAATCCCCCAGCATGTGACTTTTTGCTTCTCATTTTCTCAGGGTATAGGCCCTGCATTGGGTGAGACTGATTGACTGGTAGCTCAAAGTTTCCCTTTTCAAAGCACCTCCATTGTGTTTTCATTAGTGGCTCTTACCAGGTCCCCCTTAGAATGGAGGGTACGCATTTCTCCAAAATCCCTTCAGCATGTATTGTTTGCAGCTTTTTACTAATGACCATTCTGACCGCTGTGAGCTGATAGGGTTTTGTAATTCGGGTTTGCATGTCTTTGAAAATCCCTAAAATTCATCATTTTCCCATGCCTTTTACTTTTCTGTTAGAAAAAGAAAGAAAGAAAATAGTGTGAGTACAATATACGTCTTGAAATTGTCTTCTCAGAATTTTGTCCTCTTTTGAATTTTTTGGTCGATTTTTGACCCCAGGATTTTTTTGGAGGGCAGGTGTCATTTACAGAACTGCAAGTTTGGTGACTATTCAGTGACCTTTAGCAATGGGTTTAAAGCTGCTGTTGTGGGAACCGGCCAAAGGAGGCAGCATTTCTCCATTCCCAAATCTGGGTACTAGGGAAGCAGAGCCTTAATGGAAGTGGTGTTGTAGGTTGTAAATTACAATGGAATGTGCCAGGAAAAAGCCCTTTATGTTTATGTCTCATTACTTCTGGTTCGTATTTTTACCTTAATTTTTATTTTTTATCACAGCAAATTTGTTTACAATGTTTTGTGTGTTCTAGGTGTGCAAGATGTGGTTCTTTCACACATATACATATATCTATTCTTCTTCGGATCCTTTTCCCATGTAGGTTATGACACAATTTTCAGTAGTGTTCTCTTGGTATTCCGTAGGTCTTTGGTGATTATATATTTCACATGTGTTTGTATATCTCTGTTAAGCCCAATGTCATAATGTATCCAATCCTCACACCTTTCCATTTGGTGGACCAATAGATTGTTTAATGCATCTGTGTTTGCCTTTCTCTGTGGAAGTATCTTCATTGGTATCAGTATTTAGGTAACACCTTTACGTGATATGATAGGACATGTGTCTTTCGCTTTCTCACTTACCACAAGATGCGTGATTACCTGTAGACTCACCTATGGTGCTGCAAATGGCATTGTTTCATTTTTTCGCTAGCTAATATTCCATCTCGACATGTAGCAGTTCTTCTATGTCCACCCAACTGTTGGTGAACTTTTTGGTTACTTCCATATCTTGGATGGAGTACTACGGTGCAGTGCAGATTTGCCAGCCTCTGTCTTTCCAATTCTGTCTTCTTAGGTTCTAGGTCCAGGAATGGGCCTTGTGGATCATTTGGTAGCTCAATGTTTACCTTTCAAAGGCTCCTCCATTCTATTCTCATTAGTGGCTCTTTCCAGGTTTCGTCCCTCTTAAAGTGGAGGGTATGCATTTCTCCACAAGACCTTCAACATTTATTGTTTATAGTTGAGTTGCTGATGGTTCTTCTGACTGGTGTGAGCTGATACCTCTTTGTGGTTGAATTTGCATGTGTCTCATAATCCGTTGAAATTGAGCTTTAAGACATGTCCTTTTTATTTTTCAAAGTGTGACTACAGCTTAGTTCTTCAAAGTGTTTTCTTAAAGTGTGTGTCGCAATTTGAAATATTCTGGCCATTCCCTCCCTCAAGAAATTTTGAGGGCAGGTTTCAGTTACAGCCCTGCTGTAGTTGTTCAAATGAAGTGACCGTTAGCACAGGCTTTAAAGCTGCTTTTGCAGGTAATGGCCAGAGGGCGGCATCCTTTCTACGTTGCCCACTCTGGAAAGTAGGGAAACAGACCTCCCGGCCAGTGGTGTTCCTCGCTTATAAATTAGAGTGGAATGTGCCTGGATAAACCCACAAAAGCTGATGTCTCCTTACTTTTATTTGTTATATAATTTTAATTTATATTTTTAATTGGAGTAATATTCCAATGTGTACATGGACCACTTCTTCTTGGTGCATTCCTCTGTTGATGGACATTTTCATTGCTTCCAAGTGTTGGCTATGATAAACATTGCTGGAGTGTAGGACTGCCTGCCTGTGACATTTTGTTTTCAGTTTTATTTATTTATTAATTTATTTTTGGCTGTGTTGTTTCTTCGCAAGGGCTTTCTGTAGTTGCGGCGAGCGGGCGCCACTCTTCATCGCGGTGCGTGGGCCTCTCACTGTCGCGGCCTCTCTTTTTCCAGAGCACAAGCTCCAGACGCACAGGCTCAATAGTTGTGGCTCACGGGCTTAGTTGCTCCGTGGCATGTGGGATCTTCCCAGACCAGGGCCCGAACCCGTGTCCCCTGCATTGGCAGGCAGATTCTCAACCACTGCATCACCACGGAATCCCCCAGCATGTGACTTTTTGCTTCTCATTTTCTCAGGGTAAAGGCCCTGCATTGGGTGAGACTGATTGACTGGTAGCTCAAAGTTTCCCTTTTCAAAGCACCTCCATTGTGTTTTCATTAGTGGCTCTTACCAGGTCCCCCTTAGAATGGAGGGTACGCATTTCTCCAAAATCCCTTCAGCATGTATTGTTTGCAGCTTTTTACTAATGACCATTCTGACCGCTGTGAGCTGATAGGGTTTTGTAATTCGGGTTTGCATGTCTTTGAAAATCCCTAAAATTCATCATTTTCCCATGCCTTTTACTTTTCTGTTAGAAAAAGAAAGAAAGAAAATAGTGTGAGTACAATATACGTCTTGAAATTGTCTTCTCAGAATTTTGTCCTCTTTTGAATTTTTTGGTCGATTTTTGACCCCAGGATTTTTTTGGAGGGCAGGTGTCATTTACAGAACTGCAAGTTTGGTGACTATTCAGTGACCTTTAGCAATGGGTTTAAAGCTGCTGTTGTGGGAACCGGCCAAAGGAGGCAGCATTTCTCCATTCCCAAATCTGGGTACTAGGGAAGCAGAGCCTTAATGGAAGTGGTGTTGTAGGTTGTAAATTACAATGGAATGTGCCAGGAAAAAGCCCTTTATGTTTATGTCTCATTACTTCTGGTTCGTATTTTTACCTTAATTTTTATTTTTTATCACAGCAAATTTGTTTACAATGTTTTGTGTGTTCTAGGTGTGCAAGATGTGGTTCTTTCACACATATACATATATCTATTCTTCTTCGGATCCTTTTCCCATGTAGGTTATGACACAATTTTCAGTAGTGTTCTCTTGGTATTCCGTAGGTCTTTGGTGATTATATATTTCACATGTGTTTGTATATCTCTGTTAAGCCCAATGTCATAATGTATCCAATCCTCACACCTTTCCATTTGGTGGACCAATAGATTGTTTAATGCATCTGTGTTTGCCTTTCTCTGTGGAAGTATCTTCATTGGTATCAGTATTTAGGTAACACCTTTACGTGATATGATAGGACATGTGTCTTTCGCTTTCTCACTTACCACAAGATGCGTGATTACCTGTAGACTCACCTATGGTGCTGCAAATGGCATTGTTTCATTTTTTCGCTAGCTAATATTCCATCTCGACATGTAGCAGTTCTTCTATGTCCACCCAACTGTTGGTGAACTTTTTGGTTACTTCCATATCTTGGATGGAGTACTACGGTGCAGTGCAGATTTGCCAGCCTCTGTCTTTCCAATTCTGTCTTCTTAGGTTCTAGGTCCAGGAATGGGCCTTGTGGATCATTTGATAGCTCAATGTTTACCTTTCAAAGGCTCCTCCATTCTATTCTCATTAGTGGCTCTTTCCAGGTTTCGTCCCTCTTAAAGTGGAGGGTATGCATTTCTCCACAAGACCTTCAACATTTATTGTTTATAGTTGAGTTGCTGATGGTTCTTCTGACTGGTGTGAGCTGATACCTCTTTGTGGTTGAATTTGCATGTGTCTCATAATCCGTTGAAATTGAGCTTTAAGACATGTCCTTTTTATTTTTCAAAGTGTGACTACACCTTAGTTCTTCAAAGTGTTTTCTTAAAGTGTGTGTCGCAATTTGAAATATTCTGGCCATTCCCTCCCTCAAGAAATTTTGAGGGCAGGTTTCAGCTACAGCCCTGCTGTAGTTGTTCAAATGAAGTGACCGTTAGCACAGGCTTTAAAGCTGCTTTTGCAGGTAATGGCCAGAGTGCAGCATCCTTTCTACGTTGCCCACTCTGGAAAGTAGGGAAACAGACCTCCCGGCCAGTGGTGTTCCTCGCTTATAAATTAGAGTGGAATGTGCCTGGATAAACCCACAAAAGCTGATGTCTCTTACTTTCATTTGTTTTTTAATTTTAATTTATATGTTTTATTGGAGTAATATTCCAATATGTACATGGACCACTTCTTCTTGGTGCATTCCTCTGTTGATGGACATTTTCGTTGCTTCCAAGTGTTGGATATGATAAACATTGCTGGAGTGTAGGACTGCCTGCCTGTGACTTTTTGTTTTCAGTTTTATTTATTTATTTATTTAATTTTGGATGTGTTGGGTCTTCGTGAGGGCTTTCTATAGATGCAGCAAGCGGGGGCCACTCTTCATCGCGTTGTGCGGGCTTCTCACTGTCGCGGCCTCTCTTGCTCCGGAGCACAAGCTCCAGACGCTCAGGCTCAATAGTTGTGGCTCACGGGCTTAGTTGCTCCGCGGCATGTGGGATCTTCCCAGACCAGGGCTCGAACCCGTGTCCCCTGCGTTGGCAGGCAGATTCTTAACCACTACGCCACCAAGGAAACCCCCAGCATGTGACTTTTAGGTTCCCATTTTCTCAGGGTATAGGCCCAGCAGTGGCTGTGATTGACTGAGTGGTAGCTCAAAGTTTCCCTTTTAAAAGCACCTCCATTGTGTTTTCATTAGTGGCTCTTACCAGGTCCCCCTTAGAATGGAGGGTACGCATTTCTCCAAAATCCCTTCAGCATGTATTGTTTGCAGCTTTTTACTAATGACCATTCTGACCGCTGTGAGCTGATAGGGTTGTGTAATTCGGGTTTGCATGTCTTTAAAAATCCCTAAAATTCATGATTTTCCCACGCCTTTTCCTTTTCTGTTAAAAAAAGAAAGAAAGAAAATAGTGTGAGTACAATATACGTCTTGAAATTGTCTTCTCAGAATTTTGTCCTCTTGAATTTTTTGGTCGATTTTTGACCCCAGGATTTTCTTGGAGGGCAGGTGTCATTTACAGAACTGCAAGTTTGGTGACTATTCAGTGACCTTTAGCAATGGGTTTAAAGCTGCTGTTGTGGGAACCGGTCAAAGGAGGCAGCATTTCTCCATTCCCAAATCTGAGTACTAGGGAAGCAGAGCCTTAATGGAAGTGGTGTTGTAGGTTGTAAATTAGAATGGAATGTGCCAGGAAAAAGCCCTTTATGTTTATGTCTCATTACTTCTGGTTCGTATTTTTACCTTAATTTTTATTTTTTATCACAGCAAATTTGTTTACAATGTTTTGTGTGTTCTAGGTGTGCAAGATGTGGTTCTTTCACACATATACATATATCTATTCTTCTTCGGATCCTTTTCCCATGTAGGTTATGACACAATTTTCAGTAGTGTTCTCTTGGTATTCCGTAGGTTTTGGTGATTATATATTTCACATGTGTTTGTATATCTCTGTTAAGCCCAATGTCGTAATGTTTCCAGTCCTCACACCTTTCCATTTGGTGGACCAAAAGATTATTTAATGAATCTTTGTTTGTCTTTCTCTGTGGAAGTATCTTCATTGGTATCAGTTTTTAGGTAACACCTTTACGTGATATGATAGGACATGTGTCTTTCGCTCTCTCACTTACCGCAAGTTGCGTGATTACATGTAGACTCACCTATGGTGCTGCAAATGGCAGTTTTTCGTTTCTTTGCTAGCTAATATTCCATCTCGACATGTAGCAGTTCTTCTATGTCCACCCATCTGTTGGTGAACTTTTTGGTTACTTCCATATCTTGGCTAGAGTAATACGGTGCAGTGCAGATTTGCCAGCCTGTGTCTTTCCAATTCTGTCCTCTTAGTTTCTAGGTCCAGGAATGGGCCTGGTGGATCATTTGGTAGCTCAATGTTTACCTTTTAAAGGCTCCTCCATTCTATTCTCATTAGTGGCTCTTTCCAGGTTTCGTCCCTCTTAAAGTGGAGGGTATGCATTTCTCCACAACACCTTCAGCATTTATTGTTTATAGTTGACTTGCTGATGGTTCTTCTGACTGGTGTGAGGTGATACCTCTTTGTGGTTGAATTTGCATGTGTCTCATAATCTGTTGAAATTGAGCTTTAAGAGATGTCCTTTTTATTTTTCAAAGTGTGATTATAGCTTAGTTCTGCAAAGTGTTTTCTTAAAGTATGTGTCACAATTTGAAAGGTTTTGGCCATTCCCTCCCTCAAGACATTTTGAGGGCAGGTTTCAGTTACAGCCCTGCAGTAGTTGTTCATATGAAGTGACCATTAGCACAGGCTTTAAAGCTGCTTTTGCAGGTAATGGCCAGAGGGCAGCATCCTTTCTACGTTCCCCACTCTGGAAACTAGGGAAACAGACCTCCCAGCCAGTGGTGTTCCTCGCTTATAAATTAGAGTGGAATGTGCCTGGATAAACCCACAAAAGCTGATGTCTCCTTACTTTTATTTGTTATATAATTTTAATTTATATTTTTAATTGGAGTAATATTCCAATGTGTACATGGACCACTTCTTCTTGGTGCATTCCTCTGTTGATGGACATTTTCATTGCTTCCAAGTGTTGGCTATGATAAACATTGCTGGAGTGTAGGACTGCCTGCCTGTGACATTTTGTTTTCAGTTTTATTTATTTATTAATTTATTTTTGGCTGTGTTGTTTCTTCGCGAGGGCTTTCTGTAGTTGCGGCGAGCGGGCGCCACTCTTCATCGCGGTGCGTGGGCCTCTCACTGTCGCGGCCTCTCTTTTTCCAGAGCACAAGCTCCAGACGCACAGGCTCAATAGTTGTGGCTCACGGGCTTAGTTGCTCCGTGGCATGTGGGATCTTCCCAGACCAGGGCCCGAACCCGTGTCCCCTGCATTGGCAGGCAGATTCTCAACCACTGCGTCACCACGGAATCCCCCAGCATGTGACTTTTTGCTTCTCATTTTCTCAGGGTATAGGCCCTGCATTGGGTGAGACTGATTGACTGGTAGCTCAAAGTTTCCCTTTTCAAAGCACCTCCATTGTGTTTTCATTAGTGGCTCTTACCAGGTCCCCCTTAGAATGGAGGGTACGCATTTCTCCAAAATCCCTTCAGCATGTATTGTTTGCAGCTTTTTACTAATGACCATTCTGACCGCTGTGAGCTGATAGGGTTTTGTAATTCGGGTTTGCATGTCTTTGAAAATCCCTAAAATTCATCATTTTCCCATGCCTTTTACTTTTCTGTTAGAAAAAGAAAGAAAGAAAATAGTGTGAGTACAATATACGTCTTGAAATTGTCTTCTCAGAATTTTGTCCTCTTTTGAATTTTTTGGTCGATTTTTGACCCCAGGATTTTTTTGGAGGGCAGGTGTCATTTACAGAACTGCAAGTTTGGTGACTATTCAGTGACCTTTAGCAATGGGTTTAAAGCTGCTGTTGTGGGAACCGGCCAAAGGAGGCAGCATTTCTCCATTCCCAAATCTGGGTACTAGGGAAGCAGAGCCTTAATGGAAGTGGTGTTGTAGGTTGTAAATTACAATGGAATGTGCCAGGAAAAAGCCCTTTATGTTTATGTCTCATTACTTCTGGTTCGTATTTTTACCTTAATTTTTATTTTTTATCACAGCAAATTTGTTTACAATGTTTTGTGTGTTCTAGGTGTGCAAGATGTGGTTCTTTCACACATATACATATATCTATTCTTCTTCGGATCCTTTTCCCATGTAGGTTATGACACAATTTTCAGTAGTGTTCTCTTGGTATTCCGTAGGTCTTTGGTGATTATATATTTCACATGTGTTTGTATATCTCTGTTAAGCCCAATGTCATAATGTATCCAATCCTCACACCTTTCCATTTGGTGGACCAATAGATTGTTTAATGCATCTGTGTTTGCCTTTCTCTGTGGAAGTATCTTCATTGGTATCAGTATTTAGGTAACACCTTTACGTGATATGATAGGACATGTGTCTTTCGCTTTCTCACTTACCACAAGATGCGTGATTACTTGTAGACTCACCTATGGTGCTGCAAATGGCATTGTTTCATTTTTTCGCTAGCTAATATTCCATCTCGACATGTAGCAGTTCTTCTATGTCCACCCAACTGTTGGTGAACTTTTTGGTTACTTCCATATCTTGGATGGAGTACTACGGTGCAGTGCAGATTTGCCAGCCTCTGTCTTTCCAATTCTGTCTTCTTAGGTTCTAGGTCCAGGAATGGGCCTTGTGGATCATTTGGTAGCTCAATGTTTACCTTTCAAAGGCTCCTCCATTCTATTCTCATTAGTGGCTCTTTCCAGGTTTCGTCCCTCTTAAAGTGGAGGGTATGCATTTCTCCACAAGACCTTCAACATTTATTGTTTATAGTTGAGTTGCTGATGGTTCTTCTGACTGGTGTGAGCTGATACCTCTTTGTGGTTGAATTTGCATGTGTCTCATAATCCGTTGAAATTGAGCTTTAAGACATGTCCTTTTTATTTTTCAAAGTGTGACTACAGCTTAGTTCTTCAAAGTGTTTTCTTAAAGTGTGTGTCGCAATTTGAAATATTCTGGCCATTCCCTCCCTCAAGAAATTTTGAGGGCAGGTTTCAGTTACAGCCCTGCTGTAGTTGTTCAAATGAAGTGACCGTTAGCACAGGCTTTAAAGCTGCTTTTGCAGGTAATGGCCAGAGGGCGGCATCCTTTCTACGTTGCCCACTCTGGAAAGTAGGGAAACAGACCTCCCGGCCAGTGGTGTTCCTCGCTTATAAATTAGAGTGGAATGTGCCTGGATAAACCCACAAAAGCTGATGTCTCCTTACTTTTATTTGTTATATAATTTTAATTTATATTTTTAATTGGAGTAATATTCCAATGTGTACATGGACCACTTCTTCTTGGTGCATTCCTCTGTTGATGGACATTTTCATTGCTTCCAAGTGTTGGCTATGATAAACATTGCTGGAGTGTAGGACTGCCTGCCTGTGACATTTTGTTTTCAGTTTTATTTATTTATTAATTTATTTTTGGCTGTGTTGTTTCTTCGCGAGGGCTTTCTGTAGTTGCGGCGAGCGGGCGCCACTCTTCATCGCGGTGCGTGGGCCTCTCACTGTCGCGGCCTCTCTTTTTCCAGAGCACAAGCTCCAGACGCACAGGCTCAATAGTTGTGGCTCACGGGCTTAGTTGCTCCGTGGCATGTGGGATCTTCCCAGACCAGGGCCCGAACCCGTGTCCCCTGCATTGGCAGGCAGATTCTCAACCACTGCGTCACCACGGAATCCCCCAGCATGTGACTTTTTGCTTCTCATTTTCTCAGGGTATAGGCCCTGCATTGGGTGAGACTGATTGACTGGTAGCTCAAAGTTTCCCTTTTCAAAGCACCTCCATTGTGTTTTCATTAGTGGCTCTTACCAGGTCCCCCTTAGAATGGAGGGTACGCATTTCTCCAAAATCCCTTCAGCATGTATTGTTTGCAGCTTTTTACTAATGACCATTCTGACCGCTGTGAGCTGATAGGGTTTTGTAATTCGGGTTTGCATGTCTTTGAAAATCCCTAAAATTCATCATTTTCCCATGCCTTTTACTTTTCTGTTAGAAAAAGAAAGAAAGAAAATAGTGTGAGTACAATATACGTCTTGAAATTGTCTTCTCAGAATTTTGTCCTCTTTTGAATTTTTTGGTCGATTTTTGACCCCAGGATTTTTTTGGAGGGCAGGTGTCATTTACAGAACTGCAAGTTTGGTGACTATTCAGTGACCTTTAGCAATGGGTTTAAAGCTGCTGTTGTGGGAACCGGCCAAAGGAGGCAGCATTTCTCCATTCCCAAATCTGGGTACTAGGGAAGCAGAGCCTTAATGGAAGTGGTGTTGTAGGTTGTAAATTACAATGGAATGTGCCAGGAAAAAGCCCTTTATGTTTATGTCTCATTACTTCTGGTTCGTATTTTTACCTTAATTTTTATTTTTTATCACAGCAAATTTGTTTACAATGTTTTGTGTGTTCTAGGTGTGCAAGATGTGGTTCTTTCACACATATACATATATCTATTCTTCTTCGGATCCTTTTCCCATGTAGGTTATGACACAATTTTCAGTAGTGTTCTCTTGGTATTCCGTAGGTCTTTGGTGATTATATATTTCACATGTGTTTGTATATCTCTGTTAAGCCCAATGTCATAATGTATCCAATCCTCACACCTTTCCATTTGGTGGACCAATAGATTGTTTAATGCATCTGTGTTTGCCTTTCTCTGTGGAAGTATCTTCATTGGTATCAGTATTTAGGTAACACCTTTACGTGATATGATAGGACATGTGTCTTTCGCTTTCTCACTTACCACAAGATGCGTGATTACTTGTAGACTCACCTATGGTGCTGCAAATGGCATTGTTTCATTTTTTCGCTAGCTAATATTCCATCTCGACATGTAGCAGTTCTTCTATGTCCACCCTACTGTTGGTGAACTTTTTGGTTACTTCCATATCTTGGATGGAGTACTACGGTGCAGTGCAGATTTGCCAGCCTCTGTCTTTCCAATTCTGTCTTCTTAGGTTCTAGGTCCAGGAATGGGCCTTGTGGATCATTTGGTAGCTCAATGTTTACCTTTCAAAGGCTCCTCCATTCTATTCTCATTAGTGGCTCTTTCCAGGTTTCGTCCCTCTTAAAGTGGAGGGTATGCATTTCTCCACAAGACCTTCAACATTTATTGTTTATAGTTGAGTTGCTGATGGTTCTTCTGACTGGTGTGAGCTGATACCTCTTTGTGGTTGAATTTGCATGTGTCTCATAATCCGTTGAAATTGAGCTTTAAGACATGTCCTTTTTATTTTTCAAAGTGTGACTACAGCTTAGTTCTTCAAAGTGTTTTCTTAAAGTGTGTGTCGCAATTTGAAATATTCTGGCCATTCCCTCCCTCAAGACATTTTGAGGGCAGGTTTCAGTTACAGCCCTGCTGTAGTTGTTCAAATGAAGTGACCGTTAGCACAGGCTTTAAAGCTGCTTTTGCAGGTAATGGCCAGAGGGCGGCATCCTTTCTACGTTGCCCACTCTGGAAAGTAGGGAAACAGACCTCCCGGCCAGTGGTGTTCCTCGCTTATAAATTAGAGTGGAATGTGCCTGGATAAACCCACAAAAGCTGATGTCTCCTTACTTTTATTTGTTATATAATTTTAATTTATATTTTTAATTGGAGTAATATTCCAATGTGTACATGGACCACTTCTTCTTGGTGCATTCCTCTGTTGATGGACATTTTCATTGCTTCCAAGTGTTGGCTATGATAAACATTGCTGGAGTGTAGGACTGCCTGCCTGTGACATTTTGTTTTCAGTTTTATTTATTTATTAATTTATTTTTGGCTGTGTTGTTTCTTCGCGAGGGCTTTCTGTAGTTGCGGCGAGCGGGCGCCACTCTTCATCGCGGTGCGTGGGCCTCTCACTGTCGCGGCCTCTCTTTTTCCAGAGCACAAGCTCCAGACGCACAGGCTCAATAGTTGTGGCTCACGGGCTTAGTTGCTCCGTGGCATGTGGGATCTTCCCAGACCAGGGCCCGAACCCGTGTCCCCTGCATTGGCAGGCAGATTCTCAACCACTGCGTCACCACGGAATCCCCCAGCATGTGACTTTTTGCTTCTCATTTTCTCAGGGTATAGGCCCTGCATTGGGTGAGATTGATTGACTGGTAGCTCAAAGTTTCCCTTTTCAAAGCACCTCCATTGTGTTTTCATTAGTGGCTCTTACCAGGTCCCCCTTAGAATGGAGGGTACGCATTTCTCCAAAATCCCTTCAGCATGTATTGTTTGCAGCTTTTTACTAATGACCATTCTGACCGCTGTGAGCTGATAGGGTTTTGTAATTCGGGTTTGCATGTCTTTGAAAATCCCTAAAATTCATCATTTTCCCATGCCTTTTACTTTTCTGTTAGAAAAAGAAAGAAAGAAAATAGTGTGAGTACAATATACGTCTTGAAATTGTCTTCTCAGAATTTTGTCCTCTTTTGAATTTTTTGGTCGATTTTTGACCCCAGGATTTTTTTGGAGGGCAGGTGTCATTTACAGAACTGCAAGTTTGGTGACTATTCAGTGACCTTTAGCAATGGGTTTAAAGCTGCTGTTGTGGGAACCGGCCAAAGGAGGCAGCATTTCTCCATTCCCAAATCTGGGTACTAGGGAAGCAGAGCCTTAATGGAAGTGGTGTTGTAGGTTGTAAATTACAATGGAATGTGCCAGGAAAAAGCCCTTTATGTTTATGTCTCATTACTTCTGGTTCGTATTTTTACCTTAATTTTTATTTTTTATCACAGCAAATTTGTTTACAATGTTTTGTGTGTTCTAGGTGTGCAAGATGTGGTTCTTTCACACATATACATATATCTATTCTTCTTCGGATCCTTTTCCCATGTAGGTTATGACACAATTTTCAGTAGTGTTCTCTTGGTATTCCGTAGGTCTTTGGTGATTATATATTTCACATGTGTTTGTATATCTCTGTTAAGCCCAATGTCATAATGTATCCAATCCTCACACCTTTCCATTTGGTGGACCAATAGATTGTTTAATGCATCTGTGTTTGCCTTTCTCTGTGGAAGTATCTTCATTGGTATCAGTATTTAGGTAACACCTTTACGTGATATGATAGGACATGTGTCTTTCGCTTTCTCACTTACCACAAGATGCGTGATTACTTGTAGACTCACCTATGGTGCTGCAAATGGCATTGTTTCATTTTTTCGCTAGCTAATATTCCATCTCGACATGTAGCAGTTCTTCTATGTCCACCCAACTGTTGGTGAACTTTTTGGTTACTTCCATATCTTGGATGGAGTACTACGGTGCAGTGCAGATTTGCCAGCCTCTGTCTTTCCAATTCTGTCTTCTTAGGTTCTAGGTCCAGGAATGGGCCTTGTGGATCATTTGGTAGCTCAATGTTTACCTTTCAAAGGCTCCTCCATTCTATTCTCATTAGTGGCTCTTTCCAGGTTTCGTCCCTCTTAAAGTGGAGGGTATGCATTTCTCCACAAGACCTTCAACATTTATTGTTTATAGTTGAGTTGCTGATGGTTCTTCTGACTGGTGTGAGCTGATACCTCTTTGTGGTTGAATTTGCATGTGTCTCATAATCCGTTGAAATTGAGCTTTAAGACATGTCCTTTTTATTTTTCAAAGTGTGACTACAGCTTAGTTCTTCAAAGTGTTTTCTTAAAGTGTGTGTCGCAATTTGAAATATTCTGGCCATTCCCTCCCTCAAGAAATTTTGAGGGCAGGTTTCAGTTACAGCCCTGCTGTAGTTGTTCAAATGAAGTGACCGTTAGCACAGGCTTTAAAGCTGCTTTTGCAGGTAATGGCCAGAGGGCGGCATCCTTTCTACGTTGCCCACTCTGGAAAGTAGGGAAACAGACCTCCCGGCCAGTGGTGTTCCTCGCTTATAAATTAGAGTGGAATGTGCCTGGATAAACCCACAAAAGCTGATGTCTCCTTACTTTTATTTGTTATATAATTTTAATTTATATTTTTAATTGGAGTAATATTCCAATGTGTACATGGACCACTTCTTCTTGGTGCATTCCTCTGTTGATGGACATTTTCATTGCTTCCAAGTGTTGGCTATGATAAACATTGCTGGAGTGTAGGACTGCCTGCCTGTGACATTTTGTTTTCAGTTTTATTTATTTATTAATTTATTTTTGGCTGTGTTGTTTCTTCGCGAGGGCTTTCTGTAGTTGCGGCGAGCGGGCGCCACTCTTCATCGCGGTGCGTGGGCCTCTCACTGTCGCGGCCTCTCTTTTTCCAGAGCACAAGCTCCAGACGCACAGGCTCAATAGTTGTGGCTCACGGGCTTAGTTGCTCCGTGGCATGTGGGATCTTCCCAGACCAGGGCCCGAACCCGTGTCCCCTGCATTGGCAGGCAGATTCTCAACCACTGCGTCACCACGGAATCCCCCAGCATGTGACTTTTTGCTTCTCATTTTCTCAGGGTATAGGCCCTGCATTGGGTGAGACTGATTGACTGGTAGCTCAAAGTTTCCCTTTTCAAAGCACCTCCATTGTGTTTTCATTAGTGGCTCTTACCAGGTCCCCCTTAGAATGGAGGGTACGCATTTCTCCAAAATCCCTTCAGCATGTATTGTTTGCAGCTTTTTACTAATGACCATTCTGACCGCTGTGAGCTGATAGGGTTTTGTAATTCGGGTTTGCATGTCTTTGAAAATCCCTAAAATTCATCATTTTCCCATGCCTTTTACTTTTCTGTTAGAAAAAGAAAGAAAGAAAATAGTGTGAGTACAATATACGTCTTGAAATTGTCTTCTCAGAATTTTGTCCTCTTTTGAATTTTTTGGTCGATTTTTGACCCCAGGATTTTTTTGGAGGGCAGGTGTCATTTACAGAACTGCAAGTTTGGTGACTATTCAGTGACCTTTAGCAATGGGTTTAAAGCTGCTGTTGTGGGAACCGGCCAAAGGAGGCAGCATTTCTCCATTCCCAAATCTGGGTACTAGGGAAGCAGAGCCTTAATGGAAGTGGTGTTGTAGGTTGTAAATTACAATGGAATGTGCCAGGAAAAAGCCCTTTATGTTTATGTCTCATTACTTCTGGTTCGTATTTTTACCTTAATTTTTATTTTTTATCACAGCAAATTTGTTTACAATGTTTTGTGTGTTCTAGGTGTGCAAGATGTGGTTCTTTCACACATATACATATATCTATTCTTCTTCGGATCCTTTTCCCATGTAGGTTATGACACAATTTTCAGTAGTGTTCTCTTGGTATTCCGTAGGTCTTTGGTGATTATATATTTCACATGTGTTTGTATATCTCTGTTAAGCCCAATGTCATAATGTATCCAATCCTCACACCTTTCCATTTGGTGGACCAATAGATTGTTTAATGCATCTGTGTTTGCCTTTCTCTGTGGAAGTATCTTCATTGGTATCAGTATTTAGGTAACACCTTTACGTGATATGATAGGACATGTGTCTTTCGCTTTCTCACTTACCACAAGATGCGTGATTACTTGTAGACTCACCTATGGTGCTGCAAATGGCATTGTTTCATTTTTTCGCTAGCTAATATTCCATCTCGACATGTAGCAGTTCTTCTATGTCCACCCTACTGTTGGTGAACTTTTTGGTTACTTCCATATCTTGGATGGAGTACTACGGTGCAGTGCAGATTTGCCAGCCTCTGTCTTTCCAATTCTGTCTTCTTAGGTTCTAGGTCCAGGAATGGGCCTTGTGGATCATTTGGTAGCTCAATGTTTACCTTTCAAAGGCTCCTCCATTCTATTCTCATTAGTGGCTCTTTCCAGGTTTCGTCCCTCTTAAAGTGGAGGGTATGCATTTCTCCACAAGACCTTCAACATTTATTGTTTATAGTTGAGTTGCTGATGGTTCTTCTGACTGGTGTGAGCTGATACCTCTTTGTGGTTGAATTTGCATGTGTCTCATAATCCGTTGAAATTGAGCTTTAAGACATGTCCTTTTTATTTTTCAAAGTGTGACTACAGCTTAGTTCTTCAAAGTGTTTTCTTAAAGTGTGTGTCGCAATTTGAAATATTCTGGCCATTCCCTCCCTCAAGAAATTTTGAGGGCAGGTTTCAGTTACAGCCCTGCTGTAGTTGTTCAAATGAAGTGACCGTTAGCACAGGCTTTAAAGCTGCTTTTGCAGGTAATGGCCAGAGGGCGGCATCCTTTCTACGTTGCCCACTCTGGAAAGTAGGGAAACAGACCTCCCGGCCAGTGGTGTTCCTCGCTTATAAATTAGAGTGGAATGTGCCTGGATAAACCCACAAAAGCTGATGTCTCCTTACTTTTATTTGTTATATAATTTTAATTTATATTTTTAATTGGAGTAATATTCCAATGTGTACATGGACCACTTCTTCTTGGTGCATTCCTCTGTTGATGGACATTTTCATTGCTTCCAAGTGTTGGCTATGATAAACATTGCTGGAGTGTAGGACTGCCTGCTTGTGACATTTTGTTTTCAGTTTTATTTATTTATTAATTTATTTTTGGCTGTGTTGTTTCTTCGCGAGGGCTTTCTGTAGTTGCGGCGAGCGGGCGCCACTCTTCATCGCGGTGCGTGGGCCTCTCACTGTCGCGGCCTCTCTTTTTCCAGAGCACAAGCTCCAGACGCACAGGCTCAATAGTTGTGGCTCACGGGCTTAGTTGCTCCGTGGCATGTGGGATCTTCCCAGACCAGGGCCCGAACCCGTGTCCCCTGCATTGGCAGGCAGATTCTCAACCACTGCGTCACCACGGAATCCCCCAGCATGTGACTTTTTGCTTCTCATTTTCTCAGGGTATAGGCCCTGCATTGGGTGAGATTGATTGACTGGTAGCTCAAAGTTTCCCTTTTCAAAGCACCTCCATTGTGTTTTCATTAGTGGCTCTTACCAGGTCCCCCTTAGAATGGAGGGTACGCATTTCTCCAAAATCCCTTCAGCATGTATTGTTTGCAGCTTTTTACTAATGACCATTCTGACCGCTGTGAGCTGATAGGGTTTTGTAATTCGGGTTTGCATGTCTTTGAAAATCCCTAAAATTCATCATTTTCCCATGCCTTTTACTTTTCTGTTAGAAAAAGAAAGAAAGAAAATAGTGTGAGTACAATATACGTCTTGAAATTGTCTTCTCAGAATTTTGTCCTCTTTTGAATTTTTTGGTCGATTTTTGACCCCAGGATTTTTTTGGAGGGCAGGTGTCATTTACAGAACTGCAAGTTTGGTGACTATTCAGTGACCTTTAGCAATGGGTTTAAAGCTGCTGTTGTGGGAACCGGCCAAAGGAGGCAGCATTTCTCCATTCCCAAATCTGGGTACTAGGGAAGCAGAGCCTTAATGGAAGTGGTGTTGTAGGTTGTAAATTACAATGGAATGTGCCAGGAAAAAGCCCTTTATGTTTATGTCTCATTACTTCTGGTTCGTATTTTTACCTTAATTTTTATTTTTTATCACAGCAAATTTGTTTACAATGTTTTGTGTGTTCTAGGTGTGCAAGATGTGGTTCTTTCACACATATACATATATCTATTCTTCTTCGGATCCTTTTCCCATGTAGGTTATGACACAATTTTCAGTAGTGTTCTCTTGGTATTCCGTAGGTCTTTGGTGATTATATATTTCACATGTGTTTGTATATCTCTGTTAAGCCCAATGTCATAATGTATCCAATCCTCACACCTTTCCATTTGGTGGACCAATAGATTGTTTAATGCATCTGTGTTTGCCTTTCTCTGTGGAAGTATCTTCATTGGTATCAGTATTTAGGTAACACCTTTACGTGATATGATAGGACATGTGTCTTTCGCTTTCTCACTTACCACAAGATGCGTGATTACCTGTAGACTCACCTATGGTGCTGCAAATGGCATTGTTTCATTTTTTCGCTAGCTAATATTCCATCTCGACATGTAGCAGTTCTTCTATGTCCACCCAACTGTTGGTGAACTTTTTGGTTACTTCCATATCTTGGATGGAGTACTACGGTGCAGTGCAGATTTGCCAGCCTCTGTCTTTCCAATTCTGTCTTCTTAGGTTCTAGGTCCAGGAATGGGCCTTGTGGATCATTTGATAGCTCAATGTTTACCTTTCAAAGGCTCCTCCATTCTATTCTCATTAGTGGCTCTTTCCAGGTTTCGTCCCTCTTAAAGTGGAGGGTATGCATTTCTCCACAAGACCTTCAACATTTATTGTTTATAGTTGAGTTGCTGATGGTTCTTCTGACTGGTGTGAGCTGATACCTCTTTGTGGTTGAATTTGCATGTGTCTCATAATCCGTTGAAATTGAGCTTTAAGACATGTCCTTTTTATTTTTCAAAGTGTGACTACACCTTAGTTCTTCAAAGTGTTTTCTTAAAGTGTGTGTCGCAATTTGAAATATTCTGGCCATTCCCTCCCTCAAGAAATTTTGAGGGCAGGTTTCAGCTACAGCCCTGCTGTAGTTGTTCAAATGAAGTGACCGTTAGCACAGGCTTTAAAGCTGCTTTTGCAGGTAATGGCCAGAGGGCAGCATCCTTTCTACGTTGCCCACTCTGGAAAGTAGGGAAACAGACCTCCCGGCCAGTGGTGTTCCTCGCTTATAAATTAGAGTGGAATGTGCCCGGATAAACCCACAAAAGCTGATGTCTCTTACTTTCATTTGTTTTTTAATTTTAATTTATATGTTTTATTGGAGTAATATTCCAATATGTACATGGACCACTTCTTCTTGGTGCATTCCTCTGTTGATGGACATTTTCGTTGCTTCCAAGTGTTGGATATGATAAACATTGCTGGAGTGTAGGACTGCCTGCCTGTGACTTTTTGTTTTCAGTTTTATTTATTTATTTATTTAATTTTGGATGTGTTGGGTCTTCGTGAGGGCTTTCTATAGATGCAGCAAGCGGGGGCCACTCTTCATCGCGTTGTGCGGGCTTCTCACTGTCGCGGCCTCTCTTGCTCCGGAGCACAAGCTCCAGACGCTCAGGCTCAATAGTTGTGGCTCACGGGCTTAGTTGCTCCGCGGCATGTGGGATCTTCCCAGACCAGGGCTCGAACCCGTGTCCCCTGCGTTGGCAGGCAGATTCTCAACCACTACGCCACCAAGGAAACCCCCAGCATGTGACTTTTAGGTTCCCATTTTCTCAGGGTATAGGCCCAGCAGTGGCTGTGATTGACTGAGTGGTAGCTCAAAGTTTCCCTTTTAAAAGCACCTCCATTGTGTTTTCATTAGTGGCTCTTACCAGGTCCCCCTTAGAATGGAGGGTACGCATTTCTCCAAAATCCCTTCAGCATGTATTGTTTGCAGCTTTTTACTAATGACCATTCTGACCGCTGTGAGCTGATAGGGTTGTGTAATTCGGGTTTGCATGTCTTTAAAAATCCCTAAAATTCATGATTTTCCCACGCCTTTTCCTTTTCTGTTAAAAAAAGAAAGAAAGAAAATAGTGTGAGTACAATATGCGTCTTGAAATTGTCTTCTCGGAAGTTTGCACTCTTTTGAAGTTTTTGGTCGATTTTTGACCCCAGGATTTTCTTGGAGGGCAGGTGTCATTTACAGAACTGCAAGTTTGGTGACTATTCAGTGACCTTTAGCAATGGGTTTAAAGCTGCTGTTGTGGGAACCGGTCAAAGGAGGCAGCATTTCTCCATTCCCAAATCTGAGTACTAGGGAAGCAGAGCCTTAATGGAAGTGGTGTTGTAGGTTGTAAATTAGAATGGAATGTGCCAGGAAAAAGCCCTTTATGTTTATGTCTCATTACTTCTGGTTCGTATTTTTACCTTAATTTTTATTTTTTATCACAGCAAATTTGTTTACAATGTTTTGTGTGTTCTAGGTGTGCAAGATGTGGTTCTTTCACACATATACATATATCTATTCTTCTTCGGATCCTTTTCCCATGTAGGTTATGACACAATTTTCAGTAGTGTTCTCTTGGTATTCCGTAGGTTTTGGTGATTATATATTTCACATGTGTTTGTATATCTCTGTTAAGCCCAATGTCGTAATGTTTCCAGTCCTCACACCTTTCCATTTGGTGGACCAAAAGATTATTTAATGAATCTTTGTTTGTCTTTCTCTGTGGAAGTATCTTCATTGGTATCAGTTTTTAGGTAACACCTTTACGTGATATGATAGGACATGTGTCTTTCGCTCTCTCACTTACCGCAAGTTGCGTGATTACATGTAGACTCACCTATGGTGCTGCAAATGGCAGTTTTTCGTTTCTTTGCTAGCTAATATTCCATCTCGACATGTAGCAGTTCTTCTATGTCCACCCATCTGTTGGTGAACTTTTTGGTTACTTCCATATCTTGGCTAGAGTAATACGGTGCAGTGCAGATTTGCCAGCCTGTGTCTTTCCAATTCTGTCCTCTTAGTTTCTAGGTCCAGGAATGGGCCTGGTGGATCATTTGGTAGCTCAATGTTTACCTTTTAAAGGCTCCTCCATTCTATTCTCATTAGTGGCTCTTTCCAGGTTTCGTCCCTCTTAAAGTGGAGGGTATGCATTTCTCCACAACACCTTCAGCATTTATTGTTTATAGTTGACTTGCTGATGGTTCTTCTGACTGGTGTGAGGTGATACCTCTTTGTGGTTGAATTTGCATGTGTCTCATAATCTGTTGAAATTGAGCTTTAAGAGATGTCCTTTTTATTTTTCAAAGTGTGATTATAGCTTAGTTCTGCAAAGTGTTTTCTTAAAGTATGTGTCACAATTTGAAAGGTTTTGGCCATTCCCTCCCTCAAGACATTTTGAGGGCAGGTTTCAGTTACAGCCCTGCAGTAGTTGTTCATATGAAGTGACCATTAGCACAGGCTTTAAAGCTGCTTTTGCAGGTAATGGCCAGAGGGCAGCATCCTTTCTACGTTCCCCACTCTGGAAACTAGGGAAACAGACCTCCCAGCCAGTGGTGTTCCTCGCTTATAAATTAGAGTGGAATGTGCCTGGATAAACCCACAAAAGCTGATGTCTCCTTACTTTTATTTGTTATATAATTTTAATTTATATTTTTAATTGGAGTAATATTCCAATGTGTACATGGACCACTTCTTCTTGGTGCATTCCTCTGTTGATGGACATTTTCATTGCTTCCAAGTGTTGGCTATGATAAACATTGCTGGAGTGTAGGACTGCCTGCCTGTGACATTTTGTTTTCAGTTTTATTTATTTATTAATTTATTTTTGGCTGTGTTGTTTCTTCGCGAGGGCTTTCTGTAGTTGCGGCGAGCGGGCACCACTCTTCATCGCGGTGCGTGGGCCTCTCACTGTCGCAGCCTCTCTTTTTCCAGAGCACAAGCTCCAGACGCACAGGCTCAATAGTTGTGGCTCACGGGCTTAGTTGCTCCGTGGCATGTGGGATCTTCCCAGACCAGGGCCCGAACCCGTGTCCCCTGCATTGGCAGGCAGATTCTCAACCACTGCGTCACCACGGAATCCCCCAGCATGTGACTTTTTGCTTCTCATTTTCTCAGGGTATAGGCCCTGCATTGGGTGAGACTGATTGACTGGTAGCTCAAAGTTTCCCTTTTCAAAGCACCTCCATTGTGTTTTCATTAGTGGCTCTTACCAGGTCCCCCTTAGAATGGAGGGTACGCATTTCTCCAAAATCCCTTCAGCATGTATTGTTTGCAGCTTTTTACTAATGACCATTCTGACCGCTGTGAGCTGATAGGGTTTTGTAATTCGGGTTTGCATGTCTTTGAAAATCCCTAAAATTCATCATTTTCCCATGCCTTTTACTTTTCTGTTAGAAAAAGAAAGAAAGAAAATAGTGTGAGTACAATATACGTCTTGAAATTGTCTTCTCAGAATTTTGTCCTCTTTTGAATTTTTTGGTCGATTTTTGACCCCAGGATTTTTTTGGAGGGCAGGTGTCATTTACAGAACTGCAAGTTTGGTGACTATTCAGTGACCTTTAGCAATGGGTTTAAAGCTGCTGTTGTGGGAACCGGCCAAAGGAGGCAGCATTTCTCCATTCCCAAATCTGGGTACTAGGGAAGCAGAGCCTTAATGGAAGTGGTGTTGTAGGTTGTAAATTACAATGGAATGTGCCAGGAAAAAGCCCTTTATGTTTATGTCTCATTACTTCTGGTTCGTATTTTTACCTTAATTTTTATTTTTTATCACAGCAAATTTGTTTACAATGTTTTGTGTGTTCTAGGTGTGCAAGATGTGGTTCTTTCACACATATACATATATCTATTCTTCTTCGGATCCTTTTCCCATGTAGGTTATGACACAATTTTCAGTAGTGTTCTCTTGGTATTCCGTAGGTCTTTGGTGATTATATATTTCACATGTGTTTGTATATCTCTGTTAAGCCCAATGTCATAATGTATCCAATCCTCACACCTTTCCATTTGGTGGACCAATAGATTGTTTAATGCATCTGTGTTTGCCTTTCTCTGTGGAAGTATCTTCATTGGTATCAGTATTTAGGTAACACCTTTACGTGATATGATAGGACATGTGTCTTTCGCTTTCTCACTTACCACAAGTTGCGTGATTACTTGTAGACTCACCTATGGTGCTGCAAATGGCAGTTTTTCGTTTCTTTGCTAGCTAATATTCCATCTCGACATGTAGCAGTTCTTCTATGTCCACCCATCTGTTGGTGAACTTTTTGGTTACTTCCATATCTTGGCTAGAGTAATACGGTGCAGTGCAGATTTGCCAGCCTGTGTCTTTCCAATTCTGTCCTCTTAGTTTCTAGGTCCAGGAATGGGCTTGGTGGATCATTTGGTAGCTCAATGTTTACCTTTTAAAGGCTCCTCCATTCTATTCTCATTAGTGGCTCTTTCCAGGTTTCGTCCCTCTTAAAGTGGAGGGTATGCATTTCTCCACAACACCTTCAGCATTTATTGTTTATAGTTGACTTGCTGATGGTTCTTCTGACTGGTGTGAGCTGATACCTCTTTGTGGTTGAATTTGCATGTGTCTCATAATCTGTTGAAATGGAGCTTTAAGAGATGTCCTTTTTATTTTTCAAAGTGTGATTATAGCTTAGTTCTTCAAAGTGTTTTCTTAAAGTATGTGTCACAATTTGAAAGGTTTTGGCCATTCAATCCCTCAAGACATTTTGAGGGCAGGTTTCAGTTACAGCCCTGCAGTAGTTGTTCATATGAAGTGACCATTAGCACAGGCTTTAAAGCTGCTTTTGCAGGTAATGGCCAGAGGGCGGCATCCTTTCTACGTTCCCCACTCTGGAAACTAGGGAAACAGACCTCCCGGCCAGTGGTGTTCCTCGCTTATAAATTAGAGTGGAATGTGCCTGGATAAACCCACAAAAGCTGATGTCTCCTTACTTTTATTTGTTATTTAATTTTAATTTATATTTTTAATTGGAGTAATATTCCAATGTGTACATGGACCACTTCTTCTTGGTGCATTCCTCTGTTGATGGACATTTTCATTGCTTCCAAGTGTTGGCTATGATAAACATTGCTGGAGTGTAGGACTGCCTGCCTGTGACATTTTGTTTTAAGATTTATTTATTTATTAATTTATTTTTGGCTGTGTTGCGTCTTCGCGAGGGCTTTCTGTAGTTGCGGCGAGCGGGCGCCACTCTTCATCGCGGTGCGTGGGCCTCTCACTGTCGCGGCCTCTCTTTTTCCAGAGCACAAGCTCCAGACGCACAGGCTCAATAGTTGTGGCTCACGGGCTTAGTTGCTCCGTGGCATGTGGGATCTTCCCAGACCAGGGCCCGAACCCGTGTCCCCTGCATTGGCAGGCAGATTCTCAACCACTGTGTCACCACGGAATTCCCCAGCATGTTAATTCTTGGTTCTCATTTTCTCAGGGTATAGGCCCTGCATTGGGTGAGATTGATTGACTGGTAGCTCAAAGTTTCCCTTTTCAAAGCACCTCCATTGTGTTTTCATTAGTGGCTCTTACCAGGTCCCCCTTAGAATGGAGGGTACGCATTTCTCCAAAATCCCTTCAGCATGTATTGTTTGCAGCTTTTTACTAATGACCATTCTGACCGCTGTGAGCTGATAGGGTTTTGTAATTCGGGTTTGCATGTCTTTGAAAATCCCTAAAATTCATCATTTTCCCATGCCTTTTACTTTTCTGTTAGAAAAAGAAAGAAAGAAAATAGTGTGAGTACAATATACGTCTTGAAATTGTCTTCTCAGAATTTTGTCCTCTTTTGAATTTTTTGGTCGATTTTTGACCCCAGGATTTTTTTGGAGGGCAGGTGTCATTTACAGAACTGCAAGTTTGGTGACTATTCAGTGACCTTTAGCAATGGGTTTAAAGCTGCTGTTGTGGGAACCGGCCAAAGGAGGCAGCATTTCTCCATTCCCAAATCTGGGTACTAGGGAAGCAGAGCCTTAATGGAAGTGGTGTTGTAGGTTGTAAATTACAATGGAATGTGCCAGGAAAAAGCCCTTTATGTTTATGTCTCATTACTTCTGGTTCGTATTTTTACCTTAATTTTTATTTTTTATCACAGCAAATTTGTTTACAATGTTTTGTGTGTTCTAGGTGTGCAAGATGTGGTTCTTTCACACATATACATATATCTATTCTTCTTCGGATCCTTTTCCCATGTAGGTTATGACACAATTTTCAGTAGTGTTCTCTTGGTATTCCGTAGGTCTTTGGTGATTATATATTTCACATGTGTTTGTATATCTCTGTTAAGCCCAATGTCATAATGTATCCAATCCTCACACCTTTCCATTTGGTGGACCAATAGATTGTTTAATGCATCTGTGTTTGCCTTTCTCTGTGGAAGTATCTTCATTGGTATCAGTATTTAGGTAACACCTTTACGTGATATGATAGGACATGTGTCTTTCGCTTTCTCACTTACCACAAGATGCGTGATTACTTGTTGACTCACCTATGGTGCTGCAAATGGCATTGTTTCATTTTTTCGCTAGCTAATATTCCATCTCGACATGTAGCAGTTCTTCTATGTCCACCCAACTGTTGGTGAACTTTTTGGTTACTTCCATATCTTGGATGGAGTACTACGGTGCAGTGCAGATTTGCCAGCCTCTGTCTTTCCAATTCTGTCTTCTTAGGTTCTAGGTCCAGGAATGGGCCTGGTGGATCATTTGGTAGCTCAATGTTTACCTTTCAAAGGCTCCTCCATTCTATTCTCATTAGTGGCTGTTTCCAGGTTTCGTCCCTCTTAAAGTGGAGGGTATGCATTTCTCCACAAGACCTTCAACATTTATTGTTTATAGTTGAGTTGCTGATGGTTCTTCTGACTGGTGTGAGCTGATACCTCTTTGTGGTTGAATTTGCATGTGTCTCATAATCCGTTGAAATTGAGCTTTAAGACATGTCCTTTTTATTTTTCAAAGTGTGACTACAGCTTAGTTCTTCAAAGTGTTTTCTTAAAGAGTGTGTCGCAATTTGAAATATTCTGGCCATTCCCTCCCTCAAGAAATTTTGAGGGCAGGTTTCAGTTACAGCCCTGCTGTAGTTGTTCAAATGAAGTGACCGTTAGCACAGGCTTTAAAGCTGCTTTTGCAGGTAATGGCCAGAGGGCGGCATCCTTTCTACATTGCCCACTCTGGAAACTAGGGAAACAGACCTCCCAGCCAGTGGTGTTCCTCGCTTATAAATTAGAGTGGAATGTGCCCGGATAAACCCACAAAAGCTGATGTCTCTTACTTTCATTTGTTATTTAATTTTAATTTATATGTTTTATTGGAGTAATATTCCAATATGTACATGGACCACTTCTTCTTGGTGCATTCCTCTGTTGATGGACATTTTCGTTGCTTCCAAGTGTTGGATATGATAAACATTGCTGGAGTGTAGGACTGCCTGCCTGTGACTTTTTGTTTTCAGTTTTATTTATTTATTTATTTAATTTTGGATGTGTTGGGTCTTCGTGAGGGCTTCCTATAGATGCAGCAAGCGGGGGCCACTCTTCATCGCGTTGTGCGGGCTTCTCACTGTCGCGGCCTCTCTTGCTCCGGAGCACAAGCTCCAGACGCTCAGGCTCAATAGTTGTGGCTCACGGGCTTAGTTGCTCCGCGGCATGTGGGATCTTCCCAGACCAGGGCTCGAACCCGTGTCCCCTGCGTTGGCAGGCAGATTCTCAACCACTACGCCACCAAGGAAACCCCCAGCATGTGACTTTTAGATTCTCATTTTCTCAGGGTATAGGCCCAGCAGTGGCTGTGATTGACTGAGTGGTAGCTCAAAGTTTCCCTTTTAAAAGCACCTCCATTGTGTTTTCAGTAGTGGCTCTTACCAGGTCCCCCTTAGAATGGAGGGTACGCATTTCTCCAAAATCCCTTCAGCATGTATTGTTTGCAGCTTTTTACTAATGACCATTCTGACCGCTGTGAGCTGATAGGGTTTTGTAATTCGGGTTTGCATGTCTTTAAAAATCCCTAAAATTCATGATTTTCCCACGCCTTTTCCTTTTCTGTTAAAAAAAGAAAGAAAGAAAATAGTGTGAGTACAATATACGTCTTGAAATTGTCTTCTCAGAATTTTGTCCTCTTGAATTTTTTGGTCTATTTTTGACCCCAGGATTTTTTTGGAGGGCAGGTGTCATTTACAGAACTGCAAGTTTGGTGACTATTCAGTGACCTTTAGCAATGGGTTTAAAGCTGCTGTTGTGGGAACCGGCCAAAGGAGGCAGCATTTCTCCATTCCCAAATCTGGGTACTAGGGAAGCAGAGCCTTAATGGAAGTGGTGTTGTAGGTTGTAAATTAGAGTGGAATGTGCCAGGAAAAAGCCCTTTATGTTTATGTCTCATTACTTCTGGTTCGTATTTTTACCTTAATTTTTATTTTTTATCACAGCAAATTTGTTTACAATGTTTTGTGTGTTCTAGGTGTGCAAGATGTGGTTCTTTCACACATATACATATATCTATTCTTCTTCGGATCCTTTTCCCATGTAGGTTATGACACAATTTTCAGTAGTGTTCTCTTGGTATTCCGTAGGTCTTTGGTGATTATATATTTCACATGTGTTTGTATATCTCTGTTAAGCCCAATGTCATAATGTATCCAATCCTCACACCTTTCCATTTGGTGGACCAATAGATTGTTTAATGCATCTGTGTTTGCCTTTCTCTGTGGAAGTATCTTCATTGGTATCAGTATTTAGGTAACACCTTTACGTGATATGATAGGACATGTGTCTTTCGCTTTCTCACTTTCCACAAGATGCGTGATTACTTGTTGACTCACCTATGGTGCTGCAAATGGCATTGTTTCATTTTTTCGCTAGCTAATATTCCATCTCGACATGTAGCAGTTCTTCTATGTCCACCCAACTGTTGGTGAACTTTTTGGTTACTTCCATATCTTGGATGGAGTACTACGGTGCAGTGCAGATTTGCCAGCCTCTGTCTTTCCAATTCTGTCTTCTTAGGTTCTAGGTCCAGGAATGGGCCTGGTGGATCATTTGGTAGCTCAATGTTTACCTTTCAAAGGCTCCTCCATTCTATTCTCATTAGTGGCTGTTTCCAGGTTTCGTCCCTCTTAAAGTGGAGGGTATGCATTTCTCCACAAGACCTTCAACATTTATTGTTTATAGTTGAGTTGCTGATGGTTCTTCTGACTGGTGTGAGCTGATACCTCTTTGTGGTTGAATTTGCATGTGTCTCATAATCCGTTGAAATTGAGCTTTAAGACATGTCCTTTTTATTTTTCAAAGTGTGACTACAGCTTAGTTCTTCAAAGTGTTTTCTTAAAGAGTGTGTCGCAATTTGAAATATTCTGGCCATTCCCTCCCTCAAGAAATTTTGAGGGCAGGTTTCAGTTACAGCCCTGCTGTAGTTGTTCAAATGAAGTGACCGTTAGCACAGGCTTTAAAGCTGCTTTTGCAGGTAATGGCCAGAGGGCGGCATCCTTTCTACATTGCCCACTCTGGAAACTAGGGAAACAGACCTCCCGGCCAGTGGTGTTCCTCGCTTATAAATTAGAGTGGAATGTGCCCGGATAAACCCACAAAAGCTGATGTCTCTTACTTTCATTTGTTATTTAATTTTAATTTATATGTTTTATTGGAGTAATATTCCAATATGTACATGGACCACTTCTTCTTGGTGCATTCCTCTGTTGATGGACATTTTCGTTGCTTCCAAGTGTTGGATATGATAAACATTGCTGGAGTGTAGGACTGCCTGCCTGTGACTTTTTGTTTTCAGTTTTATTTATTTATTTATTTAATTTTGGATGTGTTGGGTCTTCGTGAGGGCTTCCTATAGATGCAGCAAGCGGGGGCCACTCTTCATCGCGTTGTGCGGGCTTCTCACTGTCGCGGCCTCTCTTGCTCCGGAGCACAAGCTCCAGACGCTCAGGCTCAATAGTTGTGGCTCACGGGCTTAGTTGCTCCGCGGCATGTGGGATCTTCCCAGACCAGGGCTCGAACCCGTGTCCCCTGCGTTGGCAGGCAGATTCTCAACCACTACGCCACCAAGGAAACCCCCAGCATGTGACTTTTAGATTCTCATTTTCTCAGGGTATAGGCCCAGCAGTGGCTGTGATTGACTGAGTGGTAGCTCAAAGTTTCCCTTTTAAAAG
Organism: Balaenoptera ricei; assembly: GCF_028023285.1. Classification (NCBI taxonomy): domain Eukaryota; kingdom Metazoa; phylum Chordata; class Mammalia; order Artiodactyla; family Balaenopteridae; genus Balaenoptera; species Balaenoptera ricei. The sequence continues at coordinate 53,569,165 of NC_082642.1, forward strand.
CACCTCCATTGTGTTTTCAGTAGTGGCTCTTACCAGGTCCCCCTTAGAATGGAGGGTACGCATTTCTCCAAAATCCCTTCAGCATGTATTGTTTGCAGCTTTTTACTAATGACCATTCTGACCGCTGTGAGCTGATAGGGTTTTGTAATTCGGGTTTGCATGTCTTTAAAAATCCCTAAAATTCATGATTTTCCCACGCCTTTTCCTTTTCTGTTAAAAAAAGAAAGAAAGAAAATAGTGTGAGTACAATATACGTCTTGAAATTGTCTTCTCAGAATTTTGTCCTCTTGAATTTTTTGGTCTATTTTTGACCCCAGGATTTTTTTGGAGGGCAGGTGTCATTTACAGAACTGCAAGTTTGGTGACTATTCAGTGACCTTTAGCAATGGGTTTAAAGCTGCTGTTGTGGGAACCGGCCAAAGGAGGCAGCATTTCTCCATTCCCAAATCTGGGTACTAGGGAAGCAGAGCCTTAATGGAAGTGGTGTTGTAGGTTGTAAATTAGAGTGGAATGTGCCAGGAAAAAGCCCTTTATGTTTATGTCTCATTACTTCTGGTTCGTATTTTTACCTTAATTTTTATTTTTTATCACAGCAAATTTGTTTACAATGTTTTGTGTGTTCTAGGTGTGCAAGATGTGGTTCTTTCACACATATACATATATCTATTCTTCTTCGGATCCTTTTCCCATGTAGGTTATGACACAATTTTCAGTAGTGTTCTCTTGGTATTCCGTAGGTTTTGGTGATTATATATTTCACATGTGTTTGTATATCTCTGTTAAGCCCAATGTCGTAATGTATCCAGTCCCCACACCTTTCCATTTGGTGGACCAAAAGATTGTTTAATGAATCTTTGTTTGCCTTTCTCTGTGGAAGTATCTTCATTGGTATCAGTTTTTAGGTAACACCTTTACGTGATATGATAGGACATGTGTCTTTCGCTTTCTCACTTACCACAAGTTGCGTGATTACTTGTAGACTCACCTATGGTGCTGCAAATGGCAGTTTTTCGTTTCTTTGCTAGCTAATATTCCATCTCGACATGTAGCAGTTCTTCTATGTCCACCCATCTGTTGGTGAACTTTTTGGTTACTTCCATATCTTGGCTAGAGTAATACGGTGCAGTGCAGATTTGCCAGCCTGTGTCTTTCCAATTCTGTCCTCTTAGTTTCTCGGTCCAGGAATGGGCTTGGTGGATCATTTGGTAGCTCAATGTTTACCTTTTAAAGGCTCCTCCATTCTATTCTCATTAGTGGCTCTTTCCAGGTTTCGTCCCTCTTAAAGTGGAGGGTATGCATTTCTCCACAACACCTTCAGCATTTATTGTTTATAGTTGACTTGCTGATGGTTCTTCTGACTGGTGTGAGCTGATACCTCTTTGTGGTTGAATTTGCATGTGTCTCATAATCTGTTGAAATGGAGCTTTAAGAGATGTCCTTTTTATTTTTCAAAGTGTGATTATAGCTTAGTTCTTCAAAGTGTTTTCTTAAAGTATGTGTCACAATTTGAAAGGTTTTGGCCATTCAATCCCTCAAGACATTTTGAGGGCAGGTTTCAGTTACAGCCCTGCAGTAGTTGTTCATATGAAGTGACCATTAGCACAGGCTTTAAAGCTGCTTTTGCAGGTAATGGCCAGAGGGCGGCATCCTTTCTACGTTCCCCACTCTGGAAACTAGGGAAACAGACCTCCCGGCCAGTGGTGTTCCTCGCTTATAAATTAGAGTGGAATGTGCCTGGATAAACCCACAAAAGCTGATGTCTCCTTACTTTTATTTGTTATTTAATTTTAATTTATATTTTTAATTGGAGTAATATTCCAATGTGTACATGGACCACTTCTTCTTGGTGCATTCCTCTGTTGATGGACATTTTCATTGCTTCCAAGTGTTGGCTATGATAAACATTGCTGGAGTGTAGGACTGCCTGCCTGTGACATTTTGTTTTAAGTTTTATTTATTTATTAATTTATTTTTGGCTGTGTTGCGTCTTCGCGAGGGCTTTCTGTAGTTGCGGCGAGCGGGCGCCACTCTTCATCGCGGTGCGTGGGCCTCTCACTGTCGCGGCCTCTCTTTTTCCAGAGCACAAGCTCCAGACGCACAGGCTCAATAGTTGTGGCTCACGGGCTTAGTTGCTCCGTGGCATGTGGGATCTTCCCAGACCAGGGCCCGAACCCGTGTCCCCTGCATTGGCAGGCAGATTCTCAACCACTGCATCACCACGGAATCCCCCAGCATGTGACTTTTTGCTTCTCATTTTCTCAGGGTATAGGCCCTGCATTGGGTGAGACTGATTGACTGGTAGCTCAAAGTTTCCCTTTTCAAAGCACCTCCATTGTGTTTTCATTAGTGGCTCTTACCAGGTCCCCCTTAGAATGGAGGGTACGCATTTCTCCAAAATCCCTTCAGCATGTATTGTTTGCAGCTTTTTACTAATGACCATTCTGACCGCTGTGAGCTGATAGGGTTTTGTAATTCGGGTTTGCATGTCTTTGAAAATCCCTAAAATTCATCATTTTCCCATGCCTTTTACTTTTCTGTTAGAAAAAGAAAGAAAGAAAATAGTGTGAGTACAATATACGTCTTGAAATTGTCTTCTCAGAATTTTGTCCTCTTTTGAATTTTTTGGTCGATTTTTGACCCCAGGATTTTTTTGGAGGGCAGGTGTCATTTACAGAACTGCAAGTTTGGTGACTATTCAGTGACCTTTAGCAATGGGTTTAAAGCTGCTGTTGTGGGAACCGGCCAAAGGAGGCAGCATTTCTCCATTCCCAAATCTGGGTACTAGGGAAGCAGAGCCTTAATGGAAGTGGTGTTGTAGGTTGTAAATTACAATGGAATGTGCCAGGAAAAAGCCCTTTATGTTTATGTCTCATTACTTCTGGTTCGTATTTTTACCTTAATTTTTATTTTTTATCACAGCAAATTTGTTTACAATGTTTTGTGTGTTCTAGGTGTGCAAGATGTGGTTCTTTCACACATATACATATATCTATTCTTCTTCGGATCCTTTTCCCATGTAGGTTATGACACAATTTTCAGTAGTGTTCTCTTGGTATTCCGTAGGTCTTTGGTGATTATATATTTCACATGTGTTTGTATATCTCTGTTAAGCCCAATGTCATAATGTATCCAATCCTCACACCTTTCCATTTGGTGGACCAATAGATTGTTTAATGCATCTGTGTTTGCCTTTCTCTGTGGAAGTATCTTCATTGGTATCAGTATTTAGGTAACACCTTTACGTGATATGATAGGACATGTGTCTTTCGCTTTCTCACTTACCACAAGATGCGTGATTACTTGTTGACTCACCTATGGTGCTGCAAATGGCATTGTTTCATTTTTTCGCTAGCTAATATTCCATCTCGACATGTAGCAGTTCTTCTATGTCCACCCAACTGTTGGTGAACTTTTTGGTTACTTCCATATCTTGGATGGAGTACTACGGTGCAGTGCAGATTTGCCAGCCTCTGTCTTTCCAATTCTGTCTTCTTAGGTTCTAGGTCCAGGAATGGGCCTGGTGGATCATTTGGTAGCTCAATGTTTACCTTTCAAAGGCTCCTCCATTCTATTCTCATTAGTGGCTGTTTCCAGGTTTCGTCCCTCTTAAAGTGGAGGGTATGCATTTCTCCACAAGACCTTCAACATTTATTGTTTATAGTTGAGTTGCTGATGGTTCTTCTGACTGGTGTGAGCTGATACCTCTTTGTGGTTGAATTTGCATGTGTCTCATAATCCGTTGAAATTGAGCTTTAAGACATGTCCTTTTTATTTTTCAAAGTGTGACTACAGCTTAGTTCTTCAAAGTGTTTTCTTAAAGAGTGTGTCGCAATTTGAAATATTCTGGCCATTCCCTCCCTCAAGAAATTTTGAGGGCAGGTTTCAGTTACAGCCCTGCTGTAGTTGTTCAAATGAAGTGACCGTTAGCACAGGCTTTAAAGCTGCTTTTGCAGGTAATGGCCAGAGGGCGGCATCCTTTCTACATTGCCCACTCTGGAAACTAGGGAAACAGACCTCCCGGCCAGTGGTGTTCCTCGCTTATAAATTAGAGTGGAATGTGCCCGGATAAACCCACAAAAGCTGATGTCTCTTACTTTCATTTGTTATTTAATTTTAATTTATATGTTTTATTGGAGTAATATTCCAATATGTACATGGACCACTTCTTCTTGGTGCATTCCTCTGTTGATGGACATTTTCGTTGCTTCCAAGTGTTGGATATGATAAACATTGCTGGAGTGTAGGACTGCCTGCCTGTGACTTTTTGTTTTCAGTTTTATTTATTTATTTATTTAATTTTGGATGTGTTGGGTCTTCGTGAGGGCTTCCTATAGATGCAGCAAGCGGGGGCCACTCTTCATCGCGTTGTGCGGGCTTCTCACTGTCGCGGCCTCTCTTGCTCCGGAGCACAAGCTCCAGACGCTCAGGCTCAATAGTTGTGGCTCACGGGCTTAGTTGCTCCGCGGCATGTGGGATCTTCCCAGACCAGGGCTCGAACCCGTGTCCCCTGCGTTGGCAGGCAGATTCTCAACCACTACGCCACCAAGGAAACCCCCAGCATGTGACTTTTAGATTCTCATTTTCTCAGGGTATAGGCCCAGCAGTGGCTGTGATTGACTGAGTGGTAGCTCAAAGTTTCCCTTTTAAAAGCACCTCCATTGTGTTTTCAGTAGTGGCTCTTACCAGGTCCCCCTTAGAATGGAGGGTACGCATTTCTCCAAAATCCCTTCAGCATGTATTGTTTGCAGCTTGTTACTAATGACCATTCTGACCGCTGTGAGCTGATAGGGTTTTGTAATTCGGGTTTGCATGTCTTTAAAAATCCCTAAAATTCATGATTTTCCCACGCCTTTTCCTTTTCTGTTAAAAAAAGAAAGAAAGAAAATAGTGTGAGTACAATATACGTCTTGAAATTGTCTTCTCAGAATTTTGTCCTCTTGAATTTTTTGGTCTATTTTTGACCCCAGGATTTTTTTGGAGGGCAGGTGTCATTTACAGAACTGCAAGTTTGGTGACTATTCAGTGACCTTTAGCAATGGGTTTAAAGCTGCTGTTGTGGGAACCGGCCAAAGGAGGCAGCATTTCTCCATTCCCAAATCTGGGTACTAGGGAAGCAGAGCCTTAATGGAAGTGGTGTTGTAGGTTGTAAATTAGAGTGGAATGTGCCAGGAAAAAGCCCTTTATGTTTATGTCTCATTACTTCTGGTTCGTATTTTTACCTTAATTTTTATTTTTTATCACAGCAAATTTGTTTACAATGTTTTGTGTGTTCTAGGTGTGCAAGATGTGGTTCTTTCACACATATACATATATCTATTCTTCTTCGGATCCTTTTCCCATGTAGGTTATGACACAATTTTCAGTAGTGTTCTCTTGGTATTCCGTAGGTTTTGGTGATTATATATTTCACATGTGTTTGTATATCTCTGTTAAGCCCAATGTCGTAATGTATCCAGTCCCCACACCTTTCCATTTGGTGGACCAAAAGATTGTTTAATGAATCTTTGTTTGCCTTTCTCTGTGGAAGTATCTTCATTGGTATCAGTTTTTAGGTAACACCTTTACGTGATATGATAGGACATGTGTCTTTCGCTTTCTCACTTACCACAAGTTGCGTGATTACTTGTAGACTCACCTATGGTGCTGCAAATGGCAGTTTTTCGTTTCTTTGCTAGCTAATATTCCATCTCGACATGTAGCAGTTCTTCTATGTCCACCCATCTGTTGGTGAACTTTTTGGTTACTTCCATATCTTGGCTAGAGTAATACGGTGCAGTGCAGATTTGCCAGCCTGTGTCTTTCCAATTCTGTCCTCTTAGTTTCTAGGTCCAGGAATGGGCTTGGTGGATCATTTGGTAGCTCAATGTTTACCTTTTAAAGGCTCCTCCATTCTATTCTCATTAGTGGCTCTTTCCAGGTTTCGTCCCTCTTAAAGTGGAGGGTATGCATTTCTCCACAACACCTTCAGCATTTATTGTTTATAGTTGACTTGCTGATGGTTCTTCTGACTGGTGTGAGCTGATACCTCTTTGTGGTTGAATTTGCATGTGTCTCATAATCTGTTGAAATGGAGCTTTAAGAGATGTCCTTTTTATTTTTCAAAGTGTGATTATAGCTTAGTTCTTCAAAGTGTTTTCTTAAAGTATGTGTCACAATTTGAAAGGTTTTGGCCATTCAATCCCTCAAGACATTTTGAGGGCAGGTTTCAGTTACAGCCCTGCAGTAGTTGTTCATATGAAGTGACCATTAGCACAGGCTTTAAAGCTGCTTTTGCAGGTAATGGCCAGAGGGCGGCATCCTTTCTACGTTCCCCACTCTGGAAACTAGGGAAACAGACCTCCCGGCCAGTGGTGTTCCTCGCTTATAAATTAGAGTGGAATGTGCCTGGATAAACCCACAAAAGCTGATGTCTCCTTACTTTTATTTGTTATTTAATTTTAATTTATATTTTTAATTGGAGTAATATTCCAATGTGTACATGGACCACTTCTTCTTGGTGCATTCCTCTGTTGATGGACATTTTCATTGCTTCCAAGTGTTGGCTATGATAAACATTGCTGGAGTGTAGGACTGCCTGCCTGTGACATTTTGTTTTAAGTTTTATTTATTTATTAATTTATTTTTGGCTGTGTTGCGTCTTCGCGAGGGCTTTCTGTAGTTGCGGCGAGCGGGCGCCACTCTTCATCGCGGTGCGTGGGCCTCTCACTGTCGCGGCCTCTCTTTTTCCAGAGCACAAGCTCCAGACGCACAGGCTCAATAGTTGTGGCTCACGGGCTTAGTTGCTCCGTGGCATGTGGGATCTTCCCAGACCAGGGCCCGAACCCGTGTCCCCTGCATTGGCAGGCAGATTCTCAACCACTGCATCACCACGGAATCCCCCAGCATGTGACTTTTTGCTTCTCATTTTCTCAGGGTATAGGCCCTGCATTGGGTGAGACTGATTGACTGGTAGCTCAAAGTTTCCCTTTTCAAAGCACCTCCATTGTGTTTTCATTAGTGGCTCTTACCAGGTCCCCCTTAGAATGGAGGGTACGCATTTCTCCAAAATCCCTTCAGCATGTATTGTTTGCAGCTTTTTACTAATGACCATTCTGACCGCTGTGAGCTGATAGGGTTTTGTAATTCGGGTTTGCATGTCTTTGAAAATCCCTAAAATTCATCATTTTCCCATGCCTTTTACTTTTCTGTTAGAAAAAGAAAGAAAGAAAATAGTGTGAGTACAATATACGTCTTGAAATTGTCTTCTCAGAATTTTGTCCTCTTTTGAATTTTTTGGTCGATTTTTGACCCCAGGATTTTTTTGGAGGGCAGGTGTCATTTACAGAACTGCAAGTTTGGTGACTATTCAGTGACCTTTAGCAATGGGTTTAAAGCTGCTGTTGTGGGAACCGGCCACAAGGAGGCAGCATTTCTCCATTCCCAAATCTGGGTACTAGGGCAGCAGAGCCTTAATGGAAGTGGTGTTGTAGGTTGTAAATTAGAATGGAATGTGCCAGGAAAAAGCCCTTTATGTTTATGTCTCATTACTTCTGGTTCGTATTTTTACCTTAATTTTTATTTTTTATCACAGCAAATTTGTTTACAATGTTTTGTGTGTTCTAGGTGTGCAAGATGTGGTTCTTTCACACATATACATATATCTATTCTTCTTCGGATCCTTTTCCCATGTAGGTTATGACACAATTTTCAGTAGTGTTCTCTTGGTATTCCGTAGGTCTTTGGTGATTATATATTTCACATGTGTTTGTATATCTCTGTTAAGCCCAATGTCATAATGTATCCAATCCTCACACCTTTCCATTTGGTGGACCAATAGATTGTTTAATGCATCTGTGTTTGCCTTTCTCTGTGGAAGTATCTTCATTGGTATCAGTATTTAGGTAACACCTTTACGTGATATGATAGGACATGTGTCTTTCGCTTTCTCACTTACCACAAGATGCGTGATTACTTGTTGACTCACCTATGGTGCTGCAAATGGCATTGTTTCATTTTTTCGCTAGCTAATATTCCATCTCGACATGTAGCAGTTCTTCTATGTCCACCCAACTGTTGGTGAACTTTTTGGTTACTTCCATATCTTGGATGGAGTACTACGGTGCAGTGCAGATTTGCCAGCCTCTGTCTTTCCAATTCTGTCTTCTTAGGTTCTAGGTCCAGGAATGGGCCTGGTGGATCATTTGGTAGCTCAATGTTTACCTTTCAAAGGCTCCTCCATTCTATTCTCATTAGTGGCTGTTTCCAGGTTTCGTCCCTCTTAAAGTGGAGGGTATGCATTTCTCCACAAGACCTTCAACATTTATTGTTTATAGTTGAGTTGCTGATGGTTCTTCTGACTGGTGTGAGCTGATACCTCTTTGTGGTTGAATTTGCATGTGTCTCATAATCCGTTGAAATTGAGCTTTAAGACATGTCCTTTTTATTTTTCAAAGTGTGACTACAGCTTAGTTCTTCAAAGTGTTTTCTTAAAGAGTGTGTCGCAATTTGAAATATTCTGGCCATTCCCTCCCTCAAGAAATTTTGAGGGCAGGTTTCAGTTACAGCCCTGCTGTAGTTGTTCAAATGAAGTGACCGTTAGCACAGGCTTTAAAGCTGCTTTTGCAGGTAATGGCCAGAGGGCGGCATCCTTTCTACATTGCCCACTCTGGAAACTAGGGAAACAGACCTCCCGGCCAGTGGTGTTCCTCGCTTATAAATTAGAGTGGAATGTGCCCGGATAAACCCACAAAAGCTGATGTCTCTTACTTTCATTTGTTATTTAATTTTAATTTATATGTTTTATTGGAGTAATATTCCAATATGTACATGGACCACTTCTTCTTGGTGCATTCCTCTGTTGATGGACATTTTCGTTGCTTCCAAGTGTTGGATATGATAAACATTGCTGGAGTGTAGGACTGCCTGCCTGTGACTTTTTGTTTTCAGTTTTATTTATTTATTTATTTAATTTTGGATGTGTTGGGTCTTCGTGAGGGCTTCCTATAGATGCAGCAAGCGGGGGCCACTCTTCATCGCGTTGTGCGGGCTTCTCACTGTCGCGGCCTCTCTTGCTCCGGAGCACAAGCTCCAGACGCTCAGGCTCAATAGTTGTGGCTCACGGGCTTAGTTGCTCCGCGGCATGTGGGATCTTCCCAGACCAGGGCTCGAACCCGTGTCCCCTGCGTTGGCAGGCAGATTCTCAACCACTACGCCACCAAGGAAACCCCCAGCATGTGACTTTTAGATTCTCATTTTCTCAGGGTATAGGCCCAGCAGTGGCTGTGATTGACTGAGTGGTAGCTCAAAGTTTCCCTTTTAAAAGCACCTCCATTGTGTTTTCAGTAGTGGCTCTTACCAGGTCCCCCTTAGAATGGAGGGTACGCATTTCTCCAAAATCCCTTCAGCATGTATTGTTTGCAGCTTTTTACTAATGACCATTCTGACCGCTGTGAGCTGATAGGGTTTTGTAATTCGGGTTTGCATGTCTTTAAAAATCCCTAAAATTCATGATTTTCCCACGCCTTTTCCTTTTCTGTTAAAAAAAGAAAGAAAGAAAATAGTGTGAGTACAATATACGTCTTGAAATTGTCTTCTCAGAATTTTGTCCTCTTGAATTTTTTGGTCTATTTTTGACCCCAGGATTTTTTTGGAGGGCAGGTGTCATTTACAGAACTGCAAGTTTGGTGACTATTCAGTGACCTTTAGCAATGGGTTTAAAGCTGCTGTTGTGGGAACCGGCCAAAGGAGGCAGCATTTCTCCATTCCCAAATCTGGGTACTAGGGAAGCAGAGCCTTAATGGAAGTGGTGTTGTAGGTTGTAAATTAGAATGGAATGTGCCAGGAAAAAGCCCTTTATGTTTATGTCTCATTACTTCTGGTTCGTATTTTTACCTTAATTTTTATTTTTTATCACAGCAAATTTGTTTACAATGTTTTGTGTGTTCTAGGTGTGCAAGATGTGGTTCTTTCACACATATACATATATCTATTCTTCTTCGGATCCTTTTCCCATGTAGGTTATGACACAATTTTCAGTAGTGTTCTCTTGGTATTCCGTAGGTCTTTGGTGATTATATATTTCACATGTGTTTGTATATCTCTGTTAAGCCCAATGTCGTAATGTATCCAGTCCCCACACCTTTCCATTTGGTGGACCAAAAGATTGTTTAATGAATCTTTGTTTGCCTTTCTCTGTGGAAGTATCTTCATTGGTATCAGTTTTTAGGTAACACCTTTACGTGATATGATAGGACATGTGTCTTTCGCTTTCTCACTTACCACAAGTTGCGTGATTACTTGTAGACTCACCTATGGTGCTGCAAATGGCAGTTTTTCGTTTCTTTGCTAGCTAATATTCCATCTCGACATGTAGCAGTTCTTCTATGTCCACCCATCTGTTAGTGAACTTTTTGGTTACTTCCATATCTTGGCTAGAGTAATACGGTGCAGTGCAGATTGGCCAGCCTGTGTCTTTCCAATTCTGTCCTCTTAGTTTCTAGGTCCAGGAATGGGTCTGGTGGATCATTTGGTAGCTCAATGTTTACCTTTTAAAGGCTCCTCCATTCTATTCTCATTAGTGGCTCTTTCCAGGTTTCGTCCCTCTTAAAGTGGAGGGTATGCATTTCTCCACAACAACTTCAGCATTTATTGTTTATAGTTGACTTGCTGATGGTTCTTCTGACTGGTGTGAGCTGATACCTCTTTGTGGTTGAATTGTCCTTTTTATTTTTCAAAGTGTGACTACAGCTTAGTTCTATAAAGTGTTTTATTAAAGTGTGTGTCGCAATTTGAAATATTCTGGCCATTCCCTCCCTCAAGAAATTTTGAGGGCAGGTTTCATTTACAGCCCTGCTGTAGTTGTTCAAATGAAGTGACCGTTAGCACAGGCTTTAAAGCTGCTTTTGCAGGTAATGGCCAGAGGGCGGCATCCTTTCTACGTTGCCCACTCTGGAAAGTAGGGAAACAGACCTCCCGGCCAGTGGTGTTCCTCGCTTATAAATTAGAGTGGAATGTGCCCGGATAAACCCACAAAAGCTGATGTCTCTTACTTTCATTTGTTTTTTAATTTTAATTTATATGTTTTATTGGAGTAATATTCCAATATGTACATGGACCACTTCTTCTTGGTGCATTCCTCTGTTGATGGACATTTTCGTTGCTTCCAAGTGTTGGATATGATAAACATTGCTGGAGTGTAGGACTGCCTGCCTGTGACTTTTTGTTTTCAGTTTTATTTATTTATTTATTTATTTTTGGATGTGTTGGGTCTTCGTGAGGGCTTTCTATAGATGCAGCAAGCGGGGGCCACTCTTCATCGCGTTGTGCGGGCTTCTCACTGTCGCGGCCTCTCTTGCTCCGGAGCACAAGCTCCAGACGCTCAGGCTCAACAGTTGTGGCTCACGGGCTTAGTTGCTCCGCGGCATGTGGGATCTTCCCAGACCAGGGCTCGAACCCGTGTCCCCTGCGTTGGCAGGCAGATTCTCAACCACTACGCCACCAAGGAAACCCCCAGCATGTGACTTTTAGGTTCTCATTTTCTCAGGGTATAGGCCCAGCAGTGGCTGTGATTGACTGAGTGGTAGCTCAAAGTTTCCCTTTTAAAAGCACCTCCATTGTGTTTTCATTAGTGGCTCTTACCAGGTCCCCCTTAGAATGGAGGGTACGCATTTCTCCAAAATCCCTTCAGCATGTATTGTTTGCAGCTTTTTACTAATGACCATTCTGACCGCTGTGAGCTGATAGGGTTGTGTAATTCGGGTTTGCATGTCTTTAAAAATCCCTGAAATTCATGATTTTCCCACGCCTTTTCCTTTTCTGTTAAAAAAAGAAAGAAAGAAAATAGTGTGAGTACAATATTCGTCTTGAAATTGTCTTCTCAGAATTTTGTCCTCTTGAATTTTTTGGTCGATTTTTGACCCCAGGATTTTCTTGGAGGGCAGGTGTCATTTACAGAACTGCAAGTTTGGTGACTATTCAGTGACCTTTAGCAATGGGTTTAAAGCTGCTGTTGTGGGAACCGGCCAAAGGAGGCAGCATTTCTCCATTCCCAAATCTGAGTACTAGGGAAGCAGAGCCTTAATGGAAGTGGTGTTGTAGGTTGTAAATTAGAATGGAATGTGCCAGGAAAAAGCCCTTTATGTTTATGTCTCATTACTTCTGGTTCGTATTTTTACCTTAATTTTTATTTTTTATCACAGCAAATTTGTTTACAATGTTTTGTGTGTTCTAGGTGTGCAAGATGTGGTTCTTTCACACATATACATATATCTATTCTTCTTCGGATCCTTTTCCCATGTAGGTTATGACACAATTTTCAGTAGTGTTCTCTTGGTATTCCGTAGGTTTTGGTGATTATATATTTCACATGTGTTTGTATATCTCTGTTAAGCCCAATGTCATAATGTTTCCAGTCCTCACACCTTTCCATTTGGTGGACCAAAAGATTGTTTAATGAATCTTTGTTTGTCTTTCTCTGTGGAAGTATCTTCATTGGTATCAGTTTTTAGGTAACACCTTTACGTGATATGATAGGACATGTGTCTTTCGCTCTCTCACTTACCGCAAGTTGCGTGATTACTTGTAGACTCACCTATGGTGCTGCAAATGGCAGTTTTTCGTTTCTTTGCTAGCTAATATTCCATCTCGACATGTAGCAGTTCTTCTATGTCCACCCATCTGTTGGTGAATTTTTTGGTTACTTCCATATCTTGGCTAGAGTAATACGGTGCAGTGCAGATTTGCCAGCCTGTGTCTTTCCAATTCTGTCCTCTTAGTTTCTAGGTCCAGGAATGGGCCTGGTGGATCATTTGGTAGCTCAATGTTTACCTTTTAAAGCCTCCTCCATTCTATTCTCATTAGTGGCTCTTTCCAGGTTTCGTCCCTCTTAAAGTGGAGGGTATGCATTTCTCCACAACACCTTCAGCATTTATTGTTTATAGTTGACTTGCTGATGGTTCTTCTGACTGGTGTGAGCTGATACCTCTTTGTGGTTGAATTTGCATGTGTCTCATAATCTGTTGAAATTGAGCTTTAAGAGATGTCCTTTTTATTTTTCAAAGTGTGATTATAGCTTAGTTCTTCAAAGTGTTTTCTTAAAGTATGTGTCACAATTTGAAAGGTTTTGGCCATTCCCTCCCTCAAGACATTTTGAGGGCAGGTTTCAGTTACAGCCCTGCAGTAGTTGTTCATATGAAGTGACCATTAGCACAGGCTTTAAAGCTGCTTTTGCAGGTAATGGCCAGAGGGCGGCATCCTTTCTACGTTCCCCACTCTGGAAACTAGGGAAACAGACCTCCCAGCCAGTGGTGTTCCTCGCTTATAAATTAGAGTGGAATGTGCCTGGATAAACCCACAAAAGCTGATGTCTCCTTACTTTTATTTGTTATATAATTTTAATTTATATTTTTAATTGGAGTAATATTCCAATGTGTACATGGACCACTTCTTCTTGGTGCATTCCTCTGTTGATGGACATTTTCATTGCTTCCAAGTGTTGGCTATGATAAACATTGCTGGAGTGTAGGACTGCCTGCCTGTGACATTTTGTTTTCAGTTTTATTTATTTATTAATTTATTTTTGGCTGTGTTGTTTCTTCACGAGGGCTTTCTGTAGTTGCGGCGAGCGGGCGCCACTCTTCATCGCGGTGCGTGGGCCTCTCACTGTCGCGGCCTCTCTTTTTCCAGAGCACAAGCTCCAGACGCACAGGCTCAATAGTTGTGGCTCACGGGCTTAGTTGCTCCGTGGCATGTGGGATCTTCCCAGACCAGGGCCCGAACCCGTGTCCCCTGCATTGGCAGGCAGATTCTCAACCACTGCGTCACCACGGAATCCCCCAGCATGTGACTTTTTGCTTCTCATTTTCTCAGGGTATAGGCCCTGCATTGGGTGAGATTGATTGACTGGTAGCTCAAAGTTTCCCTTTCCAAAGCACCTCCATTGTGTTTTCATTAGTGGCTCTTACCAGGTCCCCCTTAGAATGGAGGGTACGCATTTCTCCAAAATCCCTTCAGCATGTATTGTTTGCAGCTTTTTACTAATGACCATTCTGACCGCTGTGAGCTGATAGGGTTTTGTAATTCGGGTTTGCATGTCTTTGAAAATCCCTAAAATTCATCATTTTCCCATGCCTTTTACTTTTCTGTTAGAAAAAGAAAGAAAGAAAATAGTGTGAGTACAATATACGTCTTGAAATTGTCTTCTCAGAATTTTGTCCTCTTTTGAATTTTTTGGTCGATTTTTGACCCCAGGATTTTTTTGGAGGGCAGGTGTCATTTACAGAACTGCAAGTTTGGTGACTATTCAGTGACCTTTAGCAATGGGTTTAAAGCTGCTGTTGTGGGAACCGGCCAAAGGAGGCAGCATTTCTCCATTCCCAAATCTGGGTACTAGGGAAGCAGAGCCTTAATGGAAGTGGTGTTGTAGGTTGTAAATTACAATGGAATGTGCCAGGAAAAAGCCCTTTATGTTTATGTCTCATTACTTCTGGTTCGTATTTTTACCTTAATTTTTATTTTTTATCACAGCAAATTTGTTTACAATGTTTTGTGTGTTCTAGGTGTGCAAGATGTGGTTCTTTCACACATATACATATATCTATTCTTCTTCGGATCCTTTTCCCATGTAGGTTATGACACAATTTTCAGTAGTGTTCTCTTGGTATTCCGTAGGTCTTTGGTGATTATATATTTCACATGTGTTTGTATATCTCTGTTAAGCCCAATGTCATAATGTATCCAATCCTCACACCTTTCCATTTGGTGGACCAATAGATTGTTTAATGCATCTGTGTTTGCCTTTCTCTGTGGAAGTATCTTCATTGGTATCAGTATTTAGGTAACACCTTTACGTGATATGATAGGACATGTGTCTTTCGCTTTCTCACTTACCACAAGATGCGTGATTACTTGTAGACTCACCTATGGTGCTGCAAATGGCATTGTTTCATTTTTTCGCTAGCTAATATTCCATCTCGACATGTAGCAGTTCTTCTATGTCCACCCAACTGTTGGTGAACTTTTTGGTTACTTCCATATCTTGGATGGAGTACTACGGTGCAGTGCAGATTTGCCAGCCTCTGTCTTTCCAATTCTGTCTTCTTAGGTTCTAGGTCCAGGAATGGGCCTTGTGGATCATTTGGTAGCTCAATGTTTACCTTTCAAAGGCTCCTCCATTCTATTCTCATTAGTGGCTCTTTCCAGGTTTCGTCCCTCTTAAAGTGGAGGGTATGCATTTCTCCACAAGACCTTCAACATTTATTGTTTATAGTTGAGTTGCTGATGGTTCTTCTGACTGGTGTGAGCTGATACCTCTTTGTGGTTGAATTTGCATGTGTCTCATAATCCGTTGAAATTGAGCTTTAAGACATGTCCTTTTTATTTTTCAAAGTGTGACTACAGCTTAGTTCTTCAAAGTGTTTTCTTAAAGTGTGTGTCGCAATTTGAAATATTCTGGCCATTCCCTCCCTCAAGAAATTTTGAGGGCAGGTTTCAGCTACAGCCCTGCTGTAGTTGTTCAAATGAAGTGACCGTTAGCACAGGCTTTAAAGCTGCTTTTGCAGGTAATGGCCAGAGGGCGGCATCCTTTCTACGTTGCCCACTCTGGAAAGTAGGGAAACAGACCTCCCGGCCAGTGGTGTTCCTCGCTTATAAATTAGAGTGGAATGTGCCCGGATAAACCCACAAAAGCTGATGTCTCTTACTTTCATTTGTTTTTTAATTTTAATTTATATGTTTTATTGGAGTAATATTCCAATATGTACATGGACCACTTCTTCTTGGTGCATTCCTCTGTTGATGGACATTTTCGTTGCTTCCAAGTGTTGGATATGATAAACATTGCTGGAGTGTAGGACTGCCTGCCTGTGACTTTTTGTTTTCAGTTTTATTTATTTATTTATTTAATTTTGGATGTGTTGGGTCTTCGTGAGGGCTTTCTATAGATGCAGCAAGCGGGGGCCACTCTTCATCGCGTTGTGCGGGCTTCTCACTGTCGCGGCCTCTCTTGCTCCGGAGCACAAGCTCCAGACGCTCAGGCTCAACAGTTGTGGCTCACGGGCTTAGTTGCTCCGCGGCATGTGGGATCTTCCCAGACCAGGGCTCGAACCCGTGTCCCCTGCGTTGGCAGGCAGATTCTCAACCACTACGCCACCAAGGAAACCCCCAGCATGTGACTTTTAGGTTCTCATTTTCTCAGGGTATAGGCCCAGCAGTGGCTGTGATTGACTGAGTGGTAGCTCAAAGTTTCCCTTTTAAAAGCACCTCCATTGTGTTTTCATTAGTGGCTCTTACCAGGTCCCCCTTAGAATGGAGGGTACGCATTTCTCCAAAATCCCTTCAGCATGTATTGTTTGCAGCTTTTTACTAATGACCATTCTGACCGCTGTGAGCTGATAGGGTTGTGTAATTCGGGTTTGCATGTCTTTAAAAATCCCTGAAATTCATGATTTTCCCACGCCTTTTCCTTTTCTGTTAAAAAAAGAAAGAAAGAAAATAGTGTGAGTACAATATTCGTCTTGAAATTGTCTTCTCAGAATTTTGTCCTCTTGAATTTTTTGGTCGATTTTTGACCCCAGGATTTTCTTGGAGGGCAGGTGTCATTTACAGAACTGCAAGTTTGGTGACTATTCAGTGACCTTTAGCAATGGGTTTAAAGCTGCTGTTGTGGGAACCGGCCAAAGGAGGCAGCATTTCTCCATTCCCAAATCTGAGTACTAGGGAAGCAGAGCCTTAATGGAAGTGGTGTTGTAGGTTGTAAATTAGAATGGAATGTGCCAGGAAAAAGCCCTTTATGTTTATGTCTCATTACTTCTGGTTCGTATTTTTACCTTAATTTTTATTTTTTATCACAGCAAATTTGTTTACAATGTTTTGTGTGTTCTAGGTGTGCAAGATGTGGTTCTTTCACACATATACATATATCTATTCTTCTTCGGATCCTTTTCCCATGTAGGTTATGACACAATTTTCAGTAGTGTTCTCTTGGTATTCCGTAGGTTTTGGTGATTATATATTTCACATGTGTTTGTATATCTCTGTTAAGCCCAATGTCATAATGTTTCCAGTCCTCACACCTTTCCATTTGGTGGACCAAAAGATTGTTTAATGAATCTTTGTTTGTCTTTCTCTGTGGAAGTATCTTCATTGGTATCAGTTTTTAGGTAACACCTTTACGTGATATGATAGGACATGTGTCTTTCGCTCTCTCACTTACCGCAAGTTGCGTGATTACTTGTAGACTCACCTATGGTGCTGCAAATGGCAGTTTTTCGTTTCTTTGCTAGCTAATATTCCATCTCGACATGTAGCAGTTCTTCTATGTCCACCCATCTGTTGGTGAATTTTTTGGTTACTTCCATATCTTGGCTAGAGTAATACGGTGCAGTGCAGATTTGCCAGCCTGTGTCTTTCCAATTCTGTCCTCTTAGTTTCTAGGTCCAGGAATGGGCCTGGTGGATCATTTGGTAGCTCAATGTTTACCTTTTAAAGCCTCCTCCATTCTATTCTCATTAGTGGCTCTTTCCAGGTTTCGTCCCTCTTAAAGTGGAGGGTATGCATTTCTCCACAACACCTTCAGCATTTATTGTTTATAGTTGACTTGCTGATGGTTCTTCTGACTGGTGTGAGCTGATACCTCTTTGTGGTTGAATTTGCATGTGTCTCATAATCTGTTGAAATTGAGCTTTAAGAGATGTCCTTTTTATTTTTCAAAGTGTGATTATAGCTTAGTTCTTCAAAGTGTTTTCTTAAAGTATGTGTCACAATTTGAAAGGTTTTGGCCATTCCCTCCCTCAAGACATTTTGAGGGCAGGTTTCAGTTACAGCCCTGCAGTAGTTGTTCATATGAAGTGACCATTAGCACAGGCTTTAAAGCTGCTTTTGCAGGTAATGGCCAGAGGGCGGCATCCTTTCTACGTTCCCCACTCTGGAAACTAGGGAAACAGACCTCCCAGCCAGTGGTGTTCCTCGCTTATAAATTAGAGTGGAATGTGCCTGGATAAACCCACAAAAGCTGATGTCTCCTTACTTTTATTTGTTATATAATTTTAATTTATATTTTTAATTGGAGTAATATTCCAATGTGTACATGGACCACTTCTTCTTGGTGCATTCCTCTGTTGATGGACATTTTCATTGCTTCCAAGTGTTGGCTATGATAAACATTGCTGGAGTGTAGGACTGCCTGCCTGTGACATTTTGTTTTCAGTTTTATTTATTTATTAATTTATTTTTGGCTGTGTTGTTTCTTCGCGAGGGCTTTCTGTAGTTGCGGCGAGCGGGCGCCACTCTTCATCGCGGTGCGTGGGCCTCTCACTGTCGCGGCCTCTCTTTTTCCAGAGCACAAGCTCCAGACGCACAGGCTCAATAGTTGTGGCTCACGGGCTTAGTTGCTCCGTGGCATGTGGGATCTTCCCAGACCAGGGCCCGAACCCGTGTCCCCTGCATTGGCAGGCAGATTCTCAACCACTGCGTCACCACGGAATCCCCCAGCATGTGACTTTTTGCTTCTCATTTTCTCAGGGTATAGGCCCTGCATTGGGTGAGATTGATTGACTGGTAGCTCAAAGTTTCCCTTTCCAAAGCACCTCCATTGTGTTTTCATTAGTGGCTCTTACCAGGTCCCCCTTAGAATGGAGGGTACGCATTTCTCCAAAATCCCTTCAGCATGTATTGTTTGCAGCTTTTTACTAATGACCATTCTGACCGCTGTGAGCTGATAGGGTTTTGTAATTCGGGTTTGCATGTCTTTGAAAATCCCTAAAATTCATCATTTTCCCATGCCTTTTACTTTTCTGTTAGAAAAAGAAAGAAAGAAAATAGTGTGAGTACAATATACGTCTTGAAATTGTCTTCTCAGAATTTTGTCCTCTTTTGAATTTTTTGGTCGATTTTTGACCCCAGGATTTTTTTGGAGGGCAGGTGTCATTTACAGAACTGCAAGTTTGGTGACTATTCAGTGACCTTTAGCAATGGGTTTAAAGCTGCTGTTGTGGGAACCGGCCAAAGGAGGCAGCATTTCTCCATTCCCAAATCTGGGTACTAGGGAAGCAGAGCCTTAATGGAAGTGGTGTTGTAGGTTGTAAATTACAATGGAATGTGCCAGGAAAAAGCCCTTTATGTTTATGTCTCATTACTTCTGGTTCGTATTTTTACCTTAATTTTTATTTTTTATCACAGCAAATTTGTTTACAATGTTTTGTGTGTTCTAGGTGTGCAAGATGTGGTTCTTTCACACATATACATATATCTATTCTTCTTCGGATCCTTTTCCCATGTAGGTTATGACACAATTTTCAGTAGTGTTCTCTTGGTATTCCGTAGGTCTTTGGTGATTATATATTTCACATGTGTTTGTATATCTCTGTTAAGCCCAATGTCATAATGTATCCAATCCTCACACCTTTCCATTTGGTGGACCAATAGATTGTTTAATGCATCTGTGTTTGCCTTTCTCTGTGGAAGTATCTTCATTGGTATCAGTATTTAGGTAACACCTTTACGTGATATGATAGGACATGTGTCTTTCGCTTTCTCACTTACCACAAGATGCGTGATTACTTGTAGACTCACCTATGGTGCTGCAAATGGCATTGTTTCATTTTTTCGCTAGCTAATATTCCATCTCGACATGTAGCAGTTCTTCTATGTCCACCCAACTGTTGGTGAACTTTTTGGTTACTTCCATATCTTGGATGGAGTACTACGGTGCAGTGCAGATTTGCCAGCCTCTGTCTTTCCAATTCTGTCTTCTTAGGTTCTAGGTCCAGGAATGGGCCTTGTGGATCATTTGGTAGCTCAATGTTTACCTTTCAAAGGCTCCTCCATTCTATTCTCATTAGTGGCTCTTTCCAGGTTTCGTCCCTCTTAAAGTGGAGGGTATGCATTTCTCCACAAGACCTTCAACATTTATTGTTTATAGTTGAGTTGCTGATGGTTCTTCTGACTGGTGTGAGCTGATACCTCTTTGTGGTTGAATTTGCATGTGTCTCATAATCCGTTGAAATTGAGCTTTAAGACATGTCCTTTTTATTTTTCAAAGTGTGACTACAGCTTAGTTCTTCAAAGTGTTTTCTTAAAGAGTGTGTCGCAATTTGAAATATTCTGGCCATTCCCTCCCTCAAGAAATTTTGAGGGCAGGTTTCAGCTACAGCCCTGCTGTAGTTGTTCAAATGAAGTGACCGTTAGCACAGGCTTTAAAGCTGCTTTTGCAGGTAATGGCCAGAGGGCGGCATCCTTTCTACGTTGCCCACTCTGGAAAGTAGGGAAACAGACCTCCCGGCCAGTGGTGTTCCTCGCTTATAAATTAGAGTGGAATGTGCCCGGATAAACCCACAAAAGCTGATGTCTCTTACTTTCATTTGTTTTTTAATTTTAATTTATATGTTTTATTGGAGTAATATTCCAATATGTACATGGACCACTTCTTCTTGGTGCATTCCTCTGTTGATGGACATTTTCGTTGCTTCCAAGTGTTGGATATGATAAACATTGCTGGAGTGTAGGACTGCCTGCCTGTGACTTTTTGTTTTCAGTTTTATTTATTTATTTATTTAATTTTGGATGTGTTGGGTCTTCGTGAGGGCTTTCTATAGATGCAGCAAGCGGGGGCCACTCTTCATCGCGTTGTGCGGGCTTCTCACTGTCGCGGCCTCTCTTGCTCCGGAGCACAAGCTCCAGACGCTCAGGCTCAATAGTTGTGGCTCACGGGCTTAGTTGCTCCGCGGCATGTGGGATCTTCCCAGACCAGGGCTCGAACCCGTGTCCCCTGCGTTGGCAGGCAGATTCTCAACCACTACGCCACCAAGGAAACCCCCAGCATGTGACTTTTAGATTCTCATTTTCTCAGGGTATAGGCCCAGCAGTGGCTGTGATTGACTGAGTGGTAGCTCAAAGTTTCCCTTTTAAAAGCACCTCCATTGTGTTTTCATTAGTGGCTCTTACCAGGTCCCCCTTAGAATGGAGGGTACGCATTTCTCCAAAATCCCTTCAGCATATATTGTTTGCAGCTTTTTACTAATGACCATTCTGACCGCTGTGAGCTGATAGGGTTGTGTAATTCGGGTTTGCATGTCTTTAAAAATCCCTGAAATTCATGATTTTCCCACGCCTTTTCCTTTTCTGTTAAAAAAAGAAAGAAAGAAAATAGTGTGAGTACAATATACGTCTTGAAATTGTCTTCTCAGAATTTTGTCCTCTTGAATTTTTTGGTCGATTTTTGACCCCAGGATTTTCTTGGAGGGCAGGTGTCATTTACAGAACTGCAAGTTTGGTGACTATTCAGTGACCTTTAGCAATGGGTTTAAAGCTGCTGTTGTGGGAACCGGCCAAAGGAGGCAGCATTTCTCCATTCCCAAATCTGAGTACTAGGGAAGCAGAGCCTTAATGGAAGTGGTGTTGTAGGTTGTAAATTAGAATGGAATGTGCCAGGAAAAAGCCCTTTATGTTTATGTCTCATTACTTCTGGTTCGTATTTTTACCTTAATTTTTATTTTTTATCACAGCAAATTTGTTTACAATGTTTTGTGTGTTCTAGGTGTGCAAGATGTGGTTCTTTCACACATATACATATATCTATTCTTCTTCGGATCCTTTTCCCATGTAGGTTATGACACAATTTTCAGTAGTGTTCTCTTGGTATTCCGTAGGTTTTGGTGATTATATATTTCACATGTGTTTGTATATCTCTGTTAAGCCCAATGTCGTAATGTTTCCAGTCCTCACACCTTTCCATTTGGTGGACCAAAAGATTGTTTAATGAATCTTTGTTTGTCTTTCTCTGTGGAAGTATCTTCATTGGTATCAGTATTTAGGTAACACCTTTACGTGATATGATAGGACATGTGTCTTTCGCTCTCTCACTTACCGCAAGTTGCGTGATTACTTGTAGACTCACCTATGGTGCTGCAAATGGCAGTTTTTCGTTTCTTTGCTAGCTAATATTCCATCTCGACATGTAGCAGTTCTTCTATGTCTACCCATCTGTTGGTGAACTTTTTGGTTACTTCCATATCTTGGCTAGAGTAATACGGTGCAGTGCAGATTTGCCAGCCTGTGTCTTTCCAATTCTGTCCTCTTAGTTTCTAGGTCCAGGAATGGGCCTGGTGGATCATTTGGTAGCTCAATGTTTACCTTTTAAAGGCTCCTCCATTCTATTCTCATTAGTGGCTCTTTCCAGGTTTCGTCCCTCTTAAAGTGGAGGGTATGCATTTCTCCACAACACCTTCAGCATTTATTGTTTATAGTTGACTTGCTGATGGTTCTTCTGACTGGTGTGAGGTGATACCTCTTTGTGGTTGAATTTGCATGTGTCTCATAATCTGTTGAAATTGAGCTTTAAGAGATGTCCTTTTTATTTTTCAAAGTGTGATTATAGCTTAGTTCTGCAAAGTGTTTTCTTAAAGTATGTGTCACAATTTGAAAGGTTTTGGCCATTCCCTCCCTCAAGACATTTTGAGGGCAGGTTTCAGTTACAGCCCTGCAGTAGTTGTTCATATGAAGTGACCATTAGCACAGGCTTTAAAGCTGCTTTTGCAGGTAATGGCCAGAGGGCAGCATCCTTTCTACGTTCCCCACTCTGGAAACTAGGGAAACAGACCTCCCAGCCAGTGGTGTTCCTCGCTTATAAATTAGAGTGGAATGTGCCTGGATAAACCCACAAAAGCTGATGTCTCCTTACTTTTATTTGTTATATAATTTTAATTTATATTTTTAATTGGAGTAATATTCCAATGTGTACATGGACCACTTCTTCTTGGTGCATTCCTCTGTTGATGGACATTTTCATTGCTTCCAAGTGTTGGCTATGATAAACATTGCTGGAGTGTAGGACTGCCTGCCTGTGACATTTTGTTTTCAGTTTTATTTATTTATTAATTTATTTTTGGCTGTGTTGTTTCTTCGCGAGGGCTTTCTGTAGTTGCGGCGAGCGGGCGCCACTCTTCATCGCGGTGCGTGGGCCTCTCACTGTCGCGGCCTCTCTTTTTCCAGAGCACAAGCTCCAGACGCACAGGCTCAATAGTTGTGGCTCACGGGCTTAGTTGCTCCGTGGCATGTGGGATCTTCCCAGACCAGGGCCCGAACCCGTGTCCCCTGCATTGGCAGGCAGATTCTCAACCACTGCATCACCACGGAATCCCCCAGCATGTGACTTTTTGCTTCTCATTTTCTCAGGGTATAGGCCCTGCATTGGGTGAGACTGATTGACTGGTAGCTCAAAGTTTCCCTTTTCAAAGCACCTCCATTGTGTTTTCATTAGTGGCTCTTACCAGGTCCCCCTTAGAATGGAGGGTACGCATTTCTCCAAAATCCCTTCAGCATGTATTGTTTGCAGCTTTTTACTAATGACCATTCTGACCGCTGTGAGCTGATAGGGTTTTGTAATTCGGGTTTGCATGTCTTTGAAAATCCCTAAAATTCATCATTTTCCCATGCCTTTTACTTTTCTGTTAGAAAAAGAAAGAAAGAAAATAGTGTGAGTACAATATACGTCTTGAAATTGTCTTCTCAGAATTTTGTCCTCTTTTGAATTTTTTGGTCGATTTTTGACCCCAGGATTTTTTTGGAGGGCAGGTGTCATTTACAGAACTGCAAGTTTGGTGACTATTCAGTGACCTTTAGCAATGGGTTTAAAGCTGCTGTTGTGGGAACCGGCCAAAGGAGGCAGCATTTCTCCATTCCCAAATCTGGGTACTAGGGAAGCAGAGCCTTAATGGAAGTGGTGTTGTAGGTTGTAAATTACAATGGAATGTGCCAGGAAAAAGCCCTTTATGTTTATGTCTCATTACTTCTGGTTCGTATTTTTACCTTAATTTTTATTTTTTATCACAGCAAATTTGTTTACAATGTTTTGTGTGTTCTAGGTGTGCAAGATGTGGTTCTTTCACACATATACATATATCTATTCTTCTTCGGATCCTTTTCCCATGTAGGTTATGACACAATTTTCAGTAGTGTTCTCTTGGTATTCCGTAGGTCTTTGGTGATTATATATTTCACATGTGTTTGTATATCTCTGTTAAGCCCAATGTCATAATGTATCCAATCCTCACACCTTTCCATTTGGTGGACCAATAGATTGTTTAATGCATCTGTGTTTGCCTTTCTCTGTGGAAGTATCTTCATTGGTATCAGTATTTAGGTAACACCTTTACGTGATATGATAGGACATGTGTCTTTCGCTCTCTCACTTACCGCAAGTTGCGTGATTACTTGTAGACTCACCTATGGTGCTGCAAATGGCAGTTTTTCGTTTCTTTGCTAGCTAATATTCCATCTCGACATGTAGCAGTTCTTCTATGTCCACCCATCTGTTGGTGAACTTTTTGGTTACTTCCATATCTTGGCTAGAGTAATACGGTGCAGTGCAGATTTGCCAGCCTGTGTCTTTCCAATTCTGTCCTCTTAGTTTCTAGGTCCAGGAATGGGCCTGGTGGATCATTTGGTAGCTCAATGTTTACCTTTTAAAGGCTCCTCCATTCTATTCTCATTAGTGGCTCTTTCCAGGTTTCGTCCCTCTTAAAGTGGAGGGTATGCATTTCTCCACAACACCTTCAGCATTTATTGTTTATAGTTGACTTGCTGATGGTTCTTCTGACTGGTGTGAGGTGATACCTCTTTGTGGTTGAATTTGCATGTGTCTCATAATCTGTTGAAATTGAGCTTTAAGAGATGTCCTTTTTATTTTTCAAAGTGTGATTATAGCTTAGTTCTGCAAAGTGTTTTCTTAAAGTATGTGTCACAATTTGAAAGGTTTTGGCCATTCCCTCCCTCAAGACATTTTGAGGGCAGGTTTCAGTTACAGCCCTGCAGTAGTTGTTCATATGAAGTGACCATTAGCACAGGCTTTAAAGCTGCTTTTGCAGGTAATGGCCAGAGGGCAGCATCCTTTCTACGTTCCCCACTCTGGAAACTAGGGAAACAGACCTCCCAGCCAGTGGTGTTCCTCGCTTATAAATTAGAGTGGAATGTGCCTGGATAAACCCACAAAAGCTGATGTCTCCTTACTTTTATTTGTTATATAATTTTAATTTATATTTTTAATTGGAGTAATATTCCAATGTGTACATGGACCACTTCTTCTTGGTGCATTCCTCTGTTGATGGACATTTTCATTGCTTCCAAGTGTTGGCTATGATAAACATTGCTGGAGTGTAGGACTGCCTGCCTGTGACATTTTGTTTTCAGTTTTATTTATTTATTAATTTATTTTTGGCTGTGTTGCTTCTTCGCGAGGGCTTTCTGTAGTTGCGGCGAGCGGGCGCCACTCTTCATCGCGGTGCGTGGGCCTCTCACTGTCGCGGCCTCTCTTTTTCCAGAGCACAAGCTCCAGACGCACAGGCTCAATAGTTGTGGCTCACGGGCTTAGTTGCTCCGTGGCATGTGGGATCTTCCCAGACCAGGGCCCGAACCCGTGTCCCCTGCATTGGCAGG
Source organism: Balaenoptera ricei (assembly GCF_028023285.1). NCBI lineage: Eukaryota > Metazoa > Chordata > Mammalia > Artiodactyla > Balaenopteridae > Balaenoptera > Balaenoptera ricei. Next base: position 53,594,569 of record NC_082642.1, read on the forward strand.
CAGATTCTCAACCACTGCGTCACCACGGAATCCCCCAGCATGTGACTTTTTGCTTCTCATTTTCTCAGGGTATAGGCCCTGCATTGGGTGAGACTGATTGACTGGTAGCTCAAAGTTTCCCTTTTCAAAGCACCTCCATTGTGTTTTCATTAGTGGCTCTTACCAGGTCCCCCTTAGAATGGAGGGTACGCATTTCTCCAAAATCCCTTCAGCATGTATTGTTTGCAGCTTTTTACTAATGACCATTCTGACCGCTGTGAGCTGATAGGGTTTTGTAATTCGGGTTTGCATGTCTTTGAAAATCCCTAAAATTCATCATTTTCCCATGCCTTTTACTTTTCTGTTAGAAAAAGAAAGAAAGAAAATAGTGTGAGTACAATATACGTCTTGAAATTGTCTTCTCAGAATTTTGTCCTCTTTTGAATTTTTTGGTCGATTTTTGACCCCAGGATTTTTTTGGAGGGCAGGTGTCATTTACAGAACTGCAAGTTTGGTGACTATTCAGTGACCTTTAGCAATGGGTTTAAAGCTGCTGTTGTGGGAACCGGCCAAAGGAGGCAGCATTTCTCCATTCCCAAATCTGGGTACTAGGGAAGCAGAGCCTTAATGGAAGTGGTGTTGTAGGTTGTAAATTACAATGGAATGTGCCAGGAAAAAGCCCTTTATGTTTATGTCTCATTACTTCTGGTTCGTATTTTTACCTTAATTTTTATTTTTTATCACAGCAAATTTGTTTACAATGTTTTGTGTGTTCTAGGTGTGCAAGATGTGGTTCTTTCACACATATACATATATCTATTCTTCTTCGGATCCTTTTCCCATGTAGGTTATGACACAATTTTCAGTAGTGTTCTCTTGGTATTCCGTAGGTCTTTGGTGATTATATATTTCACATGTGTTTGTATATCTCTGTTAAGCCCAATGTCATAATGTATCCAATCCTCACACCTTTCCATTTGGTGGACCAATAGATTGTTTAATGCATCTGTGTTTGCCTTTCTCTGTGGAAGTATCTTCATTGGTATCAGTATTTAGGTAACACCTTTACGTGATATGATAGGACATGTGTCTTTCGCTTTCTCACTTACCACAAGATGCGTGATTACTTGTAGACTCACCTATGGTGCTGCAAATGGCATTGTTTCATTTTTTTGCTAGCTAATATTCCATCTCGACATGTAGCAGTTCTTCTATGTCCACCCAACTGTTGGTGAACTTTTTGGTTACTTCCATATCTTGGATGGAGTACTACGGTGCAGTGCAGATTTGCCAGCCTCTGTCTTTCCAATTCTGTCTTCTTAGGTTCTAGGTCCAGGAATGGGCCTTGTGGATCATTTGGTAGCTCAATGTTTACCTTTCAAAGGCTCCTCCATTCTATTCTCATTAGTGGCTCTTTCCAGGTTTCGTCCCTCTTAAAGTGGAGGGTATGCATTTCTCCACAAGACCTTCAACATTTATTGTTTATAGTTGAGTTGCTGATGGTTCTTCTGACTGGTGTGAGCTGATACCTCTTTGTGGTTGAATTTGCATGTGTCTCATAATCCGTTGAAATTGAGCTTTAAGACATGTCCTTTTTATTTTTCAAAGTGTGACTACAGCTTAGTTCTTCAAAGTGTTTTCTTAAAGTGTGTGTCGCAATTTGAAATATTCTGGCCATTCCCTCCCTCAAGAAATTTTGAGGGCAGGTTTCAGTTACAGCCCTGCTGTAGTTGTTCAAATGAAGTGACCGTTAGCACAGGCTTTAAAGCTGCTTTTGCAGGTAATGGCCAGAGGGCGGCATCCTTTCTACGTTGCCCACTCTGGAAAGTAGGGAAACAGACCTCCCGGCCAGTGGTGTTCCTCGCTTATAAATTAGAGTGGAATGTGCCTGGATAAACCCACAAAAGCTGATGTCTCCTTACTTTTATTTGTTATATAATTTTAATTTATATTTTTAATTGGAGTAATATTCCAATGTGTACATGGACCACTTCTTCTTGGTGCATTCCTCTGTTGATGGACATTTTCATTGCTTCCAAGTGTTGGCTATGATAAACATTGCTGGAGTGTAGGACTGCCTGCCTGTGACATTTTGTTTTCAGTTTTATTTATTTATTAATTTATTTTTGGCTGTGTTGTTTCTTCGCGAGGGCTTTCTGTAGTTGCGGCGAGCGGGCGCCACTCTTCATCGCGGTGCGTGGGCCTCTCACTGTCGCGGCCTCTCTTTTTCCAGAGCACAAGCTCCAGACGCACAGGCTCAATAGTTGTGGCTCACGGGCTTAGTTGCTCCGTGGCATGTGGGATCTTCCCAGACCAGGGCCCGAACCCGTGTCCCCTGCATTGGCAGGCAGATTCTCAACCACTGCGTCACCACGGAATCCCCCAGCATGTGACTTTTTGCTTCTCATTTTCTCAGGGTATAGGCCCTGCATTGGGTGAGACTGATTGACTGGTAGCTCAAAGTTTCCCTTTTCAAAGCACCTCCATTGTGTTTTCATTAGTGGCTCTTACCAGGTCCCCCTTAGAATGGAGGGTACGCATTTCTCCAAAATCCCTTCAGCATGTATTGTTTGCAGCTTTTTACTAATGACCATTCTGACCGCTGTGAGCTGATAGGGTTTTGTAATTCGGGTTTGCATGTCTTTGAAAATCCCTAAAATTCATCATTTTCCCATGCCTTTTACTTTTCTGTTAGAAAAAGAAAGAAAGAAAATAGTGTGAGTACAATATACGTCTTGAAATTGTCTTCTCAGAATTTTGTCCTCTTTTGAATTTTTTGGTCGATTTTTGACCCCAGGATTTTTTTGGAGGGCAGGTGTCATTTACAGAACTGCAAGTTTGGTGACTATTCAGTGACCTTTAGCAATGGGTTTAAAGCTGCTGTTGTGGGAACCGGCCAAAGGAGGCAGCATTTCTCCATTCCCAAATCTGGGTACTAGGGAAGCAGAGCCTTAATGGAAGTGGTGTTGTAGGTTGTAAATTACAATGGAATGTGCCAGGAAAAAGCCCTTTATGTTTATGTCTCATTACTTCTGGTTCGTATTTTTACCTTAATTTTTATTTTTTATCACAGCAAATTTGTTTACAATGTTTTGTGTGTTCTAGGTGTGCAAGATGTGGTTCTTTCACACATATACATATATCTATTCTTCTTCGGATCCTTTTCCCATGTAGGTTATGACACAATTTTCAGTAGTGTTCTCTTGGTATTCCGTAGGTCTTTGGTGATTATATATTTCACATGTGTTTGTATATCTCTGTTAAGCCCAATGTCATAATGTATCCAATCCTCACACCTTTCCATTTGGTGGACCAATAGATTGTTTAATGCATCTGTGTTTGCCTTTCTCTGTGGAAGTATCTTCATTGGTATCAGTATTTAGGTAACACCTTTACGTGATATGATAGGACATGTGTCTTTCGCTCTCTCACTTACCGCAAGTTGCGTGATTACTTGTAGACTCACCTATGGTGCTGCAAATGGCAGTTTTTCGTTTCTTTGCTAGCTAATATTCCATCTCGACATGTAGCAGTTCTTCTATGTCCACCCATCTGTTGGTGAACTTTTTGGTTACTTCCATATCTTGGCTAGAGTAATACGGTGCAGTGCAGATTTGCCAGCCTGTGTCTTTCCAATTCTGTCCTCTTAGCTTCTAGGTCCAGGAATGGGCCTGGTGGATCATTTGGTAGCTCAATGTTTACCTTTTAAAGGCTCCTCCATTCTATTCTCATTAGTGGCTCTTTCCAGGTTTCGTCCCTCTTAAAGTGGAGGGTATGCATTTCTCCACAACACCTTCAGCATTTATTGTTTATAGTTGACTTGCTGATGGTTCTTCTGACTGGTGTGAGGTGATACCTCTTTGTGGTTGAATTTGCATGTGTCTCATAATCTGTTGAAATTGAGCTTTAAGAGATGTCCTTTTTATTTTTCAAAGTGTGATTATAGCTTAGTTCTGCAAAGTGTTTTCTTAAAGTATGTGTCACAATTTGAAAGGTTTTGGCCATTCCCTCCCTCAAGACATTTTGAGGGCAGGTTTCAGTTACAGCCCTGCAGTAGTTGTTCATATGAAGTGACCATTAGCACAGGCTTTAAAGCTGCTTTTGCAGGTAATGGCCAGAGGGCAGCATCCTTTCTACGTTCCCCACTCTGGAAACTAGGGAAACAGACCTCCCAGCCAGTGGTGTTCCTCGCTTATAAATTAGAGTGGAATGTGCCTGGATAAACCCACAAAAGCTGATGTCTCCTTACTTTTATTTGTTATATAATTTTAATTTATATTTTTAATTGGAGTAATATTCCAATGTGTACATGGACCACTTCTTCTTGGTGCATTCCTCTGTTGATGGACATTTTCATTGCTTCCAAGTGTTGGCTATGATAAACATTGCTGGAGTGTAGGACTGCCTGCCTGTGACATTTTGTTTTCAGTTTTATTTATTTATTAATTTATTTTTGGCTGTGTTGCTTCTTCGCGAGGGCTTTCTGTAGTTGCGGCGAGCGGGCGCCACTCTTCATCGCGGTGCGTGGGCCTCTCACTGTCGCGGCCTCTCTTTTTCCAGAGCACAAGCTCCAGACGCACAGGCTCAATAGTTGTGGCTCACGGGCTTAGTTGCTCCGTGGCATGTGGGATCTTCCCAGACCAGGGCCCGAACCCGTGTCCCCTGCATTGGCAGGCAGATTCTCAACCACTGCGTCACCACGGAATCCCCCAGCATGTGACTTTTTGCTTCTCATTTTCTCAGGGTATAGGCCCTGCATTGGGTGAGACTGATTGACTGGTAGCTCAAAGTTTCCCTTTTCAAAGCACCTCCATTGTGTTTTCATTAGTGGCTCTTACCAGGTCCCCCTTAGAATGGAGGGTACGCATTTCTCCAAAATCCCTTCAGCATGTATTGTTTGCAGCTTTTTACTAATGACCATTCTGACCGCTGTGAGCTGATAGGGTTTTGTAATTCGGGTTTGCATGTCTTTGAAAATCCCTAAAATTCATCATTTTCCCATGCCTTTTACTTTTCTGTTAGAAAAAGAAAGAAAGAAAATAGTGTGAGTACAATATACGTCTTGAAATTGTCTTCTCAGAATTTTGTCCTCTTTTGAATTTTTTGGTCGATTTTTGACCCCAGGATTTTTTTGGAGGGCAGGTGTCATTTACAGAACTGCAAGTTTGGTGACTATTCAGTGACCTTTAGCAATGGGTTTAAAGCTGCTGTTGTGGGAACCGGCCAAAGGAGGCAGCATTTCTCCATTCCCAAATCTGGGTACTAGGGAAGCAGAGCCTTAATGGAAGTGGTGTTGTAGGTTGTAAATTACAATGGAATGTGCCAGGAAAAAGCCCTTTATGTTTATGTCTCATTACTTCTGGTTCGTATTTTTACCTTAATTTTTATTTTTTATCACAGCAAATTTGTTTACAATGTTTTGTGTGTTCTAGGTGTGCAAGATGTGGTTCTTTCACACATATACATATATCTATTCTTCTTCGGATCCTTTTCCCATGTAGGTTATGACACAATTTTCAGTAGTGTTCTCTTGGTATTCCGTAGGTCTTTGGTGATTATATATTTCACATGTGTTTGTATATCTCTGTTAAGCCCAATGTCATAATGTATCCAATCCTCACACCTTTCCATTTGGTGGACCAATAGATTGTTTAATGCATCTGTGTTTGCCTTTCTCTGTGGAAGTATCTTCATTGGTATCAGTATTTAGGTAACACCTTTACGTGATATGATAGGACATGTGTCTTTCGCTTTCTCACTTACCACAAGATGCGTGATTACTTGTAGACTCACCTATGGTGCTGCAAATGGCATTGTTTCATTTTTTCGCTAGCTAATATTCCATCTCGACATGTAGCAGTTCTTCTATGTCCACCCAACTGTTGGTGAACTTTTTGGTTACTTCCATATCTTGGATGGAGTACTACGGTGCAGTGCAGATTTGCCAGCCTCTGTCTTTCCAATTCTGTCTTCTTAGGTTCTAGGTCCAGGAATGGGCCTTGTGGATCATTTGGTAGCTCAATGTTTACCTTTCAAAGGCTCCTCCATTCTATTCTCATTAGTGGCTCTTTCCAGGTTTCGTCCCTCTTAAAGTGGAGGGTATGCATTTCTCCACAAGACCTTCAACATTTATTGTTTATAGTTGAGTTGCTGATGGTTCTTCTGACTGGTGTGAGCTGATACCTCTTTGTGGTTGAATTTGCATGTGTCTCATAATCCGTTGAAATTGAGCTTTAAGACATGTCCTTTTTATTTTTCAAAGTGTGACTACAGCTTAGTTCTTCAAAGTGTTTTCTTAAAGTGTGTGTCGCAATTTGAAATATTCTGGCCATTCCCTCCCTCAAGAAATTTTGAGGGCAGGTTTCAGTTACAGCCCTGCTGTAGTTGTTCAAATGAAGTGACCGTTAGCACAGGCTTTAAAGCTGCTTTTGCAGGTAATGGCCAGAGGGCGGCATCCTTTCTACGTTGCCCACTCTGGAAAGTAGGGAAACAGACCTCCCGGCCAGTGGTGTTCCTCGCTTATAAATTAGAGTGGAATGTGCCTGGATAAACCCACAAAAGCTGATGTCTCCTTACTTTTATTTGTTATATAATTTTAATTTATATTTTTAATTGGAGTAATATTCCAATGTGTACATGGACCACTTCTTCTTGGTGCATTCCTCTGTTGATGGACATTTTCATTGCTTCCAAGTGTTGGCTATGATAAACATTGCTGGAGTGTAGGACTGCCTGCCTGTGACATTTTGTTTTCAGTTTTATTTATTTATTAATTTATTTTTGGCTGTGTTGTTTCTTCGCGAGGGCTTTCTGTAGTTGCGGCGAGCGGGCGCCACTCTTCATCGCGGTGCGTGGGCCTCTCACTGTCGCGGCCTCTCTTTTTCCAGAGCACAAGCTCCAGACGCACAGGCTCAATAGTTGTGGCTCACGGGCTTAGTTGCTCCGTGGCATGTGGGATCTTCCCAGACCAGGGCCCGAACCCGTGTCCCCTGCATTGGCAGGCAGATTCTCAACCACTGCGTCACCACGGAATCCCCCAGCATGTGACTTTTTGCTTCTCATTTTCTCAGGGTATAGGCCCTGCATTGGGTGAGACTGATTGACTGGTAGCTCAAAGTTTCCCTTTTCAAAGCACCTCCATTGTGTTTTCATTAGTGGCTCTTACCAGGTCCCCCTTAGAATGGAGGGTACGCATTTCTCCAAAATCCCTTCAGCATGTATTGTTTGCAGCTTTTTACTAATGACCATTCTGACCGCTGTGAGCTGATAGGGTTTTGTAATTCGGGTTTGCATGTCTTTGAAAATCCCTAAAATTCATCATTTTCCCATGCCTTTTACTTTTCTGTTAGAAAAAGAAAGAAAGAAAATAGTGTGAGTACAATATACGTCTTGAAATTGTCTTCTCAGAATTTTGTCCTCTTTTGAATTTTTTGGTCGATTTTTGACCCCAGGATTTTTTTGGAGGGCAGGTGTCATTTACAGAACTGCAAGTTTGGTGACTATTCAGTGACCTTTAGCAATGGGTTTAAAGCTGCTGTTGTGGGAACCGGCCAAAGGAGGCAGCATTTCTCCATTCCCAAATCTGGGTACTAGGGAAGCAGAGCCTTAATGGAAGTGGTGTTGTAGGTTGTAAATTACAATGGAATGTGCCAGGAAAAAGCCCTTTATGTTTATGTCTCATTACTTCTGGTTCGTATTTTTACCTTAATTTTTATTTTTTATCACAGCAAATTTGTTTACAATGTTTTGTGTGTTCTAGGTGTGCAAGATGTGGTTCTTTCACACATATACATATATCTATTCTTCTTCGGATCCTTTTCCCATGTAGGTTATGACACAATTTTCAGTAGTGTTCTCTTGGTATTCCGTAGGTCTTTGGTGATTATATATTTCACATGTGTTTGTATATCTCTGTTAAGCCCAATGTCATAATGTATCCAATCCTCACACCTTTCCATTTGGTGGACCAATAGATTGTTTAATGCATCTGTGTTTGCCTTTCTCTGTGGAAGTATCTTCATTGGTATCAGTATTTAGGTAACACCTTTACGTGATATGATAGGACATGTGTCTTTCGCTCTCTCACTTACCGCAAGTTGCGTGATTACTTGTAGACTCACCTATGGTGCTGCAAATGGCAGTTTTTCGTTTCTTTGCTAGCTAATATTCCATCTCGACATGTAGCAGTTCTTCTATGTCCACCCATCTGTTGGTGAACTTTTTGGTTACTTCCATATCTTGGCTAGAGTAATACGGTGCAGTGCAGATTTGCCAGCCTGTGTCTTTCCAATTCTGTCCTCTTAGCTTCTAGGTCCAGGAATGGGCCTGGTGGATCATTTGGTAGCTCAATGTTTACCTTTTAAAGGCTCCTCCATTCTATTCTCATTAGTGGCTCTTTCCAGGTTTCGTCCCTCTTAAAGTGGAGGGTATGCATTTCTCCACAACACCTTCAGCATTTATTGTTTATAGTTGACTTGCTGATGGTTCTTCTGACTGGTGTGAGGTGATACCTCTTTGTGGTTGAATTTGCATGTGTCTCATAATCTGTTGAAATTGAGCTTTAAGAGATGTCCTTTTTATTTTTCAAAGTGTGATTATAGCTTAGTTCTGCAAAGTGTTTTCTTAAAGTATGTGTCACAATTTGAAAGGTTTTGGCCATTCCCTCCCTCAAGACATTTTGAGGGCAGGTTTCAGTTACAGCCCTGCAGTAGTTGTTCATATGAAGTGACCATTAGCACAGGCTTTAAAGCTGCTTTTGCAGGTAATGGCCAGAGGGCAGCATCCTTTCTACGTTCCCCACTCTGGAAACTAGGGAAACAGACCTCCCAGCCAGTGGTGTTCCTCGCTTATAAATTAGAGTGGAATGTGCCTGGATAAACCCACAAAAGCTGATGTCTCCTTACTTTTATTTGTTATATAATTTTAATTTATATTTTTAATTGGAGTAATATTCCAATGTGTACATGGACCACTTCTTCTTGGTGCATTCCTCTGTTGATGGACATTTTCATTGCTTCCAAGTGTTGGCTATGATAAACATTGCTGGAGTGTAGGACTGCCTGCCTGTGACATTTTGTTTTCAGTTTTATTTATTTATTAATTTATTTTTGGCTGTGTTGCTTCTTCGCGAGGGCTTTCTGTAATTGCGGCGAGCGGGCACCACTCTTCATCGCGGTGCGTGGGCCTCTCACTGTCGCGGCCTCTCTTTTTCCAGAGCACAAGCTCCAGACGCACAGGCTCAATAGTTGTGGCTCACGGGCTTAGTTGCTCCGTGGCATGTGGGATCTTCCCAGACCAGGGCCCGAACCCGTGTCCCCTGCATTGGCAGGCAGATTCTCAACCACTGCGTCACCACGGAATCCCCCAGCATGTGACTTTTTGCTTCTCATTTTCTCAGGGTATAGGCCCTGCATTGGGTGAGACTGATTGACTGGTAGCTCAAAGTTTCCCTTTTCAAAGCACCTCCATTGTGTTTTCATTAGTGGCTCTTACCAGGTCCCCCTTAGAATGGAGGGTACGCATTTCTCCAAAATCCCTTCAGCATGTATTGTTTGCAGCTTTTTACTAATGACCATTCTGACCGCTGTGAGCTGATAGGGTTTTGTAATTCGGGTTTGCATGTCTTTGAAAATCCCTAAAATTCATCATTTTCCCATGCCTTTTACTTTTCTGTTAGAAAAAGAAAGAAAGAAAATAGTGTGAGTACAATATACGTCTTGAAATTGTCTTCTCAGAATTTTGTCCTCTTTTGAATTTTTTGGTCGATTTTTGACCCCAGGATTTTTTTGGAGGGCAGGTGTCATTTACAGAACTGCAAGTTTGGTGACTATTCAGTGACCTTTAGCAATGGGTTTAAAGCTGCTGTTGTGGGAACCGGCCAAAGGAGGCAGCATTTCTCCATTCCCAAATCTGGGTACTAGGGAAGCAGAGCCTTAATGGAAGTGGTGTTGTAGGTTGTAAATTACAATGGAATGTGCCAGGAAAAAGCCCTTTATGTTTATGTCTCATTACTTCTGGTTCGTATTTTTACCTTAATTTTTATTTTTTATCACAGCAAATTTGTTTACAATGTTTTGTGTGTTCTAGGTGTGCAAGATGTGGTTCTTTCACACATATACATATATCTATTCTTCTTCGGATCCTTTTCCCATGTAGGTTATGACACAATTTTCAGTAGTGTTCTCTTGGTATTCCGTAGGTCTTTGGTGATTATATATTTCACATGTGTTTGTATATCTCTGTTAAGCCCAATGTCATAATGTATCCAATCCTCACACCTTTCCATTTGGTGGACCAATAGATTGTTTAATGCATCTGTGTTTGCCTTTCTCTGTGGAAGTATCTTCATTGGTATCAGTATTTAGGTAACACCTTTACGTGATATGATAGGACATGTGTCTTTCGCTTTCTCACTTACCACAAGATGCGTGATTACTTGTAGACTCACCTATGGTGCTGCAAATGGCATTGTTTCATTTTTTCGCTAGCTAATATTCCATCTCGACATGTAGCAGTTCTTCTATGTCCACCCTACTGTTGGTGAACTTTTTGGTTACTTCCATATCTTGGATGGAGTACTACGGTGCAGTGCAGATTTGCCAGCCTCTGTCTTTCCAATTCTGTCTTCTTAGGTTCTAGGTCCAGGAATGGGCCTTGTGGATCATTTGGTAGCTCAATGTTTACCTTTCAAAGGCTCCTCCATTCTATTCTCATTAGTGGCTCTTTCCAGGTTTCGTCCCTCTTAAAGTGGAGGGTATGCATTTCTCCACAAGACCTTCAACATTTATTGTTTATAGTTGAGTTGCTGATGGTTCTTCTGACTGGTGTGAGCTGATACCTCTTTGTGGTTGAATTTGCATGTGTCTCATAATCCGTTGAAATTGAGCTTTAAGACATGTCCTTTTTATTTTTCAAAGTGTGACTACAGCTTAGTTCTTCAAAGTGTTTTCTTAAAGTGTGTGTCGCAATTTGAAATATTCTGGCCATTCCCTCCCTCAAGAAATTTTGAGGGCAGGTTTCAGTTACAGCCCTGCTGTAGTTGTTCAAATGAAGTGACCGTTAGCACAGGCTTTAAAGCTGCTTTTGCAGGTAATGGCCAGAGGGCGGCATCCTTTCTACGTTGCCCACTCTGGAAAGTAGGGAAACAGACCTCCCGGCCAGTGGTGTTCCTCGCTTATAAATTAGAGTGGAATGTGCCTGGATAAACCCACAAAAGCTGATGTCTCCTTACTTTTATTTGTTATATAATTTTAATTTATATTTTTAATTGGAGTAATATTCCAATGTGTACATGGACCACTTCTTCTTGGTGCATTCCTCTGTTGATGGACATTTTCATTGCTTCCAAGTGTTGGCTATGATAAACATTGCTGGAGTGTAGGACTGCCTGCCTGTGACATTTTGTTTTCAGTTTTATTTATTTATTAATTTATTTTTGGCTGTGTTGTTTCTTCGCGAGGGCTTTCTGTAGTTGCGGCGAGCGGGCGCCACTCTTCATCGCGGTGCGTGGGCCTCTCACTGTCGCGGCCTCTCTTTTTCCAGAGCACAAGCTCCAGACGCACAGGCTCAATAGTTGTGGCTCACGGGCTTAGTTGCTCCGTGGCATGTGGGATCTTCCCAGACCAGGGCCCGAACCCGTGTCCCCTGCATTGGCAGGCAGATTCTCAACCACTGCGTCACCACGGAATCCCCCAGCATGTGACTTTTTGCTTCTCATTTTCTCAGGGTATAGGCCCTGCATTGGGTGAGATTGATTGACTGGTAGCTCAAAGTTTCCCTTTTCAAAGCACCTCCATTGTGTTTTCATTAGTGGCTCTTACCAGGTCCCCCTTAGAATGGAGGGTACGCATTTCTCCAAAATCCCTTCAGCATGTATTGTTTGCAGCTTTTTACTAATGACCATTCTGACCGCTGTGAGCTGATAGGGTTTTGTAATTCGGGTTTGCATGTCTTTGAAAATCCCTAAAATTCATCATTTTCCCATGCCTTTTACTTTTCTGTTAGAAAAAGAAAGAAAGAAAATAGTGTGAGTACAATATACGTCTTGAAATTGTCTTCTCAGAATTTTGTCCTCTTTTGAATTTTTTGGTCGATTTTTGACCCCAGGATTTTTTTGGAGGGCAGGTGTCATTTACAGAACTGCAAGTTTGGTGACTATTCAGTGACCTTTAGCAATGGGTTTAAAGCTGCTGTTGTGGGAACCGGCCAAAGGAGGCAGCATTTCTCCATTCCCAAATCTGGGTACTAGGGAAGCAGAGCCTTAATGGAAGTGGTGTTGTAGGTTGTAAATTACAATGGAATGTGCCAGGAAAAAGCCCTTTATGTTTATGTCTCATTACTTCTGGTTCGTATTTTTACCTTAATTTTTATTTTTTATCACAGCAAATTTGTTTACAATGTTTTGTGTGTTCTAGGTGTGCAAGATGTGGTTCTTTCACACATATACATATATCTATTCTTCTTCGGATCCTTTTCCCATGTAGGTTATGACACAATTTTCAGTAGTGTTCTCTTGGTATTCCGTAGGTCTTTGGTGATTATATATTTCACATGTGTTTGTATATCTCTGTTAAGCCCAATGTCATAATGTATCCAATCCTCACACCTTTCCATTTGGTGGACCAATAGATTGTTTAATGCATCTGTGTTTGCCTTTCTCTGTGGAAGTATCTTCATTGGTATCAGTATTTAGGTAACACCTTTACGTGATATGATAGGACATGTGTCTTTCGCTTTCTCACTTACCACAAGATGCGTGATTACCTGTAGACTCAACTATGGTGCTGCAAATGGCATTGTTTCATTTTTTCGCTAGCTAATATTCCATCTCGACATGTAGCAGTTCTTCTATGTCCACCCAACTGTTGGTGAACTTTTTGGTTACTTCCATATCTTGGATGGAGTACTACGGTGCAGTGCAGATTTGCCAGCCTCTGTCTTTCCAATTCTGTCTTCTTAGGTTCTAGGTCCAGGAATGGGCCTTGTGGATCATTTGGTAGCTCAATGTTTACCTTTCAAAGGCTCCTCCATTCTATTCTCATTAGTGGCTCTTTCCAGGTTTCGTCCCTCTTAAAGTGGAGGGTATGCATTTCTCCACAAGACCTTCAACATTTATTGTTTATAGTTGAGTTGCTGATGGTTCTTCTGACTGGTGTGAGCTGATACCTCTTTGTGGTTGAATTTGCATGTGTCTCATAATCCGTTGAAATTGAGCTTTAAGACATGTCCTTTTTATTTTTCAAAGTGTGACTACACCTTAGTTCTTCAAAGTGTTTTCTTAAAGTGTGTGTCGCAATTTGAAATATTCTGGCCATTCCCTCCCTCAAGAAATTTTGAGGGCAGGTTTCAGCTACAGCCCTGCTGTAGTTGTTCAAATGAAGTGACCGTTAGCACAGGCTTTAAAGCTGCTTTTGCAGGTAATGGCCAGAGGGCAGCATCCTTTCTACGTTGCCCACTCTGGAAAGTAGGGAAACAGACCTCCCGGCCAGTGGTGTTCCTCGCTTATAAATTAGAGTGGAATGTGCCCGGATAAACCCACAAAAGCTGATGTCTCTTACTTTCATTTGTTTTTTAATTTTAATTTATATGTTTTATTGGAGTAATATTCCAATATGTACATGGACCACTTCTTCTTGGTGCATTCCTCTGTTGATGGACATTTTCGTTGCTTCCAAGTGTTGGATATGATAAACATTGCTGGAGTGTAGGACTGCCTGCCTGTGACTTTTTGTTTTCAGTTTTATTTATTTATTTATTTAATTTTGGATGTGTTGGGTCTTCGTGAGGGCTTTCTATAGATGCAGCAAGCGGGGGCCACTCTTCATCGCGTTGTGCGGGCTTCTCACTGTCACGGCCTCTCTTGCTCCGGAGCACAAGCTCCAGACGCTCAGGCTCAATAGTTGTGGCTCACGGGCTTAGTTGCTCCGCGGCATGTGGGATCTTCCCAGACCAGGGCTCGAACCCGTGTCCCCTGTGTTGGCAGGCAGATTCTCAACCACTACGCCACCAAGGAAACCCCCAGCATGTGACTTTTAGGTTCTCATTTTCTCAGGGTATAGGCCCAGCAGTGGCTGTGATTGACTGAGTGGTAGCTCAAAGTTTCCCTTTTCAAAGCACCTCCATTGTGTTTTCATTAGTGGCTCTTACCAGGTCCCCCTTAGAATGGAGGGTACGCATTTCTCCAAAATCCCTTCAGCATGTATTGTTTGCAGCTTTTTACTAATGACCATTCTGACCGCTGTGAGCTGATAGGGTTGTGTAATTCGGGTTTGCATGTCTTTAAAAATCCCTAAAATTCATGATTTTCCCACGCCTTTTCCTTTTCTGTTAAAAAAAGAAAGAAAGAAAATAGTGTGAGTACAATATACGTCTTGAAATTGTCTTCTCAGAATTTTGTCCTCTTGAATTTTTTGGTCGATTTTTGACCCCAGGATTTTCTTGGAGGGCAGGTGTCATTTACAGAACTGCAAGTTTGGTGACTATTCAGTGACCTTTAGCAATGGGTTTAAAGCTGCTGTTGTGGGAACCGGTCAAAGGAGGCAGCATTTCTCCATTCCCAAATCTGAGTACTAGGGAAGCAGAGCCTTAATGGAAGTGGTGTTGTAGGTTGTAAATTAGAATGGAATGTGCCAGGAAAAAGCCCTTTATGTTTATGTCTCATTACTTCTGGTTCGTATTTTTACCTTAATTTTTATTTTTTATCACAGCAAATTTGTTTACAATGTTTTGTGTGTTCTAGGTGTGCAAGATGTGGTTCTTTCACACATATACATATATCTATTCTTCTTCGGATCCTTTTCCCATGTAGGTTATGACACAATTTTCAGTAGTGTTCTCTTGGTATTCCGTAGGTTTTGGTGATTATATATTTCACATGTGTTTGTATATCTCTGTTAAGCCCAATGTCGTAATGTTTCCAGTCCTCACACCTTTCCATTTGGTGGACCAAAAGATTGTTTAATGAATCTTTGTTTGTCTTTCTCTGTGGAAGTATCTTCATTGGTATCAGTTTTTAGGTAACACCTTTACGTGATATGATAGGACATGTGTCTTTCGCTCTCTCACTTACCGCAAGTTGCGTGATTACATGTAGACTCACCTATGGTGCTGCAAATGGCAGTTTTTCGTTTCTTTGCTAGCTAATATTCCATCTCGACATGTAGCAGTTCTTCTATGTCCACCCATCTGTTGGTGAACTTTTTGGTTACTTCCATATCTTGGATAGAGTAATACGGTGCAGTGCAGATTTGCCAGCCTGTGTCTTTCCAATTCTGTCCTCTTAGTTTCTAGGTCCAGGAATGGGCCTGGTGGATCATTTGGTAGCTCAATGTTTACCTTTTAAAGGCTCCTCCATTCTATTCTCATTAGTGGCTCTTTCCAGGTTTCGTCCCTCTTAAAGTGGAGGGTATGCATTTCTCCACAACACCTTCAGCATTTATTGTTTATAGTTGACTTGCTGATGGTTCTTCTGAGTGGTGTGAGCTGATACCTCTTTGTGGTTGAATTTGCATGTGTCTCATAATCTGTTGAAATTGAGCTTTAAGAGATGTCCTTTTTATTTTTCAAAGTGTGATTATAGCTTAGTTCTGCAAAGTGTTTTCTTAAAGTATGTGTCACAATTTGAAAGGTTTTGGCCATTCCCTCCCTCAAGACATTTTGAGGGCAGGTTTCAGTTACAGCCCTGCAGTAGTTGTTCATATGAAGTGACCATTAGCACAGGCTTTAAAGCTGCTTTTGCAGGTAATGGCCAGAGGGCAGCATCCTTTCTACGTTCCCCACTCTGGAAACTAGGGAAACAGACCTCCCAGCCAGTGGTGTTCCTCGCTTATAAATTAGAGTGGAATGTGCCTGGATAAACCCACAAAAGCTGATGTCTCCTTACTTTTATTTGTTATATAATTTTAATTTATATTTTTAATTGGAGTAATATTCCAATGTGTACATGGACCACTTCTTCTTGGTGCATTCCTCTGTTGATGGACATTTTCATTGCTTCCAAGTGTTGGCTATGATAAACATTGCTGGAGTGTAGGACTGCCTGCCTGTGACATTTTGTTTTCAGTTTTATTTATTTATTAATTTATTTTTGGCTGTGTTGTTTCTTCGCGAGGGCTTTCTGTAGTTGCGGCGAGCAGGCACCACTCTTCATCGCGGTGCGTGGGCCTCTCACTGTCGCAGCCTCTCTTTTTCCAGAGCACAAGCTCCAGACGCACAGGCTCAATAGTTGTGGCTCACGGGCTTAGTTGCTCCGTGGCATGTGGGATCTTCCCAGACCAGGGCCCGAACCCGTGTCCCCTGCATTGGCAGGCAGATTCTCAACCACTGCGTCACCACGGAATCCCCCAGCATGTGACTTTTTGCTTCTCATTTTCTCAGGGTATAGGCCCTGCATTGGGTGAGACTGATTGACTGGTAGCTCAAAGTTTCCCTTTTCAAAGCACCTCCATTGTGTTTTCATTAGTGGCTCTTACCAGGTCCCCCTTAGAATGGAGGGTACGCATTTCTCCAAAATCCCTTCAGCATGTATTGTTTGCAGCTTTTTACTAATGACCATTCTGACCGCTGTGAGCTGATAGGGTTTTGTAATTCGGGTTTGCATGTCTTTGAAAATCCCTAAAATTCATCATTTTCCCATGCCTTTTACTTTTCTGTTAGAAAAAGAAAGAAAGAAAATAGTGTGAGTACAATATACGTCTTGAAATTGTCTTCTCAGAATTTTGTCCTCTTTTGAATTTTTTGGTCGATTTTTGACCCCAGGATTTTTTTGGAGGGCAGGTGTCATTTACAGAACTGCAAGTTTGGTGACTATTCAGTGACCTTTAGCAATGGGTTTAAAGCTGCTGTTGTGGGAACCGGCCAAAGGAGGCAGCATTTCTCCATTCCCAAATCTGGGTACTAGGGAAGCAGAGCCTTAATGGAAGTGGTGTTGTAGGTTGTAAATTACAATGGAATGTGCCAGGAAAAAGCCCTTTATGTTTATGTCTCATTACTTCTGGTTCGTATTTTTACCTTAATTTTTATTTTTTATCACAGCAAATTTGTTTACAATGTTTTGTGTGTTCTAGGTGTGCAAGATGTGGTTCTTTCACACATATACATATATCTATTCTTCTTCGGATCCTTTTCCCATGTAGGTTATGACACAATTTTCAGTAGTGTTCTCTTGGTATTCCGTAGGTCTTTGGTGATTATATATTTCACATGTGTTTGTATATCTCTGTTAAGCCCAATGTCATAATGTATCCAATCCTCACACCTTTCCATTTGGTGGACCAATAGATTGTTTAATGCATCTGTGTTTGCCTTTCTCTGTGGAAGTATCTTCATTGGTATCAGTATTTAGGTAACACCTTTACGTGATATGATAGGACATGTGTCTTTCGCTTTCTCACTTACCACAAGATGCGTGATTACATGCAGACTCACCTATGGTGCTGCAAATGGCATTGTTTCATTTTTTCGCTAGCTAATATTCCATCTCGACATGTAGCAGTTCTTCTATGTCCACCCAACTGTTGGTGAACTTTTTGGTTACTTCCATATCTTGGATGGAGTACTACGGTGCAGTGCAGATTTGCCAGCCTCTGTCTTTCCAATTCTGTCTTCTTAGGTTCTAGGTCCAGGAATGGGCCTTGTGGATCATTTGGTAGCTCAATGTTTACCTTTCAAAGGCTCCTCCATTCTATTCTCATTAGTGGCTCTTTCCAGGTTTCGTCCCTCTTAAAGTGGAGGGTATGCATTTCTCCACAAGACCTTCAACATTTATTGTTTATAGTTGAGTTGCTGATGGTTCTTCTGACTGGTGTGAGCTGATACCTCTTTGTGGTTGAATTTGCATGTGTCTCATAATCCGTTGAAATTGAGCTTTAAGACATGTCCTTTGTATTTTTCAAAGTGTGACTACAGCTTAGTTCTTCAAAGTGTTTTCTTAAAGTGTGTGTCGCAATTTGAAATATTCTGGCCATTCCCTCCCTCAAGAAATTTTGAGGGCAGGTTTCAGTTACAGCCCTGCTGTAGTTGTTCAAATGAAGTGACCGTTAGCACAGGCTTTAAAGCTGCTTTTGCAGGTAATGGCCAGAGGGCGGCATCCTTTCTACGTTGCCCACTCTGGAAAGTAGGGAAACAGACCTCCCGGCCAGTGGTGTTCCTCGCTTATAAATTAGAGTGGAATGTGCCCGGATAAACCCACAAAAGCTGATGTCTCCTTACTTTTATTTGTTATATAATTTTAATTTATATTTTTAATTGGAGTAATATTCCAATGTGTACATGGACCACTTCTTCTTGGTGCATTCCTCTGTTGATGGACATTTTCATTGCTTCCAAGTGTTGGCTATGATAAACATTGCTGGAGTGTAAGACTGCCTGCCTGTGACATTTTGTTTTCAGTTTTATTTATTTATTAATTTATTTTTGGCTGTGTTGTTTCTTCGCGAGGGCTTTCTGTAGTTGCGGCGAGCGGGCGCCACTCTTCATCGCGGTGCGTGGGCCTCTCACTGTCGTGGCCTCTCTTTTTCCAGAGCACAAGCTCCAGACGCACAGGCTCAATAGTTGTGGCTCACGGGCTTAGTTGCTCCGTGGCATGTGGGATCTTCCCAGACCAGGGCCCGAACCCGTGTCCCCTGCATTGGCAGGCAGATTCTCAACCACTGCGTCACCACGGAATCCCCCAGCATGTGACTTTTTGCTTCTCATTTTCTCAGGGTATAGGCCCTGCATTGGGTGAGATTGATTGACTGGTAGCTCAAAGTTTCCCTTTTCAAAGCACCTCCATTGTGTTTTCATTAGTGGCTCTTACCAGGTCCCCCTTAGAAAGGAGGGTACGCATTTCTCCAAAATCCCTTCAGCATGTATTGTTTGCAGCTTTTTACTAATGACCATTCTGACCGCTGTGAGCTGATAGGGTTTTGTAATTCGGGTTTGCATGTCTTTGAAAATCCCTAAAATTCATCATTTTCCCATGCCTTTTACTTTTCTGTTAGAAAAAGAAAGAAAGAAAATAGTGTGAGTACAATATACGTCTTGAAATTGTCTTCTCAGAATTTTGTCCTCTTTTGAATTTTTTGGTCGATTTTTGACCCCAGGATTTTTTTGGAGGGCAGGTGTCATTTACAGAACTGCAAGTTTGGTGACTATTCAGTGACCTTTAGCAATGGGTTTAAAGCTGCTGTTGTGGGAACCGGCCAAAGGAGGCAGCATTTCTCCATTCCCAAATCTGGGTACTAGGGAAGCAGAGCCTTAATGGAAGTGGTGTTGTAGGTTGTAAATTACAATGGAATGTGCCAGGAAAAAGCCCTTTATGTTTATGTCTCATTACTTCTGGTTCGTATTTTTACCTTAATTTTTATTTTTTATCACAGCAAATTTGTTTACAATGTTTTGTGTGTTCTAGGTGTGCAAGATGTGGTTCTTTCACACATATACATATATCTATTCTTCTTCGGATCCTTTTCCCATGTAGGTTATGACACAATTTTCAGTAGTGTTCTCTTGGTATTCCGTAGGTCTTTGGTGATTATATATTTCACATGTGTTTGTATATCTCTGTTAAGCCCAATGTCATAATGTATCCAATCCTCACACCTTTCCATTTGGTGGACCAATAGATTGTTTAATGCATCTGTGTTTGCCTTTCTCTGTGGAAGTATCTTCATTGGTATCAGTATTTAGGTAACACCTTTACGTGATATGATAGGACATGTGTCTTTCGCTTTCTCACTTACCACAAGATGCGTGATTACTTGTAGACTCACCTATGGTGCTGCAAATGGCATTGTTTCATTTTTTCGCTAGCTAATATTCCATCTCGACATGTAGCAGTTCTTCTATGTCCACCCAACTGTTGGTGAACTTTTTGGTTACTTCCATATCTTCGATGGAGTACTACGGTGCAGTGCAGATTTGCCAGCCTCTGTCTTTCCAATTCTGTCTTCTTAGGTTCTAGGTCCAGGAATGGGCCTTGTGGATCATTTGGTAGCTCAATGTTTACCTTTCAAAGGCTCCTCCATTCTATTCTCATTAGTGGCTCTTTCCAGGTTTCGTCCCTCTTAAAGTGGAGGGTATGCATTTCTCCACAAGACCTTCAACATTTATTGTTTATAGTTGAGTTGCTGATGGTTCTTCTGACTGGTGTGAGCTGATACCTCTTTGTGGTTGAATTTGCATGTGTCTCATAATCCGTTGAAATTGAGCTTTAAGACATGTCCTTTTTATTTTTCAAAGTGTGACTACAGCTTAGTTCTTCAAAGTGTTTTCTTAAAGTGTGTGTCGCAATTTGAAATATTCTGGCCATTCCCTCCCTCAAGAAATTTTGAGGGCAGGTTTCAGCTACAGCCCTGCTGTAGTTGTTCAAATGAAGTGACCGTTAGCACAGGCTTTAAAGCTGCTTTTGCAGGTAATGGCCAGAGGGCGGCATCCTTTCTACGTTGCCCACTCTGAAAAGTAGGGAAACAGACCTCCCGGCCAGTGGTGTTCCTCGCTTATAAATTAGAGTGGAATGTGCCCGGATAAACCCACAAAAGCTGATGTCTCTTACTTTCATTTGTTATTTAATTTTAATTTATATGTTTTTTTGGAGTAATATTCCAATATGTACATGGACCACTTCTTCTTGGTGCATTCCTCTGTTGATGGACATTTTCGTTGCTTCCAAGTGTTGGATATGATAAACATTGCTGGAGTGTAGGACTGCCTGCCTGTGACTTTTTGTTTTCAGTTTTATTTATTTATTTATTTAATTTTGGATGTGTTGGGTCTTCTTGAGGGCTTTGTATAGATGCAGCAAGCGGGGGCCACTCTTCATCGCGTTGTGCGGGCTTCTCACTGTCGCGGCCTCTCTTGCTCCGGAGCACAAGCTCCAGACGCTCAGGCTCAATAGTTGTGGCTCACGGGCTTAGTTGCTCCGCGGCATGTGGGATCTTCCCAGACCAGGGCTCGAACCCGTGTCCCCTTAGTTGGCAGGCAGATTCTCAACCACTACGCCACCAAGGAAACCCCCAGCATGTCACTTTTAGGTTCTCATTTTCTCAGGGTATAGGCCCAGCAGTGGCTGTGATTGACTGAGTGGTAGCTCAAAGTTTCCCTTTTAAAAGCACCTCCATTGTGTTTTCATTAGTGGCTCTTACCAGGTCCCCCTTAGAATGGAGGGTACGCATTTCTCCAAAATCCCTTCAGCATGTATTGTTTGCAGCTTTTTACTAATGACCATTCTGACCGCTGTGAGCTGATAGGGTTGTGTAATTCGGGTTTGCATGTCTTTAAAAATCCCTAAAATTCATGATTTTCCCACGCCTTTTCCTTTTCTGTTAAAAAAAGAAAGAAAGAAAATAGTGTGAGTACAATATACGTCTTGAAATTGTCTTCTCAGAATTTTGTCCTCTTGAATTTTTTGGTCGATTTTTGACCCCAGGATTTTCTTGGAGGGCAGGTGTCATTTACAGAACTGCAAGTTTCGTGACTATTCAGTGACCTTTAGCAATGGGTTTAAAGCTGCTGTTGTGGGAACCGGTCAAAGGAGGCAGCATTTCTCCATTCCCAAATCTGAGTACTAGGGAAGCAGAGCCTTAATGGAAGTGGTGTTGTAGGTTGTAAATTAGAATGGAATGTGCCAGGAAAAAGCCCTTTATGTTTATGTCTCATTACTTCTGGTTCGTATTTTTACCTTAATTTTTATTTTTTATCACAGCAAATTTGTTTACAATGTTTTGTGTGTTCTAGGTGTGCAAGATGTGGTTCTTTCACACATATACATATATCTATTCTTCTTCGGATCCTTTTCCCATGTAGGTTATGACACAATTTTCAGTAGTGTTCTCTTGGTATTCCGTAGGTTTTGGTGATTATATATTTCACATGTGTTTGTATATCTCTGTTAAGCCCAATGTCGTAATGTTTCCAGTCCTCACACCTTTCCATTTGGTGGACCAAAAGATTGTTTAATGAATCTTTGTTTGCCTTTCTCTGTGGAAGTATCTTCATTGGTATCAGTTTTTAGGTAACACCTTTACGTGATATGATAGGACATGTGTCTTTCGCTCTCTCACTTACCGCAAGTTGCGTGATTACATGTAGACTCACCTATGGTGCTGCAAATGGCAGTTTTTCGTTTCTTTGCTAGCTAATATTCCATCTCGACATGTAGCAGTTCTTCTATGTCCACCCATCTGTTGGTGAACTTTTTGGTTACTTCCATATCTTGGCTAGAGTAATACGGTGCAGTGCAGATTTGCCAGCCTGTGTCTTTCCAATTCTGTCCTCTTAGTTTCTAGGTCCAGGAATGGGCCTGGTGGATCATTTGGTAGCTCAATGTTTACCTTTTAAAGGCTCCTCCATTCTATTCTCATTAGTGGCTCTTTCCAGGTTTCGTCCCTCTTAAAGTGGAGGGTATGCATTTCTCCACAACACCTTCAGCATTTATTGTTTATAGTTGACTTGCTGATGGTTCTTCTGACTGGTGTGAGCTGATACCTCTTTGTGGTTGAATTTGCATGTGTCTCATAATCTGTTGAAATTGAGCTTTAAGAGATGTCCTTTTTATTTTTCAAAGTGTGATTATAGCTTAGTTCTGCAAAGTGTTTTCTTAAACTATGTGTCACAATTTGAAAGGTTTTGGCCATTCCCTCCCTCAAGACATTTTGAGGGCAGGTTTCAGTTACAGCCCTGCAGTAGTTGTTCATATGAAGTGACCATTAGCACAGGCTTTAAAGCTGCTTTTGCAGGTAATGGCCAGAGGGCAGCATCCTTTCTACGTTCCCCACTCTGGAAACTAGGGAAACAGACCTCCTAGCCAGTGGTGTTCCTCGCTTATAAATTAGAGTGGAATGTGCCTGGATAAACCCACAAAAGCTGATGTCTCCTTACTTTTATTTGTTATATAATTTTAATTTATATTTTTAATTGGAGTAATATTCCAATGTGTACATGGACCACTTCTTCTTGGTGCATTCCTCTGTTGATGGACATTTTCATTGCTTCCAAGTGTTGGCTATGATAAACATTGCTGGAGTGTAGGACTGCCTGCCTGTGACATTTTGTTTTCAGTTTTATTTATTTATTAATTTATTTTTGGCTGTGTTGCTTCTTCGCGAGGGCTTTCTGTAGTTGCGGCGAGCGGGCACCACTCTTCATCGCGGTGCGTGGGCCTCTCACTGTCGCGGCCTCTCTTTTTCCAGAGCACAAGCTCCAGACGCACAGGCTCAATAGTTGTGGCTCACGGGCTTAGTTGCTCCGTGGCATGTGGGATCTTCCCAGACCAGGGCCCGAACCCGTGTCCCCTGCATTGGCAGGCAGATTCTCAACCACTGCGTCACCACGGAATCCCCCAGCATGTGACTTTTTGCTTCTCATTTTCTCAGGGTATAGGCCCTGCATTGGGTGAGACTGATTGACTGGTAGCTCAAAGTTTCCCTTTTCAAAGCACCTCCATTGTGTTTTCATTAGTGGCTCTTACCAGGTCCCCCTTAGAACGGAGGGTATGCATTTCTCCAAAATCCCTTCAGCATGTATTGTTTGCAGCTTTTTACTAATGACCATTCTGACCGCTGTGAGCTGATAGGGTTTTGTAATTCGGGTTTGCATGTCTTTGAAAATCCCTAAAATTCATCATTTTCCCATGCCTTTTACTTTTCTGTTAGAAAAAGAAAGAAAGAAAATAGTGTGAGTACAATATACGTCTTGAAATTGTCTTCTCAGAATTTTGTCCTCTTTTGAATTTTTTGGTCGATTTTTGACCCCAGGATTTTTTTGGAGGGCAGGTGTCATTTACAGAACTGCAAGTTTGGTGACTATTCAGTGACCTTTAGCAATGGGTTTAAAGCTGCTGTTGTGGGAACCGGCCAAAGGAGGCAGCATTTCTCCATTCCCAAATCTGGGTACTAGGGAAGCAGAGCCTTAATGGAAGTGGTGTTGTAGGTTGTAAATTACAATGGAATGTGCCAGGAAAAAGCCCTTTATGTTTATGTCTCATTACTTCTGGTTCGTATTTTTACCTTAATTTTTATTTTTTATCACAGCAAATTTGTTTACAATGTTTTGTGTGTTCTAGGTGTGCAAGATGTGGTTCTTTCACACATATACATATATCTATTCTTCTTCGGATCCTTTTCCCATGTAGGTTATGACACAATTTTCAGTAGTGTTCTCTTGGTATTCCGTAGGTCTTTGGTGATTATATATTTCACATGTGTTTGTATATCTCTGTTAAGCCCAATGTCATAATGTATCCAATCCTCACACCTTTCCATTTGGTGGACCAATAGATTGTTTAATGCATCTGTGTTTGCCTTTCTCTGTGGAAGTATCTTCATTGGTATCAGTATTTAGGTAACACCTTTACGTGATATGATAGGACATGTGTCTTTCGCTTTCTCACTTACCACAAGATGCGTGATTACTTGTAGACTCACCTATGGTGCTGCAAATGGCATTGTTTCATTTTTTCGCTAGCTAATATTCCATCTCGACATGTAGCAGTTCTTCTATGTCCACCCAACTGTTGGTGAACTTTTTGGTTACTTCCATATCTTAGATGGAGTAATACGGTGCAGTGCAGATTTGCCAGCCTCTGTCTTTCCAATTCTGTCTTCTTAGGTTCTAGGTCCAGGAATGGGCCTGGTGGATCATTTGGTAGCTCAATGATTACCTTTTAAAGGCTCCTCCATTCTATTCTCATTAGTGGCTCTTTCCAGGTTTCGTCCCTCTTAAAGTGGAGGGTATGCATTTCTCCACAACACCTTCAGCATTTATTGTTTATAGTTGACTTGCTGATGGTTCTTCTGACTGGTGTGAGCTGATACCTCTTTGTGGTTGAATTTGCATGTGTCTCATAATCCGTTGAAATTGAGCTTTAAGACATGTCCTTTTTATTTTTCAAAGTGTGACTACAGCTTAGTTCTTCAAAGTGTTTTCTTAAAGTGTGTGTCGCAATTTGAAATATTCTGGCCATTCCCTCCCTCAAGAAATTTTGAGGGCAGGTTTCAGTTACAGCCCTGCTGTAGTTGTTCAAATGAAGTGACCGTTAGCACAGGCTTTAAAGCTGCTTTTGCAGGTAATGGCCAGAGGGCGGCATCCTTTCTACGTTCCCCACTCTGGAAACTAGGGAAACAGACCTCCCGGCCAGTGGTGTTCCTCGCTTATAAATTAGAGTGGAATGTGCCTGGATAAACCCACAAAAGCTGATGTCTCCTTACTTTTATTTGTTATATAATTTTAATTTATATTTTTAATTGGAGTAATATTCCAATGTGTACATGGACCACTTCTTCTTGGTGCATTCCTCTGTTGATGGACATTTTCGTTGCTTCCAAGTGTTGGATATGATAAACATTGCTGGAGTGTAGGACTGCCTGCCTGTGACTTTTTGTTTTCAGTTTTATTTATTTATTTATTTAATTTTGGATGTGTTGGGTCTTCGTGAGGGCTTTCTATAGATGCAGCAAGTGGGGGCCACTCTTCATCGCGTTGTGCGGGCTTCTCACTGTCGCGGCCTCTCTTTTTCCAGAGCACAAGCTCCAGACGCACAGGCTCAATAGTTGTGGCTCACGGGCTTAGTTGCTCCGTGGCATGTGGGATCTTCCCAGACCAGGGCCCGAACCCGTGTCCCCTGCATTGGCAGGCAGATTCTCAACCACTGCGTCACCATGGAATCCCCCAGCATGTGACTTTTTGCTTCTCATTTTCTCAGGGTATAGGCCCTGCATTGGGTGAGATTGATTGACTGGTAGCTCAAAGTTTCCCTTTTCAAAGCACCTCCATTGTGTTTTCACTAGTGGCTCTTACCAGGTCCCCCTTAGAATCGAGGGTACGCATTTCTCCAAAATCCCTTCAGCATGTATTGTTTGCAGCTTTTTACTAATGACCATTCTGACCGCTGTGAGTTGATAGGGTTTTGTAATTCGGGTTTGCATGTCTTTGAAAATCCCTAAAATTCATCATTTTCCCATGCCTTTTACTTTTCTGTTAGAAAAAGAAAGAAATAAAATAGTGTGAGTACAATATACGTCTTGAAATTGTCTTCTCAGAATTTTGTCCTCTTTTGAATTTTTTGGTCGATTTTTGACCCCAGGATTTTTTTGGAGGGCAGGTGTCATTTACAGAACTGCAAGTTTGGTGACTATTCAGTGACCTTTAGCAATGGGTTTAAAGCTGCTGTTGTGGGAACCGGCCAAAGGAGGCAGCATTTCTCCATTCCCAAATCTGGGTACTAGGGAAGCAGAGCCTTAATGGAAGTGGTGTTGTAGGTTGTAAATTAGAATGGAATGTGCCAGGAAAAAGCCCTTTATGTTTATGTCTCATTACTTCTGGTTCGTATTTTTACCTTAATTTTTATTTTTTATCACAGCAAATTTGTTTACAATGTTTTGTGTGTTCTAGGTGTGCAAGATGTGGTTCTTTCACACATATACATATATCTATTCTTCTTCGGATCCTTTTCCCATGTAGGTTATGACACAATTTTCAGTAGTGTTCTCTTGGTATTCCGTAGGTCTTTGGTGATTATATATTTCACATGTGTTTGTATATCTCTGTTAAGCCCAATGTCATAATGTATCCAATCCTCACACCTTTCCATTTGGTGGACCAATAGATTGTTTAATGCATCTGTGTTTGCTTTTCTCTGTGGAAGTATCTTCATTGGTATCAGTATTTAGGTAACACCTTTACGTGATATGATAGGACATGTGTCTTTCGCTTTCTCACTTACCACAAGATGCGTGATTACTTGCAGACTCACCTATGGTGCTGCAAATGGCATTGTTTCATTTTTTCGCCAGCTAATATTCCATCTCGACATGTAGCAGTTCTTCTATGTCCACCCAACTGTTGGTGAACTTTTTGGTTACTTCCATATCTTGGATGGAGTACTACGGTGCAGTGCAGATTTGCCAGCCTCTGTCTTTCCAATTCTGTCTTCTTAGGTTCTAGGTCCAGGAATGGGCCTTGTGGATCATTTGGTAGCTCAATGTTTACCTTTCAAAGGCTCCTCCATTCTATTCTCATTAGTGGCTCTTTCCAGGTTTCGTCCCTCTTAAAGTGGAGGGTATGCATTTCTCCACAAGACCTTCAGCATTTATTGTTTATAGTTGACTTGCTGATGGTTCTTCTGACTGGTGTGAGCTGATACCTCTTTGTGGTTGAATTTGCATGTGTCTCATAATCCGTTGAAATTGAGCTTTAAGACATGTCCTTTTTATTTTTCAAAGTGTGAGTACAGCTTAGTTCTTCAAAGTGTTTTCTTAAAGTGTGTGTCGCAATTTGAAATATTCTGGCCATTCCCTCCCTCAAGAAATTTTGAGGGCAGGTTTCAGTTACAGCCCTGCTGTAGTTGTTCAAATGAAGTGACCGTTAGCACAGGCTTTAAAGCTGCTTTTGCAGGTAATGGCCAGAGGGCGGCATCCTTTCTACGTTCCCCACTCTGGAAACTAGGGAAACAGACCTCCCAGCCAGTGGTGTTCCTCGCTTATAAATTAGAGTGAAATGTGCCTGGATAAACCCACAAAAGCTGATGTCTCCTTACTTTTATTTGTTATATAATTTTAATTTATATTTTTAATTGGAGTAATATTCCAATGTGTACATGGACCACTTCTTCTTGGTGCATTCCTCTGTTGATGGACATTTTCGTTGCTTCCAAGTGTTGGATATGATAAACATTGCTGGAGTGTAGGACTGCCTGCCTGTGACTTTTTGTTTTCAGTTTTATTTATTTATTTATTTAATTTTGGATGTGTTGGGTCTTCGTGAGGGCTTTCTATAGATGCAGCAAGTGGGGGCCACTCTTCATCGCGTTGTGCGGGCTTCTCACTGTCGCGGCCTCTCTTTTTCCAGAGCACAAGCTCCAGACGCACAGGCTCAATAGTTGTGGCTCACGGGCTTAGTTGCTCCGTGGCATGTGGGATCTTCCCAGACCAGGGCCCGAACCCGTGTCCCCTGCATTGGCAGGTAGATTCTCAACCACTGCGTCACCATGGAATCCCCCAGCATGTGACTTTTTGCTTCTCATTTTCTCAGGGTATAGGCCCTGCATTGGGTGAGATTGATTGACTGGTAGCTCAAAGTTTCCCTTTTCAAAGCACCTCCATTGTGTTTTCACTAGTGGCTCTTACCAGGTCCCCCTTAGAATCGAGGGTACGCATTTCTCCAAAATCCCTTCAGCATGTATTGTTTGCAGCTTTTTACTAATGACCATTCTGACCGCTGTGAGCTGATAGGGTTTTGTAATTCGGGTTTGCATGTCTTTGAAAATCCCTAAAATTCATCATTTTCCCATGCCTTTTACTTTTCTGTTAGAAAAAGAAAGAAAGAAAATAGTGTGAGTACAATATACGTCTTGAAATTGTCTTCTCAGAATTTTGTCCTCTTTTGAATTTTTTGGTCGATTTTTGACCCCAGGATTTTTTTGGAGAGCAGGTGTCATTTACAGAACTGCAAGTTTGGTGACTATTCAGTGACCTTTAGCAATGGGTTTAAAGCTGCTGTTGTGGGAACCGGCCAAAGGAGGCAGCATTTCTCCATTCCCAAATCTGGGTACTAGGGAAGCAGAGCCTTAATGGAAGTGGTGTTGTAGGTTGTAAATTAC
Organism: Balaenoptera ricei; assembly: GCF_028023285.1. Taxonomy (NCBI): domain Eukaryota; kingdom Metazoa; phylum Chordata; class Mammalia; order Artiodactyla; family Balaenopteridae; genus Balaenoptera; species Balaenoptera ricei. Next base: position 53,623,121 of record NC_082642.1, read on the forward strand.
AATGGAATGTGCCAGGAAAAAGCCCTTTATGTTTATGTCTCATTACTTCTGGTTCGTATTTTTACCTTAATTTTTATTTTTTATCACAGCAAATTTGTTTACAATGTTTTGTGTGTTCTAGGTGTGCAAGATGTGGTTCTTTCACACATATACATATATCTATTCTTCTTCGGATCCTTTTCCCATGTAGGTTATGACACAATTTTCAGTAGTGTTCTCTTGGTATTCCGTAGGTCTTTGGTGATTATATATTTCACATGTGTTTGTATATCTCTGTTAAGCCCAATGTCATAATGTATCCAATCCTCACACCTTTCCATTTGGTGGACCAATAGATTGTTTAATGCATCTGTGTTTGCCTTTCTCTGTGGAAGTATCTTCATTGGTATCAGTATTTAGGTAACACCTTTACGTGATATGATAGGACATGTGTCTTTCGCTTTCTCACTTACCACAAGATGCATGATTACTTGTAGACTCACCTATGGTGCTGCAAATGGCATTGTTTCATTTTTTCGCTAGCTAATATTCCATCTCGACATGTAGCAGTTCTTCTATGTCCACCCAACTGTTGGTGAACTTTTTGGTTACTTCCATATCTTAGATGGAGTACTACGGTGCAGTGCAGATTTGCCAGCCTCTGTCTTTCCAATTCTGTCCTCTTAGTTTCTAGGTCCAGGAATGGGCCTGGTGGATCATTTGGTAGCTCAATGTTTACCTTTTAAAGGCTCCTCCATTCTATTCTCATTAGTGGCTCTTTCCAGGTTTCGTCCCTCTTAAAGTGGAGGGTATGCATTTCTCCACAACACCTTCAGCATTTATTGTTTATAGTTGACTTGCTGATGGTTCTTCTGACTGGTGTGAGCTGATACCTCTTTGTGGTTGAATTTGCATGTGTCTCATAATCTGTTGAAATTGAGCTTTAAGAGATGTCCTTTTTATTTTTCAAAGTGTGATTATAGCTTAGTTCTTCAAAGTGTTTTCTTAAAGTATGTGTCACAATTTGAAATGTTTTGGCCATTCCCTCCTTCAAGACTTTTTGAGGGCAGGTTTCAGTTACAGCCCTGCAGTAGTTGTTCATATGAAGTGACCATTAGCACAGGCTTTAAAGCTGCTTTTGCAGGTAATGGCCAGAGGGCGGCATCCTTTCTACGTTCCCCACTCTGGAAACTAGGGAAACAGACCTCCTGGCCAGTGGTGTTCCTCGCTTATAAATTAGAGTGGAATGTGCCTGGATAAACCCACAAAAGCTGATGTCTCCTTACTTTTATTTGTTATTTAATTTTAATTTATATTTTTAATTGGAGTAATATTCCAATGTGTACATGGACCACTTCTTCTTGGTGCATTCCTCTGTTGATGGACATTTTCATTGCTTCCAAGTGTTGGCTATGATAAACATTGCTGGAGTGTAGGACTGCCTGCCTGTGACATTTTGTTTTCAGTTTTATTTATTTATTAATTTATTTTTGGCTGTGTTGCGTCTTCACGAGGGCTTTCTGTAGTTGCGGCGAGCGGGCGCCACTCTTCATCGCGGTGCGTGGGCCTGTCACTGTCGCGGCCTCTCTTTTTCCAGAGCACAAGCTCCAGACGCACAGGCTCAATAGTTGTGGCTCACGGGCTTAGTTGCTCCGTGGCATGTGGGATCTTCCCAGACCAGGGCCCGAACCCGTGTCCCCTGCATTGGCAGGCAGATTCTCAACCACTGCGTCACCATGGAATCCCCCAGCATGTGACTTTTTGCTTCTCATTTTCTCAGGGTATAGGCCCTGCATTGGGTGAGATTGATTGACTGGTAGCTCAAAGTTTCCCTTTTCAAAGCACCTCCATTGTGTTTTCACTAGTGGCTCTTACCAGGTCCCCCTTAGAATCGAGGGTACGCATTTCTCCAAAATCCCTTCAGCATGTATTGTTTGCAGCTTTTTACTAATGACCATTCTGACCGCTGTGAGCTGATAGGGTTTTGTAATTCGGGTTTGCATGTCTTTGAAAATCCCTAAAATTCATCATTTTCCCATGCCTTTTACTTTTCTGTTAGAAAAAGAAAGAAAGAAAATAGTGTGAGTACAATATACGTCTTGAAATTGTCTTCTCAGAATTTTGTCCTCTTTTGAATTTTTTGGTCGATTTTTGACCCCAGGATTTTTTTGGAGGGCAGGTGTCATTTACAGAACTGCAAGTTTGGTGACTATTCAGTGACCTTTAGCAATGGGTTTAAAGCTGCTGTTGTGGGAACCGGCCAAAGGAGGCAGCATTTCTCCATTCCCAAATCTGGGTACTAGGGAAGCAGAGCCTTAATGGAAGTGGTGTTGTAGGTTGTAAATTACAATGGAATGTGCCAGGAAAAAGCCCTTTATGTTTATGTCTCATTACTTCTGGTTCGTATTTTTACCTTAATTTTTATTTTTTATCACAGCAAATTTGTTTACAATGTTTTGTGTGTTCTAGGTGTGCAAGATGTGGTTCTTTCACACATATACATATATCTATTCTTCTTCGGATCCTTTTCCCATGTAGGTTATGACACAATTTTCAGTAGTGTTCTCTTGGTATTCCGTAGGTCTTTGGTGATTATATATTTCACATGTGTTTGTATATCTCTGTTAAGCCCAATGTCATAATGTATCCAATCCTCACACCTTTCCATTTGGTGGACCAATAGATTGTTTAATGCATCTGTGTTTGCCTTTCTCTGTGGAAGTATCTTCATTGGTATCAGTATTTAGGTAACACCTTTACGTGATATGATAGGACATGTGTCTTTCGCTTTCTCACTTACCACAAGATGCGTGATTACTTGTAGACTCACCTATGGTGCTGCAAATGGCATTGTTTCATTTTTTCGCTAGCTAATATTCCATCTCGACATGTAGCAGTTCTTCTATGTCCACCCAACTGTTGGTGAACTTTTTGGTTACTTCCATATCTTAGATGGAGTACTACGGTGCAGTGCAGATTTGCCAGCCTCTGTCTTTCCAATTCTGTCTTCTTAGGTTCTAGGTTCAGGAATGGGCCTGGTGGATCATTTGGTAGCTCAATGATTACCTTTTAAAGGCTCCTCCATTCTATTCTCATTAGTGGCTCTTTCCAGGTTTTCTTTCCTCTTAAAGTGGAGGGTATGCATTTCTCCACAACACCTTCAGCATTTATTGTTTATAGTTGACTTGCTGATGGTTCTTCTGACTGGTGTGAGCTGATACCTCTTTGTGGTTGAATTTGCATGTGTCTCATAATCTGTTGAAATTGAGCTTTAAGAGATGTCCTTTTTATTTTTCAAAGTGTGATTATAGCTTAGTTCGTCAAAGTGTTTTCTTAAAGTATGTGTCACAATTTGAAATGTTTTGGCCATTCCCTCCCTCAAGACATTTTGAGGGCAGGTTTCAGTTACAGCCCTGCAGTAGTTGTTCATATGAAGTGACCATTAGCACAGGCTTTAAAGCTGCTTTTGCAGGTAATGGCCAGAGGGCGGCATCCTTTCTACGTTCGCCACTCTGGAAACTAGGGAAACAGACCTCCTGGCCAGTGGTGTTCCTCGCTTATAAATTAGAGTGGAATGTGCCCGGATAAACCCACAAAAGCTGATGTCTCTAACTTTTATTTGTTATTTAATTTTAATTTATATTTTTAATTGGAGTAATATTCCAATGTGTACATGGACCACTTCTTCTTGGTGCATTCCTCTGTTGATGGACATTTTCGTTGCTTCCAAGTGTTGGATATGATAAACATTGCTGGAGTGTAGGACTGCCTGCCTGTGACTTTTTGTTTTCAGTTTTATTTATTTATTTATTTAATTTTGGATGTGTTGGGTCTTCGTGAGGGCTTTCTATAGATGCAGCAAGTGGGGGCCACTCTTCATCGCGTTGTGCGGGCTTCTCACTGTCGCGGCCTCTCTTGCTCCGGAGCACAAGCTCCAGACGCTCAGGCTCAATAGTTGTGGCTCACGGGCTTAGTTGCTCCGCGGCATGTGGGATCTTCCCAGACCAGGGCTCGAACCCGTGTCCCCTGCGTTGGCAGGCAGATTCTCAACCACTACGCCACCAAGGAAACCCCCAGCATGTGACTTTTAGATTCTCATTTTCTCAGGGTATAGGCCCAGCAGTGGCTGTGATTGACTGAGTGGTAGCTCAAAGTTTCCCTTTTCAAAGCACCTCCATTGTGTTTTCATTAGTGGCTCTTACCAGGTCCCCCTTAGAATGGAGGGTACGCATTTCTCCAAAATCCCTTCAGCATGTATTGTTTGCAGCTTTTTACTAATGACCATTCTGACCGCTGTGAGCTGATAGGGTTTTGTAATTCGGGTTTGCATGTCTTTAAAAATCCCTAAAATTCATGATTTTCCCACGCCTTTTCCTTTTCTGTTAAAAAAAGAAAGAAAGAAAATAGTGTGAGTACAATATACGTCTTGAAATTGTCTTCTCAGAATTTTGTCCTCTTGAATTTTTTGGTCGATTTTTGACCCCAGGATTTTCTTGGAGGGCAGGTGTCATTTACAGAACTGCAAGTTTGGTGACTATTCAGTGACCTTTAGCAATGGGTTTAAAGCTGCTGTTGTGGGAACCGGCCAAAGGAGGCAGCATTTCTCCATTCCCAAATCTGGGTACTAGGGAAGCAGAGCCTTAATGGAAGTGGTGTTGTAGGTTGTAAATTAGAGTGGAATGTGCCAGGAAAAAGCCCTTTATGTTTATGTCTCATTACTTCTGGTTCGTATTTTTACCTTAATTTTTATTTTTTATCACAGCAAATTTGTTTACAATGTTTTGTGTGTTCTAGGTGTGCAAGATGTGGTTCTTTCACACATATACATATATCTATTCTTCTTCGGATCCTTTTCCCATGTAGGTTATGACACAATTTTCAGTAGTGTTCTCTTGGTATTCCGTAGGTCTTTGGTGATTATATATTTCACATGTGTTTGTATATCTCTGTTAAGCCCAATGTCATAATGTATCCAATCCTCACACCTTTCCATTTGGTGGACCAATAGATTGTTTAATGCATCTGTGTTTGCCTTTCTCTGTGGAAGTATCTTCATTGGTATCAGTATTTAGGTAACACCTTTACGTGATATGATAGGACATGTGTCTTTCGCTTTCTCACTTACCACAAGATGCGTGATTACTTGTAGACTCACCTATGGTGCTGCAAATGGCATTGTTTCATTTTTTCGCTAGCTATTATTCCATCTCGACATGTAGCAGTTCTTCTATGTCCACCCAACTGTTGGTGAACTTTTTGGTTACTTCCATATCTTAGATGGAGTAATACGGTGCAGTGCAGATTTGCCAGCCTCTGTCTTTCCAATTCTGTCTTCTTAGGTTCTAGGTCCAGGAATGGGCCTGGTGGATCATTTGGTAGCTCAATGATTACCTTTTGAAGGCTCCTCCATTCTATTCTCATTAGTGGCTCTTTCCAGGTTTCGTCCCTCTTAAAGTGGAGGGTATGCATTTCTCCACAACACCTTCAGCATTTATTGTTTATAGTTGACTTGCTGATGGTTCTTCTGAGTGGTGTGAGCTGATACCTCTTTGTGGTTGAATTTGCATGTGTCTCATAATCCGTTGAAATTGAGCTTTAAGACATGTCCTTTTTATTTTTCAAAGTGTGACTACAGCTTAGTTCTTCAAAGTGTTTTCTTAAAGTGTGTGTCGCAATTTGAAATATTCTGGCCATTCCCTCCCTCAAGAAATTTTGAGGGCAGGTTTCAGTTACAGCCCTGCTGTAGTTGTTCAAATGAAGTGACCGTTAGCACAGGCTTTAAAGCTGCTTTTGCAGGTAATGGCCAGAGGGCGGCATCCTTTCTACGTTCCCCACTCTGGAAACTAGGGAAACAGACCTCCCGGCCAGTGGTGTTCCTCGCTTATAAATTAGAGTGGAATGTGCCTGGATAAACCCACAAAAGCTGATGTCTCCTTACTTTTATTTGTTATATAATTTTAATTTATATTTTTAATTGGAGTAATATTCCAATGTGTACATGGACCACTTCTTCTTGGTGCATTCCTCTGTTGATGGACATTTTCGTTGCTTCCAAGTGTTGGATATGATAAACATTGCTGGAGTGTAGGACTGCCTGCCTGTGACTTTTTGTTTTCAGTTTTATTTATTTATTTATTTAATTTTGGATGTGTTGGGTCTTCGTGAGGGCTTTCTATAGATGCAGCAAGTGGGGGCCACTCTTCATCGCGTTGTGCGGGCTTCTCACTGTCGCGGCCTCTCTTTTTCCAGAGCACAAGCTCCAGACGCACAGGCTCAATAGTTGTGGCTCACGGGCTTAGTTGCTCCGTGGCATGTGGGATCTTCCCAGACCAGGGCCCGAACCCGTGTCCCCTGCATTGGCAGGCAGATTCTCAACCACTGCGTCACTATGGAATCCCCCAGCATGTGACTTTTTGCTTCTCATTTTCTCAGGGTATAGGCCCTGCATTGGGTGAGATTGATTGACTGGTAGCTCAAAGTTTCCCTTTTCAAAGCACCTCCATTGTGTTTTCACTAGTGGCTCTTACCAGGTCCCCCTTAGAATCGAGGGTACGCATTTCTCCAAAATCCCTTCAGCATGTATTGTTTGCAGCTTTTTACTAATGACCATTCTGACCGCTGTGAGTTGATAGGGTTTTGTAATTCGGGTTTGCATGTCTTTGAAAATCCCTAAAATTCATCATTTTCCCATGCCTTTTACTTTTCTGTTAGAAAAAGAAAGAAAGAAAATAGTGTGAGTACAATATACGTCTTGAAATTGTCTTCTCAGAATTTTGTCCTCTTTTGAATTTTTTGGTCGATTTTTGACCCCAGGATTTTTTTGGAGGGCAGGTGTCATTTACAGAACTGCAAGTTTGGTGACTATTCAGTGACCTTTAGCAATGGGTTTAAAGCTGCTGTTGTGGGAACCGGCCAAAGGAGGCAGCATTTCTCCATTCCCAAATCTGGGTACTAGGGAAGCAGAGCCTTAATGGAAGTGGTGTTGTAGGTTGTAAATTACAATGGAATGTGCCAGGAAAAAGCCCTTTATGTTTATGTCTCATTACTTCTGGTTCGTATTTTTACCTTAATTTTTATTTTTTATCACAGCAAATTTGTTTACAATGTTTTGTGTGTTCTAGGTGTGCAAGATGTGGTTCTTTCACACATATACATATATCTATTCTTCTTCGGATCCTTTTCCCATGTAGGTTATGACACAATTTTCAGTAGTGTTCTCTTGGTATTCCGTAGGTCTTTGGTGATTATATATTTCACATGTGTTTGTATATCTCTGTTAAGCCCAATGTCATAATGTATCCAATCCTCACACCTTTCCATTTGGTGGACCAATAGATTGTTTAATGCATCTGTGTTTGCTTTTCTCTGTGGAAGTATCTTCATTGGTATCAGTATTTAGGTAACACCTTTACGTGATATGATAGGACATGTGTCTTTCGCTTTCTCACTTACCACAAGTTGCATGATTACTTGTAGACTCACCTATGGTGCTGCAAATGGCAGTTTTTCGTTTCTTTGCTAGCTAATATTCCATCTCGACATGTAGCAGTTCTTCTATGTCCACCCAACTGTTGGTGAACTTTTTGGTTACTTCCATATCTTAGATGGAGTACTACGGTGCAGTGCAGATTTGCCAGCCTCTGTCTTTCCAATTCTGTCTTCTTAGGTTCTAGGTTCAGGAATGGGCCTGGTGGATCATTTGGTAGCTCAATGATTACCTTTTAAAGGCTCCTCCATTCTATTCTCATTAGTGGCTCTTTCCAGGTTTTCTTTCCTCTTAAAGTGGAGGGTATGCATTTCTACACAACACCTTCAGCATTTATTGTTTATAGTTGACTTGCTGATGGTTCTTCTGACTGGTGTGAGCTGATACCTCTTTGTGGTTGAATTTGCATGTGTCTCATAATCTGTTGAAATTGAGCTTTAAGAGATGTCCTTTTTATTTTTCAAAGTGTGATTATAGCTTAGTTCGTCAAAGTGTTTTCTTAAAGTATGTGTCACAATTTGAAATGTTTTGGCCATTCCCTCCCTCAAGACATTTTGAGGGCAGGTTTCAGTTACAGCCCTGCAGTAGTTGTTCATATGAAGGGACCATTAGCACAGGCTTTAAAGCTGCTTTTGCAGGTAATGGCCAGAGGGCGGCATCCTTTCTACGTTCCCCACTCTGGAAACTAGGGAAACAGACCTCCTGGCCAGTGGTGTTCCTCGCTTATAAATTAGAGTGGAATGTGCCCGGATAAACCCACAAAAGCTGATGTCTCTAACTTTTATTTGTTATTTAATTTTAATTTATATTTTTAATTGGAGTAATATTCCAATGTGTACATGGACCACTTCTTCTTGGTGCATTCCTCTGTTGATGGACATTTTCGTTGCTTCCAAGTGTTGGATATGATAAACATTGCTGGAGTGTAGGACTGCCTGCCTGTGACTTTTTGTTTTCAGTTTTATTTATTTATTTATTTAATTTTGGATGTGTTGGGTCTTCGTGAGGGCTTTCTATAGATGCAGCAAGTGGGGGCCACTCTTCATCGCGTTGTGCGGGCTTCTCACTTTCGCGGCCTCTCTTGCTCCGGAGCACAAGCTCCAGACGCTCAGGCTCAATAGTTGTGGCTCACGGGCTTAGTTGCTCCGCGGCATGTGGGATCTTCCCAGACCAGGGCTCGAACCCGTGTCCCCTGCGTTGGCAGGCAGATTCTCAACCACTGCGTCACCACGGAAACCCCCAGCATGTGACTTTTAGATTCTCATTTTCTCAGGGTATAGGCCCAGCAGTGGCTGTGATTGACTGAGTGGTAGCTCAAAGTTTCCCTTTTCAAAGCACCTCCATTGTGTTTTCATTAGTGGCTCTTACCAGGTCCCCCTTAGAATGGAGGGTACGCATTTCTCCAAAATCCCTTCAGCATGTATTGTTTGGAGCTTTTTACTAATGACCATTCTGACCGCTGTGAGCTGATAGGGTTTTGTAATTCGGGTTTGCATGTCTTTAAAAATCCCTAAAATTCATGATTTTCCCACGCCTTTTCCTTTTCTGTTAAAAAAAGAAAGAAAGAAAATAGTGTGAGTACAATATACGTCTTGAAATTGTCTTCTCAGAATTTTGTCCTCTTGAATTTTTTGGTCGATTTTTGACCCCAGGATTTTCTTGGAGGGCAGGTGTCATTTACAGAACTGCAAGTTTGGTGACTATTCAGTGACCTTTAGCAATGGGTTTAAAGCTGCTGTTGTGGGAACCGGCCAAAGGAGGCAGCATTTCTCCATTCCCAAATCTGGGTACTAGGGAAGCAGAGCCTTAATGGAAGTGGTGTTGTAGGTTGTAAATTAGAGTGGAATGTGCCAGGAAAAAGCCCTTTATGTTTATGTCTCATTACTTCTGGTTCGTATTTTTACCTTAATTTTTATTTTTTATCACAGCAAATTTGTTTACAATGTTTTGTGTGTTCTAGGTGTGCAAGATGTGGTTCTTTCACACATATACATATATCTATTCTTCTTCGGATCCTTTTCCCATGTAGGTTATGACACAATTTTCAGTAGTGTTCTCTTGGTATTCCGTAGGTTTTGGTGATTATATATTTCACATGTGTTTGTATATCTCTGTTAAGCCCAATGTCGTAATGTATCCAGTCCTCACACCTTTCCATTTGGTGGACCAAAAGATTGTTTAATGAATCTTTGTTTGCCTTTCTCTGTGGAAGTATCTTCATTGGTATCAGTTTCTAGGTAACACCTTTACGTGATATGATAGGACATGTGTCTTTCGCTTTCTCACTTACCACAAGTTGCATGATTACTTGTAGACTCACCTATGGTGCTGCAAATGGCAGTTTTTCGTTTCTTTGCTAGCTAATATTCCATCTCGACATGTAGCAGTTCTTCTATGTCCACCCATCTGTTGGTGAACTTTTTGGTTACTTCCATATCTTGGCTAGAGTAATACGGTGCAGTGCAGATTTGCCAGCCTGTGTCTTTCCAATTCTGTCCTCTTAGTTTCTAGGTCCAGGAATGGGCCTGGTGGATCATTTGGTAGCTCAATGTTTACCTTTTAAAGGCTCCTCCATTCTATTCTCATTAGTGGCTCTTTCCAGGTTTCGTCCCTCTTAAAGTGGAGGGTATGCATTTCTCCACAACACCTTCAGCATTTATTGTTTATAGTTGACTTGCTGATGGTTCTTCTGACTGGTGTGAGCTGATACCTCTTTGTGGTTGAATTTGCATGTGTCTCATAATCTGTTGAAATTGAGCTTTAAGAGATGTCCTTTTTATTTTTCAAAGTGTGATTATAGCTTAGCTCTTCAAAGTGTTTTCTTAAAGTATGGGTCACAATTTGAAATGTTTTGGCCATTCCCTCCCTCAAGACATTTTGAGGGCAGGTTTCAGTTACAGCCCTGCAGTAGTTGTTCATATGAAGTGACCATTAGCACAGGCTTTAAAGCTGCTTTTGCAGGTAATGGCCAGAGGGCGGCATCCTTTCTACGTTCCCCACTCTGGAAACTAGGGAAACAGACCTCCTGGCCAGTGGTGTTCCTCGCTTATAAATTAGAGTGGAATGTGCCCGGATAAACCCACAAAAGCTGATGTCTCTAACTTTTATTTGTTATTTAATTTTAATTTATATTTTTAATTGGAGTAATATTCCAATGTGTACATGGACCACTTCTTCTTGGTGCATTCCTCTGTTGATGGACATTTTCGTTGCTTCCAAGTGTTGGATATGATAAACATTGCTGGAGTGTAGGACTGCCTGCCTGTGACTTTTTGTTTTCAGTTTTATTTATTTATTTATTTAATTTTGGATGTGTTGGGTCTTCGTGAGGGCTTTCTATAGATGCAGCAAGTGGGGGCCACTCTTCATCGCGTTGTGCGGGCTTCTCACTGTCGCGGCCTCTCTTGCTCCGGAGCACAAGCTCCAGACGCTCAGGCTCAATAGTTGTGGCTCACGGGCTTAGTTGCTCCGCGGCATGTGGGATCTTCCCAGACCAGGGCTCGAACCCGTGTCCCCTGCGTTGGCAGGCAGATTCTCAACCACTACGCCACCAAGGAAACCCCCAGCATGTGACTTTTAGATTCTCATTTTCTCAGGGTATAGGCCCAGCAGTGGCTGTGATTGACTGAGTGGTAGCTCAAAGTTTCCCTTTTCAAAGCACCTCCATTGTGTTTTCATTAGTGGCTCTTACCAGGTCCCCCTTAGAATGGAGGGTACGCATTTCTCCAAAATCCCTTCAGCATGTATTGTTTGCAGCTTTTTACTAATGACCATTCTGACCGCTGTGAGCTGATAGGGTTTTGTAATTCGGGTTTGCATGTCTTTAAAAATCCCTAAAATTCATGATTTTCCCACGCCTTTTCCTTTTCTGTTAAAAAAAGAAAGAAAGAAAATAGTGTGAGTACAATATACGTCTTGAAATTGTCTTCTCAGAATTTTGTCCTCTTGAATTTTTTGGTCGATTTTTGACCCCAGGATTTTCTTGGAGGGCAGGTGTCATTTACAGAACTGCAAGTTTGGTGACTATTCAGTGACCTTTAGCAATGGGTTTAAAGCTGCTGTTGTGGGAACCGGCCAAAGGAGGCAGCATTTCTCCATTCCCAAATCTGGGTACTAGGGAAGCAGAGCCTTAATGGAAGTGGTGTTGTAGGTTGTAAATTAGAGTGGAATGTGCCAGGAAAAAGCCCTTTATGTTTATGTCTCATTACTTCTGGTTCGTATTTTTACCTTAATTTTTATTTTTTATCACAGCAAATTTGTTTACAATGTTTTGTGTGTTCTAGGTGTGCAAGATGTGGTTCTTTCACACATATACATATATCTATTCTTCTTCGGATCCTTTTCCCATGTAGGTTATGACACAATTTTCAGTAGTGTTCTCTTGGTATTCCGTAGGTTTTGGTGATTATATATTTCACATGTGTTTGTATATCTCTGTTAAGCCCAATGTCGTAATGTATCCAGTCCTCACACCTTTCCATTTGGTGGACCAAAAGATTGTTTAATGAATCTTTGTTTGCCTTTCTCTGTGGAAGTATCTTCATTGGTATCAGTTTTTAGGTAACACCTTTACGTGATATGATAGGACATGTGTCTTTCGCTTTCTCACTTACCACAAGTTGCATGATTACTTGTAGACTCACCTATGGTGCTGCAAATGGCAGTTTTTCGTTTCTTTGCTAGCTAATATTCCATCTCGACATGTAGCAGTTCTTCTATGTCCACCCATCTGTTGGTGAACTTTTTGGTTACTTCCATATCTTGGCTAGAGTAATACGGTGCAGTGCAGATTTGCCAGCCTGTGTCTTTCCAATTCTGTCCTCTTAGTTTCTAGGTCCAGGAATGGGCCTGGTGGATCATTTGGTAGCTCAATGTTTACCTTTTAAAGGCTCCTCCATTCTATTCTCATTAGTGGCTCTTTCCAGGTTTCGTCCCTCTTAAAGTGGAGGGTATGCATTTCTCCACAACACCTTCAGCATTTATTGTTTATAGTTGACTTGCTGATGGTTCTTCTGAGTGGTGTGAGCTGATACCTCTTTGTGGTTGAATTTGCATGTGTCTCATAATCTGTTGAAATTGAGCTTTAAGAGATGTCCTTTTTATTTTTCAAAGTGTGATTATAGCTTAGCTCTTCAAAGTGTTTTCTTAAAGTATGGGTCACAATTTGAAATGTTTTGGCCATTCCCTCCCTCAAGACATTTTGAGGGCAGGTTTCAGTTACAGCCCTGCAGTAGTTGTTCATATGAAGTGACCATTAGCACAGGCTTTAAAGCTGCTTTTGCAGGTAATGGCCAGAGGGTGGCATCCTTTCTACGTTCACCACTCTGGAAACTAGGGAAACAGACCTCCCGGCCAGTGGTGTTCCTCGCTTATAAATTAGAGTGGAATGTGCCTGGATAAACCCACAAAAGCTGATGTCTCCTTACTTTTATTTGTTATTTAATTTTAATTTATATTTTTAATTGGAGTAATATTCCAATGTGTACATGGACCACTTCTTCTTGGTGCATTCCTCTGTTGATGGACATTTTCATTGCTTCCAAGTTTGGCTATGATAAACATTGCTGGAGTGTAGGACTGCCTGCCTGTGACATTTTGTTTTAAGTTTTATTTATTTATTAATTTATTTTTGGCTGTGTTGCGTCTTCGCGAGGGCTTTCTGTAGTTGCGGCGAGCGGGCGCCACTCTTCATTGCGGTGCGTGGGCCTCTCACTGTCGCGGCCTCTCTTTTTCCAGAGCACAAGCTCCAGACGCACAGGCTCAATAGTTGTGGCTCACGGGCTTAGTTGCTCCGTGGCATGTGGGATCTTCCCAGACCAGGGCCCGAACCCGTGTCCCCTGCATTGGCAGGCAGATTCTCAACCACTGCGTCACCATGGAATCCCCCAGCATGTGACTTTTTGCTTCTCATTTTCTCAGGGTATAGGCCCTGCATTGGGTGAGATTGATTGACTGGTAGCTCAAAGTTTCCCTTTTCAAAGCACCTCCATTGTGTTTTCACTAGTGGCTCTTACCAGGTCCCCCTTAGAATCGAGGGTACGCATTTCTCCAAAATCCCTTCAGCATGTATTGTTTGCAGCTTTTTACTAATGACCATTCTGACCGCTGTGAGCTGATAGGGTTTTGTAATTCGGGTTTGCATGTCTTTGAAAATCCCTAAAATTCATCATTTTCCCATGCCTTTTACTTTTCTGTTAGAAAAAGAAAGAAAGAAAATAGTGTGAGTACAATATACGTCTTGAAATTGTCTTCTCAGAATTTTGTCCTCTTTTGAATTTTTTGGTCGATTTTTGACCCCAGGATTTTTTTGGAGGGCAGGTGTCATTTACAGAACTGCAAGTTTGGTGACTATTCAGTGACCTTTAGCAATGGGTTTAAAGCTGCTGTTGTGGGAACCGGCCAAAGGAGGCAGCATTTCTCCATTCCCAAATCTGGGTACTAGGGAAGCAGAGCCTTAATGGAAGTGGTGTTGTAGGTTGTAAATTAGAGTGGAATGTGCCAGGAAAAAGCCCTTTATGTTTATGTCTCATTACTTCTGGTTCGTATTTTTACCTTAATTTTTATTTTTTATCACAGCAAATTTGTTTACAATGTTTTGTGTGTTCTAGGTGTGCAAGATGTGGTTCTTTCACACATATACATATATCTATTCTTCTTCGGATCCTTTTCCCATGTAGGTTATGACACAATTTTCAGTAGTGTTCTCTTGGTATTCCGTAGGTCTTTGGTGATTATATATTTCACATGTGTTTGTATATCTCTGTTAAGCCCAATGTCATAATGTATCCAATCCTCACACCTTTCCATTTGGTGGACCAATAGATTGTTTAATGCATCTGTGTTTGCCTTTCTCTGTGGAAGTATCTTCATTGGTATCAGTATTTAGGTAACACCTTTACGTGATATGATAGGACATGTGTCTTTCGCTTTCTCACTTACCACAAGATGCGTGATTACTTGTAGACTCACCTATGGTGCTGCAAATGGCATTGTTTCATTTTTTCGCTAGCTAATATTCCATCTCGACATGTAGCAGTTCTTCTATGTCCACCCAACTGTTGGTGAACTTTTTGGTTACTTCCATATCTTAGATGGAGTACTACGGTGCAGTGCAGATTTGCCAGCCTCTGTCTTTCCAATTCTGTCCTCTTAGTTTCTAGGTCCAGGAATGGGCCTGGTGGATCATTTGGTAGCTCAATGTTTACCTTTTAAAGGCTCCTCCATTCTATTCTCATTAGTGGCTCTTTCCAGGTTTCGTCCCTCTTAAAGTGGAGGGTATGCATTTCTCCACAACACCTTCAGCATTTATTGTTTATAGTTGACTTGCTGATGGTTCTTCTGAGTGGTGTGAGCTGATACCTCTTTGTGGTTGAATTTGCATGTGTCTCATAATCTGTTGAAATTGAGCTTTAAGAGATGTCCTTTTTATTTTTCAAAGTGTGATTATAGCTTAGTTCGTCAAAGTGTTTTCTTAAAGTATGTGTCACAATTTGAAATGTTTTGGCCATTCCCTCCCTCAAGACATTTTGAGGGCAGGTTTCAGTTACAGCCCTGCAGTAGTTGTTCATATGAAGTGACCATTAGCACAGGCTTTAAAGCTGCTTTTGCAGGTAATGGCCAGAGGGCGGCATCCTTTCTACGTTCCCCACTCTGGAAACTAGGGAAACAGACCTCCTGGCCAGTGGTGTTCCTCGCTTATAAATTAGAGTGGAATGTGCCCGGATAAACCCACAAAAGCTGATGTCTCTAACTTTTATTTGTTATTTAATTTTAATTTATATTTTTAATTGGAGTAATATTCCAATGTGTACATGGACCACTTCTTCTTGGTGCATTCCTCTGTTGATGGACATTTTCGTTGCTTCCAAGTGTTGGATATGATAAACATTGCTGGAGTGTAGGACTGCCTGCCTGTGACTTTTTGTTTTCAGTTTTATTTATTTATTTATTTAATTTTGGATGTGTTGGGTCTTCGTGAGGGCTTTCTATAGATGCGGCAAGTGGGGGCCACTCTTCATCGCGTTGTGCGGGCTTCTCACTGTCGCGGCCTCTCTTTTTCCAGAGCACAAGCTCCAGACGCACAGGCTCAATAGTTGTGGCTCACGGGCTTAGTTGCTCCGTGGCATGTGGGATCTTCCCAGACCAGGGCCCGAACCCGTGTCCCCTGCATTGGCAGGCAGATTCTCAACCACTGCGTCACCATGGAATCCCCCAGCATGTGACTTTTTGCTTCTCATTTTCTCAGGGTATAGGCCCTGCATTGGGTGAGATTGATTGACTGGTAGCTCAAAGTTTCCCTTTTCAAAGCACCTCCATTGTGTTTTCACTAGTGGCTCTTACCAGGTCCCCCTTAGAATCGAGGGTACGCATTTCTCCAAAATCCCTTCAGCATGTATTGTTTGCAGCTTTTTACTAATGACCATTCTGACCGCTGTGAGCTGATAGGGTTTTGTAATTCGGGTTTGCATGTCTTTGAAAATCCCTAAAATTCATCATTTTCCCATGCCTTTTACTTTTCTGTTAGAAAAAGAAAGAAAGAAAATAGTGTGAGTACAATATACGTCTTGAAATTGTCTTCTCAGAATTTTGTCCTCTTTTGAATTTTTTGGTCGATTTTTGACCCCAGGATTTTTTTGGAGGGCAGGTGTCATTTACAGAACTGCAAGTTTGGTGACTATTCAGTGACCTTTAGCAATGGGTTTAAAGCTGCTGTTGTGGGAACCGGCCAAAGGAGGCAGCATTTCTCCATTCCCAAATCTGGGTACTAGGGAAGCAGAGCCTTAATGGAAGTGGTGTTGTAGGTTGTAAATTAGAGTGGAATGTGCCAGGAAAAAGCCCTTTATGTTTATGTCTCATTACTTCTGGTTCGTATTTTTACCTTAATTTTTATTTTTTATCACAGCAAATTTGTTTACAATGTTTTGTGTGTTCTAGGTGTGCAAGATGTGGTTCTTTCACACATATACATATATCTATTCTTCTTCGGATCCTTTTCCCATGTAGGTTATGACACAATTTTCAGTAGTGTTCTCTTGGTATTCCGTAGGTCTTTGGTGATTATATATTTCACATGTGTTTGTATATCTCTGTTAAGCCCAATGTCATAATGTATCCAATCCTCACACCTTTCCATTTGGTGGACCAATAGATTGTTTAATGCATCTGTGTTTGCCTTTCTCTGTGGAAGTATCTTCATTGGTATCAGTATTTAGGTAACACCTTTACGTGATATGATAGGACATGTGTCTTTCGCTTTCTCACTTACCACAAGATGCGTGATTACTTGTAGACTCACCTATGGTGCTGCAAATGGCATTGTTTCATTTTTTCGCTAGCTAATATTCCATCTCGACATGTAGCAGTTCTTCTATGTCCACCCAACTGTTGGTGAACTTTTTGGTTACTTCCATATCTTAGATGGAGTACTACGGTGCAGTGCAGATTTGCCAGCCTCTGTCTTTCCAATTCTGTCTTCTTAGGTTCTAGGTTCAGGAATGGGCCTGGTGGATCATTTGGTAGCTCAATGATTACCTTTTAAAGGCTCCTCCATTCTATTCTCATTAGTGGCTCTTTCCAGGTTTTCTTTCCTCTTAAAGTGGAGGGTATGCATTTCTACACAACACCTTCAGCGTTTATTGTTTATAGTTGACTTGCTGATGGTTCTTCTGACTGGTGTGAGCTGATACCTCTTTGTGGTTGAATTTGCATGTGTCTCATAATCTGTTGAAATTGAGCTTTAAGAGATGTCCTTTTTATTTTTCAAAGTGTGATTATAGCTTAGTTCGTCAAAGTGTTTTCTTAAAGTATGTGTCACAATTTGAAATGTTTTGGCCATTCCCTCCCTCAAGACATTTTGAGGGCAGGTTTCAGTTACAGCCCTGCAGTAGTTGTTCATATGAAGTGACCATTAGCACAGGCTTTAAAGCTGCTTTTGCAGGTAATGGCCAGAGGGCGGCATCCTTTCTACGTTCCCCACTCTGGAAACTAGGGAAACAGACCTCCTGGCCAGTGGTGTTCCTCGCTTATAAATTAGAGTGGAATGTGCCCGGATAAACCCACAAAAGCTGATGTCTCTAACTTTTATTTGTTATTTAATTTTAATTTATATTTTTAATTGGAGTAATATTCCAATGTGTACATGGACCACTTCTTCTTGGTGCATTCCTCTGTTGATGGACATTTTCGTTGCTTCCAAGTGTTGGATATGATAAACATTGCTGGAGTGTAGGACTGCCTGCCTGTGACTTTTTGTTTTCAGTTTTATTTATTTATTTATTTAATTTTGGATGTGTTGGGTCTTCGTGAGGGCTTTCTATAGATGCAGCAAGTGGGGGCCACTCTTCATCGCGTTGTGCGGGCTTCTCACTGTCGCGGCCTCTCTTGCTCCGGAGCACAAGCTCCAGACGCTCAGGCTCAATAGTTGTGGCTCACGGGCTTAGTTGCTCCGCGGCATGTGGGATCTTCCCAGACCAGGGCTCGAACCCGTGTCCCCTGCGTTGGCAGGCAGATTCTCAACCACTACGCCACCAAGGAAACCCCCAGCATGTGACTTTTAGATTCTCATTTTCTCAGGGTATAGGCCCAGCAGTGGCTGTGATTGACTGAGTGGTAGCTCAAAGTTTCCCTTTTCAAAGCACCTCCATTGTGTTTTCATTAGTGGCTCTTACCAGGTCCCCCTTAGAATGGAGGGTACGCATTTCTCCAAAATCCCTTCAGCATGTATTGTTTGCAGCTTTTTACTAATGACCATTCTGACCGCTGTGAGCTGATAGGGTTTTGTAATTCGGGTTTGCATGTCTTTAAAAATCCCTAAAATTCATGATTTTCCCACGCCTTTTCCTTTTCTGTTAAAAAAAGAAAGAAAGAAAATAGTGTGAGTACAATATACGTCTTGAAATTGTCTTCTCAGAATTTTGTCCTCTTGAATTTTTTGGTCGATTTTTGACCCCAGGATTTTCTTGGAGGGCAGGTGTCATTTACAGAACTGCAAGTTTGGTGACTATTCAGTGACCTTTAGCAATGGGTTTAAAGCTGCTGTTGTGGGAACCGGCCAAAGGAGGCAGCATTTCTCCATTCCCAAATCTGGGTACTAGGGAAGCAGAGCCTTAATGGAAGTGGTGTTGTAGGTTGTAAATTAGAGTGGAATGTGCCAGGAAAAAGCCCTTTATGTTTATGTCTCATTACTTCTGGTTCGTATTTTTACCTTAATTTTTATTTTTTATCACAGCAAATTTGTTTACAATGTTTTGTGTGTTCTAGGTGTGCAAGATGTGGTTCTTTCACACATATACATATATCTATTCTTCTTCGGATCCTTTTCCCATGTAGGTTATGACACAATTTTCAGTAGTGTTCTCTTGGTATTCCGTAGGTTTTGGTGATTATATATTTCACATGTGTTTGTATATCTCTGTTAAGCCCAATGTCGTAATGTATCCAGTCCTCACACCTTTCCATTTGGTGGACCAAAAGATTGTTTAATGAATCTTTGTTTGCCTTTCTCTGTGGAAGTATCTTCATTGGTATCAGTTTTTAGGTAACACCTTTACGTGATATGATAGGACATGTGTCTTTCGCTTTCTCACTTACCACAAGTTGCATGATTACTTGTAGACTCACCTATGGTGCTGCAAATGGCAGTTTTTCGTTTCTTTGCTAGCTAATATTCCATCTCGACATGTAGCAGTTCTTCTATGTCCACCCATCTGTTGGTGAACTTTTTGGTTACTTCCATATCTTGGCTAGAGTAATACGGTGCAGTGCAGATTTGCCAGCCTGTGTCTTTCCAATTCTGTCCTCTTAGTTTCTAGGTCCAGGAATGGGCCTGGTGGATCATTTGGTAGCTCAATGTTTACCTTTTAAAGGCTCCTCCATTCTATTCTCATTAGTGGCTCTTTCCAGGTTTCGTCCCTCTTAAAGTGGAGGGTATGCATTTCTCCACAACACCTTCAGCATTTATTGTTTATAGTTGACTTGCTGATGGTTCTTCTGACTGGTGTGAGCTGATACCTCTTTGTGGTTGAATTTGCATGTGTCTCATAATCTGTTGAAATTGAGCTTTAAGAGATGTCCTTTTTATTTTTCAAAGTGTGATTATAGCTTAGCTCTTCAAAGTGTTTTCTTAAAGTATGGGTCACAATTTGAAATGTTTTGGCCATTCCCTCCCTCAAGACATTTTGAGGGCAGGTTTCAGTTACAGCCCTGCAGTAGTTGTTCATATGAAGTGACCATTAGCACAGGCTTTAAAGCTGCTTTTGCAGGTAATGGCCAGAGGGTGGCATCCTTTCTACGTTCACCACTCTGGAAACTAGGGAAACAGACCTCCCGGCCAGTGGTGTTCCTCGCTTATAAATTAGAGTGGAATGTGCCTGGATAAACCCACAAAAGCTGATGTCTCCTTACTTTTATTTGTTATTTAATTTTAATTTATATTTTTAATTGGAGTAATATTCCAATGTGTACATGGACCACTTCTTCTTGGTGCATTCCTCTGTTGATGGACATTTTCATTGCTTCCAAGTTTGGCTATGATAAACATTGCTGGAGTGTAGGACTGCCTGCCTGTGACATTTTGTTTTAAGTTTTATTTATTTATTAATTTATTTTTGGCTGTGTTGCGTCTTCGCGAGGGCTTTCTGTAGTTGCGGCGAGCGGGCGCCACTCTTCATTGCGGTGCGTGGGCCTCTCACTGTCGCGGCCTCTCTTGTTCCAGAGCACAAGCTCCAGACGCACAGGCTCAATAGTTGTGGCTCACGGGCTTAGTTGCTCCGTGGCATGTGGGATCTTCCCAGACCAGGGCCCGAACCCGTGTCCCCTGCATTGGCAGGCAGATTCTCAACCACTGCGTCACCATGGAATCCCCCAGCATGTGACTTTTTGCTTCTCATTTTCTCAGGGTATAGGCCCTGCATTGGGTGAGATTGATTGACTGGTAGCTCAAAGTTTCCCTTTTCAAAGCACCTCCATTGTGTTTTCACTAGTGGCTCTTACCAGGTCCCCCTTAGAATCGAGGGTACGCATTTCTCCAAAATCCCTTCAGCATGTATTGTTTGCAGCTTTTTACTAATGACCATTCTGACCGCTGTGAGCTGATAGGGTTTTGTAATTCGGGTTTGCATGTCTTTGAAAATCCCTAAAATTCATCATTTTCCCATGCCTTTTACTTTTCTGTTAGAAAAAGAAAGAAAGAAAATAGTGTGAGTACAATATACGTCTTGAAATTGTCTTCTCAGAATTTTGTCCTCTTTTGAATTTTTTGGTCGATTTTTGACCCCAGGATTTTTTTGGAGGGCAGGTGTCATTTACAGAACTGCAAGTTTGGTGACTATTCAGTGACCTTTAGCAATGGGTTTAAAGCTGCTGTTGTGGGAACCGGCCAAAGGAGGCAGCATTTCTCCATTCCCAAATCTGGGTACTAGGGAAGCAGAGCCTTAATGGAAGTGGTGTTGTAGGTTGTAAATTACAATGGAATGTGCCAGGAAAAAGCCCTTTATGTTTATGTCTCATTACTTCTGGTTCGTATTTTTACCTTAATTTTTATTTTTTATCACAGCAAATTTGTTTACAATGTTTTGTGTGTTCTAGGTGTGCAAGATGTGGTTCTTTCACACATATACATATATCTATTCTTCTTCGGATCCTTTTCCCATGTAGGTTATGACACAATTTTCAGTAGTGTTCTCTTGGTATTCCGTAGGTCTTTGGTGATTATATATTTCACATGTGTTTGTATATCTCTGTTAAGCCCAATGTCATAATGTATCCAATCCTCACACCTTTCCATTTGGTGGACCAATAGATTGTTTAATGCATCTGTGTTTGCTTTTCTCTGTGGAAGTATCTTCATTGGTATCAGTATTTAGGTAACACCTTTACGTGATATGATAGGACATGTGTCTTTCGCTTTCTCACTTACCACAAGTTGCATGATTACTTGTAGACTCACCTATGGTGCTGCAAATGGCAGTTTTTCGTTTCTTTGCTAGCTAATATTCCATCTCGACATGTAGCAGTTCTTCTATGTCCACCCAACTGTTGGTGAACTTTTTGGTTACTTCCATATCTTAGATGGAGTACTACGGTGCAGTGCAGATTTGCCAGCCTCTGTCTTTCCAATTCTGTCTTCTTAGGTTCTAGGTTCAGGAATGGGCCTGGTGGATCATTTGGTAGCTCAATGATTACCTTTTAAAGGCTCCTCCATTCTATTCTCATTAGTGGCTCTTTCCAGGTTTTCTTTCCTCTTAAAGTGGAGGGTATGCATTTCTACACAACACCTTCAGCATTTATTGTTTATAGTTGACTTGCTGATGGTTCTTCTGACTGGTGTGAGCTGATACCTCTTTGTGGTTGAATTTGCATGTGTCTCATAATCTGTTGAAATTGAGCTTTAAGAGATGTCCTTTTTATTTTTCAAAGTGTGATTATAGCTTAGTTCGTCAAAGTGTTTTCTTAAAGTATGTGTCACAATTTGAAATGTTTTGGCCATTCCCTCCCTCAAGACATTTTGAGGGCAGGTTTCAGTTACAGCCCTGCAGTAGTTGTTCATATGAAGGGACCATTAGCACAGGCTTTAAAGCTGCTTTTGCAGGTAATGGCCAGAGGGCGGCATCCTTTCTACGTTCCCCACTCTGGAAACTAGGGAAACAGACCTCCTGGCCAGTGGTGTTCCTCGCTTATAAATTAGAGTGGAATGTGCCCGGATAAACCCACAAAAGCTGATGTCTCTAACTTTTATTTGTTATTTAATTTTAATTTATATTTTTAATTGGAGTAATATTCCAATGTGTACATGGACCACTTCTTCTTGGTGCATTCCTCTGTTGATGGACATTTTCGTTGCTTCCAAGTGTTGGATATGATAAACATTGCTGGAGTGTAGGACTGCCTGCCTGTGACTTTTTGTTTTCAGTTTTATTTATTTATTTATTTAATTTTGGATGTGTTGGGTCTTCGTGAGGGCTTTCTATAGATGCAGCAAGTGGGGGCCACTCTTCATCGCGTTGTGCGGGCTTCTCACTTTCGCGGCCTCTCTTGCTCCGGAGCACAAGCTCCAGACGCTCAGGCTCAATAGTTGTGGCTCACGGGCTTAGTTGCTCCGCGGCATGTGGGATCTTCCCAGACCAGGGCTCGAACCCGTGTCCCCTGCGTTGGCAGGCAGATTCTCAACCACTGCGTCACCACGGAAACCCCCAGCATGTGACTTTTAGATTCTCATTTTCTCAGGGTATAGGCCCAGCAGTGGCTGTGATTGACTGAGTGGTAGCTCAAAGTTTCCCTTTTCAAAGCACCTCCATTGTGTTTTCATTAGTGGCTCTTACCAGGTCCCCCTTAGAATGGAGGGTACGCATTTCTCCAAAATCCCTTCAGCATGTATTGTTTGGAGCTTTTTACTAATGACCATTCTGACCGCTGTGAGCTGATAGGGTTTTGTAATTCGGGTTTGCATGTCTTTAAAAATCCCTAAAATTCATGATTTTCCCACGCCTTTTCCTTTTCTGTTAAAAAAAGAAAGAAAGAAAATAGTGTGAGTACAATATACGTCTTGAAATTGTCTTCTCAGAATTTTGTCCTCTTGAATTTTTTGGTCGATTTTTGACCCCAGGATTTTCTTGGAGGGCAGGTGTCATTTACAGAACTGCAAGTTTGGTGACTATTCAGTGACCTTTAGCAATGGGTTTAAAGCTGCTGTTGTGGGAACCGGCCAAAGGAGGCAGCATTTCTCCATTCCCAAATCTGGGTACTAGGGAAGCAGAGCCTTAATGGAAGTGGTGTTGTAGGTTGTAAATTAGAGTGGAATGTGCCAGGAAAAAGCCCTTTATGTTTATGTCTCATTACTTCTGGTTCGTATTTTTACCTTAATTTTTATTTTTTATCACAGCAAATTTGTTTACAATGTTTTGTGTGTTCTAGGTGTGCAAGATGTGGTTCTTTCACACATATACATATATCTATTCTTCTTCGGATCCTTTTCCCATGTAGGTTATGACACAATTTTCAGTAGTGTTCTCTTGGTATTCCGTAGGTTTTGGTGATTATATATTTCACATGTGTTTGTATATCTCTGTTAAGCCCAATGTCGTAATGTATCCAGTCCTCACACCTTTCCATTTGGTGGACCAAAAGATTGTTTAATGAATCTTTGTTTGCCTTTCTCTGTGGAAGTATCTTCATTGGTATCAGTTTCTAGGTAACACCTTTACGTGATATGATAGGACATGTGTCTTTCGCTTTCTCACTTACCACAAGTTGCATGATTACTTGTAGACTCACCTATGGTGCTGCAAATGGCAGTTTTTCGTTTCTTTGCTAGCTAATATTCCATCTCGACATGTAGCAGTTCTTCTATGTCCACCCATCTGTTGGTGAACTTTTTGGTTACTTCCATATCTTGGCTAGAGTAATACGGTGCAGTGCAGATTTGCCAGCCTGTGTCTTTCCAATTCTGTCCTCTTAGTTTCTAGGTCCAGGAATGGGCCTGGTGGATCATTTGGTAGCTCAATGTTTACCTTTTAAAGGCTCCTCCATTCTATTCTCATTAGTGGCTCTTTCCAGGTTTCGTCCCTCTTAAAGTGGAGGGTATGCATTTCTCCACAACACCTTCAGCATTTATTGTTTATAGTTGACTTGCTGATGGTTCTTCTGACTGGTGTGAGCTGATACCTCTTTGTGGTTGAATTTGCATGTGTCTCATAATCTGTTGAAATTGAGCTTTAAGAGATGTCCTTTTTATTTTTCAAAGTGTGATTATAGCTTAGCTCTTCAAAGTGTTTTCTTAAAGTATGGGTCACAATTTGAAATGTTTTGGCCATTCCCTCCCTCAAGACATTTTGAGGGCAGGTTTCAGTTACAGCCCTGCAGTAGTTGTTCATATGAAGTGACCATTAGCACAGGCTTTAAAGCTGCTTTTGCAGGTAATGGCCAGAGGGCGGCATCCTTTCTACGTTCCCCACTCTGGAAACTAGGGAAACAGACCTCCTGGCCAGTGGTGTTCCTCGCTTATAAATTAGAGTGGAATGTGCCCGGATAAACCCACAAAAGCTGATGTCTCTAACTTTTATTTGTTATTTAATTTTAATTTATATTTTTAATTGGAGTAATATTCCAATGTGTACATGGACCACTTCTTCTTGGTGCATTCCTCTGTTGATGGACATTTTCGTTGCTTCCAAGTGTTGGATATGATAAACATTGCTGGAGTGTAGGACTGCCTGCCTGTGACTTTTTGTTTTCAGTTTTATTTATTTATTTATTTAATTTTGGATGTGTTGGGTCTTCGTGAGGGCTTTCTATAGATGCAGCAAGTGGGGGCCACTCTTCATCGCGTTGTGCGGGCTTCTCACTGTCGCGGCCTCTCTTGCTCCGGAGCACAAGCTCCAGACGCTCAGGCTCAATAGTTGTGGCTCACGGGCTTAGTTGCTCCGCGGCATGTGGGATCTTCCCAGACCAGGGCTCGAACCCGTGTCCCCTGCGTTGGCAGGCAGATTCTCAACCACTACGCCACCAAGGAAACCCCCAGCATGTGACTTTTAGATTCTCATTTTCTCAGGGTATAGGCCCAGCAGTGGCTGTGATTGACTGAGTGGTAGCTCAAAGTTTCCCTTTTCAAAGCACCTCCATTGTGTTTTCATTAGTGGCTCTTACCAGGTCCCCCTTAGAATGGAGGGTACGCATTTCTCCAAAATCCCTTCAGCATGTATTGTTTGCAGCTTTTTACTAATGACCATTCTGACCGCTGTGAGCTGATAGGGTTTTGTAATTCGGGTTTGCATGTCTTTAAAAATCCCTAAAATTCATGATTTTCCCACGCCTTTTCCTTTTCTGTTAAAAAAAGAAAGAAAGAAAATAGTGTGAGTACAATATACGTCTTGAAATTGTCTTCTCAGAATTTTGTCCTCTTGAATTTTTTGGTCGATTTTTGACCCCAGGATTTTCTTGGAGGGCAGGTGTCATTTACAGAACTGCAAGTTTGGTGACTATTCAGTGACCTTTAGCAATGGGTTTAAAGCTGCTGTTGTGGGAACCGGCCAAAGGAGGCAGCATTTCTCCATTCCCAAATCTGGGTACTAGGGAAGCAGAGCCTTAATGGAAGTGGTGTTGTAGGTTGTAAATTAGAGTGGAATGTGCCAGGAAAAAGCCCTTTATGTTTATGTCTCATTACTTCTGGTTCGTATTTTTACCTTAATTTTTATTTTTTATCACAGCAAATTTGTTTACAATGTTTTGTGTGTTCTAGGTGTGCAAGATGTGGTTCTTTCACACATATACATATATCTATTCTTCTTCGGATCCTTTTCCCATGTAGGTTATGACACAATTTTCAGTAGTGTTCTCTTGGTATTCCGTAGGTTTTGGTGATTATATATTTCACATGTGTTTGTATATCTCTGTTAAGCCCAATGTCGTAATGTATCCAGTCCTCACACCTTTCCATTTGGTGGACCAAAAGATTGTTTAATGAATCTTTGTTTGCCTTTCTCTGTGGAAGTATCTTCATTGGTATCAGTTTTTAGGTAACACCTTTACGTGATATGATAGGACATGTGTCTTTCGCTTTCTCACTTACCACAAGTTGCATGATTACTTGTAGACTCACCTATGGTGCTGCAAATGGCAGTTTTTCGTTTCTTTGCTAGCTAATATTCCATCTCGACATGTAGCAGTTCTTCTATGTCCACCCATCTGTTGGTGAACTTTTTGGTTACTTCCATATCTTGGCTAGAGTAATACGGTGCAGTGCAGATTTGCCAGCCTGTGTCTTTCCAATTCTGTCCTCTTAGTTTCTAGGTCCAGGAATGGGCCTGGTGGATCATTTGGTAGCTCAATGTTTACCTTTTAAAGGCTCCTCCATTCTATTCTCATTAGTGGCTCTTTCCAGGTTTCGTCCCTCTTAAAGTGGAGGGTATGCATTTCTCCACAACACCTTCAGCATTTATTGTTTATAGTTGACTTGCTGATGGTTCTTCTGAGTGGTGTGAGCTGATACCTCTTTGTGGTTGAATTTGCATGTGTCTCATAATCTGTTGAAATTGAGCTTTAAGAGATGTCCTTTTTATTTTTCAAAGTGTGATTATAGCTTAGCTCTTCAAAGTGTTTTCTTAAAGTATGGGTCACAATTTGAAATGTTTTGGCCATTCCCTCCCTCAAGACATTTTGAGGGCAGGTTTCAGTTACAGCCCTGCAGTAGTTGTTCATATGAAGTGACCATTAGCACAGGCTTTAAAGCTGCTTTTGCAGGTAATGGCCAGAGGGTGGCATCCTTTCTACGTTCACCACTCTGGAAACTAGGGAAACAGACCTCCCGGCCAGTGGTGTTCCTCGCTTATAAATTAGAGTGGAATGTGCCTGGATAAACCCACAAAAGCTGATGTCTCCTTACTTTTATTTGTTATTTAATTTTAATTTATATTTTTAATTGGAGTAATATTCCAATGTGTACATGGACCACTTCTTCTTGGTGCATTCCTCTGTTGATGGACATTTTCATTGCTTCCAAGTTTGGCTATGATAAACATTGCTGGAGTGTAGGACTGCCTGCCTGTGACATTTTGTTTTAAGTTTTATTTATTTATTAATTTATTTTTGGCTGTGTTGCGTCTTCGCGAGGGCTTTCTGTAGTTGCGGCGAGCGGGCGCCACTCTTCATTGCGGTGCGTGGGCCTCTCACTGTCGCGGCCTCTCTTTTTCCAGAGCACAAGCTCCAGACGCACAGGCTCAATAGTTGTGGCTCACGGGCTTAGTTGCTCCGTGGCATGTGGGATCTTCCCAGACCAGGGCCCGAACCCGTGTCCCCTGCATTGGCAGGCAGATTCTCAACCACTGCGTCACCATGGAATCCCCCAGCATGTGACTTTTTGCTTCTCATTTTCTCAGGGTATAGGCCCTGCATTGGGTGAGATTGATTGACTGGTAGCTCAAAGTTTCCCTTTTCAAAGCACCTCCATTGTGTTTTCACTAGTGGCTCTTACCAGGTCCCCCTTAGAATCGAGGGTACGCATTTCTCCAAAATCCCTTCAGCATGTATTGTTTGCAGCTTTTTACTAATGACCATTCTGACCGCTGTGAGCTGATAGGGTTTTGTAATTCGGGTTTGCATGTCTTTGAAAATCCCTAAAATTCATCATTTTCCCATGCCTTTTACTTTTCTGTTAGAAAAAGAAAGAAAGAAAATAGTGTGAGTACAATATACGTCTTGAAATTGTCTTCTCAGAATTTTGTCCTCTTTTGAATTTTTTGGTCGATTTTTGACCCCAGGATTTTTTTGGAGGGCAGGTGTCATTTACAGAACTGCAAGTTTGGTGACTATTCAGTGACCTTTAGCAATGGGTTTAAAGCTGCTGTTGTGGGAACCGGCCAAAGGAGGCAGCATTTCTCCATTCCCAAATCTGGGTACTAGGGAAGCAGAGCCTTAATGGAAGTGGTGTTGTAGGTTGTAAATTAGAGTGGAATGTGCCAGGAAAAAGCCCTTTATGTTTATGTCTCATTACTTCTGGTTCGTATTTTTACCTTAATTTTTATTTTTTATCACAGCAAATTTGTTTACAATGTTTTGTGTGTTCTAGGTGTGCAAGATGTGGTTCTTTCACACATATACATATATCTATTCTTCTTCGGATCCTTTTCCCATGTAGGTTATGACACAATTTTCAGTAGTGTTCTCTTGGTATTCCGTAGGTCTTTGGTGATTATATATTTCACATGTGTTTGTATATCTCTGTTAAGCCCAATGTCATAATGTATCCAATCCTCACACCTTTCCATTTGGTGGACCAATAGATTGTTTAATGCATCTGTGTTTGCCTTTCTCTGTGGAAGTATCTTCATTGGTATCAGTATTTAGGTAACACCTTTACGTGATATGATAGGACATGTGTCTTTCGCTTTCTCACTTACCACAAGATGCGTGATTACTTGTAGACTCACCTATGGTGCTGCAAATGGCATTGTTTCATTTTTTCGCTAGCTAATATTCCATCTCGACATGTAGCAGTTCTTCTATGTCCACCCAACTGTTGGTGAACTTTTTGGTTACTTCCATATCTTAGATGGAGTACTACGGTGCAGTGCAGATTTGCCAGCCTCTGTCTTTCCAATTCTGTCCTCTTAGTTTCTAGGTCCAGGAATGGGCCTGGTGGATCATTTGGTAGCTCAATGTTTACCTTTTAAAGGCTCCTCCATTCTATTCTCATTAGTGGCTCTTTCCAGGTTTCGTCCCTCTTAAAGTGGAGGGTATGCATTTCTCCACAACACCTTCAGCATTTATTGTTTATAGTTGACTTGCTGATGGTTCTTCTGAGTGGTGTGAGCTGATACCTCTTTGTGGTTGAATTTGCATGTGTCTCATAATCTGTTGAAATTGAGCTTTAAGAGATGTCCTTTTTATTTTTCAAAGTGTGATTATAGCTTAGTTCGTCAAAGTGTTTTCTTAAAGTATGTGTCACAATTTGAAATGTTTTGGCCATTCCCTCCCTCAAGACATTTTGAGGGCAGGTTTCAGTTACAGCCCTGCAGTAGTTGTTCATATGAAGTGACCATTAGCACAGGCTTTAAAGCTGCTTTTGCAGGTAATGGCCAGAGGGCGGCATCCTTTCTACGTTCCCCACTCTGGAAACTAGGGAAACAGACCTCCTGGCCAGTGGTGTTCCTCGCTTATAAATTAGAGTGGAATGTGCCCGGATAAACCCACAAAAGCTGATGTCTCTAACTTTTATTTGTTATTTAATTTTAATTTATATTTTTAATTGGAGTAATATTCCAATGTGTACATGGACCACTTCTTCTTGGTGCATTCCTCTGTTGATGGACATTTTCGTTGCTTCCAAGTGTTGGATATGATAAACATTGCTGGAGTGTAGGACTGCCTGCCTGTGACTTTTTGTTTTCAGTTTTATTTATTTATTTATTTAATTTTGGATGTGTTGGGTCTTCGTGAGGGCTTTCTATAGATGCGGCAAGTGGGGGCCACTCTTCATCGCGTTGTGCGGGCTTCTCACTGTCGCGGCCTCTCTTTTTCCAGAGCACAAGCTCCAGACGCACAGGCTCAATAGTTGTGGCTCACGGGCTTAGTTGCTCCGTGGCATGTGGGATCTTCCCAGACCAGGGCCCGAACCCGTGTCCCCTGCATTGGCAGGCAGATTCTCAACCACTGCGTCACCATGGAATCCCCCAGCATGTGACTTTTTGCTTCTCATTTTCTCAGGGTATAGGCCCTGCATTGGGTGAGATTGATTGACTGGTAGCTCAAAGTTTCCCTTTTCAAAGCACCTCCATTGTGTTTTCACTAGTGGCTCTTACCAGGTCCCCCTTAGAATCGAGGGTACGCATTTCTCCAAAATCCCTTCAGCATGTATTGTTTGCAGCTTTTTACTAATGACCATTCTGACCGCTGTGAGCTGATAGGGTTTTGTAATTCGGGTTTGCATGTCTTTGAAAATCCCTAAAATTCATCATTTTCCCATGCCTTTTACTTTTCTGTTAGAAAAAGAAAGAAAGAAAATAGTGTGAGTACAATATACGTCTTGAAATTGTCTTCTCAGAATTTTGTCCTCTTTTGAATTTTTTGGTCGATTTTTGACCCCAGGATTTTTTTGGAGGGCAGGTGTCATTTACAGAACTGCAAGTTTGGTGACTATTCAGTGACCTTTAGCAATGGGTTTAAAGCTGCTGTTGTGGGAACCGGCCAAAGGAGGCAGCATTTCTCCATTCCCAAATCTGGGTACTAGGGAAGCAGAGCCTTAATGGAAGTGGTGTTGTAGGTTGTAAATTAGAGTGGAATGTGCCAGGAAAAAGCCCTTTATGTTTATGTCTCATTACTTCTGGTTCGTATTTTTACCTTAATTTTTATTTTTTATCACAGCAAATTTGTTTACAATGTTTTGTGTGTTCTAGGTGTGCAAGATGTGGTTCTTTCACACATATACATATATCTATTCTTCTTCGGATCCTTTTCCCATGTAGGTTATGACACAATTTTCAGTAGTGTTCTCTTGGTATTCCGTAGGTCTTTGGTGATTATATATTTCACATGTGTTTGTATATCTCTGTTAAGCCCAATGTCATAATGTATCCAATCCTCACACCTTTCCATTTGGTGGACCAATAGATTGTTTAATGCATCTGTGTTTGCCTTTCTCTGTGGAAGTATCTTCATTGGTATCAGTATTTAGGTAACACCTTTACGTGATATGATAGGACATGTGTCTTTCGCTTTCTCACTTACCACAAGATGCGTGATTACTTGTAGACTCACCTATGGTGCTGCAAATGGCATTGTTTCATTTTTTCGCTAGCTAATATTCCATCTCGACATGTAGCAGTTCTTCTATGTCCACCCAACTGTTGGTGAACTTTTTGGTTACTTCCATATCTTAGATGGAGTACTACGGTGCAGTGCAGATTTGCCAGCCTCTGTCTTTCCAATTCTGTCTTCTTAGGTTCTAGGTTCAGGAATGGGCCTGGTGGATCATTTGGTAGCTCAATGATTACCTTTTAAAGGCTCCTCCATTCTATTCTCATTAGTGGCTCTTTCCAGGTTTTCTTTCCTCTTAAAGTGGAGGGTATGCATTTCTACACAACACCTTCAGCGTTTATTGTTTATAGTTGACTTGCTGATGGTTCTTCTGACTGGTGTGAGCTGATACCTCTTTGTGGTTGAATTTGCATGTGTCTCATAATCTGTTGAAATTGAGCTTTAAGAGATGTCCTTTTTATTTTTCAAAGTGTGATTATAGCTTAGTTCGTCAAAGTGTTTTCTTAAAGTATGTGTCACAATTTGAAATGTTTTGGCCATTCCCTCCCTCAAGACATTTTGAGGGCAGGTTTCAGTTACAGCCCTGCAGTAGTTGTTCATATGAAGTGACCATTAGCACAGGCTTTAAAGCTGCTTTTGCAGGTAATGGCCAGAGGGCGGCATCCTTTCTACGTTCCCCACTCTGGAAACTAGGGAAACAGACCTCCTGGCCAGTGGTGTTCCTCGCTTATAAATTAGAGTGGAATGTGCCCGGATAAACCCACAAAAGCTGATGTCTCTAACTTTTATTTGTTATTTAATTTTAATTTATATTTTTAATTGGAGTAATATTCCAATGTGTACATGGACCACTTCTTCTTGGTGCATTCCTCTGTTGATGGACATTTTCGTTGCTTCCAAGTGTTGGATATGATAAACATTGCTGGAGTGTAGGACTGCCTGCCTGTGACTTTTTGTTTTCAGTTTTATTTATTTATTTATTTAATTTTGGATGTGTTGGGTCTTCGTGAGGGCTTTCTATAGATGCAGCAAGTGGGGGCCACTCTTCATCGCGTTGTGCGGGCTTCTCACTGTCGCGGCCTCTCTTGCTCCGGAGCACAAGCTCCAGACGCTCAGGCTCAATAGTTGTGGCTCACGGGCTTAGTTGCTCCGCGGCATGTGGGATCTTCCCAGACCAGGGCTCGAACCCGTGTCCCCTGCGTTGGCAGGCAGATTCTCAACCACTACGCCACCAAGGAAACCCCCAGCATGTGACTTTTAGATTCTCATTTTCTCAGGGTATAGGCCCAGCAGTGGCTGTGATTGACTGAGTGGTAGCTCAAAGTTTCCCTTTTCAAAGCACCTCCATTGTGTTTTCATTAGTGGCTCTTACCAGGTCCCCCTTAGAATGGAGGGTACGCATTTCTCCAAAATCCCTTCAGCATGTATTGTTTGCAGCTTTTTACTAATGACCATTCTGACCGCTGTGAGCTGATAGGGTTTTGTAATTCGGGTTTGCATGTCTTTAAAAATCCCTAAAATTCATGATTTTCCCACGCCTTTTCCTTTTCTGTTAAAAAAAGAAAGAAAGAAAATAGTGTGAGTACAATATACGTCTTGAAATTGTCTTCTCAGAATTTTGTCCTCTTGAATTTTTTGGTCGATTTTTGACCCCAGGATTTTCTTGGAGGGCAGGTGTCATTTACAGAACTGCAAGTTTGGTGACTATTCAGTGACCTTTAGCAATGGGTTTAAAGCTGCTGTTGTGGGAACCGGCCAAAGGAGGCAGCATTTCTCCATTCCCAAATCTGGGTACTAGGGAAGCAGAGCCTTAATGGAAGTGGTGTTGTAGGTTGTAAATTAGAGTGGAATGTGCCAGGAAAAAGCCCTTTATGTTTATGTCTCATTACTTCTGGTTCGTATTTTTACCTTAATTTTTATTTTTTATCACAGCAAATTTGTTTACAATGTTTTGTGTGTTCTAGGTGTGCAAGATGTGGTTCTTTCACACATATACATATATCTATTCTTCTTCGGATCCTTTTCCCATGTAGGTTATGACACAATTTTCAGTAGTGTTCTCTTGGTATTCCGTAGGTTTTGGTGATTATATATTTCACATGTGTTTGTATATCTCTGTTAAGCCCAATGTCGTAATGTATCCAGTCCTCACACCTTTCCATTTGGTGGACCAAAAGATTGTTTAATGAATCTTTGTTTGCCTTTCTCTGTGGAAGTATCTTCATTGGTATCAGTTTTTAGGTAACACCTTTACGTGATATGATAGGACATGTGTCTTTCGCTTTCTCACTTACCACAAGTTGCATGATTACTTGTAGACTCACCTATGGTGCTGCAAATGGCAGTTTTTCGTTTCTTTGCTAGCTAATATTCCATCTCGACATGTAGCAGTTCTTCTATGTCCACCCATCTGTTGGTGAACTTTTTGGTTACTTCCATATCTTGGCTAGAGTAATACGGTGCAGTGCAGATTTGCCAGCCTGTGTCTTTCCAATTCTGTCCTCTTAGTTTCTAGGTCCAGGAATGGGCCTGGTGGATCATTTGGTAGCTCAATGTTTACCTTTTAAAGGCTCCTCCATTCTATTCTCATTAGTGGCTCTTTCCAGGTTTCGTCCCTCTTAAAGTGGAGGGTATGCATTTCTCCACAACACCTTCAGCATTTATTGTTTATAGTTGACTTGCTGATGGTTCTTCTGACTGGTGTGAGCTGATACCTCTTTGTGGTTGAATTTGCATGTGTCTCATAATCTGTTGAAATTGAGCTTTAAGAGATGTCCTTTTTATTTTTCAAAGTGTGATTATAGCTTAGCTCTTCAAAGTGTTTTCTTAAAGTATGGGTCACAATTTGAAATGTTTTGGCCATTCCCTCCCTCAAGACATTTTGAGGGCAGGTTTCAGTTACAGCCCTGCAGTAGTTGTTCATATGAAGTGACCATTAGCACAGGCTTTAAAGCTGCTTTTGCAGGTAATGGCCAGAGGGTGGCATCCTTTCTACGTTCACCACTCTGGAAACTAGGGAAACAGACCTCCCGGCCAGTGGTGTTCCTCGCTTATAAATTAGAGTGGAATGTGCCTGGATAAACCCACAAAAGCTGATGTCTCCTTACTTTTATTTGTTATTTAATTTTAATTTATATTTTTAATTGGAGTAATATTCCAATGTGTACATGGACCACTTCTTCTTGGTGCATTCCTCTGTTGATGGACATTTTCATTGCTTCCAAGTTTGGCTATGATAAACATTGCTGGAGTGTAGGACTGCCTGCCTGTGACATTTTGTTTTAAGTTTTATTTATTTATTAATTTATTTTTGGCTGTGTTGCGTCTTCGCGAGGGCTTTCTGTAGTTGCGGCGAGCGGGCGCCACTCTTCATTGCGGTGCGTGGGCCTCTCACTGTCGCGGCCTCTCTTGTTCCAGAGCACAAGCTCCAGACGCACAGGCTCAATAGTTGTGGCTCACGGGCTTAGTTGCTCCGTGGCATGTGGGATCTTCCCAGACCAGGGCCCGAACCCGTGTCCCCTGCATTGGCAGGCAGATTCTCAACCACTGCGTCACCATGGAATCCCCCAGCATGTGACTTTTTGCTTCTCATTTTCTCAGGGTATAGGCCCTGCATTGGGTGAGATTGATTGACTGGTAGCTCAAAGTTTCCCTTTTCAAAGCACCTCCATTGTGTTTTCACTAGTGGCTCTTACCAGGTCCCCCTTAGAATCGAGGGTACGCATTTCTCCAAAATCCCTTCAGCATGTATTGTTTGCAGCTTTTTACTAATGACCATTCTGACCGCTGTGAGCTGATAGGGTTTTGTAATTCGGGTTTGCATGTCTTTGAAAATCCCTAAAATTCATCATTTTCCCATGCCTTTTACTTTTCTGTTAGAAAAAGAAAGAAAGAAAATAGTGTGAGTACAATATACGTCTTGAAATTGTCTTCTCAGAATTTTGTCCTCTTTTGAATTTTTTGGTCGATTTTTGACCCCAGGATTTTTTTGGAGGGCAGGTGTCATTTACAGAACTGCAAGTTTGGTGACTATTCAGTGACCTTTAGCAATGGGTTTAAAGCTGCTGTTGTGGGAACCGGCCAAAGGAGGCAGCATTTCTCCATTCCCAAATCTGGGTACTAGGGAAGCAGAGCCTTAATGGAAGTGGTGTTGTAGGTTGTAAATTAGAGTGGAATGTGCCAGGAAAAAGCCCTTTATGTTTATGTCTCATTACTTCTGGTTCGTATTTTTACCTTAATTTTTATTTTTTATCACAGCAAATTTGTTTACAATGTTTTGTGTGTTCTAGGTGTGCAAGATGTGGTTCTTTCACACATATACATATATCTATTCTTCTTCGGATCCTTTTCCCATGTAGGTTATGACACAATTTTCAGTAGTGTTCTCTTGGTATTCCGTAGGTCTTTGGTGATTATATATTTCACATGTGTTTGTATATCTCTGTTAAGCCCAATGTCATAATGTACCCAATCCTCACACCTTTCCATTTGGTGGACCAATAGATTGTTTAATGCATCTGTGTTTGCCTTTCTCTGTGGAAGTATCTTCATTGGTATCAGTATTTAGGTAACACCTTTACGTGATATGATAGGACATGTGTCTTTCGCTTTCTCACTTACCACAAGATGCGTGATTACTTGTAGACTCACCTATGGTGCTGCAAATGGCATTGTTTCATTTTTTCGCTAGCTAATATTCCATCTCGACATGTAGCAGTTCTTCTATGTCCACCCAACTGTTGGTGAACTTTTTGGTTACTTCCATATCTTAGATGGAGTACTACGGTGCAGTGCAGATTTGCCAGCCTCTGTCTTTCCAATTCTGTCCTCTTAGTTTCTAGGTCCAGGAATGGGCCTGGTGGATCATTTGGTAGCTCAATGTTTACCTTTTAAAGGCTCCTCCATTCTATTCTCATTAGTGGCTCTTTCCAGGTTTCGTCCCTCTTAAAGTGGAGGGTATGCATTTCTCCACAACACCTTCAGCATTTATTGTTTATAGTTGACTTGCTGATGGTTCTTCTGACTGGTGTGAGCTGATACCTCTTTGTGGTTGAATTTGCATGTGTCTCATAATCTGTTGAAATTGAGCTTTAAGAGATGTCCTTTTTATTTTTCAAAGTGTGATTATAGCTTAGCTCTTCAAAGTGTTTTCTTAAAGTATG
Source organism: Balaenoptera ricei (assembly GCF_028023285.1). Taxonomy (NCBI): domain Eukaryota; kingdom Metazoa; phylum Chordata; class Mammalia; order Artiodactyla; family Balaenopteridae; genus Balaenoptera; species Balaenoptera ricei. The sequence continues at coordinate 53,658,992 of NC_082642.1, forward strand.
GGTCACAATTTGAAATGTTTTGGCCATTCCCTCCCTCAAGACATTTTGAGGGCAGGTTTCAGTTACAGCCCTGCAGTAGTTGTTCATATGAAGTGACCATTAGCACAGGCTTTAAAGCTGCTTTTGCAGGTAATGGCCAGAGGGTGGCATCCTTTCTACGTTCACCACTCTGGAAACTAGGGAAACAGACCTCCCGGCCAGTGGTGTTCCTCGCTTATAAATTAGAGTGGAATGTGCCTGGATAAACCCACAAAAGCTGATGTCTCCTTACTTTTATTTGTTATTTAATTTTAATTTATATTTTTAATTGGAGTAATATTCCAATGTGTACATGGACCACTTCTTCTTGGTGCATTCCTCTGTTGATGGACATTTTCATTGCTTCCAAGTTTGGCTATGATAAACATTGCTGGAGTGTAGGACTGCCTGCCTGTGACATTTTGTTTTAAGTTTTATTTATTTATTAATTTATTTTTGGCTGTGTTGCGTCTTCGCGAGGGCTTTCTGTAGTTGCGGCGACCGGGCGCCACTCTTCATTGCGGTGCGTGGGCCTCTCACTGTCGCGGCCTCTCTTTTTCCAGAGCACAAGCTCCAGACGCACAGGCTCAATAGTTGTGGCTCACGGGCTTAGTTGCTCCGTGGCATGTGGGATCTTCCCAGACCAGGGCCCGAACCCGTGTCCCCTGCATTGGCAGGCAGATTCTCAACCACTGCGTCACCATGGAATCCCCCAGCATGTGACTTTTTGCTTCTCATTTTCTCAGGGTATAGGCCCTGCATTGGGTGAGATTGATTGACTGGTAGCTCAAAGTTTCCCTTTTCAAAGCACCTCCATTGTGTTTTCACTAGTGGCTCTTACCAGGTCCCCCTTAGAATCGAGGGTACGCATTTCTCCAAAATCCCTTCAGCATGTATTGTTTGCAGCTTTTTACTAATGACCATTCTGACCGCTGTGAGCTGATAGGGTTTTGTAATTCGGGTTTGCATGTCTTTGAAAATCCCTAAAATTCATCATTTTCCCATGCCTTTTACTTTTCTGTTAGAAAAAGAAAGAAAGAAAATAGTGTGAGTACAATATACGTCTTGAAATTGTCTTCTCAGAATTTTGTCCTCTTTTGAATTTTTTGGTCGATTTTTGACCCCAGGATTTTTTTGGAGGGCAGGTGTCATTTACAGAACTGCAAGTTTGGTGACTATTCAGTGACCTTTAGCAATGGGTTTAAAGCTGCTGTTGTGGGAACCGGCCAAAGGAGGCAGCATTTCTCCATTCCCAAATCTGGGTACTAGGGAAGCAGAGCCTTAATGGAAGTGGTGTTGTAGGTTGTAAATTAGAGTGGAATGTGCCAGGAAAAAGCCCTTTATGTTTATGTCTCATTACTTCTGGTTCGTATTTTTACCTTAATTTTTATTTTTTATCACAGCAAATTTGTTTACAATGTTTTGTGTGTTCTAGGTGTGCAAGATGTGGTTCTTTCACACATATACATATATCTATTCTTCTTCGGATCCTTTTCCCATGTAGGTTATGACACAATTTTCAGTAGTGTTCTCTTGGTATTCCGTAGGTCTTTGGTGATTATATATTTCACATGTGTTTGTATATCTCTGTTAAGCCCAATGTCATAATGTACCCAATCCTCACACCTTTCCATTTGGTGGACCAATAGATTGTTTAATGCATCTGTGTTTGCCTTTCTCTGTGGAAGTATCTTCATTGGTATCAGTATTTAGGTAACACCTTTACGTGATATGATAGGACATGTGTCTTTCGCTTTCTCACTTACCACAAGATGCGTGATTACTTGTAGACTCACCTATGGTGCTGCAAATGGCATTGTTTCATTTTTTCGCTAGCTAATATTCCATCTCGACATGTAGCAGTTCTTCTATGTCCACCCAACTGTTGGTGAACTTTTTGGTTACTTCCATATCTTAGATGGAGTACTACGGTGCAGTGCAGATTTGCCAGCCTCTGTCTTTCCAATTCTGTCCTCTTAGTTTCTAGGTCCAGGAATGGGCCTGGTGGATCATTTGGTAGCTCAATGTTTACCTTTTAAAGGCTCCTCCATTCTATTCTCATTAGTGGCTCTTTCCAGGTTTCGTCCCTCTTAAAGTGGAGGGTATGCATTTCTCCACAACACCTTCAGCATTTATTGTTTATAGTTGACTTGCTGATGGTTCTTCTGAGTGGTGTGAGCTGATACCTCTTTGTGGTTGAATTTGCATGTGTCTCATAATCTGTTGAAATTGAGCTTTAAGAGATGTCCTTTTTATTTTTCAAAGTGTGATTATAGCTTAGTTCTTCAAAGTGTTTTCTTAAAGTATGTGTCACAATTTGAAATGTTTTGGCCATTCCCTCCTTCAAGACTTTTTGAGGGCAGGTTTCAGTTACAGCCCTGCAGTAGTTGTTCATATGAAGTGACCATTAGCACAGGCTTTAAAGCTGCTTTTGCAGGTAATGGCCAGAGGGCGGCATCCTTTCTACGTTCCCCACTCTGGAAACTAGGGAAACAGACCTCCTGGCCAGTGGTGTTCCTCGCTTATAAATTAGAGTGGAATGTGCCTGGATAAACCCACAAAAGCTGATGTCTCCTTACTTTTATTTGTTATTTAATTTTAATTTTTATTTTTAATTGGAGTAATATTCCAATGTGTACATGGACCACTTCTTCTTGGTGCATTCCTCTGTTGATGGACATTTTCATTGCTTCCAAGTGTTGGCTATGATAAACATTGCTGGAGTGTAGGACTGCCTGCCTGTGACATTTTGTTTTCAGTTTTATTTATTTATTAATTTATTTTTGGCTGTGTTGCGTCTTCACGAGGGCTTTCTGTAGTTGCGGCGAGCGGGCGCCACTCTTCATCGCGGTGCGTGGGCCTCTCACTGTCGCGGCCTCTCTTTTTCCAGAGCACAAGCTCCAGACGCACAGGCTCAATAGTTGTAGCTCACGGGCTTAGTTGCTCCGTGGCATGTGGGATCTTCCCAGACCAGGGCCCGAACCCGTGTCCCCTGCATTGGCAGGCAGATTCTCAACCACTGCGTCACCACGGAATTCCCCAGCATGTTAATTTTTGGTTCTCATTTTCTCAGGGTATAGGCCCTGCATTGGGTGAGATTGATTGACTGGTAGCTCAAAGTTTCCCTTTTCAAAGCACCTCCATTGTGTTTTCATTAGTGGCTCTTACCAGGTCCCCCTTAGAATGGAGGGTACGCATTTCTCCAAAATCCCTTCAGCATGTACTGTTTGCAGCTTTTTACTAATGACCATTCTGACCGCTGTGAGCTGATAGGGTTTTGTAATTCGGGTTTGCATGTCTTTAAAAATCCCTAAAATTCATGATTTTCCCACGCCTTTTCCTTTTCTGTTAAAAAAAGAAAGAAAGAAAATAGTGTGAGTACAATATACGTCTTGAAATTGTCTTCTCAGAATTTTGTCCTCTTGAATTTTTTGGTCGATTTTTGACCCCAGGATTTTCTTGGAGGGCAGGTGTCATTTACAGAACTGCAAGTTTGGTGACTATTCAGTGACCTTTAGCAATGGGTTTAAAGCTGCTGTTGTGGGAACCGGCCAAAGGAGGCAGCATTTCTCCATTCCCAAATCTGGGTACTAGGGAAGCAGAGCCTTAATGGAAGTGGTGTTGTAGGTTGTAAATTAGAGTGGAATGTGCCAGGAAAAAGCCCTTTATGTTTATGTCTCATTACTTCTGGTTCGTATTTTTACCTTAATTTTTATTTTTTATCACAGCAAATTTGTTTACAATGTTTTGTGTGTTCTAGGTGTGCAAGATGTGGTTCTTTCACACATATACATATATCTATTCTTCTTCGGATCCTTTTCCCATGTAGGTTATGACACAATTTTCAGTAGTGTTCTCTTGGTATTCCGTAGGTTTTGGTGATTATATATTTCACATGTGTTTGTATATCTCTGTTAAGCCCAATGTCGTAATGTATCCAGTCCTCACACCTTTCCATTTGGTGGACCAAAAGATTGTTTAATGAATCTTTGTTTGCCTTTCTCTGTGGAAGTATCTTCATTGGTATCAGTTTTTAGGTAACACCTTTACGTGATATGATAGGACATGTGTCTTTCGCTTTCTCACTTACCACAAGTTGCATGATTACTTGTAGACTCACCTATGGTGCTGCAAATGGCAGTTTTTCGTTTCTTTGCTAGCTAATATTCCATCTCGACATGTAGCAGTTCTTCTATGTCCACCCATCTGTTGGTGAACTTTTTGGTTACTTCCATATCTTGGCTAGAGTAATACGGTGCAGTGCAGATTTGCCAGCCTGTGTCTTTCCAATTCTGTCCTCTTAGTTTCTAGGTCCAGGAATGGGCCTGGTGGATCATTTGGTAGCTCAATGTTTACCTTTTAAAGGCTCCTCCATTCTATTCTCATTAGTGGCTCTTTCCAGGTTTCGTCCCTCTTAAAGTGGAGGGTATGCATTTCTCCACAACACCTTCAGCATTTATTGTTTATAGTTGACTTGCTGATGGTTCTTCTGAGTGGTGTGAGCTGATACCTCTTTGTGGTTGAATTTGCATGTGTCTCATAATCTGTTGAAATTGAGCTTTAAGAGATGTCCTTTTTATTTTTCAAAGTGTGATTATAGCTTAGCTCTTCAAAGTGTTTTCTTAAAGTATGGGTCACAATTTGAAATGTTTTGGCCATTCCCTCCCTCAAGACATTTTGAGGGCAGGTTTCAGTTACAGCCCTGCAGTAGTTGTTCATATGAAGTGACCATTAGCACAGGCTTTAAAGCTGCTTTTGCAGGTAATGGCCAGAGGGTGGCATCCTTTCTACGTTCACCACTCTGGAAACTAGGGAAACAGACCTCCCGGCCAGTGGTGTTCCTCGCTTATAAATTAGAGTGGAATGTGCCTGGATAAACCCACAAAAGCTGATGTCTCCTTACTTTTATTTGTTATTTAATTTTAATTTATATTTTTAATTGGAGTAATATTCCAATGTGTACATGGACCACTTCTTCTTGGTGCATTCCTCTGTTGATGGACATTTTCATTGCTTCCAAGTTTGGCTATGATAAACATTGCTGGAGTGTAAGACTGCCTGCCTGTGACATTTTGTTTTAAGTTTTATTTATTTATTAATTTATTTTTGGCTGTGTTGCGTCTTCGCGAGGGCTTTCTGTAGTTGCGGCGAGCGGGCGCCACTCTTCATTGCGGTGCGTGGGCCTCTCACTGTCGCGGCCTCTCTTTTTCCAGAGCACAAGCTCCAGACGCACAGGCTCAATAGTTGTGGCTCACGGGCTTAGTTGCTCCGTGGCATGTGGGATCTTCCCAGACCAGGGCCCGAACCCGTGTCCCCTGCATTGGCAGGCAGATTCTCAACCACTGCGTCACCATGGAATCCCCCAGCATGTGACTTTTTGCTTCTCATTTTCTCAGGGTATAGGCCCTGCATTGGGTGAGATTGATTGACTGGTAGCTCAAAGTTTCCCTTTTCAAAGCACCTCCATTGTGTTTTCACTAGTGGCTCTTACCAGGTCCCCCTTAGAATCGAGGGTACGCATTTCTCCAAAATCCCTTCAGCATGTATTGTTTGCAGCTTTTTACTAATGACCATTCTGACCGCTGTGAGCTGATAGGGTTTTGTAATTCGGGTTTGCATGTCTTTGAAAATCCCTAAAGTTCATCATTTTCCCATGCCTTTTACTTTTCTGTTAGAAAAAGAAAGAAAGAAAATAGTGTGAGTACAATATACGTCTTGAAATTGTCTTCTCAGAATTTTGTCCTCTTTTGAATTTTTTGGTCGATTTTTGACCCCAGGATTTTTTTGGAGGGCAGGTGTCATTTACAGAACTGCAAGTTTGGTGACTATTCAGTGACCTTTAGCAATGGGTTTAAAGCTGCTGTTGTGGGAACCGGCCAAAGGAGGCAGCATTTCTCCATTCCCAAATCTGGGTACTAGGGAAGCAGAGCCTTAATGGAAGTGGTGTTGTAGGTTGTAAATTAGAGTGGAATGTGCCAGGAAAAAGCCCTTTATGTTTATGTCTCATTACTTCTGGTTCGTATTTTTACCTTAATTTTTATTTTTTATCACAGCAAATTTGTTTACAATGTTTTGTGTGTTCTAGGTGTGCAAGATGTGGTTCTTTCACACATATACATATATCTATTCTTCTTCGGATCCTTTTCCCATGTAGGTTATGACACAATTTTCAGTAGTGTTCTCTTGGTATTCCGTAGGTCTTTGGTGATTATATATTTCACATGTGTTTGTATATCTCTGTTAAGCCCAATGTCATAATGTATCCAATCCTCACACCTTTCCATTTGGTGGACCAATAGATTGTTTAATGCATCTGTGTTTGCCTTTCTCTGTGGAAGTATCTTCATTGGTATCAGTATTTAGGTAACACCTTTACGTGATATGATAGGACATGTGTCTTTCGCTTTCTCACTTACCACAAGATGCGTGATTACTTGTAGACTCACCTATGGTGCTGCAAATGGCATTGTTTCATTTTTTCGCTAGCTAATATTCCATCTCGACATGTAGCAGTTCTTCTATGTCCACCCAACTGTTGGTGAACTTTTTGGTTACTTCCATATCTTAGATGGAGTACTACGGTGCAGTGCAGATTTGCCAGCCTCTGTCTTTCCAATTCTGTCCTCTTAGTTTCTAGGTCCAGGAATGGGCCTGGTGGATCATTTGGTAGCTCAATGTTTACCTTTTAAAGGCTCCTCCATTCTATTCTCATTAGTGGCTCTTTCCAGGTTTCGTCCCTCTTAAAGTGGAGGGTATGCATTTCTCCACAACACCTTCAGCATTTATTGTTTATAGTTGACTTGCTGATGGTTCTTCTGAGTGGTGTGAGCTGATACCTCTTTGTGGTTGAATTTGCATGTGTCTCATAATCTGTTGAAATTGAGCTTTAAGAGATGTCCTTTTTATTTTTCAAAGTGTGATTATAGCTTAGTTCTTCAAAGTGTTTTCTTAAAGTATGTGTCACAATTTGAAATGTTTTGGCCATTCCCTCCTTCAAGACTTTTTGAGGGCAGGTTTCAGTTACAGCCCTGCAGTAGTTGTTCATATGAAGTGACCATTAGCACAGGCTTTAAAGCTGCTTTTGCAGGTAATGGCCAGAGGGCGGCATCCTTTCTACGTTCCCCACTCTGGAAACTAGGGAAACAGACCTCCTGGCCAGTGGTGTTCCTCGCTTATAAATTAGAGTGGAATGTGCCTGGATAAACCCACAAAAGCTGATGTCTCCTTACTTTTATTTGTTATTTAATTTTAATTTTTATTTTTAATTGGAGTAATATTCCAATGTGTACATGGACCACTTCTTCTTGGTGCATTCCTCTGTTGATGGACATTTTCATTGCTTCCAAGTGTTGGCTATGATAAACATTGCTGGAGTGTAGGACTGCCTGCCTGTGACATTTTGTTTTCAGTTTTATTTATTTATTAATTTATTTTTGGCTGTGTTGCGTCTTCACGAGGGCTTTCTGTAGTTGCGGCGAGCGGGCGCCACTCTTCATCGCGGTGCGTGGGCCTCTCACTGTCGCGGCCTCTCTTTTTCCAGAGCACAAGCTCCAGACGCACAGGCTCAATAGTTGTGGCTCACGGGCTTAGTTGCTCCGTGGCATGTGGGATCTTCCCAGACCAGGGCCCGAACCCGTGTCCCCTGCATTGGCAGGCAGATTCTCAACCACTGCGTCACCATGGAATCCCCCAGCATGTGACTTTTTGCTTCTCATTTTCTCAGGGTATAGGCCCTGCATTGGGTAAGATTGATTGACTGGTAGCTCAAAGTTTCCCTTTTCAAAGCACCTCCATTGTGTTTTCACTAGTGGCTCTTACCAGGTCCCCCTTAGAATCGAGGGTACGCATTTCTCCAAAATCCCTTCAGCATGTATTGTTTGCAGCTTTTTACTAATGACCATTCTGACCGCTGTGAGTTGATAGGGTTTTGTAATTCGGGTTTGCATGTCTTTGAAAATCCCTAAAATTCATCATTTTCCCATGCCTTTTACTTTTCTGTTAGAAAAAGAAAGAAAGAAAATAGTGTGAGTACAATATACGTCTTGAAATTGTCTTCTCAGAATTTTGTCCTCTTTTGAATTTTTTGGTCGATTTTTGACCCCAGGATTTTTTTGGAGGGCAGGTGTCATTTACAGAACTGCAAGTTTGGTGACTATTCAGTGACCTTTAGCAATGGGTTTAAAGCTGCTGTTGTGGGAACCGGCCAAAGGAGGCAGCATTTCTCCATTCCCAAATCTGGGTACTAGGGAAGCAGAGCCTTAATGGAAGTGGTGTTGTAGGTTGTAAATTACAATGGAATGTGCCAGGAAAAAGCCCTTTATGTTTATGTCTCATTACTTCTGGTTCGTATTTTTACCTTAATTTTTATTTTTTATCACAGCAAATTTGTTTACAATGTTTTGTGTGTTCTAGGTGTGCAAGATGTGGTTCTTTCACACATATACATATATCTATTCTTCTTCGGATCCTTTTCCCATGTAGGTTATGACACAATTTTCAGTAGTGTTCTCTTGGTATTCCGTAGGTCTTTGGTGATTATATATTTCACATGTGTTTGTATATCTCTGTTAAGCCCAATGTCATAATGTATCCAATCCTCACACCTTTCCATTTGGTGGACCAATAGATTGTTTAATGCATCTGTGTTTGCCTTTCTCTGTGGAAGTATCTTCATTGGTATCAGTATTTAGGTAACACCTTTACGTGATATGATAGGACATGTGTCTTTCGCTTTCTCACTTACCACAAGATGCGTGATTACTTGTAGACTCACCTATGGTGCTGCAAATGGCATTGTTTCATTTTTTCGCTAGCTAATATTCCATCTCGACATGTAGCAGTTCTTCTATGTCCACCCAACTGTTGGTGAACTTTTTGGTTACTTCCATATCTTAGATGGAGTACTACGGTGCAGTGCAGATTTGCCAGCCTCTGTCTTTCCAATTCTGTCTTCTTAGGTTCTAGGTTCAGGAATGGGCCTGGTGGATCATTTGGTAGCTCAATGATTACCTTTTAAAGGCTCCTCCATTCTATTCTCATTAGTGGCTCTTTCCAGGTTTTCTTTCCTCTTAAAGTGGAGGGTATGCATTTCTACACAACACCTTCAGCGTTTATTGTTTATAGTTGACTTGCTGATGGTTCTTCTGACTGGTGTGAGCTGATACCTCTTTGTGGTTGAATTTGCATGTGTCTCATAATCTGTTGAAATTGAGCTTTAAGAGATGTCCTTTTTATTTTTCAAAGTGTGATTATAGCTTAGTTCGTCAAAGTGTTTTCTTAAAGTATGTGTCACAATTTGAAATGTTTTGGCCATTCCCTCCCTCAAGACATTTTGAGGGCAGGTTTCAGTTACAGCCCTGCAGTAGTTGTTCATATGAAGTGACCATTAGCACAGGCTTTAAAGCTGCTTTTGCAGGTAATGGCCAGAGGGCGGCATCCTTTCTACGTTCCCCACTCTGGAAACTAGGGAAACAGACCTCCTGGCCAGTGGTGTTCCTCGCTTATAAATTAGAGTGGAATGTGCCCGGATAAACCCACAAAAGCTGATGTCTCTAACTTTTATTTGTTATTTAATTTTAATTTATATTTTTAATTGGAGTAATATTCCAATGTGTACATGGACCACTTCTTCTTGGTGCATTCCTCTGTTGATGGACATTTTCGTTGCTTCCAAGTGTTGGATATGATAAACATTGCTGGAGTGTAGGACTGCCTGCCTGTGACTTTTTGTTTTCAGTTTTATTTATTTATTTATTTAATTTTGGATGTGTTGGGTCTTCGTGAGGGCTTTCTATAGATGCAGCAAGTGGGGGCCACTCTTCATCGCGTTGTGCGGGCTTCTCACTGTCGCGGCCTCTCTTGCTCCGGAGCACAAGCTCCAGACGCTCAGGCTCAATAGTTGTGGCTCACGGGCTTAGTTGCTCCGTGGCATGTGGGATTTCCCAGACCAGGGCTCGAACCCGTGTCCCCTGCGTTGGCAGGCAGATTCTCAACCACTACGCCACCAAGGAAACCCCCAGCATGTGACTTTTAGATTCTCATTTTCTCAGGGTATAGGCCCAGCAGTGGCTGTGATTGACTGAGTGGTAGCTCAAAGTTTCCCTTTTCAAAGCACCTCCATTGTGTTTTCATTAGTGGCTCTTACCAGGTCCCCCTTAGAATGGAGGGTACGCATTTCTCCAAAATCCCTTCAGCATGTATTGTTTGCAGCTTTTTACTAATGACCATTCTGACCGCTGTGAGCTGATAGGGTTTTGTAATTCGGGTTTGCATGTCTTTAAAAATCCCTAAAATTCATGATTTTCCCACGCCTTTTCCTTTTCTGTTAGAAAAAGAAAGAAAGAAAATAGTGTGAGTACAATATACGTCTTGAAATTGTCTTCTCAGAATTTTGTCCTCTTTTGAATTTTTTGGTCGATTTTTGACCCCAGGATTTTTTTGGAGGGCAGGTGTCATTTACAGAACTGCAAGTTTGGTGACTATTCAGTGACCTTTAGCAATGGGTTTAAAGCTGCTGTTGTGGGAACCGGCCAAAGGAGGCAGCATTTCTCCATTCCCAAATCTGGGTACTAGGGAAGCAGAGCCTTAATGGAAGTGGTGTTGTAGGTTGTAAATTAGAGTGGAATGTGCCAGGAAAAAGCCCTTTATGTTTATGTCTCATTACTTCTGGTTCGTATTTTTACCTTAATTTTTATTTTTTATCACAGCAAATTTGTTTACAATGTTTTGTGTGTTCTAGGTGTGCAAGATGTGGTTCTTTCACACATATACATATATCTATTCTTCTTCGGATCCTTTTCCCATGTAGGTTATGACACAATTTTCAGTAGTGTTCTCTTGGTATTCCGTAGGTCTTTGGTGATTATATATTTCACATGTGTTTGTATATCTCTGTTAAGCCCAATGTCATAATGTATCCAATCCTCACACCTTTCCATTTGGTGGACCAATAGATTGTTTAATGCATCTGTGTTTGCCTTTCTCTGTGGAAGTATCTTCATTGGTATCAGTATTTAGGTAACACCTTTACGTGATATGATAGGACATGTGTCTTTCACTTTCTCACTTACCACAAGATGCGTGATTACTTGTAGACTCACCTATGGTGCTGCAAATGGCATTGTTTCATTTTTTCGCTAGCTAATATTCCATCTCGACATGTAGCAGTTCTTCTATGTCCACCCAACTGTTGGTGAACTTTTTGGTTACTTCCATATCTTAGATGGAGTACTACGGTGCAGTGCAGATTTGCCAGCCTCTGTCTTTCCAATTCTGTCCTCTTAGTTTCTAGGTCCAGGAATGGGCCTGGTGGATCATTTGGTAGCTCAATGTTTACCTTTTAAAGGCTCCTCCATTCTATTCTCATTAGTGGCTCTTTCCAGGTTTCGTCCCTCTTAAAGTGGAGGGTATGCATTTCTCCACAACACCTTCAGCATTTATTGTTTATAGTTGACTTGCTGATGGTTCTTCTGAGTGGTGTGAGCTGATACCTCTTTGTGGTTGAATTTGCATGTGTCTCATAATCTGTTGAAATTGAGCTTTAAGAGATGTCCTTTTTATTTTTCAAAGTGTGATTATAGCTTAGTTCTTCAAAGTGTTTTCTTAAAGTATGTGTCACAATTTGAAATGTTTTGGCCATTCCCTCCTTCAAGACTTTTTGAGGGCAGGTTTCAGTTACAGCCCTGCAGTAGTTGTTCATATGAAGTGACCATTAGCACAGGCTTTAAAGCTGCTTTTGCAGGTAATGGCCAGAGGGCGGCATCCTTTCTACGTTCCCCACTCTGGAAACTAGGGAAACAGACCTCCTGGCCAGTGGTGTTCCTCGCTTATAAATTAGAGTGGAATGTGCCTGGATAAACCCACAAAAGCTGATGTCTCCTTACTTTTATTTGTTATTTAATTTTAATTTTTATTTTTAATTGGAGTAATATTCCAATGTGTACATGGACCACTTCTTCTTGGTGCATTCCTCTGTTGATGGACATTTTCATTGCTTCCAAGTGTTGGCTATGATAAACATTGCTGGAGTGTAGGACTGCCTGCCTGTGACATTTTGTTTTCAGTTTTATTTATTTATTAATTTATTTTTGGCTGTGTTGCGTCTTCACGAGGGCTTTCTGTAGTTGCGGCGAGCGGGCGCCACTCTTCATCGCGGTGCGTGGGCCTCTCACTGTCGCGGCCTCTCTTTTTCCAGAGCACAAGCTCCAGACGCACAGGCTCAATAGTTGTGGCTCACGGGCTTAGTTGCTCCGTGGCATGTGGGATCTTCCCAGACCAGGGCCCGAACCCGTGTCCCCTGCATTGGCAGGCAGATTCTCAACCACTGCGTCACCATGGAATCCCCCAGCATGTGACTTTTTGCTTCTCATTTTCTCAGGGTATAGGCCCTGCATTGGGTAAGATTGATTGACTGGTAGCTCAAAGTTTCCCTTTTCAAAGCACCTCCATTGTGTTTTCACTAGTGGCTCTTACCAGGTCCCCCTTAGAATCGAGGGTACGCATTTCTCCAAAATCCCTTCAGCATGTATTGTTTGCAGCTTTTTACTAATGACCATTCTGACCGCTGTGAGTTGATAGGGTTTTGTAATTCGGGTTTGCATGTCTTTGAAAATCCCTAAAATTCATCATTTTCCCATGCCTTTTACTTTTCTGTTAGAAAAAGAAAGAAAGAAAATAGTGTGAGTACAATATACGTCTTGAAATTGTCTTCTCAGAATTTTGTCCTCTTTTGAATTTTTTGGTCGATTTTTGACCCCAGGATTTTTTTGGAGGGCAGGTGTCATTTACAGAACTGCAAGTTTGGTGACTATTCAGTGACCTTTAGCAATGGGTTTAAAGCTGCTGTTGTGGGAACCGGCCAAAGGAGGCAGCATTTCTCCATTCCCAAATCTGGGTACTAGGGAAGCAGAGCCTTAATGGAAGTGGTGTTGTAGGTTGTAAATTACAATGGAATGTGCCAGGAAAAAGCCCTTTATGTTTATGTCTCATTACTTCTGGTTCGTATTTTTACCTTAATTTTTATTTTTTATCACAGCAAATTTGTTTACAATGTTTTGTGTGTTCTAGGTGTGCAAGATGTGGTTCTTTCACACATATACATATATCTATTCTTCTTCGGATCCTTTTCCCATGTAGGTTATGACACAATTTTCAGTAGTGTTCTCTTGGTATTCCGTAGGTCTTTGGTGATTATATATTTCACATGTGTTTGTATATCTCTGTTAAGCCCAATGTCATAATGTATCCAATCCTCACACCTTTCCATTTGGTGGACCAATAGATTGTTTAATGCATCTGTGTTTGCCTTTCTCTGTGGAAGTATCTTCATTGGTATCAGTATTTAGGTAACACCTTTACATGATATGATAGGACATGTGTCTTTCGCTTTCTCACTTACCACAAGATGCGTGATTACTTGTAGACTCACCTATGGTGCTGCAAATGGCATTGTTTCATTTTTTCGCTAGCTAATATTCCATCTCGACATGTAGCAGTTCTTCTATGTCCACCCAACTGTTGGTGAACTTTTTGGTTACTTCCATATCTTAGATGGAGTACTACGGTGCAGTGCAGATTTGCCAGCCTCTGTCTTTCCAATTCTGTCTTCTTAGGTTCTAGGTTCAGGAATGGGCCTGGTGGATCATTTGGTAGCTCAATGATTACCTTTTAAAGGCTCCTCCATTCTATTCTCATTAGTGGCTCTTTCCAGGTTTTCTTTCCTCTTAAAGTGGAGGGTATGCATTTCTACACAACACCTTCAGCGTTTATTGTTTATAGTTGACTTGCTGATGGTTCTTCTGACTGGTGTGAGCTGATACCTCTTTGTGGTTGAATTTGCATGTGTCTCATAATCTGTTGAAATTGAGCTTTAAGAGATGTCCTTTTTATTTTTCAAAGTGTGATTATAGCTTAGTTCGTCAAAGTGTTTTCTTAAAGTATGTGTCACAATTTGAAATGTTTTGGCCATTCCCTCCCTCAAGACATTTTGAGGGCAGGTTTCAGTTACAGCCCTGCAGTAGTTGTTCATATGAAGTGACCATTAGCACAGGCTTTAAAGCTGCTTTTGCAGGTAATGGCCAGAGGGCGGCATCCTTTCTACGTTCCCCACTCTGGAAACTAGGGAAACAGACCTCCTGGCCAGTGGTGTTCCTCGCTTATAAATTAGAGTGGAATGTGCCCGGATAAACCCACAAAAGCTGATGTCTCTAACTTTTATTTGTTATTTAATTTTAATTTATATTTTTAATTGGAGTAATATTCCAATGTGTACATGGACCACTTCTTCTTGGTGCATTCCTCTGTTGATGGACATTTTCGTTGCTTCCAAGTGTTGGATATGATAAACATTGCTGGAGTGTAGGACTGCCTGCCTGTGACTTTTTGTTTTCAGTTTTATTTATTTATTTATTTAATTTTGGATGTGTTGGGTCTTCGTGAGGGCTTTCTATAGATGCAGCAAGTGGGGGCCACTCTTCATCGCGTTGTGCGGGCTTCTCACTGTCGCGGCCTCTCTTGCTCCGGAGCACAAGCTCCAGACGCTCAGGCTCAATAGTTGTGGCTCACGGGCTTAGTTGCTCCGCGGCATGTGGGATCTTCCCAGACCAGGGCTCGAACCCGTGTCCCCTGCGTTGGCAGGCAGATTCTCAACCACTACGCCACCAAGGAAACCCCCAGCATGTGACTTTTAGATTCTCATTTTCTCAGGGTATAGGCCCAGCAGTGGCTGTGATTGACTGAGTGGTAGCTCAAAGTTTCCCTTTTCAAAGCACCTCCATTGTGTTTTCATTAGTGGCTCTTACCAGGTCCCCCTTAGAATGGAGGGTACGCATTTCTCCAAAATCCCTTCAGCATGTATTGTTTGCAGCTTTTTACTAATGACCATTCTGACCGCTGTGAGCTGATAGGGTTTTGTAATTCGGGTTTGCATGTCTTTAAAAATCCCTAAAATTCATGATTTTCCCACGCCTTTTCCTTTTCTGTTAAAAAAAGAAAGAAAGAAAATAGTGTGAGTACAATATACGTCTTGAAATTGTCTTCTCAGAATTTTGTCCTCTTGAATTTTTTGGTCGATTTTTGACCCCAGGATTTTCTTGGAGGGCAGGTGTCATTTACAGAACTGCAAGTTTGGTGACTATTCAGTGACCTTTAGCAATGGGTTTAAAGCTGCTGTTGTGGGAACCGGCCAAAGGAGGCAGCATTTCTCCATTCCCAAATCTGGGTACTAGGGAAGCAGAGCCTTAATGGAAGTGGTGTTGTAGGTTGTAAATTAGAGTGGAATGTGCCAGGAAAAAGCCCTTTATGTTTATGTCTCATTACTTCTGGTTCGTATTTTTACCTTAATTTTTATTTTTTATCACAGCAAATTTGTTTACAATGTTTTGTGTGTTCTAGGTGTGCAAGATGTGGTTCTTTCACACATATACATATATCTATTCTTCTTCGGATCCTTTTCCCATGTAGGTTATGACACAATTTTCAGTAGTGTTCTCTTGGTATTCCGTAGGTTTTGGTGATTATATATTTCACATGTGTTTGTATATCTCTGTTAAGCCCAATGTCGTAATGTATCCAGTCCTCACACCTTTCCATTTGGTGGACCAAAAGATTGTTTAATGAATCTTTGTTTGCCTTTCTCTGTGGAAGTATCTTCATTGGTATCAGTTTTTAGGTAACACCTTTACGTGATATGATAGGACATGTGTCTTTCGCTTTCTCACTTACCACAAGTTGCATGATTACTTGTAGACTCACCTATGGTGCTGCAAATGGCAGTTTTTCGTTTCTTTGCTAGCTAATATTCCATCTCGACATGTAGCAGTTCTTCTATGTCCACCCATCTGTTGGTGAACTTTTTGGTTACTTCCATATCTTGGCTAGAGTAATACGGTGCAGTGCAGATTTGCCAGCCTGTGTCTTTCCAATTCTGTCCTCTTAGTTTCTAGGTCCAGGAATGGGCCTGGTGGATCATTTGGTAGCTCAATGTTTACCTTTTAAAGGCTCCTCCATTCTATTCTCATTAGTGGCTCTTTCCAGGTTTCGTCCCTCTTAAAGTGGAGGGTATGCATTTCTCCACAACACCTTCAGCATTTATTGTTTATAGTTGACTTGCTGATGGTTCTTCTGAGTGGTGTGAGCTGATACCTCTTTGTGGTTGAATTTGCATGTGTCTCATAATCTGTTGAAATTGAGCTTTAAGAGATGTCCTTTTTATTTTTCAAAGTGTGATTATAGCTTAGCTCTTCAAAGTGTTTTCTTAAAGTATGGGTCACAATTTGAAATGTTTTGGCCATTCCCTCCCTCAAGACATTTTGAGGGCAGGTTTCAGTTACAGCCCTGCAGTAGTTGTTCATATGAAGTGACCATTAGCACAGGCTTTAAAGCTGCTTTTGCAGGTAATGGCCAGAGGGTGGCATCCTTTCTACGTTCACCACTCTGGAAACTAGGGAAACAGACCTCCCGGCCAGTGGTGTTCCTCGCTTATAAATTAGAGTGGAATGTGCCTGGATAAACCCACAAAAGCTGATGTCTCCTTACTTTTATTTGTTATTTAATTTTAATTTATATTTTTAATTGGAGTAATATTCCAATGTGTACATGGACCACTTCTTCTTGGTGCATTCCTCTGTTGATGGACATTTTCATTGCTTCCAAGTTTGGCTATGATAAACATTGCTGGAGTGTAAGACTGCCTGCCTGTGACATTTTGTTTTAAGTTTTATTTATTTATTAATTTATTTTTGGCTGTGTTGCGTCTTCGCGAGGGCTTTCTGTAGTTGCGGCGAGCGGGCGCCACTCTTCATTGCGGTGCGTGGGCCTCTCACTGTCGCGGCCTCTCTTTTTCCAGAGCACAAGCTCCAGACGCACAGGCTCAATAGTTGTGGCTCACGGGCTTAGTTGCTCCGTGGCATGTGGGATCTTCCCAGACCAGGGCCCGAACCCGTGTCCCCTGCATTGGCAGGCAGATTCTCAACCACTGCGTCACCATGGAATCCCCCAGCATGTGACTTTTTGCTTCTCATTTTCTCAGGGTATAGGCCCTGCATTGGGTGAGATTGATTGACTGGTAGCTCAAAGTTTCCCTTTTCAAAGCACCTCCATTGTGTTTTCACTAGTGGCTCTTACCAGGTCCCCCTTAGAATCGAGGGTACGCATTTCTCCAAAATCCCTTCAGCATGTATTGTTTGCAGCTTTTTACTAATGACCATTCTGACCGCTGTGAGCTGATAGGGTTTTGTAATTCGGGTTTGCATGTCTTTGAAAATCCCTAAAATTCATCATTTTCCCATGCCTTTTACTTTTCTGTTAGAAAAAGAAAGAAAGAAAATAGTGTGAGTACAATATACGTCTTGAAATTGTCTTCTCAGAATTTTGTCCTCTTTTGAATTTTTTGGTCGATTTTTGACCCCAGGATTTTTTTGGAGGGCAGGTGTCATTTACAGAACTGCAAGTTTGGTGACTATTCAGTGACCTTTAGCAATGGGTTTAAAGCTGCTGTTGTGGGAACCGGCCAAAGGAGGCAGCATTTCTCCATTCCCAAATCTGGGTACTAGGGAAGCAGAGCCTTAATGGAAGTGGTGTTGTAGGTTGTAAATTACAATGGAATGTGCCAGGAAAAAGCCCTTTATGTTTATGTCTCATTACTTCTGGTTCGTATTTTTACCTTAATTTTTATTTTTTATCACAGCAAATTTGTTTACAATGTTTTGTGTGTTCTAGGTGTGCAAGATGTGGTTCTTTCACACATATACATATATCTATTCTTCTTCGGATCCTTTTCCCATGTAGGTTATGACACAATTTTCAGTAGTGTTCTCTTGGTATTCCGTAGGTCTTTGGTGATTATATATTTCACATGTGTTTGTATATCTCTGTTAAGCCCAATGTCATAATGTATCCAATCCTCACACCTTTCCATTTGGTGGACCAATAGATTGTTTAATGCATCTGTGTTTGCCTTTCTCTGTGGAAGTATCTTCATTGGTATCAGTATTTAGGTAACACCTTTACGTGATATGATAGGACATGTGTCTTTCGCTTTCTCACTTACCACAAGATGCGTGATTACTTGTAGACTCACCTATGGTGCTGCAAATGGCATTGTTTCATTTTTTCGCTAGCTAATATTCCATCTCGACATGTAGCAGTTCTTCTATGTCCACCCAACTGTTGGTGAACTTTTTGGTTACTTCCATATCTTAGATGGAGTACTACGGTGCAGTGCAGATTTGCCAGCCTCTGTCTTTCCAATTCTGTCCTCTTAGTTTCTAGGTCCAGGAATGGGCCTGGTGGATCATTTGGTAGCTCAATGTTTACCTTTTAAAGGCTCCTCCATTCTATTCTCATTAGTGGCTCTTTCCAGGTTTCGTCCCTCTTAAAGTGGAGGGTATGCATTTCTCCACAACACCTTCAGCATTTATTGTTTATAGTTGACTTGCTGATGGTTCTTCTGAGTGGTGTGAGCTGATACCTCTTTGTGGTTGAATTTGCATGTGTCTCATAATCTGTTGAAATTGAGCTTTAAGAGATGTCCTTTTTATTTTTCAAAGTGTGATTATAGCTTAGTTCTTCAAAGTGTTTTCTTAAAGTATGTGTCACAATTTGAAATGTTTTGGCCATTCCCTCCTTCAAGACTTTTTGAGGGCAGGTTTCAGTTACAGCCCTGCAGTAGTTGTTCATATGAAGTGACCATTAGCACAGGCTTTAAAGCTGCTTTTGCAGGTAATGGCCAGAGGGCGGCATCCTTTCTACGTTCCCCACTCTGGAAACTAGGGAAACAGACCTCCTGGCCAGTGGTGTTCCTCGCTTATAAATTAGAGTGGAATGTGCCTGGATAAACCCACAAAAGCTGATGTCTCCTTACTTTTATTTGTTATTTAATTTTAATTTTTATTTTTAATTGGAGTAATATTCCAATGTGTACATGGACCACTTCTTCTTGGTGCATTCCTCTGTTGATGGACATTTTCATTGCTTCCAAGTGTTGGCTATGATAAACATTGCTGGAGTGTAGGACTGCCTGCCTGTGACATTTTGTTTTCAGTTTTATTTATTTATTAATTTATTTTTGGCTGTGTTGCGTCTTCACGAGGGCTTTCTGTAGTTGCGGCGAGCGGGCGCCACTCTTCATCGCGGTGCGTGGGCCTCTCACTGTCGCGGCCTCTCTTTTTCCAGAGCACAAGCTCCAGACGCACAGGCTCAATAGTTGTAGCTCACGGGCTTAGTTGCTCCGTGGCATGTGGGATCTTCCCAGACCAGGGCCCGAACCCGTGTCCCCTGCATTGGCAGGCAGATTCTCAACCACTGCGTCACCACGGAATTCCCCAGCATGTTAATTTTTGGTTCTCATTTTCTCAGGGTATAGGCCCTGCATTGGGTGAGATTGATTGACTGGTAGCTCAAAGTTTCCCTTTTCAAAACACCTCCATTGTGTTTTCATTAGTGGCTCTTACCAGGTCCCCCTTAGAATGGAGGGTACGCATTTCTCCAAAATCCCTTCAGCATGTACTGTTTGCAGCTTTTTACTAATGACCATTCTGACCGCTGTGAGCTGATAGGGTTTTGTAATTCGGGTTTGCATGTCTTTAAAAATCCCTAAAATTCATGATTTTCCCACGCCTTTTCCTTTTCTGTTAAAAAAAGAAAGAAAGAAAATAGTGTGAGTACAATATACGTCTTGAAATTGTCTTCTCAGAATTTTGTCCTCTTGAATTTTTTGGTCGATTTTTGACCCCAGGATTTTCTTGGAGGGCAGGTGTCATTTACAGAACTGCAAGTTTGGTGACTATTCAGTGACCTTTAGCAATGGGTTTAAAGCTGCTGTTGTGGGAACCGGCCAAAGGAGGCAGCATTTCTCCATTCCCAAATCTGGGTACTAGGGAAGCAGAGCCTTAATGGAAGTGGTGTTGTAGGTTGTAAATTAGAGTGGAATGTGCCAGGAAAAAGCCCTTTATGTTTATGTCTCATTACTTCTGGTTCGTATTTTTACCTTAATTTTTATTTTTTATCACAGCAAATTTGTTTACAATGTTTTGTGTGTTCTAGGTGTGCAAGATGTGGTTCTTTCACACATATACATATATCTATTCTTCTTCGGATCCTTTTCCCATGTAGGTTATGACACAATTTTCAGTAGTGTTCTCTTGGTATTCCGTAGGTTTTGGTGATTATATATTTCACATGTGTTTGTATATCTCTGTTAAGCCCAATGTCGTAATGTATCCAGTCCTCACACCTTTCCATTTGGTGGACCAAAAGATTGTTTAATGAATCTTTGTTTGCCTTTCTCTGTGGAAGTATCTTCATTGGTATCAGTTTTTAGGTAACACCTTTACGTGATATGATAGGACATGTGTCTTTCGCTTTCTCACTTACCACAAGTTGCATGATTACTTGTAGACTCACCTATGGTGCTGCAAATGGCAGTTTTTCGTTTCTTTGCTAGCTAATATTCCATCTCGACATGTAGCAGTTCTTCTATGTCCACCCATCTGTTGGTGAACTTTTTGGTTACTTCCATATCTTGGCTAGAGTAATACGGTGCAGTGCAGATTTGCCAGCCTGTGTCTTTCCAATTCTGTCCTCTTAGTTTCTAGGTCCAGGAATGGGCCTGGTGGATCATTTGGTAGCTCAATGTTTACCTTTTAAAGGCTCCTCCATTCTATTCTCATTAGTGGCTCTTTCCAGGTTTCGTCCCTCTTAAAGTGGAGGGTATGCATTTCTCCACAACACCTTCAGCATTTATTGTTTATAGTTGACTTGCTGATGGTTCTTCTGAGTGGTGTGAGCTGATACCTCTTTGTGGTTGAATTTGCATGTGTCTCATAATCTGTTGAAATTGAGCTTTAAGAGATGTCCTTTTTATTTTTCAAAGTGTGATTATAGCTTAGCTCTTCAAAGTGTTTTCTTAAAGTATGGGTCACAATTTGAAATGTTTTGGCCATTCCCTCCCTCAAGACATTTTGAGGGCAGGTTTCAGTTACAGCCCTGCAGTAGTTGTTCATATGAAGTGACCATTAGCACAGGCTTTAAAGCTGCTTTTGCAGGTAATGGCCAGAGGGTGGCATCCTTTCTACGTTCACCACTCTGGAAACTAGGGAAACAGACCTCCCGGCCAGTGGTGTTCCTCGCTTATAAATTAGAGTGGAATGTGCCTGGATAAACCCACAAAAGCTGATGTCTCCTTACTTTTATTTGTTATTTAATTTTAATTTATATTTTTAATTGGAGTAATATTCCAATGTGTACATGGACCACTTCTTCTTGGTGCATTCCTCTGTTGATGGACATTTTCATTGCTTCCAAGTTTGGCTATGATAAACATTGCTGGAGTGTAAGACTGCCTGCCTGTGACATTTTGTTTTAAGTTTTATTTATTTATTAATTTATTTTTGGCTGTGTTGCGTCTTCGCGAGGGCTTTCTGTAGTTGCGGCGAGCGGGCGCCACTCTTCATTGCGGTGCGTGGGCCTCTCACTGTCGCGGCCTCTCTTTTTCCAGAGCACAAGCTCCAGACGCACAGGCTCAATAGTTGTGGCTCACGGGCTTAGTTGCTCCGTGGCATGTGGGATCTTCCCAGACCAGGGCCCGAACCCGTGTCCCCTGCATTGGCAGGCAGATTCTCAACCACTGCGTCACCATGGAATCCCCCAGCATGTGACTTTTTGCTTCTCATTTTCTCAGGGTATAGGCCCTGCATTGGGTGAGATTGATTGACTGGTAGCTCAAAGTTTCCCTTTTCAAAGCACCTCCATTGTGTTTTCACTAGTGGCTCTTACCAGGTCCCCCTTAGAATCGAGGGTACGCATTTCTCCAAAATCCCTTCAGCATGTATTGTTTGCAGCTTTTTACTAATGACCATTCTGACCGCTGTGAGCTGATAGGGTTTTGTAATTCGGGTTTGCATGTCTTTGAAAATCCCTAAAATTCATCATTTTCCCATGCCTTTTACTTTTCTGTTAGAAAAAGAAAGAAAGAAAATAGTGTGAGTACAATATACGTCTTGAAATTGTCTTCTCAGAATTTTGTCCTCTTTTGAATTTTTTGGTCGATTTTTGACCCCAGGATTTTTTTGGAGGGCAGGTGTCATTTACAGAACTGCAAGTTTGGTGACTATTCAGTGACCTTTAGCAATGGGTTTAAAGCTGCTGTTGTGGGAACCGGCCAAAGGAGGCAGCATTTCTCCATTCCCAAATCTGGGTACTAGGGAAGCAGAGCCTTAATGGAAGTGGTGTTGTAGGTTGTAAATTAGAGTGGAATGTGCCAGGAAAAAGCCCTTTATGTTTATGTCTCATTACTTCTGGTTCGTATTTTTACCTTAATTTTTATTTTTTATCACAGCAAATTTGTTTACAATGTTTTGTGTGTTCTAGGTGTGCAAGATGTGGTTCTTTCACACATATACATATATCTATTCTTCTTCGGATCCTTTTCCCATGTAGGTTATGACACAATTTTCAGTAGTGTTCTCTTGGTATTCCGTAGGTCTTTGGTGATTATATATTTCACATGTGTTTGTATATCTCTGTTAAGCCCAATGTCATAATGTATCCAATCCTCACACCTTTCCATTTGGTGGACCAATAGATTGTTTAATGCATCTGTGTTTGCCTTTCTCTGTGGAAGTATCTTCATTGGTATCAGTATTTAGGTAACACCTTTACGTGATATGATAGGACATGTGTCTTTCGCTTTCTCACTTACCACAAGATGCGTGATTACTTGTAGACTCACCTATGGTGCTGCAAATGGCATTGTTTCATTTTTTCGCTAGCTAATATTCCATCTCGACATGTAGCAGTTCTTCTATGTCCACCCAACTGTTGGTGAACTTTTTGGTTACTTCCATATCTTAGATGGAGTACTACGGTGCAGTGCAGATTTGCCAGCCTCTGTCTTTCCAATTCTGTCCTCTTAGTTTCTAGGTCCAGGAATGGGCCTGGTGGATCATTTGGTAGCTCAATGTTTACCTTTTAAAGGCTCCTCCATTCTATTCTCATTAGTGGCTCTTTCCAGGTTTCGTCCCTCTTAAAGTGGAGGGTATGCATTTCTCCACAACACCTTCAGCATTTATTGTTTATAGTTGACTTGCTGATGGTTCTTCTGAGTGGTGTGAGCTGATACCTCTTTGTGGTTGAATTTGCATGTGTCTCATAATCTGTTGAAATTGAGCTTTAAGAGATGTCCTTTTTATTTTTCAAAGTGTGATTATAGCTTAGTTCTTCAAAGTGTTTTCTTAAAGTATGTGTCACAATTTGAAATGTTTTGGCCATTCCCTCCTTCAAGACTTTTTGAGGGCAGGTTTCAGTTACAGCCCTGCAGTAGTTGTTCATATGAAGTGACCATTAGCACAGGCTTTAAAGCTGCTTTTGCAGGTAATGGCCAGAGGGCGGCATCCTTTCTACGTTCCCCACTCTGGAAACTAGGGAAACAGACCTCCTGGCCAGTGGTGTTCCTCGCTTATAAATTAGAGTGGAATGTGCCTGGATAAACCCACAAAAGCTGATGTCTCCTTACTTTTATTTGTTATTTAATTTTAATTTTTATTTTTAATTGGAGTAATATTCCAATGTGTACATGGACCACTTCTTCTTGGTGCATTCCTCTGTTGATGGACATTTTCATTGCTTCCAAGTGTTGGCTATGATAAACATTGCTGGAGTGTAGGACTGCCTGCCTGTGACATTTTGTTTTCAGTTTTATTTATTTATTAATTTATTTTTGGCTGTGTTGCGTCTTCACGAGGGCTTTCTGTAGTTGCGGCGAGCGGGCGCCACTCTTCATCGCGGTGCGTGGGCCTCTCACTGTCGCGGCCTCTCTTTTTCCAGAGCACAAGCTCCAGACGCACAGGCTCAATAGTTGTGGCTCACGGGCTTAGTTGCTCCGTGGCATGTGGGATCTTCCCAGACCAGGGCCCGAACCCGTGTCCCCTGCATTGGCAGGCAGATTCTCAACCACTGCGTCACCATGGAATCCCCCAGCATGTGACTTTTTGCTTCTCATTTTCTCAGGGTATAGGCCCTGCATTGGGTAAGATTGATTGACTGGTAGCTCAAAGTTTCCCTTTTCAAAGCACCTCCATTGTGTTTTCACTAGTGGCTCTTACCAGGTCCCCCTTAGAATCGAGGGTACGCATTTCTCCAAAATCCCTTCAGCATGTATTGTTTGCAGCTTTTTACTAATGACCATTCTGACCGCTGTGAGTTGATAGGGTTTTGTAATTCGGGTTTGCATGTCTTTGAAAATCCCTAAAATTCATCATTTTCCCATGCCTTTTACTTTTCTGTTAGAAAAAGAAAGAAAGAAAATAGTGTGAGTACAATATACGTCTTGAAATTGTCTTCTCAGAATTTTGTCCTCTTTTGAATTTTTTGGTCGATTTTTGACCCCAGGATTTTTTTGGAGGGCAGGTGTCATTTACAGAACTGCAAGTTTGGTGACTATTCAGTGACCTTTAGCAATGGGTTTAAAGCTGCTGTTGTGGGAACCGGCCAAAGGAGGCAGCATTTCTCCATTCCCAAATCTGGGTACTAGGGAAGCAGAGCCTTAATGGAAGTGGTGTTGTAGGTTGTAAATTACAATGGAATGTGCCAGGAAAAAGCCCTTTATGTTTATGTCTCATTACTTCTGGTTCGTATTTTTACCTTAATTTTTATTTTTTATCACAGCAAATTTGTTTACAATGTTTTGTGTGTTCTAGGTGTGCAAGATGTGGTTCTTTCACACATATACATATATCTATTCTTCTTCGGATCCTTTTCCCATGTAGGTTATGACACAATTTTCAGTAGTGTTCTCTTGGTATTCCGTAGGTCTTTGGTGATTATATATTTCACATGTGTTTGTATATCTCTGTTAAGCCCAATGTCATAATGTATCCAATCCTCACACCTTTCCATTTGGTGGACCAATAGATTGTTTAATGCATCTGTGTTTGCCTTTCTCTGTGGAAGTATCTTCATTGGTATCAGTATTTAGGTAACACCTTTACGTGATATGATAGGACATGTGTCTTTCGCTTTCTCACTTACCACAAGATGCGTGATTACTTGTAGACTCACCTATGGTGCTGCAAATGGCATTGTTTCATTTTTTCGCTAGCTAATATTCCATCTCGACATGTAGCAGTTCTTCTATGTCCACCCAACTGTTGGTGAACTTTTTGGTTACTTCCATATCTTAGATGGAGTACTACGGTGCAGTGCAGATTTGCCAGCCTCTGTCTTTCCAATTCTGTCTTCTTAGGTTCTAGGTTCAGGAATGGGCCTGGTGGATCATTTGGTAGCTCAATGATTACCTTTTAAAGGCTCCTCCATTCTATTCTCATTAGTGGCTCTTTCCAGGTTTTCTTTCCTCTTAAAGTGGAGGGTATGCATTTCTACACAACACCTTCAGCGTTTATTGTTTATAGTTGACTTGCTGATGGTTCTTCTGACTGGTGTGAGCTGATACCTCTTTGTGGTTGAATTTGCATGTGTCTCATAATCTGTTGAAATTGAGCTTTAAGAGATGTCCTTTTTATTTTTCAAAGTGTGATTATAGCTTAGTTCGTCAAAGTGTTTTCTTAAAGTATGTGTCACAATTTGAAATGTTTTGGCCATTCCCTCCCTCAAGACATTTTGAGGGCAGGTTTCAGTTACAGCCCTGCAGTAGTTGTTCATATGAAGTGACCATTAGCACAGGCTTTAAAGCTGCTTTTGCAGGTAATGGCCAGAGGGCGGCATCCTTTCTACGTTCCCCACTCTGGAAACTAGGGAAACAGACCTCCTGGCCAGTGGTGTTCCTCGCTTATAAATTAGAGTGGAATGTGCCCGGATAAACCCACAAAAGCTGATGTCTCTAACTTTTATTTGTTATTTAATTTTAATTTATATTTTTAATTGGAGTAATATTCCAATGTGTACATGGACCACTTCTTCTTGGTGCATTCCTCTGTTGATGGACATTTTCGTTGCTTCCAAGTGTTGGATATGATAAACATTGCTGGAGTGTAGGACTGCCTGCCTGTGACTTTTTGTTTTCAGTTTTATTTATTTATTTATTTAATTTTGGATGTGTTGGGTCTTCGTGAGGGCTTTCTATAGATGCAGCAAGTGGGGGCCACTCTTCATCGCGTTGTGCGGGCTTCTCACTGTCGCGGCCTCTCTTGCTCCGGAGCACAAGCTCCAGACGCTCAGGCTCAATAGTTGTGGCTCACGGGCTTAGTTGCTCCGTGGCATGTGGGATCTTCCCAGACCAGGGCTCGAACCCGTGTCCCCTGCGTTGGCAGGCAGATTCTCAACCACTACGCCACCAAGGAAACCCCCAGCATGTGACTTTTAGATTCTCATTTTCTCAGGGTATAGGCCCAGCAGTGGCTGTGATTGACTGAGTGGTAGCTCAAAGTTTCCCTTTTCAAAGCACCTCCATTGTGTTTTCATTAGTGGCTCTTACCAGGTCCCCCTTAGAATGGAGGGTACGCATTTCTCCAAAATCCCTTCAGCATGTATTGTTTGCAGCTTTTTACTAATGACCATTCTGACCGCTGTGAGCTGATAGGGTTTTGTAATTCGGGTTTGCATGTCTTTAAAAATCCCTAAAATTCATGATTTTCCCACGCCTTTTCCTTTTCTGTTAGAAAAAGAAAGAAAGAAAATAGTGTGAGTACAATATACGTCTTGAAATTGTCTTCTCAGAATTTTGTCCTCTTTTGAATTTTTTGGTCGATTTTTGACCCCAGGATTTTTTTGGAGGGCAGGTGTCATTTACAGAACTGCAAGTTTGGTGACTATTCAGTGACCTTTAGCAATGGGTTTAAAGCTGCTGTTGTGGGAACCGGCCAAAGGAGGCAGCATTTCTCCATTCCCAAATCTGGGTACTAGGGAAGCAGAGCCTTAATGGAAGTGGTGTTGTAGGTTGTAAATTAGAGTGGAATGTGCCAGGAAAAAGCCCTTTATGTTTATGTCTCATTACTTCTGGTTCGTATTTTTACCTTAATTTTTATTTTTTATCACAGCAAATTTGTTTACAATGTTTTGTGTGTTCTAGGTGTGCAAGATGTGGTTCTTTCACACATATACATATATCTATTCTTCTTCGGATCCTTTTCCCATGTAGGTTATGACACAATTTTCAGTAGTGTTCTCTTGGTATTCCGTAGGTCTTTGGTGATTATATATTTCACATGTGTTTGTATATCTCTGTTAAGCCCAATGTCATAATGTATCCAATCCTCACACCTTTCCATTTGGTGGACCAATAGATTGTTTAATGCATCTGTGTTTGCCTTTCTCTGTGGAAGTATCTTCATTGGTATCAGTATTTAGGTAACACCTTTACGTGATATGATAGGACATGTGTCTTTCGCTTTCTCACTTACCACAAGATGCGTGATTACTTGTAGACTCACCTATGGTGCTGCAAATGGCATTGTTTCATTTTTTCGCTAGCTAATATTCCATCTCGACATGTAGCAGTTCTTCTATGTCCACCCAACTGTTGGTGAACTTTTTGGTTACTTCCATATCTTAGATGGAGTACTACGGTGCAGTGCAGATTTGCCAGCCTCTGTCTTTCCAATTCTGTCCTCTTAGTTTCTAGGTCCAGGAATGGGCCTGGTGGATCATTTGGTAGCTCAATGTTTACCTTTTAAAGGCTCCTCCATTCTATTCTCATTAGTGGCTCTTTCCAGGTTTCGTCCCTCTTAAAGTGGAGGGTATGCATTTCTCCACAACACCTTCAGCATTTATTGTTTATAGTTGACTTGCTGATGGTTCTTCTGAGTGGTGTGAGCTGATACCTCTTTGTGGTTGAATTTGCATGTGTCTCATAATCTGTTGAAATTGAGCTTTAAGAGATGTCCTTTTTATTTTTCAAAGTGTGATTATAGCTTAGTTCTTCAAAGTGTTTTCTTAAAGTATGTGTCACAATTTGAAATGTTTTGGCCATTCCCTCCTTCAAGACTTTTTGAGGGCAGGTTTCAGTTACAGCCCTGCAGTAGTTGTTCATATGAAGTGACCATTAGCACAGGCTTTAAAGCTGCTTTTGCAGGTAATGGCCAGAGGGCGGCATCCTTTCTACGTTCCCCACTCTGGAAACTAGGGAAACAGACCTCCTGGCCAGTGGTGTTCCTCGCTTATAAATTAGAGTGGAATGTGCCTGGATAAACCCACAAAAGCTGATGTCTCCTTACTTTTATTTGTTATTTAATTTTAATTTTTATTTTTAATTGGAGTAATATTCCAATGTGTACATGGACCACTTCTTCTTGGTGCATTCCTCTGTTGATGGACATTTTCATTGCTTCCAAGTGTTGGCTATGATAAACATTGCTGGAGTGTAGGACTGCCTGCCTGTGACATTTTGTTTTCAGTTTTATTTATTTATTAATTTATTTTTGGCTGTGTTGCGTCTTCACGAGGGCTTTCTGTAGTTGCGGCGAGCGGGCGCCACTCTTCATCGCGGTGCGTGGGCCTCTCACTGTCGCGGCCTCTCTTTTTCCAGAGCACAAGCTCCAGACGCACAGGCTCAATAGTTGTGGCTCACGGGCTTAGTTGCTCCGTGGCATGTGGGATCTTCCCAGACCAGGGCCCGAACCCGTGTCCCCTGCATTGGCAGGCAGATTCTCAACCACTGCGTCACCATGGAATCCCCCAGCATGTGACTTTTTGCTTCTCATTTTCTCAGGGTATAGGCCCTGCATTGGGTAAGATTGATTGACTGGTAGCTCAAAGTTTCCCTTTTCAAAGCACCTCCATTGTGTTTTCACTAGTGGCTCTTACCAGGTCCCCCTTAGAATCGAGGGTACGCATTTCTCCAAAATCCCTTCAGCATGTATTGTTTGCAGCTTTTTACTAATGACCATTCTGACCGCTGTGAGTTGATAGGGTTTTGTAATTCGGGTTTGCATGTCTTTGAAAATCCCTAAAATTCATCATTTTCCCATGCCTTTTACTTTTCTGTTAGAAAAAGAAAGAAAGAAAATAGTGTGAGTACAATATACGTCTTGAAATTGTCTTCTCAGAATTTTGTCCTCTTTTGAATTTTTTGGTCGATTTTTGACCCCAGGATTTTTTTGGAGGGCAGGTGTCATTTACAGAACTGCAAGTTTGGTGACTATTCAGTGACCTTTAGCAATGGGTTTAAAGCTGCTGTTGTGGGAACCGGCCAAAGGAGGCAGCATTTCTCCATTCCCAAATCTGGGTACTAGGGAAGCAGAGCCTTAATGGAAGTGGTGTTGTAGGTTGTAAATTACAATGGAATGTGCCAGGAAAAAGCCCTTTATGTTTATGTCTCATTACTTCTGGTTCGTATTTTTACCTTAATTTTTATTTTTTATCACAGCAAATTTGTTTACAATGTTTTGTGTGTTCTAGGTGTGCAAGATGTGGTTCTTTCACACATATACATATATCTATTCTTCTTCGGATCCTTTTCCCATGTAGGTTATGACACAATTTTCAGTAGTGTTCTCTTGGTATTCCGTAGGTCTTTGGTGATTATATATTTCACATGTGTTTGTATATCTCTGTTAAGCCCAATGTCATAATGTATCCAATCCTCACACCTTTCCATTTGGTGGACCAATAGATTGTTTAATGCATCTGTGTTTGCCTTTCTCTGTGGAAGTATCTTCATTGGTATCAGTATTTAGGTAACACCTTTACATGATATGATAGGACATGTGTCTTTCGCTTTCTCACTTACCACAAGATGCGTGATTACTTGTAGACTCACCTATGGTGCTGCAAATGGCATTGTTTCATTTTTTCGCTAGCTAATATTCCATCTCGACATGTAGCAGTTCTTCTATGTCCACCCAACTGTTGGTGAACTTTTTGGTTACTTCCATATCTTAGATGGAGTACTACGGTGCAGTGCAGATTTGCCAGCCTCTGTCTTTCCAATTCTGTCTTCTTAGGTTCTAGGTTCAGGAATGGGCCTGGTGGATCATTTGGTAGCTCAATGATTACCTTTTAAAGGCTCCTCCATTCTATTCTCATTAGTGGCTCTTTCCAGGTTTTCTTTCCTCTTAAAGTGGAGGGTATGCATTTCTACACAACACCTTCAGCGTTTATTGTTTATAGTTGACTTGCTGATGGTTCTTCTGACTGGTGTGAGCTGATACCTCTTTGTGGTTGAATTTGCATGTGTCTCATAATCTGTTGAAATTGAGCTTTAAGAGATGTCCTTTTTATTTTTCAAAGTGTGATTATAGCTTAGTTCGTCAAAGTGTTTTCTTAAAGTATGTGTCACAATTTGAAATGTTTTGGCCATTCCCTCCCTCAAGACATTTTGAGGGCAGGTTTCAGTTACAGCCCTGCAGTAGTTGTTCATATGAAGTGACCATTAGCACAGGCTTTAAAGCTGCTTTTGCAGGTAATGGCCAGAGGGCGGCATCCTTTCTACGTTCCCCACTCTGGAAACTAGGGAAACAGACCTCCTGGCCAGTGGTGTTCCTCGCTTATAAATTAGAGTGGAATGTGCCCGGATAAACCCACAAAAGCTGATGTCTCTAACTTTTATTTGTTATTTAATTTTAATTTATATTTTTAATTGGAGTAATATTCCAATGTGTACATGGACCACTTCTTCTTGGTGCATTCCTCTGTTGATGGACATTTTCGTTGCTTCCAAGTGTTGGATATGATAAACATTGCTGGAGTGTAGGACTGCCTGCCTGTGACTTTTTGTTTTCAGTTTTATTTATTTATTTATTTAATTTTGGATGTGTTGGGTCTTCGTGAGGGCTTTCTATAGATGCAGCAAGTGGGGGCCACTCTTCATCGCGTTGTGCGGGCTTCTCACTGTCGCGGCCTCTCTTGCTCCGGAGCACAAGCTCCAGACGCTCAGGCTCAATAGTTGTGGCTCACGGGCTTAGTTGCTCCGCGGCATGTGGGATCTTCCCAGACCAGGGCTCGAACCCGTGTCCCCTGCGTTGGCAGGCAGATTCTCAACCACTACGCCACCAAGGAAACCCCCAGCATGTGACTTTTAGATTCTCATTTTCTCAGGGTATAGGCCCAGCAGTGGCTGTGATTGACTGAGTGGTAGCTCAAAGTTTCCCTTTTCAAAGCACCTCCATTGTGTTTTCATTAGTGGCTCTTACCAGGTCCCCCTTAGAATGGAGGGTACGCATTTCTCCAAAATCCCTTCAGCATGTATTGTTTGCAGCTTTTTACTAATGACCATTCTGACCGCTGTGAGCTGATAGGGTTTTGTAATTCGGGTTTGCATGTCTTTAAAAATCCCTAAAATTCATGATTTTCCCACGCCTTTTCCTTTTCTGTTAAAAAAAGAAAGAAAGAAAATAGTGTGAGTACAATATACGTCTTGAAATTGTCTTCTCAGAATTTTGTCCTCTTGAATTTTTTGGTCGATTTTTGACCCCAGGATTTTCTTGGAGGGCAGGTGTCATTTACAGAACTGCAAGTTTGGTGACTATTCAGTGACCTTTAGCAATGGGTTTAAAGCTGCTGTTGTGGGAACCGGCCAAAGGAGGCAGCATTTCTCCATTCCCAAATCTGGGTACTAGGGAAGCAGAGCCTTAATGGAAGTGGTGTTGTAGGTTGTAAATTAGAGTGGAATGTGCCAGGAAAAAGCCCTTTATGTTTATGTCTCATTACTTCTGGTTCGTATTTTTACCTTAATTTTTATTTTTTATCACAGCAAATTTGTTTACAATGTTTTGTGTGTTCTAGGTGTGCAAGATGTGGTTCTTTCACACATATACATATATCTATTCTTCTTCGGATCCTTTTCCCATGTAGGTTATGACACAATTTTCAGTAGTGTTCTCTTGGTATTCCGTAGGTTTTGGTGATTATATATTTCACATGTGTTTGTATATCTCTGTTAAGCCCAATGTCGTAATGTATCCAGTCCTCACACCTTTCCATTTGGTGGACCAAAAGATTGTTTAATGAATCTTTGTTTGCCTTTCTCTGTGGAAGTATCTTCATTGGTATCAGTTTTTAGGTAACACCTTTACGTGATATGATAGGACATGTGTCTTTCGCTTTCTCACTTACCACAAGTTGCATGATTACTTGTAGACTCACCTATGGTGCTGCAAATGGCAGTTTTTCGTTTCTTTGCTAGCTAATATTCCATCTCGACATGTAGCAGTTCTTCTATGTCCACCCATCTGTTGGTGAACTTTTTGGTTACTTCCATATCTTGGCTAGAGTAATACGGTGCAGTGCAGATTTGCCAGCCTGTGTCTTTCCAATTCTGTCCTCTTAGTTTCTAGGTCCAGGAATGGGCCTGGTGGATCATTTGGTAGCTCAATGATTACCTTTTAAAGGCTCCTCCATTCTATTCTCATTAGTGGCTCTTTCCAGGTTTCGTCCCTCTTAAAGTGGAGGGTATGCATTTCTCCACAACACCTTCAGCATTTATTGTTTATAGTTGACTTGCTGATGGTTCTTCTGAGTGGTGTGAGCTGATACCTCTTTGTGGTTGAATTTGCATGTGTCTCATAATCTGTTGAAATTGAGCTTTAAGAGATGTCCTTTTTATTTTTCAAAGTGTGATTATAGCTTAGTTCTTCAAAGTGTTTTCTTAAAGTATGTGTCACAATTTGAAATGTTTTGGCCATTCCCTCCTTCAAGACTTTTTGAGGGCAGGTTTCAGTTACAGCCCTGCAGTAGTTGTTCATATGAAGTGACCATTAGCACAGGCTTTAAAGCTGCTTTTGCAGGTAATGGCCAGAGGGCGGCATCCTTTCTACGTTCCCCACTCTGGAAACTAGGGAAACAGACCTCCTGGCCAGTGGTGTTCCTCGCTTATAAATTAGAGTGGAATGTGCCTGGATAAACCCACAAAAGCTGATGTCTCCTTACTTTTATTTGTTATTTATTTTTAATTTTTATTTTTAATTGGAGTAATATTCCAATGTGTACATGGACCACTTCTTCTTGGTGCATTCCTCTGTTGATGGACATTTTCATTGCTTCCAAGTGTTGGCTATGATAAACATTGCTGGAGTGTAGGACTGCCTGCCTGTGACATTTTGTTTTCAGTTTTATTTATTTATTAATTTATTTTTGGCTGTGTTGCGTCTTCACGAGGGCTTTCTGTAGTTGCGGCGAGCGGGCGCCACTCTTCATCGCGGTGCGTGGGCCTCTCACTGTCGCGGCCTCTCTTTTTCCAGAGCACAAGCTCCAGACGCACAGGCTCAATAGTTGTAGCTCACGGGCTTAGTTGCTCCGTGGCATGTGGGATCTTCCCAGACCAGGGCCCGAACCCGTGTCCCCTGCATTGGCAGGCAGATTCTCAACCACTGCGTCACCACGGAATTCCCCAGCATGTTAATTTTTGGTTCTCATTTTCTCAGGGTATAGGCCCTGCATTGGGTGAGATTGATTGACTGGTAGCTCAAAGTTTCCCTTTTCAAAGCACCTCCATTGTGTTTTCATTAGTGGCTCTTACCAGGTCCCCCTTAGAATGGAGGGTACGCATTTCTCCAAAATCCCTTCAGCATGTACTGTTTGCAGCTTTTTACTAATGACCATTCTGACCGCTGTGAGCTGATAGGGTTTTGTAATTCGGGTTTGCATGTCTTTAAAAATCCCTAAAATTCATGATTTTCCCACGCCTTTTCCTTTTCTGTTAAAGAAAGAAAGAAAGAAAATAGTGTGAGTACAATATACGTCTTGAAATTGTCTTCTCAGAATTTTGTCCTCTTGAATTTTTTGGTCGATTTTTGACCCCAGGATTTTCTTGGAGGGCAGGTGTCATTTACAGAACTGCAAGTTTGGTGACTATTCAGTGACCTTTAGCAATGGGTTTAAAGCTGCTGTTGTGGGAACCGGCCAAAGGAGGCAGCATTTCTCCATTCCGAAATCTGGGTACTAGGGAAGCAGAGCCTTAATGGAAGTGGTGTTGTAGGTTGTAAATTAGAGTGGAATGTGCCAGGAAAAAGCCCTTTATGTTTATGTCTCATTACTTCTGGTTCGTATTTTT
The DNA here is from genome assembly GCF_028023285.1 of Balaenoptera ricei. Taxonomy (NCBI): domain Eukaryota; kingdom Metazoa; phylum Chordata; class Mammalia; order Artiodactyla; family Balaenopteridae; genus Balaenoptera; species Balaenoptera ricei. The sequence goes on from NC_082642.1 coordinate 53,692,947, forward strand.
ACCTTAATTTTTATTTTTTATCACAGCAAATTTGTTTACAATGTTTTGTGTGTTCTAGGTGTGCAAGATGTGGTTCTTTCACACATATACATATATCTATTCTTCTTCGGATCCTTTTCCCATGTAGGTTATGACACAATTTTCAGTAGTGTTCTCTTGGTATTCCGTAGGTTTTGGTGATTATATATTTCACATGTGTTTGTATATCTCTGTTAAGCCCAATGTCGTAATGTATCCAGTCCTCACACCTTTCCATTTGGTGGACCAAAAGATTGTTTAATGAATCTTTGTTTGCCTTTCTCTGTGGAAGTATCTTCATTGGTATCAGTTTTTAGGTAACACCTTTACGTGATATGATAGGACATGTGTCTTTCGCTTTCTCACTTACCACAAGTTGCATGATTACTTGTAGACTCACCTATGGTGCTGCAAATGGCAGTTTTTCGTTTCTTTGCTAGCTAATATTCCATCTCGACATGTAGCAGTTCTTCTATGTCCACCCATCTGTTGGTGAACTTTTTGGTTACTTCCATATCTTGGCTAGAGTAATACGGTGCAGTGCAGATTTGCCAGCCTGTGTCTTTCCAATTCTGTCCTCTTAGTTTCTAGGTCCAGGAATGGGCCTGGTGGATCATTTGGTAGCTCAATGTTTACCTTTTAAAGGCTCCTCCATTCTATTCTCATTAGTGGCTCTTTCCAGGTTTCGTCCCTCTTAAAGTGGAGGGTATGCATTTCTCCACAACACCTTCAGCATTTATTGTTTATAGTTGACTTGCTGATGGTTCTTCTGAGTGGTGTGAGCTGATACCTCTTTGTGGTTGAATTTGCATGTGTCTCATAATCTGTTGAAATTGAGCTTTAAGAGATGTCCTTTTTATTTTTCAAAGTGTGATTATAGCTTAGCTCTTCAAAGTGTTTTCTTAAAGTATGGGTCACAATTTGAAATGTTTTGGCCATTCCCTCCCTCAAGACATTTTGAGGGCAGGTTTCAGTTACAGCCCTGCAGTAGTTGTTCATATGAAGTGACCATTAGCACAGGCTTTAAAGCTGCTTTTGCAGGTAATGGCCAGAGGGTGGCATCCTTTCTACGTTCACCACTCTGGAAACTAGGGAAACAGACCTCCCGGCCAGTGGTGTTCCTCGCTTATAAATTAGAGTGGAATGTGCCTGGATAAACCCACAAAAGCTGATGTCTCCTTACTTTTATTTGTTATTTAATTTTAATTTATATTTTTAATTGGAGTAATATTCCAATGTGTACATGGACCACTTCTTCTTGGTGCATTCCTCTGTTGATGGACATTTTCATTGCTTCCAAGTTTGGCTATGATAAACATTGCTGGAGTGTAGGACTGCCTGCCTGTGACATTTTGTTTTAAGTTTTATTTATTTATTAATTTATTTTTGGCTGTGTTGCGTCTTCGCGAGGGCTTTCTGTAGTTGCGGCGAGCGGGCGCCACTCTTCATTGCGGTGCGTGGGCCTCTCACTGTCGCGGCCTCTCTTTTTCCAGAGCACAAGCTCCAGACGCACAGGCTCAATAGTTGTGGCTCACGGGCTTAGTTGCTCCGTGGCATGTGGGATCTTCCCAGACCAGGGCCCGAACCCGTGTCCCCTGCATTGGCAGGCAGATTCTCAACCACTGCGTCACCATGGAATCCCCCAGCATGTGACTTTTTGCTTCTCATTTTCTCAGGGTATAGGCCCTGCATTGGGTGAGATTGATTGACTGGTAGCTCAAAGTTTCCCTTTTCAAAGCACCTCCATTGTGTTTTCACTAGTGGCTCTTACCAGGTCCCCCTTAGAATCGAGGGTACGCATTTCTCCAAAATCCCTTCAGCATGTATTGTTTGCAGCTTTTTACTAATGACCATTCTGACCGCTGTGAGCTGATAGGGTTTTGTAATTCGGGTTTGCATGTCTTTGAAAATCCCTAAAATTCATCATTTTCCCATGCCTTTTACTTTTCTGTTAGAAAAAGAAAGAAAGAAAATAGTGTGAGTACAATATACGTCTTGAAATTGTCTTCTCAGAATTTTGTCCTCTTTTGAATTTTTTGGTCGATTTTTGACCCCAGGATTTTTTTGGAGGGCAGGTGTCATTTACAGAACTGCAAGTTTGGTGACTATTCAGTGACCTTTAGCAATGGGTTTAAAGCTGCTGTTGTGGGAACCGGCCAAAGGAGGCAGCATTTCTCCATTCCCAAATCTGGGTACTAGGGAAGCAGAGCCTTAATGGAAGTGGTGTTGTAGGTTGTAAATTAGAGTGGAATGTGCCAGGAAAAAGCCCTTTATGTTTATGTCTCATTACTTCTGGTTCGTATTTTTACCTTAATTTTTATTTTTTATCACAGCAAATTTGTTTACAATGTTTTGTGTGTTCTAGGTGTGCAAGATGTGGTTCTTTCACACATATACATATATCTATTCTTCTTCGGATCCTTTTCCCATGTAGGTTATGACACAATTTTCAGTAGTGTTCTCTTGGTATTCCGTAGGTCTTTGGTGATTATATATTTCACATGTGTTTGTATATCTCTGTTAAGCCCAATGTCATAATGTATCCAATCCTCACACCTTTCCATTTGGTGGACCAATAGATTGTTTAATGCATCTGTGTTTGCCTTTCTCTGTGGAAGTATCTTCATTGGTATCAGTATTTAGGTAACACCTTTACGTGATATGATAGGACATGTGTCTTTCGCTTTCTCACTTACCACAAGATGCGTGATTACTTGTAGACTCACCTATGGTGCTGCAAATGGCATTGTTTCATTTTTTCGCTAGCTAATATTCCATCTCGACATGTAGCAGTTCTTCTATGTCCACCCAACTGTTGGTGAACTTTTTGGTTACTTCCATATCTTAGATGGAGTACTACGGTGCAGTGCAGATTTGCCAGCCTCTGTCTTTCCAATTCTGTCCTCTTAGTTTCTAGGTCCAGGAATGGGCCTGGTGGATCATTTGGTAGCTCAATGTTTACCTTTTAAAGGCTCCTCCATTCTATTCTCATTAGTGGCTCTTTCCAGGTTTCGTCCCTCTTAAAGTGGAGGGTATGCATTTCTCCACAACACCTTCAGCATTTATTGTTTATAGTTGACTTGCTGATGGTTCTTCTGAGTGGTGTGAGCTGATACCTCTTTGTGGTTGAATTTGCATGTGTCTCATAATCTGTTGAAATTGAGCTTTAAGAGATGTCCTTTTTATTTTTCAAAGTGTGATTATAGCTTAGTTCTTCAAAGTGTTTTCTTAAAGTATGTGTCACAATTTGAAATGTTTTGGCCATTCCCTCCTTCAAGACTTTTTGAGGGCAGGTTTCAGTTACAGCCCTGCAGTAGTTGTTCATATGAAGTGACCATTAGCACAGGCTTTAAAGCTGCTTTTGCAGGTAATGGCCAGAGGGTGGCATCCTTTCTACGTTCCCCACTCTGGAAACTAGGGAAACAGACCTCCTGGCCAGTGGTGTTCCTCGCTTATAAATTAGAGTGGAATGTGCCTGGATAAACCCACAAAAGCTGATGTCTCCTTACTTTTATTTGTTATTTAATTTTAATTTTTATTTTTAATTGGAGTAATATTCCAATGTGTACATGGACCACTTCTTCTTGGTGCATTCCTCTGTTGATGGACATTTTCATTGCTTCCAAGTGTTGGCTATGATAAACATTGCTGGAGTGTAGGACTGCCTGCCTGTGACATTTTGTTTTCAGTTTTATTTATTTATTAATTTATTTTTGGCTGTGTTGCGTCTTCACGAGGGCTTTCTGTAGTTGCGGCGAGCGGGCGCCACTCTTCATCGCGGTGCGTGGGCCTCTCACTGTCGCGGCCTCTCTTTTTCCAGAGCACAAGCTCCAGACGCACAGGCTCAATAGTTGTAGCTCACGGGCTTAGTTGCTCCGTGGCATGTGGGATCTTCCCAGACCAGGGCCCGAACCCGTGTCCCCTGCATTGGCAGGCAGATTCTCAACCACTGCGTCACCACGGAATTCCCCAGCATGTTAATTTTTGGTTCTCATTTTCTCAGGGTATAGGCCCTGCATTGGGTGAGATTGATTGACTGGTAGCTCAAAGTTTCCCTTTTCAAAACACCTCCATTGTGTTTTCATTAGTGGCTCTTACCAGGTCCCCCTTAGAATGGAGGGTACGCATTTCTCCAAAATCCCTTCAGCATGTATTGTTTGCAGCTTTTTACTAATGACCATTCTGACCGCTGTGAGCTGATAGGGTTTTGTAATTCGGGTTTGCATGTCTTTGAAAATCCCTAAAATTCATCATTTTCCCATGCCTTTTACTTTTCTGTTAGAAAAAGAAAGAAAGAAAATAGTGTGAGTACAACATACGTCTTGAAATTGTCTTCTCAGAATTTTGTCCTCTTTTGAATTTTTTGGTCGATTTTTGACCCCAGGATTTTTTTGGAGGGCAGGTGTCATTTACAGAACTGCAAGTTTGGTGACTATTCAGTGACCTTTAGCAATGGGTTTAAAGCTGCTGTTGTGGGAACCGGCCAAAGGAGGCAGCATTTCTCCATTCCCAAATCTGGGTACTAGGGAAGCAGAGCCTTAATGGAAGTGGTGTTGTAGGTTGTAAATTACAATGGAATGTGCCAGGAAAAAGCCCTTTATGTTTATGTCTCATTACTTCTGGTTCGTATTTTTACCTTAATTTTTATTTTTTATCACAGCAAATTTGTTTACAATGTTTTGTGTGTTCTAGGTGTGCAAGATGTGGTTCTTTCACACATATACATATATCTATTCTTCTTCGGATCCTTTTCCCATGTAGGTTATGACACAATTTTCAGTAGTGTTCTCTTGGTATTCCGTAGCTTTTGGTGATTATATATTTCACATGTGTTTGTATATCTCTGTTAAGCCCAATGTCATAATGTATCCAATCCTCACACCTTTCCATTTGGTGGACCAATAGATTGTTTAATGCATCTGTGTTTGCCTTTCTCTGTGGAAGTATCTTCATTGGTATCAGTATTTAGGTAACACCTTTACGTGATATGATAGGACATGTGTCTTTCGCTTTCTCACTTACCACAAGTTGCGTGATTACTTGTAGACTCACCTATGGTGCTGCAAATGGCATTGTTTCATTTTTTCGCTAGCTAATATTCCATCTCGACATGTAGCAGTTCTTCTATGTCCACCCAACTGTTGGTGAACTTTTTGGTTACTTCCATATCTTAGATGGAGTACTACGGTGCAGTGCAGATTTGCCAGCCTCTGTCTTTCCAATTCTGTCTTCTTAGGTTCTAGGTTCAGGAATGGGCCTGGTGGATCATTTGGTAGCTCAATGATTACCTTTTAAAGGCTCCTCCATTCTATTCTCATTAGTGGCTCTTTCCAGGTTTTCTTTCCTCTTAAAGTGGAGGGTATGCATTTCTCCACAACACCTTCAGCATTTATTGTTTATAGTTGACTTGCTGATGGTTCTTCTGACTGGTGTGAGCTGATACCTCTTTGTGGTTGAATTTGCATGTGTCTCATAATCTGTTGAAATTGAGCTTTAAGAGATGTCCTTTTTATTTTTCAAAGTGTGATTATAGCTTAGTTCTTCAAAGTGTTTTCTTAAAGTATGTGTCACAATTTGAAATGTTTTGGCCATTCCCTCCTTCAAGACTTTTTGAGGGCAGGTTTCAGTTACAGCCCTGCAGTAGTTGTTCATATGAAGTGACCATTAGCACAGGCTTTAAAGCTGCTTTTGCAGGTAATGGCCAGAGGGCGGCATCCTTTCTACGTTCCCCACTCTGGAAACTAGGGAAACAGACCTCCTGGCCAGTGGTGTTCCTCGCTTATAAATTAGAGTGGAATGTGCCTGGATAAACCCACAAAAGCTGATGTCTCCTTACTTTTATTTGTTATTTAATTTTAATTTTTATTTTTAATTGGAGTAATATTCCAATGTGTACATGGACCACTTCTTCTTGGTGCATTCCTCTGTTGATGGACATTTTCATTGCTTCCAAGTGTTGGCTATGATAAACATTGCTGGAGTGTAGGACTGCCTGCCTGTGACATTTTGTTTTCAGTTTTATTTATTTATTAATTTATTTTTGGCTGTGTTGCGTCTTCACGAGGGCTTTCTGTAGTTGCGGCGAGCGGGCGCCACTCTTCATCGCGGTGCGTGGGCCTCTCACTGTCGCGGCCTCTCTTTTTCCAGAGCACAAGCTCCAGACGCACAGGCTCAATAGTTGTAGCTCACGGGCTTAGTTGCTCCGTGGCATGTGGGATCTTCCCAGACCAGGGCCCGAACCCGTGTCCCCTGCATTGGCAGGCAGATTCTCAACCACTGCGTCACCACGGAATTCCCCAGCATGTTAATTTTTGGTTCTCATTTTCTCAGGGTATAGGCCCTGCATTGGGTGAGATTGATTGACTGGTAGCTCAAAGTTTCCCTTTTCAAAGCACCTCCATTGTGTTTTCATTAGTGGCTCTTACCAGGTCCCCCTTAGAATGGAGGGTACGCATTTCTCCAAAATCCCTTCAGCATGTACTGTTTGCAGCTTTTTACTAATGACCATTCTGACCGCTGTGAGCTGATAGGGTTTTGTAATTCGGGTTTGCATGTCTTTAAAAATCCCTAAAATTCATGATTTTCCCACGCCTTTTCCTTTTCTGTTAAAAAAAGAAAGAAAGAAAATAGTGTGAGTACAATATACGTCTTGAAATTGTCTTCTCAGAATTTTGTCCTCTTGAATTTTTTGGTCGATTTTTGACTCCAGGATTTTTTTGGAGGGCAGGTGTCATTTACAGAACTGCAAGTTTGGTGACTATTCAGTGACCTTTAGCAATGGGTTTAAAGCTGCTGTTGTGGGAACCGGCCAAAGGAGGCAGCATTTCTCCATTCCCAAATCTGGGTACTAGGGAAGCAGAGCCTTAATGGAAGTGGTGTTGTAGGTTGTAAATTAGAGTGGAATGTGCCAAGAAAAAGCCCTTTATGTTTATGTCTCATTACTTCTGGTTCGTATTTTTACCTTAATTTTTATTTTTTATCACAGCAAATTTGTTTACAATGTTTTGTGTGTTCTAGGTGTGCAAGATGTGGTTCTTTCACACATATACATATATCTATTCTTCTTCGGATCCTTTTCCCATGTAGGTTATGACACAATTTTCAGTAGTGTTCTCTTGGTATTCCGTAGGTTTTGGTGATTATATATTTCACATGTGTTTGTATATCTCTGTTAAGCCCAATGTCGTAATGTATCCAGTCCTCACACCTTTCCATTTGGTGGACCAAAAGATTGTTTAATGAATCTTTGTTTGCCTTTCTCTGTGGAAGTATCTTCATTGGTATCAGTTTTTAGGTAACACCTTTACGTGATATGATAGGACATGTGTCTTTCGCTTTCTCACTTACCACAAGTTGCATGATTACTTGTAGACTCACCTATGGTGCTGCAAATGGCAGTTTTTCGTTTCTTTGCTAGCTAATATTCCATCTCGACATGTAGCAGTTCTTCTATGTCCACCCATCTGTTGGTGAACTTTTTGGTTACTTCCATATCTTGGCTAGAGTAATACGGTGCAGTGCAGATTTGCCAGCCTGTGTCTTTCCAATTCTGTCCTCTTAGTTTCTAGGTCCAGGAATGGGCCTGGTGGATCATTTGGTAGCTCAATGTTTACCTTTTAAAGGCTCCTCCATTCTATTCTCATTAGTGGCTCTTTCCAGGTTTCGTCCCTCTTAAAGTGGAGGGTATGCATTTCTCCACAACACCTTCAGCATTTATTGTTTATAGTTGACTTGCTGATGGTTCTTCTGACTGGTGTGAGCTGATACCTCTTTGTGGTTGAATTTGCATGTGTCTCATAATCTGTTGAAATTGAGCTTTAAGAGATGTCCTTTTTATTTTTCAAAGTGTGATTATAGCTTAGTTCTTCAAAGTGTTTTCTTAAAGTATGTGTCACAATTTGAAATGTTTTGGCCATTCCCTCCTTCAAGACTTTTTGAGGGCAGGTTTCAGTTACAGCCCTGCAGTAGTTGTTCATATGAAGTGACCATTAGCACAGGCTTTAAAGCTGCTTTTGCAGGTAATGGCCAGAGGGCGGCATCCTTTCTACGTTCCCCACTCTGGAAACTAGGGAAACAGACCTCCTGGCCAGTGGTGTTCCTCGCTTATAAATTAGAGTGGAATGTGCCTGGATAAACCCACAAAAGCTGATGTCTCCTTACTTTTATTTGTTATTTAATTTTAATTTTTATTTTTAATTGGAGTAATATTCCAATGTGTACATGGACCACTTCTTCTTGGTGCATTCCTCTGTTGATGGACATTTTCATTGCTTCCAAGTGTTGGCTATGATAAACATTGCTGGAGTGTAGGACTGCCTGCCTGTGACATTTTGTTTTCAGTTTTATTTATTTATTAATTTATTTTTGGCTGTGTTGCGTCTTCACGAGGGCTTTCTGTAGTTGCGGCGAGCGGGCGCCACTCTTCATCGCGGTGCGTGGGCCTCTCACTGTCGCGGCCTCTCTTTTTCCAGAGCACAAGCTCCAGACGCACAGGCTCAATAGTTGTAGCTCACGGGCTTAGTTGCTCCGTGGCATGTGGGATCTTCCCAGACCAGGGCCCGAACCCGTGTCCCCTGCATTGGCAGGCAGATTCTCAACCACTGCGTCACCACGGAATTCCCCAGCATGTTAATTTTTGGTTCTCATTTTCTCAGGGTATAGGCCCTGCATTGGGTGAGATTGATTGACTGGTAGCTCAAAGTTTCCCTTTTCAAAGCACCTCCATTGTGTTTTCATTAGTGGCTCTTACCAGGTCCCCCTTAGAATGGAGGGTACGCATTTCTCCAAAATCCCTTCAGCATGTACTGTTTGCAGCTTTTTACTAATGACCATTCTGACCGCTGTGAGCTGATAGGGTTTTGTAATTCGGGTTTGCATGTCTTTAAAAATCCCTAAAATTCATGATTTTCCCACGCCTTTTCCTTTTCTGTTAAAAAAAGAAAGAAAGAAAATAGTGTGAGTACAATATACGTCTTGAAATTGTCTTCTCAGAATTTTGTCCTCTTGAATTTTTTGGTCGATTTTTGACCCCAGGATTTTCTTGGAGGGCAGGTGTCATTTACAGAACTGCAAGTTTGGTGACTATTCAGTGACCTTTAGCAATGGGTTTAAAGCTGCTGTTGTGGGAACCGGCCAAAGGAGGCAGCATTTCTCCATTCCCAAATCTGGGTACTAGGGAAGCAGAGCCTTAATGGAAGTGGTGTTGTAGGTTGTAAATTAGAGTGGAATGTGCCAGGAAAAAGCCCTTTATGTTTATGTCTCATTACTTCTGGTTCGTATTTTTACCTTAATTTTTATTTTTTATCACAGCAAATTTGTTTACAATGTTTTGTGTGTTCTAGGTGTGCAAGATGTGGTTCTTTCACACATATACATATATCTATTCTTCTTCGGATCCTTTTCCCATGTAGGTTATGACACAATTTTCAGTAGTGTTCTCTTGGTATTCCGTAGGTCTTTGGTGATTATATATTTCACATGTGTTTGTATATCTCTGTTAAGCCCAATGTCATAATGTATCCAATCCTCACACCTTTCCATTTGGTGGACCAATAGATTGTTTAATGCATCTGTGTTTGCCTTTCTCTGTGGAAGTATCTTCATTGGTATCAGTATTTAGGTAACACCTTTACGTGATATGATAGGACATGTGTCTTTCGCTTTCTCACTTACCACAAGATGCGTGATTACTTGTAGACTCACCTATGGTGCTGCAAATGGCATTGTTTCATTTTTTCGCTAGCTAATATTCCATCTCGACATGTAGCAATTCTTCTATGTCCACCCAACTGTTGGTGAACTTTTTGGTTACTTCCATATCTTAGATGGAGTACTACGGTGCAGTGCAGATTTGCCAGCCTCTGTCTTTCCAATTCTGTCTTCTTAGGTTCTAGGTCCAGGAATGGGCCTGGTGGATCATTTGGTAGCTCAATGATTACCTTTTAAAGGCTCCTCCATTCTATTCTCATTAGTGGCTCTTTCCAGGTTTTCTTTCCTCTTAAAGTGGAGGGTATGCATTTCTCCACAACACCTTCAGCATTTATTGTTTATAGTTGACTTGCTGATGGTTCTTCTCACTGGTGTGAGCTGATACCTCTTTGTGGTTGAATTTGCATGTGTCTCATAATCTGTTGAAATTGAGCTTTAAGAGATGTCCTTTTTATTTTTCAAAGTGTGATTATAGCTTAGTTCGTCAAAGTGTTTTCTTAAAGTATGTGTCACAATTTGAAATGTTTTGGCCATTCCCTCCCTCAAGACATTTTGAGGGCAGGTTTCAGTTACAGCCCTGCAGTAGTTGTTCATATGAAGTGACCATTAGCACAGGCTTTAAAGCTGCTTTTGCAGGTAATGGCCAGAGGGCGGCATCCTTTCTACGTTCCCCACTCTGGAAACTAGGGAAACAGACCTCCTGGCCAGTGGTGTTCCTCGCTTATAAATTAGAGTGGAATGTGCCCGGATAAACCCACAAAAGCTGATGTCTCCTTACTTTTATTTGTTATTTAATTTTAATTTATATTTTTAATTGGAGTAATATTCCAATGTGTACATGGACCACTTCTTCTTGGTGCATTCCTCTGTTGATGGACATTTTCTTTGCTTCCAAGTTTGTCTATGATAAACATTGCTGGAGTGTAGGACTGCCTGCCTGTGACATTTTGTTTTCAGTTTTATTTATTTATTAATTTATTTTTGGCTGTGTTGCTTCTTCGCGAGGGCTTTCTGTAGTTGCGGCGAGCGGGCGCCACTCTTCATCGCGGTGCGTGGGCCTCTCACTGTCGCGGCCTCTCTTTTTCCAGAGCACAAGCTCCAGACGCACAGCCTCAATAGTTGTGGCTCACGGGCTTAGTTGCTCCGTGGCATGTGGGATCTTCCCAGACCAGGGCCCGAACCCATGTCCCCTGCATTGGCAGGCAGATTCTCAACCACTGCGGCACCAGGGAATCCCCCAGCATGTGACTTTTTGCTTCTCATTTTCTCAGGGTATAGGCCCAGCATTGGGTGAGATTGATTGACTGGTAGCTCAAAGTTTCCCTTTTCAAAGAACCTCCATTGTGTTTTCACTAGTGGCTCTTACCTTGTGCCCCTTAGAACCGAGGGTACGCATTTCTCCAAAATCCCTTCAGCAGGTATTGTTTGCAGCTTTTTGCTAATGACCATTCTGACTGCTGTGAGCTGATAGGGTTTTGCAATTTGGGTTTGCATGTCTTTAAAAATTCCTAAAATTCATCATTTTTCCACGCCTTTTCCTTTGCTGTTAAAAAGAAAGAAAGAAAATTGTGTGAGTACAATATACGTATTGAAATTGTCTCCTCGGAAGTTTGCCCTCTTTTGAAGTTTTTGTTCGATTTTTGACCCCGGGATTTTTTTGGAGGGCAGGTGTCATTTACAGAACTGCAAGTTTGGTGACTATTCAGTGACATTTAGCAATGGGTTTAAAGCTGCTGTTGTGGGAACTGGCCACAAGGAGGCAGCATTTCTCCATTCCCAAATCTGGGTACTAGGGCAGCAGAGCCTTAATGGAAGTGGTGTTGTAGGTTGTAAATTAGAATGGAATATGCCAGGAAAAAGCCCTTTAAGTTTATGTCTCATTACTTCTGGTTCGTATTTTTACCTTAATTTTTATTTTTTATCACAGCAAATTTGTTTACAATGTTTTGTGTGTTCTAGGTGTGCAAGATGTGGTTCTTTCACACATATACATATATCTATTCTTCTTCGGATCCTTTTCCCATGTAGGTTATGACACAATTTTCAGTAGTGTTCTCTTGGTGTTCCGTAGGTCTTTGGTGATTATATATTTCACATGTGTTTGTATATCTCTGTTAAGCCCAATGTCGTAACGTATCCAATCCTCCAACTTTCCATTTGGTGAACCATAAGATTGTTTAATGAATCTGTGATTGCCTTTCTCTGTGGAAATATCTTCATTGGTATCAGTTTCAAGTAACACCTCTAAGTGATATTATAGGACATGTGTCTTTCGCTTTCTCACTTACCACAAGTTGCGTGATTACTTGTAGACTCACGTATGGTGCTGCAAATGGCATTGTTTCATTTTTTCGCTAGCTAATATTCCATCTCGACATGTAGCAGTTCTTCTATGTCCACCCAACTGTTGGTGAACTTTTTGGTTGCTTCCATATCTTGGCTAGAGTAATACTGTGCAGTGCAGATTTGCCTGCCTGTGTCATTCCAATTCTGTCTTCTTAGGTTCTAGGTCCAGGAATGGGCCTGCTGGATGATTTGGTAGCTCAATGTTTACCTTTTAAAGGCTCCTCCATTTTGTTCTCAATAGTGGCTCTTTCCAGGTTTCGTCCCTCTTAAAGTGGAGGGTATGCATTTCTCCACAACACGTTTAGCATTTATTGTTTATAGTTGACTTGCTGATGGTTATTCTGACTGGTGTGAGCTGATACATCTTTGTGGTTGAATTTGCATGTGTCTCATAATCCGTTGAAATTGAGCTTTAAGAGATGTCCTTTTTATTTTTCAAAGAGTGATTATAGCTTAGTTCTTCAAAGTGTTTTCTTAAAGTATGTGTCACAATTTGAAATGTTCTGGCCATTCCCTCCCTCAAGAAATTTTGAGGGCAGGTTTCAGTTACAGCCCTGCAGTAGTTGTTCATATGAAGTGACCATTAGCACAGGCTTTAAAGCTGCTTTTGCAGGTAATGGCCAGAGGGCGGCATCCTTTCTACGTTCCCCACTCTGGAAACTAGGGAAACAGACCTCCTGGCCAGTGGTGTTCCTCGCTTATAAATTAGAGTGGAATGTGCCCGGATAAACCCACAAAAGCTGATGTCTCCTTACTTTTATTTGTTATTTAATTTTAATTTATATTTTTAATTGGAGTAATATTCCAATGTGTACATGGACCACTTCTTCTTGGTGCATTCCTCTGTTGATGGACATTTTCTTTGCTTCCAAGTTTGTCTATGATAAACATTGCTGGAGTGTAGGACTGCCTGCCTGTGACATTTTGTTTTCAGTTTTATTTATTTATTAATTTATTTTTGGCTGTGTTGCTTCTTCGCGAGGGCTTTCTGTAGTTGCGGCGAGCGGGCGCCACTCTTCATCGCGGTGCGTGGGCCTCTCACTGTCGCGGCCTCTCTTTTTCCAGAGCACAAGCTCCAGACGCACAGCCTCAATAGTTGTGGCTCACGGGCTTAGTTGCTCCGTGGCATGTGGGATCTTCCCAGACCAGGGCCCGAACCCATGTCCCCTGCATTGGCAGGCAGATTCTCAACCACTGCGGCACCAGGGAATCCCCCAGCATGTGACTTTTTGCTTCTCATTTTCTCAGGGTATAGGCCCAGCATTGGGTGAGATTGATTGACTGGTAGCTCAAAGTTTCCCTTTTCAAAGAACCTCCATTGTGTTTTCACTAGTGGCTCTTACCTTGTGCCCCTTAGAACCGAGGGTACGCATTTCTCCAAAATCCCTTCAGCAGGTATTGTTTGCAGCTTTTTGCTAATGACCATTCTGACTGCTGTGAGCTGATAGGGTTTTGCAATTTGGGTTTGCATGTCTTTAAAAATTCCTAAAATTCATCATTTTTCCACGCCTTTTCCTTTGCTGTTAAAAAGAAAGAAAGAAAATTGTGTGAGTACAATATACGTATTGAAATTGTCTCCTCGGAAGTTTGCCCTCTTTTGAAGTTTTTGTTCGATTTTTGACCCCGGGATTTTTTTGGAGGGCAGGTGTCATTTACAGAACTGCAAGTTTGGTGACTATTCAGTGACATTTAGCAATGGGTTTAAAGCTGCTGTTGTGGGAACCGGCCACAAGGAGGCAGCATTTCTCCATTCCCAAATCTGGGTACTAGGGCAGCAGAGCCTTAATGGAAGTGGTGTTGTAGGTTGTAAATTAGAATGGAATATGCCAGGAAAAAGCCCTTTAAGTTTATGTCTCATTACTTCTGGTTCGTATTTTTACCTTAATTTTTATTTTTTATCACAGCAAATTTGTTTACAATGTTTTGTGTGTTCTAGGTGTGCAAGATGTGGTTCTTTCACACATATACATATATCTATTCTTCTTCGGATCCTTTTCCCATGTAGGTTATGACACAATTTTCAGTAGTGTTCTCTTGGTGTTCCGTAGGTCTTTGGTGATTATATATTTCACATGTGTTTGTATATCTCTGTTAAGCCCAATGTCGTAACGTATCCAATCCTCCAACTTTCCATTTGGTGAACCATAAGATTGTTTAATGAATCTGTGATTGCCTTTCTCTGTGGAAATATCTTCATTGGTATCAGTTTCAAGTAACACCTCTAAGTGATATTATAGGACATGTGTCTTTCGCTTTCTCACTTACCACAAGTTGCGTGATTACTTGTAGACTCACGTATGGTGCTGCAAATGGCATTGTTTCATTTTTTCGCTAGCTAATATTCCATCTCGACATGTAGCAGTTCTTCTATGTCCACCCAACTGTTGGTGAACTTTTTGGTTGCTTCCATATCTTGGCTAGAGTAATACTGTGCAGTGCAGATTTGCCTGCCTGTGTCATTCCAATTCTGTCTTCTTAGGTTCTAGGTCCAGGAATGGGCCTGCTGGATGATTTGGTAGCTCAATGTTTACCTTTTAAAGGCTCCTCCATTTTGTTCTCAATAGTGGCTCTTTCCAGGTTTCGTCCCTCTTAAAGTGGAGGGTATGCATTTCTCCACAACACGTTTAGCATTTATTGTTTATAGTTGACTTGCTGATGGTTATTCTGACTGGTGTGAGCTGATACATCTTTGTGGTTGAATTTGCATGTGTCTCATAATCCGTTGAAATTGAGCTTTAAGAGATGTCCTTTTTATTTTTCAAAGAGTGATTATAGCTTAGTTCTTCAAAGTGTTTTCTTAAAGTATGTGTCACAATTTGAAATGTTCTGGCCATTCCCTCCCTCAAGAAATTTTGAGGGCAGGTTTCAGTTACAGCCCTGCAGTAGTTGTTCAAATGAAGTGAACATTAGCAAAGGCTTTAAAGCTGCTTTTGCAGGTAATGGCCAGAGGCCCGATCCTTTCTACGTTGCCCACTCTGGAAACTAGGGAAACAGACCTCCCGGCCAGTGGTGTTCCTCGCTTATAAATTAGAGTGGAATGTGCCCGGATAAACCCACAAAAGCTGATGTCTCTTACTTTCATTTGTTTTTTAATTTTAATTTATATGTTTTATTGGAGTAATATTCCAATATGTACATGGACCACTTCTTCTTGGTGCATTCCTCTGTTGATGGACATTTTCGTTGCTTCCAAGTGTTGGATATGATAAGCATTGCTGGAGTGTAGGACTGCCTGCCTGTGACTTTTTGTTTTCAGTTTTATTTATTTATTTATTTAATTTTGGATGTGTTGGGTCTTCGTGAGGGCTTTCTATAGATGCAGCAAGCGGGGGCCACTCTTCATCGCGTTGTGCGGGCTTCTCACTGTCGCGGCCTCTCTTGCTCCGGAGCACAAGCTCCAGACGCTCAGGCTCAATAGTTGTGGCTCACGGGCTTAGTTGCTCCGCGGCATGTGGGATCTTCCCAGACCAGGGCTCGAACCCGTGTCCCCTGCGTTGGCAGGCAGATTCTCAACCACTACGCCACCAAGGAAACCCCCAGCATGTGACTTTTAGATTCTCATTTTCTCAGGGTATAGGCCCAGCAGTGGCTGTGATTGACCGAGTGGTAGCTCAAAGTTTCCCTTTTCAAAGCACCTCCATTGTGTTTTCATTAGTGGCTCTTACCAGGTCCCCCTTAGAATGGAGAGTGCGCATTTCTCCAAAATCCCTTCAGCATGTATTGTTTGCAGCTTTTTACTAATGACCATTCTGACCACTGTGAGCTGATAGGGTTTTGTAATTCGGGTTTGCATGTCTTTAAAAATCCCTAAAATTCATGATTTTCCCACGCCTTTTCCTTTTCTGTTAAAAAAAGAAAGAAAGAAAATAGTGTGAGTACAATATACGTCTTGAAATTGTCTTCTCAGAATTTTGTCCTCTTGAATTTTTTGGTCGATTTTTGACCCCAGGATTTTTTTGGAGGGCAGGTGTCATTTACAGAACTGCAAGTTTGGTGACTATTCAGTGACCTTTAGCAATGGGTTTAAAGCTGCTGTTGTGGGAACCGGCCAAAGGAGGCAGCATTTCTCCATTCCCAAATCTGGGTACTAGGGAAGCAGAGCCTTAATGGAAGTGGTGTTGTAGGTTGTAAATTACAATGGAATGTGCCAGGAAAAAGCCCTTTATGTTTATGTCTCATTACTTCTGGTTCGTATTTTTACCTTAATTTTTATTTTTTATCACAGCAAATTTGTTTACAATGTTTTGTGTGTTCTAGGTGTGCAAGATGTGGTTCTTTCACACATATACATATATCTATTCTTCTTCGGATCCTTTTCCCATGTAGGTTATGACACAATTTTCAGTAGTGTTCTCTTGGTATTCCGTAGCTTTTGGTGATTATATATTTCACATGTGTTTGTATATCTCTGTTAAGCCCAATGTCATAATGTATCCAATCCTCACACCTTTCCATTTGGTGGACCAATAGATTGTTTAATGCATCTGTGTTTGCCTTTCTCTGTGGAAGTATCTTCATTGGTATCAGTATTTAGGTAACACCTTTACGTGATATGATAGGACATGTGTCTTTCGCTTTCTCACTTACCACAAGATGCGTGATTACTTGTAGACTCACCTATGGTGCTGCAAATGGCATTGTTTCATTTTTTCGCTAGCTAATATTCCATCTCGACATGTAGCAGTTCTTCTATGTCCACCCAACTGTTGGTGAACTTTTTGGTTACTTCCATATCTTAGATGGAGTACTACGGTGCAGTGCAGATTTGCCAGCCTCTGTCTTTCCAATTCTGTCTTCTTAGGTTCTAGGTTCAGGAATGGGCCTGGTGGATCATTTGGTAGCTCAATGATTACCTTTTAAAGGCTCCTCCATTCTATTCTCATTAGTGGCTCTTTCCAGGTTTTCTTTCCTCTTAAAGTGGAGGGTATGCATTTCTCCACAACACCTTCAGCATTTATTGTTTATAGTTGACTTGCTGATGGTTCTTCTGACTGGTGTGAGCTGATACCTCTTTGTGGTTGAATTTGCATGTGTCTCATAATCTGTTGAAATTGAGCTTTAAGAGATGTCCTTTTTATTTTTCAAAGTGTGATTATAGCTTAGTTCGTCAAAGTGTTTTCTTAAAGTATGTGTCACAATTTGAAATGTTTTGGCCATTCCCTCCCTCAAGACATTTTGAGGGCAGGTTTCAGTTACAGCCCTGCAGTAGTTGTTCATATGAAGTGACCATTAGCACAGGCTTTAAAGCTGCTTTTGCAGGTAATGGCCAGAGGGCGGCATCCTTTCTACGTTCCCCACTCTGGAAACTAGGGAAACAGACCTCCTGGCCAGTGGTGTTCCTCGCTTATAAATTAGAGTGGAATGTGCCCGGATAAACCCACAAAAGCTGATGTCTCCTTACTTTTATTTGTTATTTAATTTTAATTTATATTTTTAATTGGAGTAATATTCCAATGTGTACATGGACCACTTCTTCTTGGTGCATTCCTCTGTTGATGGACATTTTCGTTGCTTCCAAGTGTTGGATATGATAAACATTGCTGGAGTGTAGGACTGCCTGCCTGTGACTTTTTGTTTTCAGTTTTATTTATTTATTTATTTAATTTTGGATGTGTTGGGTCTTCGTGAGGGCTTTCTATAGATGCAGCAAGTGGGGGCCACTCTTCATCGCGTTGTGCGGGCTTCTCACTGTCGCGGCCTCTCTTTTTCCAGAGCACAAGCTCCAGACGCACAGGCTCAATAGTTGTGGCTCACGGGCTTAGTTGCTCCGTGGCATGTGGGATCTTCCCAGACCAGGGCCCGAACCCGTGTCCCCTGCATTGGCAGGCAGATTCTCAACCACTGCGTCACCACGGAATCCCCCAGCATGTGACTTTTTGCTTCTCATTTTCTCAGGGTATAGGCCCTGCATTGGGTGAGACTGATTGACTGGTAGCTCAAAGTTTCCCTTTTCAAAGCACCTCCATTGTGTTTTCACTAGTGGCTCTTACCAGGTCCCCCTTAGAATCGAGGGTACGCATTTCTCCAAAATCCCTTCAGCATGTATTGTTTGCAGCTTTTTACTAATGACCATTCTGACCGCTGTGAGCTGATAGGGTTTTGTAATTCGGGTTTGCATGTCTTTGAAAATCCCTAAAATTCATCATTTTCCCATGCCTTTTACTTTTCTGTTAGAAAAAGAAAGAAAGAAAATAGTGTGAGTACAATATACGTCTTGAAATTGTCTTCTCAGAATTTTGTCCTCTTTTGAATTTTTTGGTCGATTTTTGACCCCAGGATTTTTTTGGAGGGCAGGTGTCATTTACAGAACTGCAAGTTTGGTGACTATTCAGTGACCTTTAGCAATGGGTTTAAAGCTGCTGTTGTGGGAACCGGCCAAAGGAGGCAGCATTTCTCCATTCCCAAATCTGGGTACTAGGGAAGCAGAGCCTTAATGGAAGTGGTGTTGTAGGTTGTAAATTACAATGGAATGTGCCAGGAAAAAGCCCTTTATGTTTATGTCTCATTACTTCTGGTTCGTATTTTTACCTTAATTTTTATTTTTTATCACAGCAAATTTGTTTACAATGTTTTGTGTGTTCTAGGTGTGCAAGATGTGGTTCTTTCACACATATACATATATCTATTCTTCTTCGGATCCTTTTCCCATGTAGGTTATGACACAATTTTCAGTAGTGTTCTCTTGGTATTCCGTAGGTCTTTGGTGATTATATATTTCACATGTGTTTGTATATCTCTGTTAAGCCCAATGTCATAATGTATCCAATCCTCACACCTTTCCATTTGGTGGACCAATAGATTGTTTAATGCATCTGTGTTTGCCTTTCTCTGTGGAAGTATCTTCATTGGTATCAGTATTTAGGTAACACCTTTACGTGATATGATAGGACATGTGTCTTTCGCTTTCTCACTTACCACAAGATGCGTGATTACTTGTAGACTCACCTATGGTGCTGCAAATGGCATTGTTTCATTTTTTCGCTAGCTAATATTCCATCTCGACATGTAGCAGTTCTTCTATGTCCACCCAACTGTTGGTGAACTTTTTGGTTACTTCCATATCTTAGATGGAGTACTACGGTGCAGTGCAGATTTGCCAGCCTCTGTCTTTCCAATTCTGTCCTCTTAGTTTCTAGGTCCAGGAATGGGCCTGGTGGATCATTTGGTAGCTCAATGTTTACCTTTTAAAGGCTCCTCCATTCTATTCTCATTAGTGGCTCTTTCCAGGTTTCGTCCCTCTTAAAGTGGAGGGTATGCATTTCTCCACAACACCTTCAGCATTTATTGTTTATAGTTGACTTGCTGATGGTTCTTCTGAGTGGTGTGAGCTGATACCTCTTTGTGGTTGAATTTGCATGTGTCTCATAATCTGTTGAAATTGAGCTTTAAGAGATGTCCTTTTTATTTTTCAAAGTGTGATTATAGCTTAGTTCTTCAAAGTGTTTTCTTAAAGTATGTGTCACAATTTGAAATGTTTTGGCCATTCCCTCCTTCAAGACTTTTTGAGGGCAGGTTTCAGTTACAGCCCTGCAGTAGTTGTTCATATGAAGTGACCATTAGCACAGGCTTTAAAGCTGCTTTTGCAGGTAATGGCCAGAGGGCGGCATCCTTTCTACGTTCCCCACTCTGGAAACTAGGGAAACAGACCTCCTGGCCAGTGGTGTTCCTCGCTTATAAATTAGAGTGGAATGTGCCTGGATAAACCCACAAAAGCTGATGTCTCCTTACTTTTATTTGTTATTTAATTTTAATTTTTATTTTTAATTGGAGTAATATTCCAATGTGTACATGGACCACTTCTTCTTGGTGCATTCCTCTGTTGATGGACATTTTCATTGCTTCCAAGTGTTGGCTATGATAAACATTGCTGGAGTGTAGGACTGCCTGCCTGTGACATTTTGTTTTCAGTTTTATTTATTTATTAATTTATTTTTGGCTGTGTTGCGTCTTCACGAGGGCTTTCTGTAGTTGCGGCGAGCGGGCGCCACTCTTCATCGCGGTGCGTGGGCCTCTCACTGTCGCGGCCTCTCTTTTTCCAGAGCACAAGCTCCAGACGCACAGGCTCAATAGTTGTAGCTCACGGGCTTAGTTGCTCCGTGGCATGTGGGATCTTCCCAGACCAGGGCCCGAACCCGTGTCCCCTGCATTGGCAGGCAGATTCTCAACCACTGCGTCACCACGGAATTCCCCAGCATGTTAATTTTTGGTTCTCATTTTCTCAGGGTATAGGCCCTGCATTGGGTGAGATTGATTGACTGGTAGCTCAAAGTTTCCCTTTTCAAAGCACCTCCATTGTGTTTTCATTAGTGGCTCTTACCAGGTCCCCCTTAGAATGGAGGGTACGCATTTCTCCAAAATCCCTTCAGCATGTACTGTTTGCAGCTTTTTACTAATGACCATTCTGACCGCTGTGAGCTGATAGGGTTTTGTAATTCGGGTTTGCATGTCTTTAAAAATCCCTAAAATTCATGATTTTCCCACGCCTTTTCCTTTTCTGTTAAAAAAAGAAAGAAAGAAAATAGTGTGAGTACAATATACGTCTTGAAATTGTCTTCTCAGAATTTTGTCCTCTTGAATTTTTTGGTCGATTTTTGACCCCAGGATTTTTTTGGAGGGCAGGTGTCATTTACAGAACTGCAAGTTTGGTGACTATTCAGTGACCTTTAGCAATGGGTTTAAAGCTGCTGTTGTGGGAACCGGCCAAAGGAGGCAGCATTTCTCCATTCCCAAATCTGGGTACTAGGGAAGCAGAGCCTTAATGGAAGTGGTGTTGTAGGTTGTAAATTAGAGTGGAATGTGCCAAGAAAAAGCCCTTTATGTTTATGTCTCATTACTTCTGGTTCGTATTTTTACCTTAATTTTTATTTTTTATCACAGCAAATTTGTTTACAATGTTTTGTGTGTTCTAGGTGTGCAAGATGTGGTTCTTTCACACATATACATATATCTATTCTTCTTCGGATCCTTTTCCCATGTAGGTTATGACACAATTTTCAGTAGTGTTCTCTTGGTATTCCGTAGGTTTTGGTGATTATATATTTCACATGTGTTTGTATATCTCTGTTAAGCCCAATGTCGTAATGTATCCAGTCCTCACACCTTTCCATTTGGTGGACCAAAAGATTGTTTAATGAATCTTTGTTTGCCTTTCTCTGTGGAAGTATCTTCATTGGTATCAGTTTTTAGGTAACACCTTTACGTGATATGATAGGACATGTGTCTTTCGCTTTCTCACTTACCACAAGTTGCATGATTACTTGTAGACTCACCTATGGTGCTGCAAATGGCAGTTTTTCGTTTCTTTGCTAGCTAATATTCCATCTCGACATGTAGCAGTTCTTCTATGTCCACCCATCTGTTGGTGAACTTTTTGGTTACTTCCATATCTTGGCTAGAGTAATACGGTGCAGTGCAGATTTGCCAGCCTGTGTCTTTCCAATTCTGTCCTCTTAGTTTCTAGGTCCAGGAATGGGCCTGGTGGATCATTTGGTAGCTCAATGTTTACCTTTTAAAGGCTCCTCCATTCTATTCTCATTAGTGGCTCTTTCCAGGTTTCGTCCCTCTTAAAGTGGAGGGTATGCATTTCTCCACAACACCTTCAGCATTTATTGTTTATAGTTGACTTGCTGATGGTTCTTCTGACTGGTGTGAGCTGATACCTCTTTGTGGTTGAATTTGCATGTGTCTCATAATCTGTTGAAATTGAGCTTTAAGAGATGTCCTTTTTATTTTTCAAAGAGTGATTATAGCTTAGTTCTTCAAAGTGTTTTCTTAAAGTATGTGTCACAATTTGAAATGTTCTGGCCATTCCCTCCCTCAAGAAATTTTGAGGGCAGGTTTCAGTTACAGCCCTGCAGTAGTTGTTCATATGAAGGGACCATTAGCACAGGCTTTAAAGCTGCTTTTGCAGGTAATGGCCAGAGGGCGGCATCCTTTCTACGTTCCCCACTCTGGAAACTAGGGAAACAGACCTCCTGGCCAGTGGTGTTCCTCGCTTATAAATTAGAGTGGAATGTGCCCGGATAAACCCACAAAAGCTGATGTCTCCTTACTTTTATTTGTTATTTAATTTTAATTTATATTTTTAATTGGAGTAATATTCCAATGTGTACATGGACCACTTCTTCTTGGTGCATTCCTCTGTTGATGGACATTTTCTTTGCTTCCAAGTTTGTCTATGATAAACATTGCTGGAGTGTAGGACTGCCTGCCTGTGACATTTTGTTTTCAGTTTTATTTATTTATTAATTTATTTTTGGCTGTGTTGCTTCTTCGCGAGGGCTTTCTGTAGTTGCGGCGAGCGGGCGCCACTCTTCATCGCGGTGCGTGGGCCTCTCACTGTCGCGGCCTCTCTTTTTCCAGAGCACAAGCTCCAGACGCACAGCCTCAATAGTTGTGGCTCACGGGCTTAGTTGCTCCGTGGCATGTGGGATCTTCCCAGACCAGGGCCCGAACCCATGTCCCCTGCATTGGCAGGCAGATTCTCAACCACTGCGGCACCAGGGAATCCCCCAGCATGTGACTTTTTGCTTCTCATTTTCTCAGGGTATAGGCCCAGCATTGGGTGAGATTGATTGACTGGTAGCTCAAAGTTTCCCTTTTCAAAGAACCTCCATTGTGTTTTCACTAGTGGCTCTTACCTTGTGCCCCTTAGAACCGAGGGTACGCATTTCTCCAAAATCCCTTCAGCAGGTATTGTTTGCAGCTTTTTGCTAATGACCATTCTGACTGCTGTGAGCTGATAGGGTTTTGCAATTTGGGTTTGCATGTCTTTAAAAATTCCTAAAATTCATCATTTTTCCACGCCTTTTCCTTTGCTGTTAAAAAGAAAGAAAGAAAATTGTGTGAGTACAATATACGTATTGAAATTGTCTCCTCGGAAGTTTGCCCTCTTTTGAAGTTTTTGTTCGATTTTTGACCCCGGGATTTTTTTGGAGGGCAGGTGTCATTTACAGAACTGCAAGTTTGGTGACTATTCAGTGACATTTAGCAATGGGTTTAAAGCTGCTGTTGTGGGAACCGGCCACAAGGAGGCAGCATTTCTCCATTCCCAAATCTGGGTACTAGGGCAGCAGAGCCTTAATGGAAGTGGTGTTGTAGGTTGTAAATTAGAATGGAATATGCCAGGAAAAAGCCCTTTAAGTTTATGTCTCATTACTTCTGGTTCGTATTTTTACCTTAATTTTTATTTTTTATCACAGCAAATTTGTTTACAATGTTTTGTGTGTTCTAGGTGTGCAAGATGTGGTTCTTTCACACATATACATATATCTATTCTTCTTCGGATCCTTTTCCCATGTAGGTTATGACACAATTTTCAGTAGTGTTCTCTTGGTGTTCCGTAGGTCTTTGGTGATTATATATTTCACATGTGTTTGTATATCTCTGTTAAGCCCAATGTCGTAACGTATCCAATCCTCCAACTTTCCATTTGGTGAACCATAAGATTGTTTAATGAATCTGTGATTGCCTTTCTCTGTGGAAATATCTTCATTGGTATCAGTTTCAAGTAACACCTCTAAGTGATATTATAGGACATGTGTCTTTCGCTTTCTCACTTACCACAAGTTGCGTGATTACTTGTAGACTCACGTATGGTGCTGCAAATGGCATTGTTTCATTTTTTCGCTAGCTAATATTCCATCTCGACATGTAGCAGTTCTTCTATGTCCACCCAACTGTTGGTGAACTTTTTGGTTGCTTCCATATCTTGGCTAGAGTAATACTGTGCAGTGCAGATTTGCCTGCCTGTGTCATTCCAATTCTGTCTTCTTAGGTTCTAGGTCCAGGAATGGGCCTGCTGGATGATTTGGTAGCTCAATGTTTACCTTTTAAAGGCTCCTCCATTTTGTTCTCAATAGTGGCTCTTTCCAGGTTTCGTCCCTCTTAAAGTGGAGGGTATGCATTTCTCCACAACACGTTTAGCATTTATTGTTTATAGTTGACTTGCTGATGGTTATTCTGACTGGTGTGAGCTGATACATCTTTGTGGTTGAATTTGCATGTGTCTCATAATCCGTTGAAATTGAGCTTTAAGAGATGTCCTTTTTATTTTTCAAAGAGTGATTATAGCTTAGTTCTTCAAAGTGTTTTCTTAAAGTATGTGTCACAATTTGAAATGTTCTGGCCATTCCCTCCCTCAAGAAATTTTGAGGGCAGGTTTCAGTTACAGCCCTGCAGTAGTTGTTCAAATGAAGTGAACATTAGCAAAGGCTTTAAAGCTGCTTTTGCAGGTAATGGCCAGAGGCCCGATCCTTTCTACGTTGCCCACTCTGGAAACTAGGGAAACAGACCTCCCGGCCAGTGGTGTTCCTCGCTTATAAATTAGAGTGGAATGTGCCCGGATAAACCCACAAAAGCTGATGTCTCTTACTTTCATTTGTTTTTTAATTTTAATTTATATGTTTTATTGGAGTAATATTCCAATATGTACATGGACCACTTCTTCTTGGTGCATTCCTCTGTTGATGGACATTTTCGTTGCTTCCAAGTGTTGGATATGATAAGCATTGCTGGAGTGTAGGACTGCCTGCCTGTGACTTTTTGTTTTCAGTTTTATTTATTTATTTATTTAATTTTGGATGTGTTGGGTCTTCGTGAGGGCTTTCTATAGATGCAGCAAGCGGGGGCCACTCTTCATCGCGTTGTGCGGGCTTCTCACTGTCGCGGCCTCTCTTGCTCCGGAGCACAAGCTCCAGACGCTCAGGCTCAATAGTTGTGGCTCACGGGCTTAGTTGCTCCGCGGCATGTGGGATCTTCCCAGACCAGGGCTCGAACCCGTGTCCCCTGCGTTGGCAGGCAGATTCTCAACCACTACGCCACCAAGGAAACCCCCAGCATGTGACTTTTAGATTCTCATTTTCTCAGGGTATAGGCCCAGCAGTGGCTGTGATTGACCGAGTGGTAGCTCAAAGTTTCCCTTTTCAAAGCACCTCCATTGTGTTTTCATTAGTGGCTCTTACCAGGTCCCCCTTAGAATGGAGAGTGCGCATTTCTCCAAAATCCCTTCAGCATGTATTGTTTGCAGCTTTTTACTAATGACCATTCTGACCGCTGTGAGCTGATAGGGTTTTGTAATTCGGGTTTGCATGTCTTTAAAAATCCCTAAAATTCATGATTTTCCCACGCCTTTTCCTTTTCTGTTAAAAAAAGAAAGAAAGAAAATAGTGTGAGTACAATATACGTCTTGAAATTGTCTTCTCAGAATTTTGTCCTCTTGAATTTTTTGGTCGATTTTTGACCCCAGGATTTTTTTGGAGGGCAGGTGTCATTTACAGAACTGCAAGTTTGGTGACTATTCAGTGACCTTTAGCAATGGGTTTAAAGCTGCTGTTGTGGGAACCGGCCAAAGGAGGCAGCATTTCTCCATTCCCAAATCTGGGTACTAGGGAAGCAGAGCCTTAATGGAAGTGGTGTTGTAGGTTGTAAATTACAATGGAATGTGCCAGGAAAAAGCCCTTTATGTTTATGTCTCATTACTTCTGGTTCGTATTTTTACCTTAATTTTTATTTTTTATCACAGCAAATTTGTTTACAATGTTTTGTGTGTTCTAGGTGTGCAAGATGTGGTTCTTTCACACATATACATATATCTATTCTTCTTCGGATCCTTTTCCCATGTAGGTTATGACACAATTTTCAGTAGTGTTCTCTTGGTATTCCGTAGCTTTTGGTGATTATATATTTCACATGTGTTTGTATATCTCTGTTAAGCCCAATGTCATAATGTATCCAATCCTCACACCTTTCCATTTGGTGGACCAATAGATTGTTTAATGCATCTGTGTTTGCCTTTCTCTGTGGAAGTATCTTCATTGGTATCAGTATTTAGGTAACACCTTTACGTGATATGATAGGACATGTGTCTTTCGCTTTCTCACTTACCACAAGATGCGTGATTACTTGTAGACTCACCTATGGTGCTGCAAATGGCATTGTTTCATTTTTTCGCTAGCTAATATTCCATCTCGACATGTAGCAGTTCTTCTATGTCCACCCAACTGTTGGTGAACTTTTTGGTTACTTCCATATCTTAGATGGAGTACTACGGTGCAGTGCAGATTTGCCAGCCTCTGTCTTTCCAATTCTGTCTTCTTAGGTTCTAGGTTCAGGAATGGGCCTGGTGGATCATTTGGTAGCTCAATGATTACCTTTTAAAGGCTCCTCCATTCTATTCTCATTAGTGGCTCTTTCCAGGTTTTCTTTCCTCTTAAAGTGGAGGGTATGCATTTCTCCACAACACCTTCAGCATTTATTGTTTATAGTTGACTTGCTGATGGTTCTTCTGACTGGTGTGAGCTGATACCTCTTTGTGGTTGAATTTGCATGTGTCTCATAATCTGTTGAAATTGAGCTTTAAGAGATGTCCTTTTTATTTTTCAAAGTGTGATTATAGCTTAGTTCGTCAAAGTGTTTTCTTAAAGTATGTGTCACAATTTGAAATGTTTTGGCCATTCCCTCCCTCAAGACATTTTGAGGGCAGGTTTCAGTTACAGCCCTGCAGTAGTTGTTCATATGAAGTGACCATTAGCACAGGCTTTAAAGCTGCTTTTGCAGGTAATGGCCAGAGGGCGGCATCCTTTCTACGTTCCCCACTCTGGAAACTAGGGAAACAGACCTCCTGGCCAGTGGTGTTCCTCGCTTATAAATTAGAGTGGAATGTGCCCGGATAAACCCACAAAAGCTGATGTCTCCTTACTTTTATTTGTTATTTAATTTTAATTTATATTTTTAATTGGAGTAATATTCCAATGTGTACATGGACCACTTCTTCTTGGTGCATTCCTCTGTTGATGGACATTTTCGTTGCTTCCAAGTGTTGGATATGATAAACATTGCTGGAGTGTAGGACTGCCTGCCTGTGACTTTTTGTTTTCAGTTTTATTTATTTATTTATTTAATTTTGGATGTGTTGGGTCTTCGTGAGGGCTTTCTATAGATGCAGCAAGTGGGGGCCACTCTTCATCGCGTTGTGCGGGCTTCTCACTGTCGCGGCCTCTCTTTTTCCAGAGCACAAGCTCCAGACGCACAGGCTCAATAGTTGTGGCTCACGGGCTTAGTTGCTCCGTGGCATGTGGGATCTTCCCAGACCAGGGCCCGAACCCGTGTCCCCTGCATTGGCAGGCAGATTCTCAACCACTGCGTCACCACGGAATCCCCCAGCATGTGACTTTTTGCTTCTCATTTTCTCAGGGTATAGGCCCTGCATTGGGTGAGACTGATTGACTGGTAGCTCAAAGTTTCCCTTTTCAAAGCACCTCCATTGTGTTTTCACTAGTGGCTCTTACCAGGTCCCCCTTAGAATGGAGGGTACGCATTTCTCCAAAATCCCTTCAGCATGTATTGTTTGCAGCTTTTTACTAATGACCATTCTGACCGCTGTGAGCTGATAGGGTTTTGTAATTCGGGTTTGCATGTCTTTGAAAATCCCTAAAATTCATCATTTTCCCATGCCTTTTACTTTTCTGTTAGAAAAAGAAAGAAAGAAAATAGTGTGAGTACAACATACGTCTTGAAATTGTCTTCTCAGAATTTTGTCCTCTTTTGAATTTTTTGGTCGATTTTTGACCCCAGGATTTTTTTGGAGGGCAGGTGTCATTTACAGAACTGCAAGTTTGGTGACTATTCAGTGACCTTTAGCAATGGGTTTAAAGCTGCTGTTGTGGGAACCGGCCAAAGGAGGCAGCATTTCTCCATTCCCAAATCTGGGTACTAGGGAAGCAGAGCCTTAATGGAAGTGGTGTTGTAGGTTGTAAATTACAATGGAATGTGCCAGGAAAAAGCCCTTTATGTTTATGTCTCATTACTTCTGGTTCGTATTTTTACCTTAATTTTTATTTTTTATCACAGCAAATTTGTTTACAATGTTTTGTGTGTTCTAGGTGTGCAAGATGTGGTTCTTTCACACATATACATATATCTATTCTTCTTCGGATCCTTTTCCCATGTAGGTTATGACACAATTTTCAGTAGTGTTCTCTTGGTATTCCGTAGGTCTTTGGTGATTATATATTTCACATGTGTTTGTATATCTCTGTTAAGCCCAATGTCATAATGTATCCAATCCTCACACCTTTCCATTTGGTGGACCAATAGATTGTTTAATGCATCTGTGTTTGCCTTTCTCTGTGGAAGTATCTTCATTGGTATCAGTATTTAGGTAACACCTTTACGTGATATGATAGGACATGTGTCTTTCGCTTTCTCACTTACCACAAGATGCGTGATTACTTGCAGACTCACGTATGGTGCTGCAAATGGCATTGTTTCATTTTTTCGCTAGCTAATATTCCATCTCGACATGTAGCAGTTCTTCTATGTCCACCCAACTGTTGGTGAACTTTTTGGTTACTTCCATATCTTGGATGGAGTACTACGGTGCAGTGCAGATTTGCCAGCCTCTGTCTTTCCAATTCTGTCTTCTTAGGTTCTAGGTCCAGGAATGGGCCTTGTGGATCATTTGGTAGCTCAATGTTTACCTTTCAAAGGCTCCTCCATTCTATTCTCATTAGTGGCTCTTTCCAGGTTTCGTCCCTCTTAAAGTGGAGGGTATGCATTTCTCCACAAGACCTTCAACATTTATTGTTTATAGTTGAGTTGCTGATGGTTCTTCTGACTGGTGTGAGCTGATACCTCTTTGTGGTTGAATTTGCATGTGTCTCATAATCCGTTGAAATTGAGCTTTAAGACATGTCCTTTGTATTTTTCAAAGTGTGACTACAGCTTAGTTCTTCAAAGTGTTTTCTTAAAGTGTGTGTCGCAATTTGAAATATTCTGGCCATTCCCTCCCTCAAGAAATTTTGAGGGCAGGTTTCAGTTACAGCCCTGCTGTAGTTGTTCAAATGAAGTGACCGTTAGCACAGGCTTTAAAGCTGCTTTTGCAGGTAATGGCCAGAGGGCGGCATCCTTTCTACGTTGCCCACTCTGGAAAGTAGGGAAACAGACCTCCCGGCCAGTGGTTTTCCTCGCTTATAAATTAGAGTGGAATGTGCCCGGATAAACCCACAAAAGCTGATGTCTCCTTACTTTTATTTGTTATATAATTTTAATTTATATTTTTAATTGGAGTAATATTCCAATGTGTACATGGACCACTTCTTCTTGGTGCATTCCTCTGTTGATGGACATTTTCATTGCTTCCAAGTGTTGGCTATGATAAACATTGCTGGAGTGTAAGACTGCCTGCCTGTGACATTTTGTTTTCAGTTTTATTTATTTATTAATTTATTTTTGGCTGTGTTGTTTCTTCGCGAGGGCTTTCTGTAGTTGCGGCGAGCGGGCGCCACTCTTCATCGCGGTGCGTGGGCCTCTCACTGTCGTGGCCTCTCTTTTTCCAGAGCACAAGCTCCAGACGCACAGGCTCAATAGTTGTGGCTCACGGGCTTAGTTGCTCCGTGGCATGTGGGATCTTCCCAGACCAGGGCCCGAACCCGTGTCCCCTGCATTGGCAGGCAGATTCTCAACCACTGCGTCACCACGGAATCCCCCAGCATGTGACTTTTTGCTTCTCATTTTCTCAGGGTATAGGCCCTGCATTGGGTGAGATTGATTGACTGGTAGCTCAAAGTTTCCCTTTTCAAAGCACCTCCATTGTGTTTTCATTAGTGGCTCTTACCAGGTCCCCCTTAGAATGGAGGGTACGCATTTCTCCAAAATCCCTTCAGCATGTATTGTTTGCAGCTTTTTACTAATGACCATTCTGACCGCTGTGAGCTGATAGGGTTTTGTAATTCGGGTTTGCATGTCTTTGAAAATCCCTAAAATTCATCATTTTCCCATGCCTTTTACTTTTCTGTTAGAAAAAGAAAGAAAGAAAATAGTGTGAGTACAACATACGTCTTGAAATTGTCTTCTCAGAATTTTGTCCTCTTTTGAATTTTTTGGTCGATTTTTGACCCCAGGATTTTTTTGGAGGGCAGGTGTCATTTACAGAACTGCAAGTTTGGTGACTATTCAGTGACCTTTAGCAATGGGTTTAAAGCTGCTGTTGTGGGAACCGGCCAAAGGAGGCAGCATTTCTCCATTCCCAAATCTGGGTACTAGGGAAGCAGAGCCTTAATGGAAGTGGTGTTGTAGGTTGTAAATTAGAGTGGAATGTGCCAAGAAAAAGCCCTTTATGTTTATGTCTCATTACTTCTGGTTCGTATTTTTTCCTTAATTTTTATTTTTTATCACAGCAAATTTGTTTACAATGTTTTGTGTGTTCTAGGTGTGCAAGATGTGGTTCTTTCACACATATACATATATCTATTCTTCTTCGGATCCTTTTCCCATGTAGGTTATGACACAATTTTCAGTAGTGTTCTCTTGGTATTCCGTAGGTTTTGGTGATTATATATTTCACATGTGTTTGTATATCTCTGTTAAGCCCAATGTCGTAATGTATCCAGTCCTCACACCTTTCCATTTGGTGGACCAAAAGATTGTTTAATGAATCTTTGTTTGCCTTTCTCTGTGGAAGTATCTTCATTGGTATCAGTTTTTAGGTAACACCTTTACGTGATATGATAGGACATGTGTCTTTCGCTTTCTCACTTACCACAAGTTGCATGATTACTTGTAGACTCACCTATGGTGCTGCAAATGGCAGTTTTTCGTTTCTTTGCTAGCTAATATTCCATCTCGACATGTAGCAGTTCTTCTATGTCCACCCATCTGTTGGTGAACTTTTTGGTTACTTCCATATCTTGGCTAGAGTAATACGGTGCAGTGCAGATTTGCCAGCCTGTGTCTTTCCAATTCTGTCCTCTTAGTTTCTAGGTCCAGGAATGGGCCTGGTGGATCATTTGGTAGCTCAATGTTTACCTTTTAAAGGCTCCTCCATTCTATTCTCATTAGTGGCTCTTTCCAGGTTTCGTCCCTCTTAAAGTGGAGGGTATGCATTTCTCCACAACACCTTCAGCATTTATTGTTTATAGTTGACTTGCTGATGGTTCTTCTGACTGGTGTGAGCTGATACCTCTTTGTGGTTGAATTTGCATGTGTCTCATAATCTGTTGAAATTGAGCTTTAAGAGATGTCCTTTTTATTTTTCAAAGTGTGATTATAGCTTAGCTCTTCAAAGTGTTTTCTTAAAGTATGGGTCACAATTTGAAATGTTTTGGCCATTCCCTCCCTCAAGACATTTTGAGGGCAGGTTTCAGTTACAGCCCTGCAGTAGTTGTTCATATGAAGTGACCATTAGCACAGGCTTTAAAGCTGATTTTGCAGGTAATGGCCAGAGGGCGGCATCCTTTCTACGTTGCCCACTCTGGAAAGTAGGGAAACAGACCTCCCGGCCAGTGGTGTTCCTCGCTTATAAATTAGAGTGGAATGTGCCCGGATAAACCCACAAAAGCTGATGTCTCCTTACTTTTATTTGTTATATAATTTTAATTTATATTTTTAATTGGAGTAATATTCCAATGTGTACATGGACCACTTCTTCTTGGTGCATTCCTCTGTTGATGGACATTTTCATTGCTTCCAAGTGTTGGCTATGATAAACATTGCTGGAGTGTAAGACTGCCTGCCTGTGACATTTTGTTTTCAGTTTTATTTATTTATTAATTTATTTTTGGCTGTGTTGTTTCTTCGCGAGGGCTTTCTGTAGTTGCGGCGAGCGGGCGCCACTCTTCATCGCGGTGCGTGGGCCTCTCACTGTCGTGGCCTCTCTTTTTCCAGAGCACAAGCTCCAGACGCACAGGCTCAATAGTTGTGGCTCACGGGCTTAGTTGCTCCGTGGCATGTGGGATCTTCCCAGACCAGGGCCCGAACCCGTGTCCCCTGCATTGGCAGGCAGATTCTCAACCACTGCGTCACCACGGAATCCCCCAGCATGTGACTTTTTGCTTCTCATTTTCTCAGGGTATAGGCCCTGCATTGGGTGAGATTGATTGACTGGTAGCTCAAAGTTTCCCTTTTCAAAGCACCTCCATTGTGTTTTCATTAGTGGCTCTTACCAGGTCCCCCTTAGAATGGAGGGTACGCATTTCTCCAAAATCCCTTCAGCATGTATTGTTTGCAGCTTTTTACTAATGACCATTCTGACCGCTGTGAGCTGATAGGGTTTTGTAATTCGGGTTTGCATGTCTTTGAAAATCCCTAAAATTCATCATTTTCCCATGCCTTTTACTTTTCTGTTAGAAAAAGAAAGAAAGAAAATAGTGTGAGTACAACATACGTCTTGAAATTGTCTTCTCAGAATTTTGTCCTCTTTTGAATTTTTTGGTCGATTTTTGACCCCAGGATTTTTTTGGAGGGCAGGTGTCATTTACAGAACTGCAAGTTTGGTGACTATTCAGTGACCTTTAGCAATGGGTTTAAAGCTGCTGTTGTGGGAACCGGCCAAAGGAGGCAGCATTTCTCCATTCCCAAATCTGGGTACTAGGGAAGCAGAGCCTTAATGGAAGTGGTGTTGTAGGTTGTAAATTACAATGGAATGTGCCAGGAAAAAGCCCTTTATGTTTATGTCTCATTACTTCTGGTTCGTATTTTTACCTTAATTTTTATTTTTTATCACAGCAAATTTGTTTACAATGTTTTGTGTGTTCTAGGTGTGCAAGATGTGGTTCTTTCACACATATACATATATCTATTCTTCTTCGGATCCTTTTCCCATGTAGGTTATGACACAATTTTCAGTAGTGTTCTCTTGGTATTCCGTAGGTCTTTGGTGATTATATATTTCACATGTGTTTGTATATCTCTGTTAAGCCCAATGTCATAATGTATCCAATCCTCACACCTTTCCATTTGGTGGACCAATAGATTGTTTAATGCATCTGTGTTTGCCTTTCTCTGTGGAAGTATCTTCATTGGTATCAGTATTTAGGTAACACCTTTACGTGATATGATAGGACATGTGTCTTTCGCTTTCTCACTTACCACAAGATGCGTGATTACTTGCAGACTCACGTATGGTGCTGCAAATGGCATTGTTTCATTTTTTCGCTAGCTAATATTCCATCTCGACATGTAGCAGTTCTTCTATGTCCACCCAACTGTTGGTGAACTTTTTGGTTACTTCCATATCTTGGATGGAGTACTACGGTGCAGTGCAGATTTGCCAGCCTCTGTCTTTCCAATTCTGTCTTCTTAGGTTCTAGGTCCAGGAATGGGCCTTGTGGATCATTTGGTAGCTCAATGTTTACCTTTCAAAGGCTCCTCCATTCTATTCTCATTAGTGGCTCTTTCCAGGTTTCGTCCCTCTTAAAGTGGAGGGTATGCATTTCTCCACAAGACCTTCAACATTTATTGTTTATAGTTGAGTTGCTGATGGTTCTTCTGACTGGTGTGAGCTGATACCTCTTTGTGGTTGAATTTGCATGTGTCTCATAATCCGTTGAAATTGAGCTTTAAGACATATCCTTTGTATTTTTCAAAGTGTGACTACAGCTTAGTTCTTCAAAGTGTTTTCTTAAAGTGTGTGTCGCAATTTGAAATATTCTGGCCATTCCCTCCCTCAAGAAATTTTGAGGGCAGGTTTCAGTTACAGCCCTGCTGTAGTTGTTCAAATGAAGTGACCGTTAGCACAGGCTTTAAAGCTGCTTTTGCAGGTAATGGCCAGAGGGCGGCATCCTTTCTACGTTGCCCACTCTGGAAAGTAGGGAAACAGACCTCCCGGCCAGTGGTTTTCCTCGCTTATAAATTAGAGTGGAATGTGCCCGGATAAACCCACAAAAGCTGATGTCTCCTTACTTTTATTTGTTATATAATTTTAATTTATATTTTTAATTGGAGTAATATTCCAATGTGTACATGGACCACTTCTTCTTGGTGCATTCCTCTGTTGATGGACATTTTCATTGCTTCCAAGTGTTGGCTATGATAAACATTGCTGGAGTGTAAGACTGCCTGCCTGTGACATTTTGTTTTCAGTTTTATTTATTTATTAATTTATTTTTGGCTGTGTTGTTTCTTCGCGAGGGCTTTCTGTAGTTGCGGCGAGCGGGCGCCACTCTTCATCGCGGTGCGTGGGCCTCTCACTGTCGTGGCCTCTCTTTTTCCAGAGCACAAGCTCCAGACGCACAGGCTCAATAGTTGTGGCTCACGGGCTTAGTTGCTCCGTGGCATGTGGGATCTTCCCAGACCAGGGCCCGAACCCGTGTCCCCTGCATTGGCAGGCAGATTCTCAACCACTGCGTCACCACGGAATCCCCCAGCATGTGACTTTTTGCTTCTCATTTTCTCAGGGTATAGGCCCTGCATTGGGTGAGATTGATTGACTGGTAGCTCAAAGTTTCCCTTTTCAAAGCACCTCCATTGTGTTTTCATTAGTGGCTCTTACCAGGTCCCCCTTAGAATGGAGGGTACGCATTTCTCCAAAATCCCTTCAGCATGTATTGTTTGCAGCTTTTTACTAATGACCATTCTGACCGCTGTGAGCTGATAGGGTTTTGTAATTCGGGTTTGCATGTCTTTGAAAATCCCTAAAATTCATCATTTTCCCATGCCTTTTACTTTTCTGTTAGAAAAAGAAAGAAAGAAAATAGTGTGAGTACAACATACGTCTTGAAATTGTCTTCTCAGAATTTTGTCCTCTTTTGAATTTTTTGGTCGATTTTTGACCCCAGGATTTTTTTGGAGGGCAGGTGTCATTTACAGAACTGCAAGTTTGGTGACTATTCAGTGACCTTTAGCAATGGGTTTAAAGCTGCTGTTGTGGGAACCGGCCAAAGGAGGCAGCATTTCTCCATTCCCAAATCTGGGTACTAGGGAAGCAGAGCCTTAATGGAAGTGGTGTTGTAGGTTGTAAATTACAATGGAATGTGCCAGGAAAAAGCCCTTTATGTTTATGTCTCATTACTTCTGGTTCGTATTTTTACCTTAATTTTTATTTTTTATCACAGCAAATTTGTTTACAATGTTTTGTGTGTTCTAGGTGTGCAAGATGTGGTTCTTTCACACATATACATATATCTATTCTTCTTCGGATCCTTTTCCCATGTAGGTTATGACACAATTTTCAGTAGTGTTCTCTTGGTATTCCGTAGGTCTTTGGTGATTATATATTTCACATGTGTTTGTATATCTCTGTTAAGCCCAATGTCATAATGTATCCAATCCTCACACCTTTCCATTTGGTGGACCAATAGATTGTTTAATGCATCTGTGTTTGCCTTTCTCTGTGGAAGTATCTTCATTGGTATCAGTATTTAGGTAACACCTTTACGTGATATGATAGGACATGTGTCTTTCGCTTTCTCACTTACCACAAGATGCGTGATTACTTGTAGACTCACCTATGGTGCTGCAAATGGCATTGTTTCATTTTTTCGCTAGCTAATATTCCATCTCGACATGTAGCAGTTCTTCTATGTCCACCCAACTGTTGGTGAACTTTTTGGTTACTTCCATATCTTAGATGGAGTACTACGGTGCAGTGCAGATTTGCCAGCCTCTGTCTTTCCAATTCTGTCTTCTTAGGTTCTAGGTCCAGGAATGGGCCTGGTGGATCATTTGGTAGCTCAATGTTTACCTTTTAAAGGCTCCTCCATTCTATTCTCATTAGTGGCTCTTTCCAGGTTTCGTCCCTCTTAAAGTGGAGGGTATGCATTTCTCCACAACACCTTCAGCATTTATTGTTTATAGTTGACTTGCTGATGGTTCTTCTGACTGGTGTGAGCTGATACCTCTTTGTGGTTGAATTTGCATGTGTCTCATAATCTGGTGAAATTGAGCTTTAAGAGATGTCCTTTTTATTTTTCAAAGTGTGATTATAGCTTAGTTCGTCAAAGTGTTTTCTTAAAGTATGTGTCACAATTTGAAATGTTTTGGCCATTCCCTCCCTCAAGACATTTTGAGGGCAGGTTTCAGTTACAGCCCTGCAGTAGTTGTTCATATGAAGTGACCATTAGCACAGGCTTTAAAGCTGCTTTTGCAGGTAATGGCCAGAGGGCGGCATCCTTTCTACGTTCCCCACTCTGGAAACTAGGGAAACAGACCTCCTGGCCAGTGGTGTTCCTCGCTTATAAATTAGAGTGGAATGTGCCCGGATAAACCCACAAAAGCTGATGTCTCCTTACTTTTATTTGTTATTTAATTTTAATTTATATTTTTAATTGGAGTAATATTCCAATGTGTACATGGACCACTTCTTCTCGGTGCATTCCTCTGTTGATGGACATTTTCTTTGCTTCCAAGTTTGTCTATGATAAACATTGCTGGAGTGTAGGACTGCCTGCCTGTGACATTTTGTTTTCAGTTTTATTTATTTATTAATTTATTTTTGGCTGTGTTGCTTCTTCGCGAGGGCTTTCTGTAGTTGCGGCGAGCGGGCGCCACTCTTCATCGCGGTGCGTGGGCCTCTCACTGTCGCGGCCTCTCTTTTTCCAGAGCACAAGCTCCAGACGCACAGCCTCAATAGTTGTGGCTCACGGGCTTAGTTGCTCCGTGGCATGTGGGATCTTCCCAGACCAGGGCCCGAACCCATGTCCCCTGCATTGGCAGGCAGATTCTCAACCACTGCGGCACCAGGGAATCCCCCAGCATGTGACTTTTTGCTTCTCATTTTCTCAGGGTATAGGCCCAGCATTGGGTGAGATTGATTGACTGGTAGCTCAAAGTTTCCCTTTTCAAAGAACCTCCATTGTGTTTTCACTAGTGGCTCTTACCTTGTGCCCCTTAGAACCGAGGGTACGCATTTCTCCAAAATCCCTTCAGCAGGTATTGTTTGCAGCTTTTTGCTAATGACCATTCTGACTGCTGTGAGCTGATAGGGTTTTGCAATTTGGGTTTGCATGTCTTTAAAAATTCCTAAAATTCATCATTTTTCCACGCCTTTTCCTTTGCTGTTAAAAAGAAAGAAAGAAAATTGTGTGAGTACAATATACGTATTGAAATTGTCTCCTCGGAAGTTTGCCCTCTTTTGAAGTTTTTGTTCGATTTTTGACCCCGGGATTTTTTTGGAGGGCAGGTGTCTTTTACAGAACTGCAAGTTTGGTGACTATTCAGTGACATTTAGCAATGGGTTTAAAGCTGCTGTTGTGGGAACCGGCCACAAGGAGGCAGCATTTCTCCATTCCCAAATCTGGGTACTAGGGCAGCAGAGCCTTAATGGAAGTGGTGTTGTAGGTTGTAAATTAGAATGGAATATGCCAGGAAAAAGCCCTTTAAGTTTATGTCTCATTACTTCTGGTTCGTATTTTTACCTTAATTTTTATTTTTTATCACAGCAAATTTGTTTACAATGTTTTGTGTGTTCTAGGTGTGCAAGATGTGGTTCTTTCACACATATACATATATCTATTCTTCTTCGGATCCTTTTCCCATGTAGGTTATGACACAATTTTCAGTAGTGTTCTCTTGGTGTTCCGTAGGTCTTTGGTGATTATATATTTCACATGTGTTTGTATATCTCTGTTAAGCCCAATGTCGTAACGTATCCAATCCTCCAACTTTCCATTTGGTGAACCATAAGATTGTTTAATGAATCTGTGATTGCCTTTCTCTGTGGAAATATCTTCATTGGTATCAGTTTCAAGTAACACCTCTAAGTGATATTATAGGACATGTGTCTTTCGCTTTCTCACTTACCACAAGTTGCGTGATTACTTGTAGACTCACGTATGGTGCTGCAAATGGCATTGTTTCATTTTTTCGCTAGCTAATATTCCATCTCGACATGTAGCAGTTCTTCTATGTCCACCCAACTGTTGGTGAACTTTTTGGTTGCTTCCATATCTTGGCTAGAGTAATACTGTGCAGTGCAGATTTGCCTGCCTGTGTCATTCCAATTCTGTCTTCTTAGGTTCTAGGTCCAGGAATGGGCCTGCTGGATGATTTGGTAGCTCAATGTTTACCTTTTAAAGGCTCCTCCATTTTGTTCTCAATAGTGGCTCTTTCCAGGTTTCGTCCCTCTTAAAGTGGAGGGTATGCATTTCTCCACAACACGTTTAGCATTTATTGTTTATAGTTGACTTGCTGATGGTTATTCTGACTGGTGTGAGCTGATACATCTTTGTGGTTGAATTTGCATGTGTCTCATAATCCGTTGAAATTGAGCTTTAAGAGATGTCCTTTTTATTTTTCAAAGAGTGATTATAGCTTAGTTCTTCAAAGTGTTTTCTTAAAGTATGTGTCACAATTTGAAATGTTCTGGCCATTCCCTCCCTCAAGAAATTTTGAGGGCAGGTTTCAGTTACAGCCCTGCAGTAGTTGTTCAAATGAAGTGAACATTAGCAAAGGCTTTAAAGCTGCTTTTGCAGGTAATGGCCAGAGGCCCCATCCTTTCTACGTTGCCCACTCTGGAAACTAGGGAAACAGACCTCCCGGCCAGTGGTGTTCCTCGCTTATAAATTAGAGTGGAATGTGCCCGGATAAACCCACAAAAGCTGATGTCTCTTACTTTCATTTGTTTTTTAATTTTAATTTATATGTTTTATTGGAGTAATATTCCAATATGTACATGGACCACTTCTTCTTGGTGCATTCCTCTGTTGATGGACATTTTCGTTGCTTCCAAGTGTTGGATATGATAAGCATTGCTGGAGTGTAGGACTGCCTGCCTGTGACTTTTTGTTTTCAGTTTTATTTATTTATTTATTTAATTTTGGATGTGTTGGGTCTTCGTGAGGGCTTTCTATAGATGCAGCAAGCGGGGGCCACTCTTCATCGCGTTGTGCGGGCTTCTCACTGTCGCGGCCTCTCTTGCTCCGGAGCACAAGCTCCAGAAGCTCAGGCTCAATAGTTGTGGCTCACGGGCTTAGTTGCTCCGCGGCATGTGGGATCTTCCCAGACCAGGGCTCGAACCCGTGTCCCCTGCGTTGGCAGGCAGATTCTCAACCACTACGCCACCAAGGAAACCCCCAGCATGTGACTTTTAGATTCTCATTTTCTCAGGGTATAGGCCCAGCAGTGGCTGTGATTGACCGAGTGGTAGCTCAAAGTTTCCCTTTTCAAAGCACCTCCATTGTGTTTTCATTAGTGGCTCTTACCAGGTCCCCCTTAGAATGGAGAGTACGCATTTCTCCAAAATCCCTTCAGCATGTATTGTTTGCAGCTTTTTACTAATGACCATTCTGACCGCTGTGAGCTGATAGGGTTTTGTAATTCGGGTTTGCATGTCTTTAAAAATCCCTAAAATTCATGATTTTCCCACGCCTTTTCCTTTTCTGTTAAAAAAAGAAAGAAAGAAAATAGTGTGAGTACAATATACGTCTTGAAATTGTCTTCTCAGAATTTTGTCCTCTTGAATTTTTTGGTCGATTTTTGACCCCAGGATTTTTTTGGAGGGCAGGTGTCATTTACAGAACTGCAAGTTTGGTGACTATTCAGTGACCTTTAGCAATGGGTTTAAAGCTGCTGTTGTGGGAACCGGCCAAAGGAGGCAGCATTTCTCCATTCCCAAATCTGGGTACTAGGGAAGCAGAGCCTTAATGGAAGTGGTGTTGTAGGTTGTAAATTACAATGGAATGTGCCAGGAAAAAGCCCTTTATGTTTATGTCTCATTACTTCTGGTTCGTATTTTTACCTTAATTTTTATTTTTTATCACAGCAAATTTGTTTACAATGTTTTGTGTGTTCTAGGTGTGCAAGATGTGGTTCTTTCACACATATACATATATCTATTCTTCTTCGGATCCTTTTCCCATGTAGGTTATGACACAATTTTCAGTAGTGTTCTCTTGGTATTCCGTAGGTTTTGGTGATTATATATTTCACATGTGTTTGTATGTCTCTGTTAAGCCCAATGTCGTAATGTATCCAGTCCTCACACCTTTCCATTTGGTGGACCAAAAGATTGTTTAATGAATCTTTGTTTGCCTTTCTCTGTGGAAGTATCTTCATTGGTATCAGTTTTTAGGTAACACCTTTACGTGATATAATAGGACATGTGTCTTTCGCTTTCTCACTTACCACAAGTTGCGTGATTACTTGTAGACTCACCTATGGTGCTGCAAATGGCAGTTTTTCGTTTCTTTGCTACCTAATATTCCATCTCGACATGTAGCAGTTCTTCTATGTCCACCCATCTGTTGGTGAACTTTTTGGTTACTTACATATCTTGGCTAGAGTAATACGGTGCAGTGCAGATTTGCCAGCCTGTGTCTTTCCAATTCTGTCCTCTTAGTTTCTAGGTCCAGGAATGGGCCTGGTGGATCATTTGGTAGCTCAATGTTTACCTTTTAAAGGCTCCTCCATTCTATTCTCATTAGTGGCTCTTTCCAGGTTTCGTCCCTCTTAAAGTGGAGGGTATGCATTTCTCCACAACACCTTCAGCATTTATTGTTTATAGTTGACTTGCTGATGGTTATTCTGACTGGTGTGAGCTAATACCTCTTTGTGGTTGAATTTGCATGTGTCTCATAATCCGTTGAAATTGAGCTTTAAGACATGTCCTTTTTATTTTTCAAAGTGTGATTATAGCTTAGTTCGTCAAAGTGTTTTCTTAAAGTATGTGTTACAATTTGAAATGTTCTGGCCATTTCCTCCCTCAAGAAATTTTGAGGGCAGCTTTCAGTTACAGCCCTGCAGTAGTCGTTCAAATGAAGTGACCATTAGCACAGGCTTTAAAGCTGCTTTTGCAGGTAATGTCCAGAGGGCGGCATCCTTTCTATGTTCCCCACTCTGGAAACTTGGGAAACAGACCTCCCGGCCAGTGGTGTTCCTCGCTTATAAATTAGAGTGGAATGTGCCCGGATAAACCCACAAAAGCTGATGTCTCTTACTTTCATTTGTTATTTAATTTTAATTTATATGTTTTATTGGAGTAATATTCCAATATGTACATGGACCACTTCTTCTTGGTGCATTCCTCTGTTGATGGACATTTTCGTTGCTTCCTAGTGTTGGCTATGATAAACATTGCTGGAGTGTAGGACTGCCTGCCTGTGACTTTTTGTTTTCAGTTTTATTTATTTATTTATTTAATTTTGGATGTGTTGGGTCTTCGTGAGGGCTTTCTATAGATGCAGCAAGCGGGGGCCACTCTTCATCGCGTTGTGCGGGCTTCTCACTGTCGCGGCCTCTCTTGCTCCGGAGCACAAGCTCCAGACTCTCAGGCTCAATAGTTGTGGCTCACGGGCTTAGTTGCTCCGCGGCATGTGGGATCTTCCCAGACCAGGGCTCGAACCCGTGTCCCCTGCGTTGGCAGGCAGATTCTCAACCACTACGCCACCAAGGAAACCCCCAGCATGTGACTTTTAGATTCTCATTTTCTCAGGGTATAGGCCCAGCAGTGGCTGCGATTGACTGAGTGGTAGCTCAAAGTTTCCCTTTTAAAAGCACCTCCATTGTGTTTTCAGTAGTGGCTCTTACCAGGTCCCCCTTAGAATGGAGGGTACGCATTTCTCCAAAATCCCTTCAGCATGTACTGTTTGCAGCTTTTTACTAATGACCATTCTGACCGCTGTGAGCTGATAGGGTTTTGTAATTCGGGTTTGCATGTCTTTAAAAATCCCTAAAATTCATGATTTTCCCACGCCTTTTCCTTTTCTGTTAAAAAAAGAAAGAAAGAAAATAGTGTGCGTACAATATACGTCTTGAAATTGTCTTCTCAGAATTTTATCCTCTTGAATTTTTTGGTCGATTTTTGACCCCAG
The DNA here is from genome assembly GCF_028023285.1 of Balaenoptera ricei. NCBI lineage: Eukaryota > Metazoa > Chordata > Mammalia > Artiodactyla > Balaenopteridae > Balaenoptera > Balaenoptera ricei. The sequence goes on from NC_082642.1 coordinate 53,734,541, forward strand.
GATTTTCTTGGAGGGCAGGTGTCATTTACAGAACTGCAAGTTTGGTGACTATTCAGTGACCTTTAGCAATGGGTTTAAAGCTGCTGTTGTGGGAACCGGCCAAAGGAGGCAGCATTTCTCCATTCCCAAATCTGGGTACTAGGGAAGCAGAGCCTTAATGGAAGTGGTGTTGTAGGTTGTAAATTACAATGGAATGTGCCAGGAAAAAGCCCTTTATGTTTATGTCTCATTACTTCTGGTTCGTATTTTTACCTTAATTTTTATTTTTTATCACAGCAAATTTGTTTACAATGTTTTGTGTGTTCTAGGTGTGCAAGATGTGGTTCTTTCACACATATACATATATCTATTCTTCTTCGGATCCTTTTCCCATGTAGGTTATGACACAATTTTCAGTAGTGTTCTCTTGGTATTCCGTAGGTTTTGGTGATTATATATTTCACATGTGTTTGTATGTCTCTGTTAAGCCCAATGTCGTAATGTATCCAGTCCTCACACCTTTCCATTTGGTGGACCAAAAGATTGTTTAATGAATCTTTGTTTGCCTTTCTCTGTGGAAGTATCTTCATTGGTATCAGTTTTTAGGTAACACCTTTACGTGATATAATAGGACATGTGTCTTTCGCTTTCTCACTTACCACAAGTTGCATGATTACTTGTAGACTCACCTATGGTGCTGCAAATGGCAGTTTTTCGTTTCTTTGCTAGCTAATATTCCATCTCGACATGTAGCAGTTCTTCTATGTCCACCCATCTGTTGGTGAACTTTTTGGTTACTTCCATATCTTGGCTAGAGTAATACGGTGCAGTGCAGATTTGCCAGCCTGTGTCTTTCCAATTCTGTCCTCTTAGTTTCTAGGTCCAGGAATGGGCCTGGTGGATCATTTGGTAGCTCAATGTTTACCTTTTAAAGGCTCCTCCATTCTATTCTCATTAGTGGCTCTTTCCAGGTTTCGTCCCTCTTAAAGTGGAGGGTATGCATTTCTCCACAACACCTTCAGCATTTATTGTTTATAGTTGACTTGCTGATGGTTATTCTGACTGGTGTGAGCTAATACCTCTTTGTGGTTGAATTTGCATGTGTCTCATAATCCGTTGAAATTGAGCTTTAAGACATGTCCTTTTTATTTTTCAAAGTGTGATTATAGCTTAGTTCGTCAAAGTGTTTTCTTAAAGTATGTGTCACAATTTGAAATGTTCTGGCCATTTCCTCCCTCAAGAAATTTTGAGGGCAGCTTTCAGTTACAGCCCTGCAGTAGTCGTTCAAATGAAGTGACCATTAGCACAGGCTTTAAAGCTGCTTTTGCAGGTAATGTCCAGAGGGCGGCATCCTTTCTATGTTCCGCACTCTGGAAACTTGGGAAACAGACCTCCCGGCCAGTGGTGTTCCTCGCTTATAAATTAGAGTGGAATGTGCCCGGATAAACCCACAAAAGCTGATGTCTCTTACTTTCATTTGTTATTTAATTTTAATTTATATGTTTTATTGGAGTAATATTCCAATATGTACATGGACCACTTCTTCTTGGTGCATTCCTCTGTTGATGGACATTTTCGTTGCTTCCTAGTGTTGGCTATGATAAACATTGCTGGAGTGTAGGACTGCCTGCCTGTGACTTTTTGTTTTCAGTTTTATTTATTTATTTATTTAATTTTGGATGTGTTGGGTCTTCGTGAGGGCTTTCTATAGATGCAGCAAGCGGGGGCCACTCTTCATCGCGTTGTGCGGGCTTCTCACTGTCGCGGCCTCTCTTGCTCCGGAGCACAAGCTCCAGACTCTCAGGCTCAATAGTTGTGGCTCACAGGCTTAGTTGCTCCGCGGCATGTGGGATCTTCCCAGACCAGGGCTCGAACCCGTGTCCCCTGCGTTGGCAGGCAGATTCTCAACCACTACGCCACCAAGGAAACCCCCAGCATGTGACTTTTAGATTCTCATTTTCTCAGGGTATAGGCCCAGCAGTGGCTGCGATTGACTGAGTGGTAGCTCAAAGTTTCCCTTTTAAAAGCACCTCCATTGTGTTTTCAGTAGTGGCTCTTACCAGGTCCCCCTTAGAATGGAGGGTACGCATTTCTCCAAAATCCCTTCAGCATGTACTGTTTGCAGCTTTTTACTAATGACCATTCTGACCGCTGTGAGCTGATAGGGTTTTGTAATTCGGGTTTGCATGTCTTTAAAAATCCCTAAAATTCATGATTTTCCCACGCCTTTTCCTTTTCTGTTAAAAAAAGAAAGAAAGAAAATAGTGTGCGTACAATATACGTCTTGAAATTGTCTTCTCAGAATTTTATCCTCTTGAATTTTTTGGTCGATTTTTGACCCCAGGATTTTCTTGGAGGGCAGGTGTCATTTACAGAACTGCAAGTTTGGTGACTATTCAGTGACCTTTAGCAATGGGTTTAAAGCTGCTGTTGTGGGAACCGGCCAAAGGAGGCAGCATTTCTCCATTCCCAAATCTGGGTACTAGGGAAGCAGAGCCTTAATGGAAGTGGTGTTGTAGGTTGTAAATTACAATGGAATGTGCCAGGAAAAAGCCCTTTATGTTTATGTCTCATTACTTCTGGTTCGTATTTTTACCTTAATTTTTATTTTTTATCACAGCAAATTTGTTTACAATGTTTTGTGTGTTCTAGGTGTGCAAGATGTGGTTCTTTCACACATATACATATATCTATTCTTCTTCGGATCCTTTTCCCATGTAGGTTATGACACAATTTTCAGTAGTGTTCTCTTGGTATTCCGTAGGTTTTGGTGATTATATATTTCACATGTGTTTGTATGTCTCTGTTAAGCCCAATGTCGTAATGTATCCAGTCCTCACACCTTTCCATTTGGTGGACCAAAAGATTGTTTAATGAATCTTTGTTTGCCTTTCTCTGTGGAAGTATCTTCATTGGTATCAGTTTTTAGGTAACACCTTTACGTGATATAATAGGACATGTGTCTTTCGCTTTCTCACTTACCACAAGTTGCGTGATTACTTGTAGACTCACCTATGGTGCTGCAAATGGCAGTTTTTCGTTTCTTTGCTAGCTAATATTCCATCTCGACATGTAGCAGTTCTTCTATGTCCACCCATCTGTTGGTGAACTTTTTGGTTACTTCCATATCTTGGCTAGAGTAATACGGTGCAGTGCAGATTTGCCAGCCTGTGTCTTTCCAATTCTGTCCTCTTAGTTTCTAGGTCCAGGAATGGGCCTGGTGGATCATTTGGTAGCTCAATGTTTACCTTTTAAAGGCTCCTCCATTCTATTCTCATTAGTGGCTCTTTCCAGGTTTCGTCCCTCTTAAAGTGGAGGGTATGCATTTCTCCACAACACCTTCAGCATTTATTGTTTATAGTTGACTTGCTGATGGTTATTCTGACTGGTGTGAGCTAATACCTCTTTGTGGTTGAATTTGCATGTGTCTCATAATCCGTTGAAATTGAGCTTTAAGACATGTCCTTTTTATTTTTCAAAGTGTGATTATAGCTTAGTTCGTCAAAGTGTTTTCTTAAAGTATGTGTTACAATTTGAAATGTTCTGGCCATTTCCTCCCTCAAGAAATTTTGAGGGCAGCTTTCAGTTACAGCCCTGCAGTAGTCGTTCAAATGAAGTGACCATTAGCACAGGCTTTAAAGCTGCTTTTGCAGGTAATGTCCAGAGGGCGGCATCCTTTCTATGTTCCCCACTCTGGAAACTTGGGAAACAGACCTCCCGGCCAGTGGTGTTCCTCGCTTATAAATTAGAGTGGAATGTGCCCGGATAAACCCACAAAAGCTGATGTCTCTTACTTTCATTTGTTATTTAATTTTAATTTATATGTTTTATTGGAGTAATATTCCAATATGTACATGGACCACTTCTTCTTGGTGCATTCCTCTGTTGATGGACATTTTCGTTGCTTCCTAGTGTTGGCTATGATAAACATTGCTGGAGTGTAGGACTGCCTGCCTGTGACTTTTTGTTTTCAGTTTTATTTATTTATTTATTTAATTTTGGATGTGTTGGGTCTTCGTGAGGGCTTTCTATAGATGCAGCAAGCGGGGGCCACTCTTCATCGCGTTGTGCGGGCTTCTCACTGTCGCGGCCTCTCTTGCTCCGGAGCACAAGCTCCAGACTCTCAGGCTCAATAGTTGTGGCTCACGGGCTTAGTTGCTCCGCGGCATGTGGGATCTTCCCAGACCAGGGCTCGAACCCGTGTCCCCTGCGTTGGCAGGCAGATTCTCAACCACTGCGCCACCAAGGAAACCCCCAGCATGTGACTTTTAGATTCTCATTTTCTCAGGGTATAGGCCCAGCAGTGGCTGCGATTGACTGAGTGGTAGCTCAAAGTTTCCCTTTTAAAAGCACCTCCATTGTGTTTTCAGTAGTGGCTCTTACCAGGTCCCCCTTAGAATGGAGGGTACGCATTTCTCCAAAATCCCTTCAGCATGTACTGTTTGCAGCTTTTTACTAATGACCATTCTGACCGCTGTGAGCTGATAGGGTTTTGTAATTCGGGTTTGCATGTCTTTAAAAATCCCTAAAATTCATGATTTTCCCACGCCTTTTCCTTTTCTGTTAAAAAAAGAAAGAAAGAAAATAGTGTGCGTACAATATACGTCTTGAAATTGTCTTCTCAGAATTTTATCCTCTTGAATTTTTTGGTCGATTTTTGACCCCAGGATTTTCTTGGCGGGCAGGTGTCATTTACAGAACTGCAAGTTTGGTGACTATTCAGTGACCTTTAGCAATGGTTTTAAAGCTGCTGTTGTGGGAACCGGCCAAAGGAGGCAGCATTTCTCCATTCCCAAATCTGGGTACTAGGGAAGCAGAGCCTTAATGGAAGTGGTGTTGTAGGTTGTAAATTACAATGGAATGTGCCAGGAAAAAGCCCTTTATGTTTATGTCTCATTACTTCTGGTTCGTATTTTTACCTTAATTTTTATTTTTTATCACAGCAAATTTGTTTACAATGTTTTGTGTGTTCTAGGTGTGCAAGATGTGGTTCTTTCACACATATACATATATCTATTCTTCTTCGGATCCTTTTCCCATGTAGGTTATGACACAATTTTCAGTAGTGTTCTCTTGGTATTCCGTAGGTTTTGGTGATTATATATTTCACATGTGTTTGTATGTCTCTGTTAAGCCCAATGTCGTAATGTATCCAGTCCTCACACCTTTCCATTTGGTGGACCAAAAGATTGTTTAATGAATCTTTGTTTGCCTTTCTCTGTGGAAGTATCTTCATTGGTATCAGTTTTTAGGTAACACCTTTACGTGATATAATAGGACATGTGTCTTTCGCTTTCTCACTTACCACAAGTTGCGTGATTACTTGTAGACTCACCTATGGTGCTGCAAATGGCAGTTTTTCGTTTCTTTGCTAGCTAATATTCCATCTCGACATGTAGCAGTTCTTCTATGTCCACCCATCTGTTGGTGAACTTTTTGGTTACTTCCATATCTTGGCTAGAGTAATACGGTGCAGTGCAGATTTGCCAGCCTGTGTCTTTCCAATTCTGTCCTCTTAGTTTCTAGGTCCAGGAATGGGCCTGGTGGATCATTTGGTAGCTCAATGTTTACCTTTTAAAGGCTCCTCCATTCTATTCTCATTAGTGGCTCTTTCCAGGTTTCGTCCCTCTTAAAGTGGAGGGTATGCATTTCTCCACAACACCTTCAGCATTTATTGTTTATAGTTGACTTGCTGATGGTTATTCTGACTGGTGTGAGCTAATACCTCTTTGTGGTTGAATTTGCATGTGTCTCATAATCCGTTGAAATTGAGCTTTAAGACATGTCCTTTTTATTTTTCAAAGTGTGATTATAGCTTAGTTCGTCAAAGTGTTTTCTTAAAGTATGTGTTACAATTTGAAATGTTCTGGCCATTTCCTCCCTCAAGAAATTTTGAGGGCAGCTTTCAGTTACAGCCCTGCAGTAGTCGTTCAAATGAAGTGACCATTAGCACAGGCTTTAAAGCTGCTTTTGCAGGTAATGTCCAGAGGGCGGCATCCTTTCTATGTTCCCCACTCTGGAAACTTGGGAAACAGACCTCCCGGCCAGTGGTGTTCCTCGCTTATAAATTAGAGTGGAATGTGCCCGGATAAACCCACAAAAGCTGATGTCTCTTACTTTCATTTGTTATTTAATTTTAATTTATATGTTTTATTGGAGTAATATTCCAATATGTACATGGACCACTTCTTCTTGGTGCATTCCTCTGTTGATGGACATTTTCGTTGCTTCCTAGTGTTGGCTATGATAAACATTGCTGGAGTGTAGGACTGCCTGCCTGTGACTTTTTGTTTTCAGTTTTATTTATTTATTTATTTAATTTTGGATGTGTTGGGTCTTCGTGAGGGCTTTCTATAGATGCAGCAAGCGGGGGCCACTCTTCATCGCGTTGTGCGGGCTTCTCACTGTCGCGGCCTCTCTTGCTCCGGAGCACAAGCTCCAGACTCTCAGGCTCAATAGTTGTGGCTCACGGGCTTAGTTGCTCCGCGGCATGTGGGATCTTCCCAGACCAGGGCTCGAACCCGTGTCCCCTGCGTTGGCAGGCAGATTCTCAACCACTACGCCACCAAGGAAACCCCCAGCATGTGACTTTTAGATTCTCATTTTCTCAGGGTATAGGCCCAGCAGTGGCTGCGATTGACTGAGTGGTAGCTCAAAGTTTCCCTTTTAAAAGCACCTCCATTGTGTTTTCAGTAGTGGCTCTTACCAGGTCCCCCTTAGAATGGAGGGTACGCATTTCTCCAAAATCCCTTCAGCATGTACTGTTTGCAGCTTTTTACTAATGACCATTCTGACCGCTGTGAGCTGATAGGGTTTTGTAATTCGGGTTTGCATGTCTTTAAAAATCCCTAAAATTCATGATTTTCCCACGCCTTTTCCTTTTCTGTTAAAAAAAGAAAGAAAGAAAATAGTGTGCGTACAATATACGTCTTGAAATTGTCTTCTCAGAATTTTATCCTCTTGAATTTTTTGGTCGATTTTTGACCCCAGGATTTTCTTGGAGGGCAGGTGTCATTTACAGAACTGCAAGTTTGGTGACTATTCAGTGACCTTTAGCAATGGGTTTAAAGCTGCTGTTGTGGGAACCGGCCAAAGGAGGCAGCATTTCTCCATTCCCAAATCTGGGTACTAGGGAAGCAGAGCCTTAATGGAAGTGGTGTTGTAGGTTGTAAATTACAATGGAATGTGCCAGGAAAAATCCCTTTATGTTTATGTCTCATTACTTCTGGTTCGTATTTTTACCTTAATTTTTATTTTTTATCACAGCAAATTTGTTTACAATGTTTTGTGTGTTCTAGGTGTGCAAGATGTGGTTCTTTCACACATATACATATATCTATTCTTCTTCGGATCCTTTTCCCATGTAGGTTATGACACAATTTTCAGTAGTGTTCTCTTGGTATTCCGTAGGTTTTGGTGATTATATATTTCACATGTGTTTGTATGTCTCTGTTAAGCCCAATGTCGTAATGTATCCAGTCCTCACACCTTTCCATTTGGTGGACCAAAAGATTGTTTAATGAATCTTTGTTTGCCTTTCTCTGTGGAAGTATCTTCATTGGTATCAGTTTTTAGGTAACACCTTTACGTGATATAATAGGACATGTGTCTTTCGCTTTCTCACTTACCACAAGTTGCGTGATTACTTGTAGACTCACCTATGGTGCTGCAAATGGCAGTTTTTCGTTTCTTTGCTAGCTAATATTCCATCTCGACATGTAGCAGTTCTTCTATGTCCACCCATCTGTTGGTGAACTTTTTGGTTACTTCCATATCTTGGCTAGAGTAATACGGTGCAGTGCAGATTTGCCAGCCTCTGTCTTTCCAATTCTGTCTTCGTAGGTTCTAGGTCCAGGAATGGGCCTGGTGGATCATTTGGTAGCTCAATGTTTACCTTTTAAAGGCTCCTCCATTCTATTCTCATTAGTGGCTCTTTCCAGGTTTCGTCCCTCTTAAAGTGGAGGGTATGCATTTCTCCACAACACCTTCAGCATTTATTGTTTATAGTTGACTTGCTGATGGTTATTCTGACTGGTGTGAGCTAATACCTCTTTGTGGTTGAATTTGCATGTGTCTCATAATCCGTTGAAATTGAGCTTTAAGACATGTCCTTTTTATTTTTCAAAGTGTGATTATAGCTTAGTTCGTCAAAGTGTTTTCTTAAAGTATGTGTTACAATTTGAAATGTTCTGGCCATTTCCTCCCTCAAGAAATTTTGAGGGCAGCTTTCAGTTACAGCCCTGCAGTAGTCGTTCAAATGAAGTGACCATTAGCACAGGCTTTAAAGCTGCTTTTGCAGGTAATGTCCAGAGGGCGGCATCCTTTCTATGTTCCCCACTCTGGAAACTTGGGAAACAGACCTCCCGGCCAGTGGTGTTCCTCGCTTATAAATTAGAGTGGAATGTGCCCGGATAAACCCACAAAAGCTGATGTCTCTTACTTTCATTTGTTATTTAATTTTAATTTATATGTTTTATTGGAGTAATATTCCAATATGTACATGGACCACTTCTTCTTGGTGCATTCCTCTGTTGATGGACATTTTCGTTGCTTCCTAGTGTTGGCTATGATAAACATTGCTGGAGTGTAGGACTGCCTGCCTGTGACTTTTTGTTTTCAGTTTTATTTATTTATTTATTTAATTTTGGATGTGTTGGGTCTTCGTGAGGGCTTTCTATAGATGCAGCAAGCGGGGGCCACTCTTCATCGCGTTGTGCGGGCTTCTCACTGTCGCGGCCTCTCTTGCTCCGGAGCACAAGCTCCAGACTCTCAGGCTCAATAGTTGTGGCTCACGGGCTTAGTTGCTCCGCGGCATGTGGGATCTTCCCAGACCAGGGCTCGAACCCGTGTCCCCTGCGTTGGCAGGCAGATTCTCAACCACTACGCCACCAAGGAAACCCCCAGCATGTGACTTTTAGATTCTCATTTTCTCAGGGTATAGGCCCAGCAGTGGCTGCGATTGACTGAGTGGTAGCTCAAAGTTTCCCTTTTAAAAGCACCTCCATTGTGTTTTCAGTAGTGGCTCTTACCAGGTCCCCCTTAGAATGGAGGGTACGCATTTCTCCAAAATCCTTTCAGCATGTACTGTTTGCAGCTTTTTACTAATGACCATTCTGACCGCTGTGAGCTGATAGGGTTTTGTAATTCGGGTTTGCATGTCTTTAAAAATCCCTAAAATTCATGATTTTCCCACGCCTTTTCCTTTTCTGTTAAAAAAAGAAAGAAAGAAAATAGTGTGCGTACAATATACGTCTTGAAATTGTCTTCTCAGAATTTTATCCTCTTGAATTTTTTGGTCGATTTTTGACCCCAGGATTTTCTTGGAGGGCAGGTGTCATTTACAGAACTGCAAGTTTGGTGACTATTCAGTGACCTTTAGCAATGGGTTTAAAGCTGCTGTTGTGGGAACCGGCCAAAGGAGGCAGCATTTCTCCATTCCCAAATCTGGGTACTAGGGAAGCAGAGCCTTAATGGAAGTGGTGTTGTAGGTTGTAAATTACAATGGAATGTGCCAGGAAAAAGCCCTTTATGTTTATGTCTCATTACTTCTGGTTCGTATTTTTACCTTAATTTTTATTTTTTATCACAGCAAATTTGTTTACAATGTTTTGTGTGTTCTAGGTGTGCAAGATGTGGTTCTTTCACACATATACATATATCTATTCTTCTTCGGATCCTTTTCCCATGTAGGTTATGACACAATTTTCAGTAGTGTTCTCTTGGTATTCCGTAGGTTTTGGTGATTATATATTTCACATGTGTTTGTATATCTCTGTTAAGCCCAATGTCATAATGTATCCAATCCTCACACCTTTCCATTTGGTGGACCAATAGATTGTTTAATGCATCTGTGTTTGCCTTTCTCTGTGGAAGTATCTTCATTGGTATCAGTATTTAGGTAACACCTTTACGTGATATGATACGACATGTGTCTTTCGCTTTCTCACTTACCACAAGATGCGTGATTACTTGTAGACTCACCTATGGTGCTGCAAATGGCATTGTTTCATTTTTTCGCTAGCTAATATTCCATCTCGACATGTAGCAGTTCTTCTATGTCCACCCAACTGTTGGTGAACTTTTTGGTTACTTCCATATCTTAGATGGAGTAATACGGTGCAGTGCAGATTTGCCAGCCTCTGTCTTTCCAATTCTGTCTTCTTAGGTTCTAGGTCCAGGAATGGGCCTGGTGGATCATTTGGTAGCTCAATGATTACCTTTTAAAGGCTCCTCCATTCTATTCTCATTAGTGGCTCTTTCCAGGTTTTCTTTCCTCTTAAAGTGGAGGGTATGCATTTCTCCACAACACCTTCAGCATTTATTGTTTATAGTTGACTTGCTGATGGTTCTTCTGACTGGTGTGAGCTGATACCTCTTTGTGGTTGAATTTGCATGTGTCTCATAATCTGTTGAAATTGAGCTTTAAGAGATGTCCTTTTTATTTTTCAAAGTGTGATTATAGCTTAGTTCGTCAAAGTGTTTTCTTAAAGTATGTGTCACAATTTGAAAAGTTTTGGCCATTCCCTCCCTCAAGACATTTTGAGGGCAGGTTTCAGTTACAGCCCTGCAGTAGTTGTTCATATGAAGTGACCATTAGCACAGGCTTTAAAGCTGCTTTTGCAGGTAATGGCCAGAGGGCGGCATCCTTTCTACGTTCCCCACTCTGGAAACTAGGGAAACAGACCTCCTGGCCAGTGGTGTTCCTCGCTTATAAATTAGAGTGGAATGTGCCCGGATAAACCCACAAAAGCTGATGTCTCTAACTTTTATTTGTTATTTAATTTTAATTTATATTTTTAATTGGAGTAATATTCCAATGTGTACATGGACCACTTCTTCTTGGTGCATTCCTCTGTTGATGGACATTTTCGTTGCTTCCAAGTGTTGGATATGATAAACATTGCTGGAGTGTAGGACTGCCTGCCTGTGACTTTTTGTTTTCAGTTTTATTTATTTATTTATTTAATTTTGGATGTGTTGGGTCTTCGTGAGGGCTTTCTATAGATGCAGCAAGTGGGGGCCACTCTTCATCGCGTTGTGCGGGCTTCTCACTGTCGCGGCCTCTCTTGCTCCGGAGCACAAGCTCCAGGCGCTCAGGCTCAATAGTTGTGGCTCACGGGCTTAGTTGCTCCGCGGCATGTGGGATCTTCCCAGACCAGGGCTCGAACCCGTGTCCCCTGCGTTGGCAGGCAGATTCTCAACCACTACGCCACCAAGGAAACCCCCAGCATGTGACTTTTAGATTCTCATTTTCTCAGGGTATAGGCCCAGCAGTGGCTGTGATTGACTGAGTGGTAGCTCAAAGTTTCCCTTTTCAAAGCACCTCCATTGTGTTTTCATTAGTGGCTCTTACCAGGTCCCCCTTAGAATGGAGGGTACGCATTTCTCCAAAATCCCTTCAGCATGTATTGTTTGCAGCTTTTTACTAATGACCATTCTGACCGCTGTGAGCTGATAGGGTTTTGTAATTCGGGTTTGCATGTCTTTAAAAATCCCTAAAATTCATGATTTTCCCACGCCTTTTCCTTTTCTGTTAAAAAAAGAAAGAAAGAAAATAATGTGAGTACAATATACGTCTTGAAATTGTCTTCTCAGAATTTTGTCTTCTTGAATTTTTTGGTCGATTTTTGACCCCAGGATTTTCTTGGAGGGCAGGTGTCATTTACAGAACTGCAAGTTTGGTGACTATTCAGTGACCTTTAGCAATGGGTTTAAATCTGCTGTTGTGGGAACCGGCCAAAGGAGGCAGCATTTCTCCATTCCCAAATCTGGGTACTAGGGAAGCAGAGCCTTAATGGAAGTGGTGTTGTAGGTTGTAAATTAGAGTGGAATGTGCCAGGAAAAAGCCCTTTATGTTTATGTCTCATTACTTCTGGTTCGTATTTTTACCTTAATTTTTATTTTTTATCACAGCAAATTTGTTTACAATGTTTTGTGTGTTCTAGGTGTGCAAGATGTGGTTCTTTCACACATATACATATATCTATTCTTCTTCGGATCCTTTTCCCATGTAGGTTATGACACAATTTTCAGTAGTGTTCTCTTGGTATTCCGTAGGTTTTGGTGATTATATATTTCACATGTGTTTGTATGTCTCTGTTAAGCCCAATGTCGTAATGTATCCAGTCCTCACACCTTTCCATTTGGTGGACCAAAAGATTGTTTAATGAATCTTTGTTTGCCTTTCTCTGTGGAAGTATCTTCATTGGTATCAGTTTTTAGGTAACACCTTTACGTGATATAATAGGACATGTGTCTTTCGCTTTCTCACTTACCACAAGTTGCGTGATTACTTGTAGACTCACCTATGGTGCTGCAAATGGCAGTTTTTCGTTTCTTTGCTAGCTAATATTCCATCTCGACATGTAGCAGTTCTTCTATGTCCACCCATCTGTTGGTGAACTTTTTGGTTACTTCCATATCTTGGCTAGAGTAATACGGTGCAGTGCAGATTTGCCAGCCTGTGTCTTTCCAATTCTGTCCTCTTAGTTTCTAGGTCCAGGAATGGGCCTGGTGGATCATTTGGTAGCTCAATGTTTACCTTTTAAAGGCTCCTCCATTCTATTCTCATTAGTGGCTCTTTCCAGGTTTCGTCCCTCTTAAAGTGGAGGGTATGCATTTCTCCACAACACCTTCAGCATTTATTGTTTATAGTTGACTTGCTGATGGTTATTCTGACTGGTGTGAGCTAATACCTCTTTGTGGTTGAATTTGCATGTGTCTCATAATCCGTTGAAATTGAGCTTTAAGACATGTCCTTTTTATTTTTCAAAGTGTGATTATAGCTTAGTTCGTCAAAGTGTTTTCTTAAAGTATGTGTTACAATTTGAAATGTTCTGGCCATTTCCTCCCTCAAGAAATTTTGAGGGCAGCTTTCAGTTACAGCCCTGCAGTAGTCGTTCAAATGAAGTGACCATTAGCACAGGCTTTAAAGCTGCTTTTGCAGGTAATGTCCAGAGGGCGGCATCCTTTCTATGTTCCCCACTCTGGAAACTTGGGAAACAGACCTCCCGGCCAGTGGTGTTCCTCGCTTATAAATTAGAGTGGAATGTGCCTGGATAAACCCACAAAAGCTGATGTCTCTTACTTTCATTTGTTATTTAATTTTAATTTATATGTTTTATTGGAGTAATATTCCAATATGTACATGGACCACTTCTTCTTGGTGCATTCCTCTGTTGATGGACATTTTCGTTGCTTCCTAGTGTTGGCTATGATAAACATTGCTGGAGTGTAGGACTGCCTGCCTGTGACTTTTTGTTTTCAGTTTTATTTATTTATTTATTTAATTTTGGATGTGTTGGGTCTTCGTGAGGGCTTTCTATAGATGCAGCAAGCGGGGGCCACTCTTCATCGCGTTGTGCGGGCTTCTCACTGTCGCGGCCTCTCTTGCTCCGGAGCACAAGCTCCAGGCGCTCAGGCTCAATAGTTGTGGCTCACGGGCTTAGTTGCTCCGCGGCATGTGGGATCTTCCCAGACCAGGGCTCGAACCCGTGTCCCCTGCGTTGGCAGGCAGATTCTCAACCACTACGCCACCAAGGAAACCCCCAGCATGTGACTTTTAGATTCTCATTTTCTCAGGGTATAGGCCCAGCAGTGGCTGCGATTGACTGAGTGGTAGCTCAAAGTTTCCCTTTTAAAAGCACCTCCATTGTGTTTTCAGTAGTGGCTCTTACCAGGTCCCCCTTAGAATGGAGGGTACGCATTTCTCCAAAATCCCTTCAGCATGTACTGTTTGCAGCTTTTTACTAATGACCATTCTGACCGCTGTGAGCTGATAGGGTTTTGTAATTCGGGTTTGCATGTCTTTAAAAATCCCTAAAATTCATGATTTTCCCACGCCTTTTCCTTTTCTGTTAAAAAAAGAAAGAAAGAAAATAGTGTGCGTACAATATACGTCTTGAAATTGTCTTCTCAGAATTTTATCCTCTTGAATTTTTTGGTCGATTTTTGACCCCAGGATTTTCTTGGCGGGCAGGTGTCATTTACAGAACTGCAAGTTTGGTGACTATTCAGTGACCTTTAGCAATGGGTTTAAAGCTGCTGTTGTGGGAACCGGCCAAAGGAGGCAGCATTTCTCCATTCCCAAATCTGGGTACTAGGGAAGCAGAGCCTTAATGGAAGTGGTGTTGTAGGTTGTAAATTACAATGGAATGTGCCAGGAAAAAGCCCTTTATGTTTATGTCTCATTACTTCTGGTTCGTATTTTTACCTTAATTTTTATTTTTTATCACAGCAAATTTGTTTACAATGTTTTGTGTGTTCTAGGTGTGCAAGATGTGGTTCTTTCACACATATACATATATCTATTCTTCTTCGGATCCTTTTCCCATGTAGGTTATGACACAATTTTCAGTAGTGTTCTCTTGGTATTCCGTAGGTTTTGGTGATTATATATTTCACATGTGTTTGTATATCTCTGTTAAGCCCAATGTCGTAATGTATCCAATCCTCACACCTTTCCATTTGGTGGACCAATAGATTGTTTAATGCATCTGTGTTTGCCTTTCTCTGTGGAAGTATCTTCATTGGTATCAGTATTTAGGTAACACCTTTACGTGATATGATAGGACATGTGTCTTTCGCTTTCTCACTTACCACAAGATGCGTGATTACTTGTAGACTCACCTATGGTGCTGCAAATGGCATTGTTTCATTTTTTCGCTAGCTAATATTCCATCTCGACATGTAGCAGTTCTTCTATGTCCACCCAACTGTTGGTGAACTTTTTGGTTACTTCCATATCTTAGATGGAGTAATACGGTGCAGTGCAGATTTGCCAGCCTCTGTCTTTCCAATTCTGTCTTCTTAGGTTCTAGGTCCAGGAATGGGCCTGGTGGATCATTTGGTAGCTCAATGATTACCTTTTAAAGGCTCCTCCATTCTATTCTCATTAGTGGCTCTTTCCAGGTTTTCTTTCCTCTTAAAGTGGAGGGTATGCATTTCTACACAACACCTTCAGCATTTATTGTTTATAGTTGACTTGCTGATGGTTCTTCTGACTGGTGTGAGCTGATACCTCTTTGTGGTTGAATTTGCATGTGTCTCATAATCTGTTGAAATTGAGCTTTAAGAGATGTCCTTTTTATTTTTCAAAGTGTGATTATAGCTTAGTTCTTCAAAGTGTTTTCTTAAAGTATGTGTCACAATTTGAAATGTTTTGGCCATTCCCTCCCTCAAGACATTTTGAGGGCAGGTTTCAGTTACAGCCCTGCAGTAGTTGTTCATATGAAATGACCATTAGCACAGGCTTTAAAGCTGCTTTTGCAGGTAATGGCCAGAGGGCGGCATCCTTTCTACGTTCCCCACTCTGGAAACTAGGGAAACAGACCTCCTGGCCAGTGGTGTTCCTCGCTTATAAATTAGAGTGGAATGTGCCCGGATAAACCCACAAAAGCTGATGTCTCCTTACTTTTATTTGTTATTTAATTTTAATTTATATTTTTAATTGGAGTAATATTCCAATGTGTACATGGACCACTTCTTCTTGGTGCATTCCTCTGTTGATGGACATTTTCTTTGCTTCCAAGTTTGTCTATGATAAACATTGCTGGAGTGTAGGACTGCCTGCCTGTGACATTTTGTTTTCAGTTTTATTTATTTATTAATTTATTTTTGGCTGTGTTGCTTCTTCGCGAGGGCTTTCTGTAGTTGCGGCGAGCGGGCGCCACTCTTCATCGCGGTGCGTGGGCCTCTCACTGTCGCGGCCTCTCTTTTTCCAGAGCACAAGCTCCAGACGCACAGGCTCAATAGTTGTGGCTCACGGGCTTAGTTGCTCCGTGGCATGTGGGATCTTCCCAGACCAGGGCCCGAACCCATGTCCCCTGCATTGGCAGGCAGATTCTCAACCACTGCGGCACCAGGGAATCCCCCAGCATGTGACTTTTTGCTTCTCATTTTCTCAGGGTATAGGCCCAGCATTGGGTGAGATTGATTGACTGGTAGCTCAAAGTTTCCCTTTTCAAAGCACCTCCATTGTGTTTTCACTAGTGGCTCTTACCTTGTGCCCCTTAGAACCGAGGGTACGCATTTCTCCAAAATCCCTTCAGCAGGTATTGTTTGCAGCTTTTTGCTAATGACCATTCTGACTGCTGTGAGCTGATAGGGTTTTGCAATTTGGGTTTGCATGTCTTTAAAAATTCCTAAAATTCATCATTTTTCCACGCCTTTTCCTTTGCTGTTAAAAAGAAAGAAAGAAAATTGTGTGAGTACAATATACGTATTGAAATTGTCTCCTCGGAAGTTTGCCCTCTTTTGAAGTTTTTGTTCGATTTTTGACCCCGGGATTTTTTTGGAGGGCAGGTGTCATTTACAGAACTGCAAGTTTGGTGACTATTCAGTGACCTTTAGCAATGGGTTTAAAGCTGCTGTTGTGGGAACCGGCCACAAGGAGGCAGCATTTCTCCATTCCCAAATCTGGGTACTAGGGCAGCAGAGCCTTAATGGAAGTGGTGTTGTAGGTTGTAAATTAGAATGGAATGTGCCAGGAAAAAGCCCTTTCAGTTTATGTCTCATTACTTCTGGTTCGTATTTTTACCTTAATTTTTATTTTTTATCACAGCAAATTTGTTTACAATGTTTTGTGTGTTCTAGGTGTGCAAGATGTGGTTCTTTCACACATATACATATATCTATTCTTCTTCGGATCCTTTTCCCATGTAGGTTATGACACAATTTTCAGTAGTGTTCTCTTGGTGTTCCGTAGGTCTTTGGTGATTATATATTTCACATGTGTTTGTATATCTCTGTTAAGCCCAATGTCATAATGTATCCAATCCTCACACCTTTCCATTTGGTGGACCAATAGATTGTTTAATGCATCTGTGTTTGCCTTTCTCTGTGGAAGTATCTTCATTGGTATCAGTATTTAGGTAACACCTTTACGTGATATGATAGGACATGTGTCTTTCGCTTTCTCACTTACCACAAGATGCGTGATTACTTGTAGACTCACCTATGGTGCTGCAAATGGCATTGTTTCATTTTTTCGCTAGCTAATATTCCATCTCGACATGTAGCAGTTCTTCTATGTCCACCCAACTGTTGGTGAACTTTTTGGTTACTTCCATATCTTAGATGGAGTACTACGGTGCAGTGCAGATTTGCCAGCCTCTGTCTTTCCAATTCTGTCTTCTTAGGTTCTAGGTCCAGGAATGGGCCTGCTGGATGATTTGGTAGCTCAATGTTTACCTTTTAAAGGCTCCTCCATTTTGTTCTCAATAGTGGCTCTTTCCAGGTTTCGTCCCTCTTAAAGTGGAGGGTATGCATTTCTCCACAACACGTTTAGCATTTATTGTTTATAGTTGACTTGCTGATGGTTATTCTGACTGGTGTGAGCTGATACATCTTTGTGGTTGAATTTGCATGTGTCTCATAATCCGTTGAAATTGAGCTTTAAGAGATGTCCTTTTTATTTTTCAAAGAGTGATTATAGCTTAGTTCTTCAAAGTGTTTTCTTAAAGTATGTGTCACAATTTGAAATGTTCTGGCCATTCCCTCCCTCAAGAAATTTTCAGGGCAGGTTTCAGTTACAGCCCTGCAGTAGTTGTTCAAATGAAGTGAACATTAGCACAGGCTTTAAAGCTGCTTTTGCAGGTAATGGCCAGAGGCCCCATCCTTTCTACGTTGCCCACTCTGGAAACTAGGGAAACAGACCTCCCGGCCAGTGGTGTTCCTCGCTTATAAATTAGAGTGGAATGTGCCCGGATAAACCCACAAAAGCTGATGTCTCTTACTTTCATTTGTTTTTTAATTTTAATTTATATGTTTTATTGGAGTAATATTCCAATATGTACATGGACCACTTCTTCTTGGTGCATTCCTCTGTTGATGGACATTTTCGTTGCTTCCAAGTGTTGGATATGATAAGCATTGCTGGAGTGTAGGACTGCCTGCCTGTGACTTTTTGTTTTCAGTTTTATTTATTTATTTATTTAATTTTGGATGTGTTGGGTCTTCGTGAGGGCTTTCTATAGATGCAGCAAGCGGGGGCCACTCTTCATCGCGTTGTGCGGGCTTCTCACTGTCGCGGCCTCTCTTGCTCCGGAGCACAAGCTCCAGACGCTCAGGCTCAATAGTTGTGGCTCACGGGCTTAGTTGCTCCGCGGCATGTGGGATCTTCCCAGACCAGGGCTCGAACCCGTGTCCCCTGCGTTGGCAGGCAGATTCTCAACCACTACGCCACCAAGGAAACCCCCAGCATGTGACTTTTAGATTCTCATTTTCTCAGGGTATAGGCCCAGCAGTGGCTGTGATTGACTGAGTGGTAGCTCAAAGTTTCCCTTTTCAAAGCACCTCCATTGTGTTTTCAGTAGTGGCTCTTACCAGGTCCCCCTTAGAATGGAGGGTACGCATTTCTCCAAAATCCCTTCAGCATGTATTGTTTGCAGCTTTTTACTAATGACCATTCTGACCGCTGTGAGCTGATAGGGTTTTGTAATTCGGGTTTGCATGTCTTTAAAAATCCCTAAAATTCATGATTTTCCCACGCCTTTTCCTTTTCTGTTAAAAAAAGAAAGAAAGAAAATAGTGTGAGTACAATATACGTCTTGAAATTGTCTTCTCAGAATTTTGTCCTCTTGAATTTTTTGGTCGATTTTTGACCCCAGGATTTTTTTGGAGGGCAGGTGTCATTTACAGAACTGCAAGTTTGGTGACTATTCAGTGACCTTTAGCAATGGGTTTAAAGCTGCTGTTGTGGGAACCGGCCAAAGGAGGCAGCATTTCTCCATTCCCAAATCTGGGTACTAGGGAAGCAGAGCCTTAATGGAAGTGGTGTTGTAGGTTGTAAATTACAATGGAATGTGCCAGGAAAAAGCCCTTTATGTTTATGTCTCATTACTTCTGGTTCGTATTTTTACCTTAATTTTTATTTTTTATCACAGCAAATTTGTTTACAATGTTTTGTGTGTTCTAGGTGTGCAAGATGTGGTTCTTTCACACATATACATATATCTATTCTTCTTCGGATCCTTTTCCCATGTAGGTTATGACACAATTTTCAGTAGTGTTCTCTTGGTATTCCGTAGGTTTTGGTGATTATATATTTCACATGTGTTTGTATGTCTCTGTTAAGCCCAATGTCGTAATGTATCCAGTCCTCAACACCTTTCCATTTGGTGGACCAAAAGATTGTTTAATGAATCTTTGTTTGCCTTTCTCTGTGGAAGTATCTTCATTGGTATCAGTTTTTAGGTAACACCTTTACGTGATATAATAGGACATGTGTCTTTCGCTTTCTCACTTACCACAAGTTGCGTGATTACTTGTAGACTCACCTATGGTGCTGCAAATGGCAGTTTTTCGTTTCTTTGCTACCTAATATTCCATCTCGACATGTAGCAGTTCTTCTATGTCCACCCATCTGTTGGTGAACTTTTTGGTTACTTCCATATCTTGGCTAGAGTAATACGGTGCAGTGCAGATTTGCCAGCCTGTGTCTTTCCAATTCTGTCCTCTTAGTTTCTAGGTCCAGGAATGGGCCTGGTGGATCATTTGGTAGCTCAATGTTTACCTTTTAAAGGCTCCTCCATTCTATTCTCATTAGTGGCTCTTTCCAGGTTTCGTCCCTCTTAAAGTGGAGGGTATGCATTTCTCCACAACACCTTCAGCATTTATTGTTTATAGTTGACTTGCTGATGGTTATTCTGACTGGTGTGAGCTAATACCTCTTTGTGGTTGAATTTGCATGTGTCTCATAATCCGTTGAAATTGAGCTTTAAGACATGTCCTTTTTATTTTTCAAAGTGTGATTATAGCTTAGTTCGTCAAAGTGTTTTCTTAAAGTATGTGTTACAATTTGAAATGTTCTGGCCATTTCCTCCCTCAAGAAATTTTGAGGGCAGCTTTCAGTTACAGCCCTGCAGTAGTCGTTCAAATGAAGTGACCATTAGCACAGGCTTTAAAGCTGCTTTTGCAGGTAGTGTCCAGAGGGCGGCATCCTTTCTATGTTCCCCACTCTGGAAACTTGGGAAACAGACCTCCCGGCCAGTGGTGTTCCTCGCTTATAAATTAGAGTGGAATGTGCCCGGATAAACCCACAAAAGCTGATGTCTCTTACTTTCATTTGTTATTTAATTTTAATTTATATGTTTTATTGGAGTAATATTCCAATATGTACATGGACCACTTCTTCTTGGTGCATTCCTCTGTTGATGGACATTTTCGTTGCTTCCTAGTGTTGGCTATGATAAACATTGCTGGAGTGTAGGACTGCCTGCCTGTGACTTTTTGTTTTCAGTTTTATTTATTTATTTATTTAATTTTGGATGTGTTGGGTCTTCGTGAGGGCTTTCTATAGATGCAGCAAGCGGGGGCCACTCTTCATCGCGTTGTGCGGGCTTCTCACTGTCGCGGCCTCTCTTGCTCCGGAGCACAAGCTCCAGACTCTCAGGCTCAATAGTTGTGGCTCACGGGCTTAGTTGCTCCGCGGCATGTGGGATCTTCCCAGACCAGGGCTCGAACCCGTGTCCCCTGCGTTGGCAGGCAGATTCTCAACCACTACGCCACCAAGGAAACCCCCAGCATGTGACTTTTAGATTCTCATTTTCTCAGGGTATAGGCCCAGCAGTGGCTGTGATTGACTGAGTGGTAGCTCAAAGTTTCCCTTTTCATAGCACCTCCATTGTGTTTTCAGTAGTGGCTCTTACCAGGTCCCCCTTAGAATGGAGGGTACGCATTTCTCCAAAATCCCTTCAGCATGTATTGTTTGCAGCTTTTTACTAATGACCATTCTGACCGCTGTGAGCTGATAGGGTTTTGTAATTCGGGTTTGCATGTCTTTAAAAATCCCTAAAATTCATGATTTTCCCACGCCTTTTCCTTTTCTGTTAAAAAAAGAAAGAAAGAAAATAGTGTGAGTACAATATACGTCTTGAAATTGTCTTCTCAGAATTTTGTCCTCTTGAATTTTTTGGTCGATTTTTGACCCCAGGATTTTTTTGGAGGGCAGGTGTCATTTACAGAACTGCAAGTTTGGTGACTATTCAGTGACCTTTAGCAATGGGTTTAAAGCTGCTGTTGTGGGAACCGGCCAAAGGAGGCAGCATTTCTCCATTCCCAAATCTGGGTACTAGGGAAGCAGAGCCTTAATGGAAGTGGTGTTGTAGGTTGTAAATTACAATGGAATGTGCCAGGAAAAAGCCCTTTATGTTTATGTCTCATTACTTCTGGTTCGTATTTTTACCTTAATTTTTATTTTTTATCACAGCAAATTTGTTTACAATGTTTTGTGTGTTCTAGGTGTGCAAGATGTGGTTCTTTCACACATATACATATATCTATTCTTCTTCGGATCCTTTTCCCATGTAGGTTATGACACAATTTTCAGTAGTGTTCTCTTGGTATTCCGTAGGTTTTGGTGATTATATATTTCACATGTGTTTGTATGTCTCTGTTAAGCCCAATGTCGTAATGTATCCAGTCCTCACACCTTTCCATTTGGTGGACCAAAAGATTGTTTAATGAATCTTTGTTTGCCTTTCTCTGTGGAAGTATCTTCATTGGTATCAGTTTTTAGGTAACACCTTTACGTGATATAATAGGACATGTGTCTTTCGCTTTCTCACTTACCACAAGTTGCGTGATTACTTGTAGACTCACCTATGGTGCTGCAAATGGCAGTTTTTCGTTTCTTTGCTACCTAATATTCCATCTCGACATGTAGCAGTTCTTCTATGTCCACCCATCTGTTGGTGAACTTTTTGGTTACTTCCATATCTTGGCTAGAGTAATACGGTGCAGTGCAGATTTGCCAGCCTGTGTCTTTCCAATTCTGTCCTCTTAGTTTCTAGGTCCAGGAATGGGCCTGGTGGATCATTTGGTAGCTCAATGTTTACCTTTTAAAGGCTCCTCCATTCTATTCTCATTAGTGGCTCTTTCCAGGTTTCGTCCCTCTTAAAGTGGAGGGTATGCATTTCTCCACAACACCTTCAGCATTTATTGTTTATAGTTGACTTGCTGATGGTTATTCTGACTGGTGTGAGCTAATACCTCTTTGTGGTTGAATTTGCATGTGTCTCATAATCCGTTGAAATTGAGCTTTAAGACATGTCCTTTTTATTTTTCAAAGTGTGATTATAGCTTAGTTCGTCAAAGTGTTTTCTTAAAGTATGTGTTACAATTTGAAATGTTCTGGCCATTTCCTCCCTCAAGAAATTTTGAGGGCAGCTTTCAGTTACAGCCCTGCAGTAGTCGTTCAAATGAAGTGACCATTAGCACAGGCTTTAAAGCTGCTTTTGCAGGTAGTGTCCAGAGGGCGGCATCCTTTCTATGTTCCCCACTCTGGAAACTTGGGAAACAGACCTCCCGGCCAGTGGTGTTCCTCGCTTATAAATTAGAGTGGAATGTGCCCGGATAAACCCACAAAAGCTGATGTCTCTTACTTTCATTTGTTTTTTAATTTTAATTTATATGTTTTATTGGAGTAATATTCCAATATGTACATGGACCACTTCTTCTTGGTGCATTCCTCTGTTGATGGACATTTTCGTTGCTTCCTAGTGTTGGCTATGATAAACATTGCTGGAGTGTAGGACTGCCTGCCTGTGACTTTTTGTTTTCAGTTTTATTTATTTATTTATTTAATTTTGGATGTGTTGGGTCTTCGTGAGGGCTTTCTATAGATGCAGCAAGCGGGGGCCACTCTTCATCGCGTTGTGCGGGCTTCTCACTGTCGCGGCCTCTCTTGCTCCGGAGCACAAGCTCCAGACTCTCAGGCTCAATAGTTGTGGCTCACGGGCTTAGTTGCTCCGCGGCATGTGGGATCTTCCCAGACCAGGGCTCGAACCCGTGTCCCCTGCGTTGGCAGGCAGATTCTCAACCACTACGCCACCAAGGAAACCCCCAGCATGTGACTTTTAGATTCTCATTTTCTCAGGGTATAGGCCCAGCAGTGGCTGCGATTGACTGAGTGGTAGCTCAAAGTTTCCCTTTTAAAAGCACCTCCATTGTGTTTTCAGTAGTGGCTCTTACCAGGTCCCCCTTAGAATGGAGGGTACGCATTTCTCCAAAATCCCTTCAGCATGTACTGTTTGCAGCTTTTTACTAATGACCATTCTGACCGCTGTGAGCTGATAGGGTTTTGTAATTCGGGTTTGCATGTCTTTAAAAATCCCTAAAATTCATGATTTTCCCACGCCTTTTCCTTTTCTGTTAAAAAAAGAAAGAAAGAAAATAGTGTGCGTACAATATACGTCTTGAAATTGTCTTCTCAGAATTTTATCCTCTTGAATTTTTTGGTCGATTTTTGACCCCAGGATTTTCTTGGCGGGCAGGTGTCATTTACAGAACTGCAAGTTTGGTGACTATTCAGTGACCTTTAGCAATGGGTTTAAAGCTGCTGTTGTGGGAACCGGCCAAAGGAGGCAGCATTTCTCCATTCCCAAATCTGGGTACTAGGGAAGCAGAGCCTTAATGGAAGTGGTGTTGTAGGTTGTAAATTACAATGGAATGTGCCAGGAAAAAGCCCTTTATGTTTATGTCTCATTACTTCTGGTTCGTATTTTTACCTTAATTTTTATTTTTTATCACAGCAAATTTGTTTACAATGTTTTGTGTGTTCTAGGTGTGCAAGATGTGGTTCTTTCACACATATACATATATCTATTCTTCTTCGGATCCTTTTCCCATGTAGGTTATGACACAATTTTCAGTAGTGTTCTCTTGGTATTCCGTAGGTTTTGGTGATTATATATTTCACATGTGTTTGTATATCTCTGTTAAGCCCAATGTCGTAATGTATCCAATCCTCACACCTTTCCATTTGGTGGACCAATAGATTGTTTAATGCATCTGTGTTTGCCTTTCTCTGTGGAAGTATCTTCATTGGTATCAGTATTTAGGTAACACCTTTACGTGATATGATAGGACATGTGTCTTTCGCTTTCTCACTTACCACAAGATGCGTGATTACTTGTAGACTCACCTATGGTGCTGCAAATGGCATTGTTTCATTTTTTCGCTAGCTAATATTCCATCTCGACATGTAGCAGTTCTTCTATGTCCACCCATCTGTTGGTGAACTTTTTGGTTACTTCCATATCTTAGATGGAGTAATACGGTGCAGTGCAGATTTGCCAGCCTCTGTCTTTCCAATTCTGTCTTCTTAGGTTCTAGGTCCAGGAATGGGCCTGGTGGATCATTTGGTAGCTCAATGATTACCTTTTAAAGGCTCCTCCATTCTATTCTCATTAGTGGCTCTTTCCAGGTTTTCTTTCCTCTTAAAGTGGAGGGTATGCATTTCTCCACAACACCTTCAGCATTTATTGTTTATAGTTGACTTGCTGATGGTTCTTCTGACTGGTGTGAGCTGATACCTCTTTGTGGTTGAATTTGCATGTGTCTCATAATCTGTTGAAATTGAGCTTTAAGAGATGTCCTTTTTATTTTTCAAAGTGTGATTATAGCTTAGTTCGTCAAAGTGTTTTCTTAAAGTATGTGTCACAATTTGAAAAGTTTTGGCCATTCCCTCCCTCAAGACATTTTGAGGGCAGGTTTCAGTTACAGCCCTGCAGTAGTTGTTCATATGAAGTGACCATTAGCACAGGCTTTAAAGCTGCTTTTGCAGGTAATGGCCAGAGGGCGGCATCCTTTCTACGTTCCCCACTCTGGAAACTAGGGAAACAGACCTCCTGGCCAGTGGTGTTCCTCGCTTATAAATTAGAGTGGAATGTGCCCGGATAAACCCACAAAAGCTGATGTCTCCTTACTTTTATTTGTTATTTAATTTTAATTTATATTTTTAATTGGAGTAATATTCCAATGTGTACATGGACCACTTCTTCTTGGTGCATTCCTCTGTTGATGGACATTTTCATTGCTTCCAAGTGTTGGCTATGATAAACATTGCTGGAGTGTAGGACTGCCTGCCTGTGACATTTTGTTTTCAGTTTTATTTATTTATTAATTTATTTTTGGCTGTGTTGCGTCTTCACGAGGGCTTTCTGTAGTTGCGGCGAGCGGGCGCCACTCTTCATCGCGGTGCGTGGGCCTCTCACTGTCGCGGCCTCTCTTTTTCCAGAGCACAAGCTCCAGACGCACAGGCTCAATAGTTGTAGCTCACGGGCTTAGTTGCTCCGTGGCATGTGGGATCTTCCCAGACCAGGGCCCGAACCCGTGTCCCCTGCATTGGCAGGCAGATTCTCAACCACTGAGTCACCACGGAATTCCCCAGCATGTTAATTTTTGGTTCTCATTTTCTCAGGGTATAGGCCCTGCATTGGGTGAGATTGATTGACTGGTAGCTCAAAGTTTCCCTTTTCAAAGCACCTCCATTGTGTTTTCATTAGTGGCTCTTACCAGGTCCCCCTTAGAATGGAGGGTACGCATTTCTCCAAAATCCCTTCAGCATGTATTGTTTGCAGCTTTTTACTAATGACCATTCTGACCGCTGTGAGCTGATAGGGTTTTGTAATTCGGGTTTGCATGTCTTTGAAAATCCCTAAAATTCATCATTTTCCCATGCCTTTTACTTTTCTGTTAGAAAAAGAAAGAAAGAAAATAGTGTGAGTACAACATACGTCTTGAAATTGTCTTCTCAGAATTTTGTCCTCTTTTGAATTTTTTGGTCGATTTTTGACCCCAGGATTTTTTTGGAGGGCAGGTGTCATTTACAGAACTGCAAGTTTGGTGACTATTCAGTGACCTTTAGCAATGGGTTTAAAGCTGCTGTTGTGGGAACCGGCCAAAGGAGGCAGCATTTCTCCATTCCCAAATCTGGGTACTAGGGAAGCAGAGCCTTAATGGAAGTGGTGTTGTAGGTTGTAAATTACAATGGAATGTGCCAGGAAAAAGCCCTTTATGTTTATGTCTCATTACTTCTGGTTCGTATTTTTACCTTAATTTTTATTTTTTATCACAGCAAATTTGTTTACAATGTTTTGTGTGTTCTAGGTGTGCAAGATGTGGTTCTTTCACACATATACATATATCTATTCTTCTTCGGATCCTTTTCCCATGTAGGTTATGACACAATTTTCAGTAGTGTTCTCTTGGTATTCCGTAGGTTTTGGTGATTATATATTTCACATGTGTTTGTATATCTCTGTTAAGCCCAATGTCATAATGTATCCAATCCTCACACCTTTCCATTTGGTGGACCAATAGATTGTTTAATGCATCTGTGTTTGCCTTTCTCTGTGGAAGTATCTTCATTGGTATCAGTATTTAGGTAACACCTTTACGTGATATGATACGACATGTGTCTTTCGCTTTCTCACTTACCACAAGATGCGTGATTACTTGTAGACTCACCTATGGTGCTGCAAATGGCATTGTTTCATTTTTTCGCTAGCTAATATTCCATCTCGACATGTAGCAGTTCTTCTATGTCCACCCAACTGTTGGTGAACTTTTTGGTTACTTCCATATCTTAGATGGAGTACTACGGTGCAGTGCAGATTTGCCAGCCTCTGTCTTTCCAATTCTGTCTTCTTAGGTTCTAGGTCCAGGAATGGGCCTGGTGGATCATTTGGTAGCTCAATGATTACCTTTTAAAGGCTCCTCCATTCTATTCTCATTAGTGGCTCTTTCCAGGTTTTCTTTCCTCTTAAAGTGGAGGGTATGCATTTCTACACAACACCTTCAGCATTTATTGTTTATAGTTGACTTGCTGATGGTTCTTCTGACTGGTGTGAGCTGATACCTCTTTGTGGTTGAATTTGCATGTGTCTCATAATCTGTTGAAATTGAGCTTTAAGAGATGTCCTTTTTATTTTTCAAAGTGTGATTATAGCTTAGTTCTTCAAAGTGTTTTCTTAAAGTATGTGTCACAATTTGAAATATTTTGGCCATTCCCTCCCTCAAGACATTTTGAGGGCAGGTTTCAGTTACAGCCCTGCAGTAGTTGTTCATATGAAATGACCATTAGCACAGGCTTTAAAGCTGCTTTTGCAGGTAATGGCCAGAGGGCGGCATCCTTTCTTCGTTCCCCACTCTGGAAACTAGGGAAACAGACCTCCTGGCCAGTGGTGTTCCTCGCTTATAAATTAGAGTGGAATGTGCCCGGATAAACCCACAAAAGCTGATGTCTCCTTACTTTTATTTGTTATTTAATTTTAATTTATATTTTTAATTGGAGTAATATTCCAATGTGTACATGGACCACTTCTTCTTGGTGCATTCCTCTGTTGATGGACATTTTCGTTGCTTCCAAGTGTTGGATATGATAAACATTGCTGGAGTGTAGGACTGCCTGCCTGTGACATTTTGTTTTCAGTTTTATTTATTTATTAATTTATTTTTGGCTGTGTTGCTTCTTCGCGAGGGCTTTCTGTAGTTGCGGCGAGCGGGCGCCACTCTTCATCGCGGTGCGTGGGCCTCTCACTGTCGCGGCCTCTCTTTTTCCAGAGCACAAGCTCCAGACGCACAGGCTCAATAGTTGTGGCTCACGGGCTTAGTTGCTCCGTGGCATGTGGGATCTTCCCAGACCAGGGCCCGAACCCATGTCCCCTGCATTGGCAGGCAGATTCTCAACCACTGCGGCACCAGGGAATCCCCCAGCATGTGACTTTTTGCTTCTCATTTTCTCAGGGTATAGGCCCAGCATTGGGTGAGATTGATTGACTGGTAGCTCAAAGTTTCCCTTTTCAAAGCACCTCCATTGTGTTTTCACTAGTGGCTCTTACCTTGTGCCCCTTAGAACCGAGGGTACGCATTTCTCCAAAATCCCTTCAGCAGGTATTGTTTGCAGCTTTTTGCTAATGACCATTCTGACTGCTGTGAGCTGATAGGGTTTTGCAATTTGGGTTTGCATGTCTTTAAAAATTCCTAAAATTCATCATTTTTCCACGCCTTTTCCTTTGCTGTTAAAAAGAAAGAAAGAAAATTGTGTGAGTACAATATACGTATTGAAATTGTCTCCTCGGAAGTTTGCCCTCTTTTGAAGTTTTTGTTCGATTTTTGACCCCGGGATTTTTTTGGAGGGCAGGTGTCATTTACAGAACTGCAAGTTTGGTGACTATTCAGTGACCTATAGCAATGGGTTTAAAGCTGCTGTTGTGGGAACCGGCCACAAGGAGGCAGCATTTCTCCATTCCCAAATCTGGGTACTAGGGCAGCAGAGCCTTAATGGAAGTGGTGTTGTAGGTTGTAAATTAGAATGGAATGTGCCAGGAAAAAGCCCTTTCAGTTTATGTCTCATTACTTCTGGTTCGTATTTTTACCTTAATTTTTATTTTTTATCACAGCAAATTTGTTTACAATGTTTTGTGTGTTCTAGGTGTGCAAGATGTGGTTCTTTCACACATATACATATATCTATTCTTCTTCGGATCCTTTTCCCATGTAGGTTATGACACAATTTTCAGTAGTGTTCTCTTGGTGTTCCGTAGGTCTTTGGTGATTATATATTTCACATGTGTTTGTATATCTCTGTTAAGCCCAATGTCGTAACGTATCCAATCCTCCAACTTTCCATTTGGTGAACCATAAGATTGTTTAATGAATCTGTGATTGCCTTTCTCTGTGGAAATATCTTCATTGGTATCAGTTTCAAGTAACACCTCTAAGTGATATTATAGGACATGTGTCTTTCGCTTTCTCACTTACCACAAGTTGCGTGATTACTTGTAGACTCACGTATGGTGCTGCAAATGGCATTGTTTCATTTTTTCGCTAGCTAATATTCCATCTCGACATGTAGCAGTTCTTCTATGTCCACCCAACTGTTGGTGAACTTTTTGGTTGCTTCCATATCTTGGCTAGAGTAATACTGTGCAGTGCAGATTTGCCTGCCTGTGTCATTCCAATTCTGTCTTCTTAGGTTCTAGGTCCAGGAATGGGCCTGCTGGATGATTTGGTAGCTCAATGTTTACCTTTTAAAGGCTCCTCCATTTTGTTCTCAATAGTGGCTCTTTCCAGGTTTCGTCCCTCTTAAAGTGGAGGGTATGCATTTCTCCACAACACGTTTAGCATTTATTGTTTATAGTTGACTTGCTGATGGTTATTCTGACTGGTGTGAGCTGATACATCTTTGTGGTTGAATTTGCATGTGTCTCATAATCCGTTGAAATTGAGCTTTAAGAGATGTCCTTTTTATTTTTCAAAGAGTGATTATAGCTTAGTTCTTCAAAGTGTTTTCTTAAAGTATGTGTCACAATTTGAAATGTTCTGGCCATTCCCTCCCTCAAGAAATTTTCAGGGCAGGTTTCAGTTACAGCCCTGCAGTAGTTGTTCAAATGAAGTGAACATTAGCACAGGCTTTAAAGCTGCTTTTGCAGGTAATGGCCAGAGGCCCCATCCTTTCTACGTTGCCCACTCTGGAAACTAGGGAAACAGACCTCCCGGCCAGTGGTGTTCCTCGCTTATAAATTAGAGTGGAATGTGCCCGGATAAACCCACAAAAGCTGATGTCTCTTACTTTCATTTGTTTTTTAATTTTAATTTATATGTTTTATTGGAGTAATATTCCAATATGTACATGGACCACTTCTTCTTGGTGCATTCCTCTGTTGATGGACATTTTCGTTGCTTCCAAGTGTTGGATATGATAAGCATTGCTGGAGTGTAGGACTGCCTGCCTGTGACTTTTTGGTTTCAGTTTTATTTATTTATTTATTTAATTTTGGATGTGTTGGGTCTTCGTGAGGGCTTTCTATAGATGCAGCAAGCGGGGGCCACTCTTCATCGCGTTGTGCGGGCTTCTCACTGTCACGGCCTCTCTTGCTCCGGAGCACAAGCTCCAGACGCTCAGGCTCAATAGTTGTGGCTCACGGGCTTAGTTGCTCCGCGGCATGTGGGATCTTCCCAGACCAGGGCTCGAACCCGTGTCCCCTGCGTTGGCAGGCAGATTCTCAACCACTACGCCACCAAGGAAACCCCCAGCATGTGACTTTTAGATTCTCATTTTCTCAGGGTATAGGCCCAGCAGTGGCTGTGATTGACTGAGTGGTAGCTCAAAGTTTCCCTTTTCAAAGCACCTCCATTGTGTTTTCAGTAGTGGCTCTTACCAGGTCCCCCTTAGAATGGAGGGTACGCATTTCTCCAAAATCCCTTCAGCATGTATTGTTTGCAGCTTTTTACTAATGACCATTCTGACCGCTGTGAGCTGATAGGGTTTTGTAATTCGGGTTTGCATGTCTTTAAAAATCCCTAAAATTCATGATTTTCCCACGCCTTTTCCTTTTCTGTTAAAAAAAGAAAGAAAGAAAATAGTGTGAGTACAATATACGTCTTGAAATTGTCTTCTCAGAATTTTGTCCTCTTGAATTTTTTGGTCGATTTTTGACCCCAGGATTTTTTTGGAGGGCAGGTGTCATTTACAGAACTGCAAGTTTGGTGACTATTCAGTGACCTTTAGCAATGGGTTTAAAGCTGCTGTTGTGGGAACCGGCCAAAGGAGGCAGCATTTCTCCATTCCCAAATCTGGGTACTAGGGAAGCAGAGCCTTAATGGAAGTGGTGTTGTAGGTTGTAAATTACAATGGAATGTGCCAGGAAAAAGCCCTTTATGTTTATGTCTCATTACTTCTGGTTCGTATTTTTACCTTAATTTTTATTTTTTATCACAGCAAATTTGTTTACAATGTTTTGTGTGTTCTAGGTGTGCAAGATGTGGTTCTTTCACACATATACATATATCTATTCTTCTTCGGATCCTCTTCCCATGTAGGTTATGACACAATTTTCAGTAGTGTTCTCTTGGTATTCCGTAGGTTTTGGTGATTATATATTTCACATGTGTTTGTATGTCTCTGTTAAGCCCAATGTCGTAATGTATCCAGTCCTCACACCTTTCCATTTGGTGGACCAAAAGATTGTTTAATGAATCTTTGTTTGCCTTTCTCTGTGGAAGTATCTTCATTGGTATCAGTTTTTAGGTAACACCTTTACGTGATATAATAGGACATGTGTCTTTCGCTTTCTCACTTACCACAAGTTGCGTGATTACTTGTAGACTCACCTATGGTGCTGCAAATGGCAGTTTTTCGTTTCTTTGCTAGCTAATATTCCATCTCGACATGTAGCAGTTCTTCTATGTCCACCCATCTGTTGGTGAACTTTTTGGTTACTTCCATATCTTGGCTAGAGTAATACGGTGCAGTGCAGATTTGCCAGCCTGTGTCTTTCCAATTCTGTCCTCTTAGTTTCTAGGTCCAGGAATGGGCCTGGTGGATCATTTGGTAGCTCAATGTTTACCTTTTAAAGGCTCCTCCATTCTATTCTCATTAGTGGCTCTTTCCAGGTTTCGTCCCTCTTAAAGTGGAGGGTATGCATTTCTCCACAACACCTTCAGCATTTATTGTTTATAGTTGACTTGCTGATGGTTATTCTGACTGGTGTGAGCTAATACCTCTTTGTGGTTGAATTTGCATGTGTCTCATAATCCGTTGAAATTGAGCTTTAAGACATGTCCTTTTTATTTTTCAAAGTGTGATTATAGCTTAGTTCGTCAAAGTGTTTTCTTAAAGTATGTGTTACAATTTGAAATGTTCTGGCCATTTCCTCCCTCAAGAAATTTTGAGGGCAGCTTTCAGTTACAGCCCTGCAGTAGTCGTTCAAATGAAGTGACCATTAGCACAGGCTTTAAAGCTGCTTTTGCAGGTAATGTCCAGAGGGCGGCATCCTTTCTATGTTCCCCACTCTGGAAACTTGGGAAACAGACCTCCCGGCCAGTGGTGTTCCTCGCTTATAAATTAGAGTGGAATGTGCCCGGATAAACCCACAAAAGCTGATGTCTCTTACTTTCATTTGTTATTTAATTTTAATTTATATGTTTTATTGGAGTAATATTCCAATATGTACATGGACCACTTCTTCTTGGTGCATTCCTCTGTTGATGGACATTTTCGTTGCTTCCTAGTGTTGGCTATGATAAACATTGCTGGAGTGTAGGACTGCCTGCCTGTGACTTTTTGTTTTCAGTTTTATTTATTTATTTATTTAATTTTGGATGTGTTGGGTCTTCGTGAGGGCTTTCTATAGATGCAGCAAGCGGGGGCCACTCTTCATCGCGTTGTGCGGGCTTCTCACTGTCGCGGCCTCTCTTGCTCCGGAGCACAAGCTCCAGACTCTCAGGCTCAATAGTTGTGGCTCACGGGCTTAGTTGCTCCGCGGCATGTGGGATCTTCCCAGACCAGGGCTCGAACCCGTGTCCCCTGCGTTGGCAGGCAGATTCTCAACCACTACGCCACCAAGGAAACCCCCAGCATGTGACTTTTAGATTCTCATTTTCT
Organism: Balaenoptera ricei; assembly: GCF_028023285.1. NCBI lineage: Eukaryota > Metazoa > Chordata > Mammalia > Artiodactyla > Balaenopteridae > Balaenoptera > Balaenoptera ricei. The sequence goes on from NC_082642.1 coordinate 53,766,690, forward strand.
CAGGGTATAGGCCCAGCAGTGGCTGCGATTGACTGAGTGGTAGCTCAAAGTTTCCCTTTTAAAAGCACCTCCATTGTGTTTTCAGTAGTGGCTCTTACCAGGTCCCCCTTAGAATGGAGGGTACGCATTTCTCCAAAATCCCTTCAGCATGTACTGTTTGCAGCTTTTTACTAATGACCATTCTGACCGCTGTGAGCTGATAGGGTTTTGTAATTCGGGTTTGCATGTCTTTAAAAATCCCTAAAATTCATGATTTTCCCACGCCTTTTCCTTTTCTGTTAAAAAAAGAAAGAAAGAAAATAGTGTGCGTACAATATACGTCTTGAAATTGTCTTCTCAGAATTTTATCCTCTTGAATTTTTTGGTCGATTTTTGACCCCAGGATTTTCTTGGCGGGCAGGTGTCATTTACAGAACTGCAAGTTTGGTGACTATTCAGTGACCTTTAGCAATGGGTTTAAAGCTGCTGTTGTGGGAACCGGCCAAAGGAGGCAGCATTTCTCCATTCCCAAATCTGGGTACTAGGGAAGCAGAGCCTTAATGGAAGTGGTGTTGTAGGTTGTAAATTACAATGGAATGTGCCAGGAAAAAGCCCTTTATGTTTATGTCTCATTACTTCTGGTTCGTATTTTTACCTTAATTTTTATTTTTTATCACAGCAAATTTGTTTACAATGTTTTGTGTGTTCTAGGTGTGCAAGATGTGGTTCTTTCACACATATACATATATCTATTCTTCTTCGGATCCTTTTCCCATGTAGGTTATGACACAATTTTCAGTAGTGTTCTCTTGGTATTCCGTAGGTTTTGGTGATTATATATTTCACATGTGTTTGTATGTCTCTGTTAAGCCCAATGTCGTAATGTATCCAGTCCTCACACCTTTCCATTTGGTGGACCAAAAGATTGTTTAATGAATCTTTGTTTGCCTTTCTCTGTGGAAGTATCTTCATTGGTATCAGTTTTTAGGTAACACCTTTACGTGATATAATAGGACATGTGTCTTTCGCTTTCTCACTTACCACAAGTTGCGTGATTACTTGTAGACTCACCTATGGTGCTGCAAATGGCAGTTTTTCGTTTCTTTGCTAGCTAATATTCCATCTCGACATGTAGCAGTTCTTCTATGTCCACCCATCTGTTGGTGAACTTTTTGGTTACTTCCATATCTTGGCTAGAGTAATACGGTGCAGTGCAGATTTGCCAGCCTGTGTCTTTCCAATTCTGTCCTCTTAGTTTCTAGGTCCAGGAATGGGCCTGGTGGATCATTTGGTAGCTCAATGTTTACCTTTTAAAGGCTCCTCCATTCTATTCTCATTAGTGGCTCTTTCCAGGTTTCGTCCCTCTTAAAGTGGAGGGTATGCATTTCTCCACAACACCTTCAGCATTTATTGTTTATAGTTGACTTGCTGATGGTTATTCTGACTGGTGTGAGCTAATACCTCTTTGTGGTTGAATTTGCATGTGTCTCATAATCCGTTGAAATTGAGCTTTAAGACATGTCCTTTTTATTTTTCAAAGTGTGATTATAGCTTAGTTCGTCAAAGTGTTTTCTTAAAGTATGTGTTACAATTTGAAATGTTCTGGCCATTTCCTCCCTCAAGAAATTTTGAGGGCAGCTTTCAGTTACAGCCCTGCAGTAGTCGTTCAAATGAAGTGACCATTAGCACAGGCTTTAAAGCTGCTTTTGCAGGTAATGTCCAGAGGGCGGCATCCTTTCTACGTTCCCCACTCTGGAAACTAGGGAAACAGACCTCCTGGCCAGTGGTGTTCCTCGCTTATAAATTAGAGTGGAATGTGCCCGGATAAACCCACAAAAGCTGATGTCTCCTTACTTTTATTTGTTATTTAATTTTAATTTATATTTTTAATTGGAGTAATATTCCAATGTGTACATGGACCACTTCTTCTTGGTGCATTCCTCTGTTGATGGACATTTTCATTGCTTCCAAGTGTTGGCTATGATAAACATTGCTGGAGTGTAGGACTGCCTGCCTGTGACATTTTGTTTTCAGTTTTATTTATTTATTAATTTATTTTTGGCTGTGTTGCGTCTTCACGAGGGCTTTCTGTAGTTGCGGCGAGCGGGCGCCACTCTTCATCGCGGTGCGTGGGCCTCTCACTGTCGCGGCCTCTCTTTTTCCAGAGCACAAGCTCCAGACGCACAGGCTCAATAGTTGTAGCTCACGGGCTTAGTTGCTCCGTGGCATGTGGGATCTTCCCAGACCAGGGCCCGAACCCGTGTCCCCTGCATTGGCAGGCAGATTCTCAACCACTGAGTCACCACGGAATTCCCCAGCATGTTAATTTTTGGTTCTCATTTTCTCAGGGTATAGGCCCTGCATTGGGTGAGATTGATTGACTGGTAGCTCAAAGTTTCCCTTTTCAAAGCACCTCCATTGTGTTTTCATTAGTGGCTCTTACCAGGTCCCCCTTAGAATGGAGGGTACGCATTTCTCCAAAATCCCTTCAGCATGTATTGTTTGCAGCTTTTTACTAATGACCATTCTGACCGCTGTGAGCTGATAGGGTTTTGTAATTCGGGTTTGCATGTCTTTGAAAATCCCTAAAATTCATCATTTTCCCATGCCTTTTACTTTTCTGTTAGAAAAAGAAAGAAAGAAAATAGTGTGAGTACAACATACGTCTTGAAATTGTCTTCTCAGAATTTTGTCCTCTTTTGAATTTTTTGGTCGATTTTTGACCCCAGGATTTTTTTGGAGGGCAGGTGTCATTTACAGAACTGCAAGTTTGGTGACTATTCAGTGACCTTTAGCAATGGGTTTAAAGCTGCTGTTGTGGGAACCGGCCAAAGGAGGCAGCATTTCTCCATTCCCAAATCTGGGTACTAGGGAAGCAGAGCCTTAATGGAAGTGGTGTTGTAGGTTGTAAATTACAATGGAATGTGCCAGGAAAAAGCCCTTTATGTTTATGTCTCATTACTTCTGGTTCGTATTTTTACCTTAATTTTTATTTTTTATCACAGCAAATTTGTTTACAATGTTTTGTGTGTTCTAGGTGTGCAAGATGTGGTTCTTTCACACATATACATATATCTATTCTTCTTCGGATCCTTTTCCCATGTAGGTTATGACACAATTTTCAGTAGTGTTCTCTTGGTATTCCGTAGGTTTTGGTGATTATATATTTCACATGTGTTTGTATATCTCTGTTAAGCCCAATGTCATAATGTATCCAATCCTCACACCTTTCCATTTGGTGGACCAATAGATTGTTTAATGCATCTGTGTTTGCCTTTCTCTGTGGAAGTATCTTCATTGGTATCAGTATTTAGGTAACACCTTTACGTGATATGATAGGACATGTGTCTTTCGCTTTCTCACTTACCACAAGATGCGTGATTACTTGTAGACTCACCTATGGTGCTGCAAATGGCATTGTTTCATTTTTTCGCTAGCTAATATTCCATCTCGACATGTAGCAGTTCTTCTATGTCCACCCAACTGTTGGTGAACTTTTTGGTTACTTCCATATCTTAGATGGAGTACTACGGTGCAGTGCAGATTTGCCAGCCTCTGTCTTTCCAATTCTGTCTTCTTAGGTTCTAGGTCCAGGAATGGGCCTGGTGGATCATTTGGTAGCTCAATGATTACCTTTTAAAGGCTCCTCCATTCTATTCTCATTAGTGGCTCTTTCCAGGTTTTCTTTCCTCTTAAAGTGGAGGGTATGCATTTCTACACAACACCTTCAGCATTTATTGTTTATAGTTGACTTGCTGATGGTTCTTCTGACTGGTGTGAGCTGATACCTCTTTGTGGTTGAATTTGCATGTGTCTCATAATCTGTTGAAATTGAGCTTTAAGAGATGTCCTTTTTATTTTTCAAAGTGTGATTATAGCTTAGTTCTTCAAAGTGTTTTCTTAAAGTATGTGTCACAATTTGAAATATTTTGGCCATTCCCTCCCTCAAGACATTTTGAGGGCAGGTTTCAGTTACAGCCCTGCAGTAGTTGTTCATATGAAATGACCATTAGCACAGGCTTTAAAGCTGCTTTTGCAGGTAATGGCCAGAGGGCGGCATCCTTTCTACGTTCCCCACTCTGGAAACTAGGGAAACAGACCTCCTGGCCAGTGGTGTTCCTCGCTTATAAATTAGAGTGGAATGTGCCCGGATAAACCCACAAAAGCTGATGTCTCCTTACTTTTATTTGTTATTTAATTTTAATTTATATTTTTAATTGGAGTAATATTCCAATGTGTACATGGACCACTTCTTCTTGGTGCATTCCTCTGTTGATGGACATTTTCGTTGCTTCCAAGTGTTGGATATGATAAACATTGCTGGAGTGTAGGACTGCCTGCCTGTGACATTTTGTTTTCAGTTTTATTTATTTATTAATTTATTTTTGGCTGTGTTGCTTCTTCGCGAGGGCTTTCTGTAGTTGCGGCGAGCGGGCGCCACTCTTCATCGCGGTGCGTGGGCCTCTCACTGTCGCGGCCTCTCTTTTTCCAGAGCACAAGCTCCAGACGCACAGGCTCAATAGTTGTGGCTCACGGGCTTAGTTGCTCCGTGGCATGTGGGATCTTCCCAGACCAGGGCCCGAACCCATGTCCCCTGCATTGGCAGGCAGATTCTCAACCACTGCGGCACCAGGGAATCCCCCAGCATGTGACTTTTTGCTTCTCATTTTCTCAGGGTATAGGCCCAGCATTGGGTGAGATTGATTGACTGGTAGCTCAAAGTTTCCCTTTTCAAAGCACCTCCATTGTGTTTTCACTAGTGGCTCTTACCTTGTGCCCCTTAGAACCGAGGGTACGCATTTCTCCAAAATCCCTTCAGCAGGTATTGTTTGCAGCTTTTTGCTAATGACCATTCTGACTGCTGTGAGCTGATAGGGTTTTGCAATTTGGGTTTGCATGTCTTTAAAAATTCCTAAAATTCATCATTTTTCCACGCCTTTTCCTTTGCTGTTAAAAAGAAAGAAAGAAAATTGTGTGAGTACAATATACGTATTGAAATTGTCTCCTCGGAAGTTTGCCCTCTTTTGAAGTTTTTGTTCGATTTTTGACCCCGGGATTTTTTTGGAGGGCAGGTGTCATTTACAGAACTGCAAGTTTGGTGACTATTCAGTGACCTTTAGCAATGGGTTTAAAGCTGCTGTTGTGGGAACCGGCCACAAGGAGGCAGCATTTCTCCATTCCCAAATCTGGGTACTAGGGCAGCAGAGCCTTAATGGAAGTGGTGTTGTAGGTTGTAAATTAGAATGGAATGTGCCAGGAAAAAGCCCTTTCAGTTTATGTCTCATTACTTCTGGTTCGTATTTTTACCTTAATTTTTATTTTTTATCACAGCAAATTTGTTTACAATGTTTTGTGTGTTCTAGGTGTGCAAGATGTGGTTCTTTCACACATATACATATATCTATTCTTCTTCGGATCCTTTTCCCATGTAGGTTATGACACAATTTTCAGTAGTGTTCTCTTGGTGTTCCGTAGGTCTTTGGTGATTATATATTTCACATGTGTTTGTATATCTCTGTTAAGCCCAATGTCGTAACGTATCCAATCCTCCAACTTTCCATTTGGTGAACCATAAGATTGTTTAATGAATCTGTGATTGCCTTTCTCTGTGGAAATATCTTCATTGGTATCAGTTTCAAGTAACACCTCTAAGTGATATTATAGGACATGTGTCTTTCGCTTTCTCACTTACCACAAGTTGCGTGATTACTTGTAGACTCACGTATGGTGCTGCAAATGGCATTGTTTCATTTTTTCGCTAGCTAATATTCCATCTCGACATGTAGCAGTTCTTCTATGTCCACCCAACTGTTGGTGAACTTTTTGGTTGCTTCCATATCTTGGCTAGAGTAATACTGTGCAGTGCAGATTTGCCTGCCTGTGTCATTCCAATTCTGTCTTCTTAGGTTCTAGGTCCAGGAATGGGCCTGCTGGATGATTTGGTAGCTCAATGTTTACCTTTTAAAGGCTCCTCCATTTTGTTCTCAATAGTGGCTCTTTCCAGGTTTCGTCCCTCTTAAAGTGGAGGGTATGCATTTCTCCACAACACGTTTAGCATTTATTGTTTATAGTTGACTTGCTGATGGTTATTCTGACTGGTGTGAGCTGATACATCTTTGTGGTTGAATTTGCATGTGTCTCATAATCCGTTGAAATTGAGCTTTAAGAGATGTCCTTTTTATTTTTCAAAGAGTGATTATAGCTTAGTTCTTCAAAGTGTTTTCTTAAAGTATGTGTCACAATTTGAAATGTTCTGGCCATTCCCTCCCTCAAGAAATTTTCAGGGCAGGTTTCAGTTACAGCCCTGCAGTAGTTGTTCAAATGAAGTGAACATTAGCACAGGCTTTAAAGCTGCTTTTGCAGGTAATGGCCAGAGGCCCCATCCTTTCTACGTTGCCCACTCTGGAAACTAGGGAAACAGACCTCCCGGCCAGTGGTGTTCCTCGCTTATAAATTAGAGTGGAATGTGCCCGGATAAACCCACAAAAGCTGATGTCTCTTACTTTCATTTGTTTTTTAATTTTAATTTATATGTTTTATTGGAGTAATATTCCAATATGTACATGGACCACTTCTTCTTGGTGCATTCCTCTGTTGATGGACATTTTCGTTGCTTCCAAGTGTTGGATATGATAAGCATTGCTGGAGTGTAGGACTGCCTGCCTGTGACTTTTTGTTTTCAGTTTTATTTATTTATTTATTTAATTTTGGATGTGTTGGGTCTTCGTGAGGGCTTTCTATAGATGCAGCAAGCGGGGGCCACTCTTCATCGCGTTGTGCGGGCTTCTCACTGTCACGGCCTCTCTTGCTCCGGAGCACAAGCTCCAGACGCTCAGGCTCAATAGTTGTGGCTCACGGGCTTAGTTGCTCCGCGGCATGTGGGATCTTCCCAGACCAGGGCTCGAACCCGTGTCCCCTGCGTTGGCAGGCAGATTCTCAACCACTACGCCACCAAGGAAACCCCCAGCATGTGACTTTTAGATTCTCATTTTCTCAGGGTATAGGCCCAGCAGTGGCTGTGATTGACTGAGTGGTAGCTCAAAGTTTCCCTTTTCAAAGCACCTCCATTGTGTTTTCAGTAGTGGCTCTTACCAGGTCCCCCTTAGAATGGAGGGTACGCATTTCTCCAAAATCCCTTCAGCATGTATTGTTTGCAGCTTTTTACTAATGACCATTCTGACCGCTGTGAGCTGATAGGGTTTTGTAATTCGGGTTTGCATGTCTTTAAAAATCCCTAAAATTCATGATTTTCCCACGCCTTTTCCTTTTCTGTTAAAAAAAGAAAGAAAGAAAATAGTGTGAGTACAATATACGTCTTGAAATTGTCTTCTCAGAATTTTGTCCTCTTGAATTTTTTGGTCGATTTTTGACCCCAGGATTTTTTTGGAGGGCAGGTGTCATTTACAGAACTGCAAGTTTGGTGACTATTCAGTGACCTTTAGCAATGGGTTTAAAGCTGCTGTTGTGGGAACCGGCCAAAGGAGGCAGCATTTCTCCATTCCCAAATCTGGGTACTAGGGAAGCAGAGCCTTAATGGAAGTGGTGTTGTAGGTTGTAAATTACAATGGAATGTGCCAGGAAAAAGCCCTTTATGTTTATGTCTCATTACTTCTGGTTCGTATTTTTACCTTAATTTTTATTTTTTATCACAGCAAATTTGTTTACAATGTTTTGTGTGTTCTAGGTGTGCAAGATGTGGTTCTTTCACACATATACATATATCTATTCTTCTTCGGATCCTCTTCCCATGTAGGTTATGACACAATTTTCAGTAGTGTTCTCTTGGTATTCCGTAGGTTTTGGTGATTATATATTTCACATGTGTTTGTATGTCTCTGTTAAGCCCAATGTCGTAATGTATCCAGTCCTCACACCTTTCCATTTGGTGGACCAAAAGATTGTTTAATGAATCTTTGTTTGCCTTTCTCTGTGGAAGTATCTTCATTGGTATCAGTATTTAGGTAACACCTTTACGTGATATGATAGGACATGTGTCTTTCGCTTTCTCACTTACCACAAGATGCGTGATTACTTGTAGACTCACCTATGGTGCTGCAAATGGCATTGTTTCATTTTTTCGCTAGCTAATATTCCATCTCGACATGTAGCAGTTCTTCTATGTCCACCCAACTGTTGGTGAACTTTTTGGTTACTTCCATATCTTAGATGGAGTAATACGGTGCAGTGCAGATTTGCCAGCCTCTGTCTTTCCAATTCTGTCCTCTTAGGTTCTAGGTCCAGGAATGGGCCTGGTGGATCATTTGGTAGCTCAATGATTACCTTTTAAAGGCTCCTCCATTCTATTCTCATTAGTGGCTCTTTCCAGGTTTTCTTTCCTCTTAAAGTGGAGGGTATGCATTTCTCCACAACACCTTCAGCATTTATTGTTTATAGTTGACTTGCTGATGGTTCTTCTGACTGGTGTGAGCTGATACCTCTTTGTGGTTGAATTTGCATGTGTCTCATAATCCGTTGAAATTGAGCTTTAAGAGATGTCCTTTTTATTTTTCAAAGTGTGATTATAGCTTAGTTCGTCAAAGTGTTTTCTTAAAGTATGTGTTACAATTTGAAATGTTCTGGGCATTTCCTCCCTCAAGAAATTTTGAGGGCAGCTTTCAGTTACAGCCCTGCAGTAGTCGTTCAAATGAAGTGACCATTAGCACAGGCTTTAAAGCTGCTTTTGCAGGTAATGTCCAGAGGGCGGCATCCTTTCTATGTTCCCCACTCTGGAAACTTGGGAAACAGACCTCCCGGCCAGTGGTGTTCCTCGCTTATAAATTAGAGTGGAATGTGCCCGGATAAACCCACAAAAGCTGATGTCTCTTACTTTCATTTGTTATTTAATTTTAATTTATATGTTTTATTGGAGTAATATTCCAATATGTACATGGACCACTTCTTCTTGGTGCATTCCTCTGTTGATGGACATTTTCGTTGCTTCCTAGTGTTGGCTATGATAAACATTGCTGGAGTGTAGGACTGCCTGCCTGTGACTTTTTGTTTTCAGTTTTATTTATTTATTTATTTAATTTTGGATGTGTTGGGTCTTCGTGAGGGCTTTCTATAGATGCAGCAAGCGGGGGCCACTCTTCATCGCGTTGTGCGGGCTTCTCACTGTCGCGGCCTCTCTTGCTCCGGAGCACAAGCTCCAGATGCGCAGGCTCAATAGTTGTGGCTCACGGGCTTAGTTGCTCCGCGGCATGTGGGATCTTCCCAGACCAATGCTTGAACCCGTGTCCCTTGCGTTGGCAGGCAGATTCTCAACCACTACGCCACCAAGGAAACCCCCAGCATGTGACTTTTAGATTCTCATTTTCTCAGGGTATAGGCCCAGCAGTGGCTGTGATTGACTGAGTGGTAGCTCAAAGTTTCCCTTTTAAAAGCACCTCCATTGTGTTTTCATTAGTGGCTCTTACCAGGTCCCCCTTAGAATGGAGGGTACGCATTTCTCCAAAATCCCTTCAGCATGTATTGTTTGCAGCTTTTTACTAATGACCATTCTGACCGCTGTGAGCTGATAGGGTTGTGTAATTCGGGTTTGCATGTCTTTAAAAATCCCTAAAATTCATGATTTTCCCACGCCTTTTCCTTTTCTGTTAAAAAAAGAAAGAAAGAAAATAGTGTGAGTACAATATACGTCTTGAAATTGTCTTCTCAGAATTTTGTCCTCTTGAATTTTTTGGTCGATTTTTGACCCCAGGATTTTTTTGGAGGGCAGGTGTCATTTACAGAACTGCAAGTTTGGTGACTATTCAGTGACCTTTAGCAATGGGTTTAAAGCTGCTGTTGTGGGAACCGGCCAAAGGAGGCAGCATTTCTCCATTCCCAAATCTGGGTACTAGGGAAGCAGAGCCTTAATGGAAGTGGTGTTGTAGGTTGTAAATTACAATGGAATGTGCCAGGAAAAAGCCCTTTATGTTTATGTCTCATTACTTCTGGTTCGTATTTTTACCTTAATTTTTATTTTTTATCACAGCAAATTTGTTTACAATGTTTTGTGTGTTCTAGGTGTGCAAGATGTGGTTCTTTCACACATATACATATATCTATTCTTCTTCGGATCCTTTTCCCATGTAGGTTATGACACAATTTTCAGTAGTGTTCTCTTGGTATTCCGTAGGTTTTGGTGATTATATATTTCACATGTTTTTGTATATCTCTGTTAAGCCCAATGTCGTAATGTATCCAATCCTCACACCTTTCCATTTGGTGGACCAAAAGATTGTTTAATGAATCTTTGTTTGCCTTTCTCTGTGGAAGTATCTTCATTGGTATCAGTTTTTAGGTAACACCTTTACGTGATATGATAGGACATGTGTCTTTCGCTTTCTCACTTACCGCAAGTTGCGTGATTACTTGTAGACTCACCTATGGTGCTGCAAATGGCAGTTTTTCGTTTCTTTGCTAGCTAATATTCCATCTCGACATGTAGCAGTTCTTCTATGTCCACCCATCTGTTGGTGAACTTTTTGGTTACTTCCATATCTTGGCTAGAGTAATACGGTGCAGTGCAGATTTGCCAGCCTGTGTCTTTCCAATTCTGTCCTCTTAGTTTCTAGGTCCAGGAATGGGCCTGGTGGATCATTTTACTAATGACCATTCTGACCACTGTGAGCTGATAGGGTTTTGTAATTCGGGTTTGCATGTCTTTAAAAATCCCTAAAATTCATGATTTTCCCACGCCTTTTCCTTTTCTGTTAAAAAAAGAAAGAAAGAAAATAGTGTGAGTACAATATACGTCTTGAAATTGTCTTCTCAGAATTTTGTCCTCTTGAATTTTTTGGTCGATTTTTGACCCCAGGATTTTTTTGGAGGGCAGGTGTCATTTACAGAACTGCAAGTTTGGTGACTATTCAGTGACCTTTAGCAATGGGTTTAAAGCTGCTGTTGTGGGAACCGGCCAAAGGAGGCAGCATTTCTCCATTCCCAAATCTGGGTACTAGGGAAGCAGAGCCTTAATGGAAGTGGTGTTGTAGGTTGTAAATTAGAATGGAATGTGCCAGGAAAAAGCCCTTTATGTTTATGTCTCATTACTTCTGGTTCGTATTTTTACCTTAATTTTTATTTTTTATCACAGCAAATTTGTTTACAATGTTTTGTGTGTTCTAGGTGTGCAAGATGTGGTTCTTTCACACATATACATATATCTATTCTTCTTCGGATCCTTTTCCCATGTAGGTTATGACACAATTTTCAGTAGTGTTCTCTTGGTATTCCGTAGGTTTTGGTGATTATATATTTCACATGTGTTTGTATATCTCTGTTAAGCCCAATGTCGTAATGTATCCAGTCCTCACACCTTTCCATTTGGTGGACCAAAAGCTTGTTTAATGAATCTTTGTTTGCCTTTCTCTGAGGAAGTATCTTCATTGGTATCAGTTTTTAGGTAACACCTTTACGTGATATGATAGGACATGTGTCTTTCGCTTTCTCACTTACCACAAGTTGCGTGATTACTTGTAGACTCACCTATGGTGCTGCAAATGGCAGGTTTCGTTTCTTTGCTAGCTAATATTCCATCTCGACATGTAGCAGTTCTTCTATGTCCACCCATCTGTTGGTGAACTTTTTGGTTACTTCCATATCTTGGCTAGAGTAATACGGTGTAGTGCAGATTTGCCAGCCTGTGTCTTTCCAATTCTGTCCTCTTAGGTTCTAGGTCCAGGAATGGGCCTGGTGGATCATTTGGTAGCTCAATGTTTACCTTTTAAAGGCTCCTCCATTCTATTCTCATTAGTGGCTCTTTCCAGGTTTCGTCCCTCTTAAAGTGGAGGGTATGCATTTCTCCACAACACCTTCAGCATTTATTGTTTATAGTTGACTTGCTGATGGTTCTTCTGACTGCTGTGAACTGATACCTCTTTGTGGTTGAATTTGCATGTGTCTCATAATCTGTTGAAATGGAGCTTTAAGAGATGTCTTTTTTATTTTTCAAAGTGTGACTACAGCTAAGTTCTTCAAAGTGTATTATTAAAGTATGTGTCGCAATTTGAAATATTCTGGCCATTCCCTCCCTCAAGAAATTTTGAGGGCAGGTTTCAGTTACAACCCTGCTGTAGTTGTTCAAATGAAGTGACCGTTAGCACAGGCTTTAAAGCTGCTTTTGCAGGTAATGGCCAGAGGGCGGCATCCTTTCTACGTTGCCCACTCTGGAAACTAGGGAAACAGACCTCCTGGCCAGTGGTGTTCCTCGCTTATAAATTAGAGTGGAATGTGCCCGGATAAAACCACAAAAGCTGATGTCTCTTACTTTCATTTGTTTTTTAATTTTAATTTATATGTTTTATTGGAGTAATATTCAAATATGTACATGGACCACTTCTTCTTGGTGCATTCCTCTGTTGATGGACATTTTCGTTGCTTCCAAGTGTTGGATATGATAAACATTGCTGGAGTGTAGGACTGCCTGCCTGTGACTTTTTGTTTTCAGTTTTATTTATTTATTTATTTAATTTTGGATGTGTTGGGTCTTCGTGAGGGCTTTCTATAGATGCAGCAAGCGGGGGCCACTCTTGATCGCGTTGTGCGGGCTTCTCACTGTCGCGGCCTCTCTTGCTCTGGAGCACAAGCTCCAGATGCGCAGGCTCAATAGTTGTGGCTCACGGGCTTAGTTGCTCCGCGGCATGTGGGATCTTCCCAGACCAATGCTTGAACCCGTGTCCCTTGCGTTGGCAGGCAGATTCTCAACCACTACACCACCAAGGAAACCCCCAGCATGTGACTTTTAGATTCTCATTTTCTCAGGGTATAGGCCCAGCAGTGGCTGTGATTGACTGAGTGGTAGCTCAAAGTTTCCCTTTTAAAAGCACCTCCATTGTGTTTTCAGTAGTGGCTCTTACCAGGTCCCCCTTAGAATGGAGGGTACGCATTTCTCCAAAATCCCTTCAGCATGTATTGTTTGCAGCTTTTTACTAATGACCATTCTGACCGCTGTGAGCTGATAGGGTTTTGTAATTCGGGTTTGCATGTCTTTAAAAATCCCTAAAATTCATGATTTTCCCACGCCTTTTCCTTTTCTGTTAAAAAAAGAAAGAAAGAAAATAGTGTGAGTACAATATACGTCTTGAAATTGTCTTCTCAGAATTTTGTCCTCTTGAATTTTTTGGTCGATTTTTGACCCCAGGATTTTTTTGGAGGGCAGGTGTCATTTACAGAACTGCAAGTTTGGTGACTATTCAGTGACCTTTAGCAATGGGTTTAAAGCTGCTGTTGTGGGAACCGGCCAAAGGAGGCAGCATTTCTCCATTCCCAAATCTGGGTACTAGGGAAGCAGAGCCTTAATGGAAGTGGTGTTGTAGGTTGTAAATTAGAATGGAATGTGCCAGGAAAAAGCCCTTTATGTTTATGTCTCATTACTTCTGGTTCATATTTTTACCTTAATTTTTATTTTTTATCACAGCAAATTTGTTTACAATGTTTTGTGTGTTCTAGGTGTGCAAGATGTGGTTCTTTCACACATATACATATATCTATTCTTCTTCGGATCCTTTTCCCATGTAGGTTATGACACAATTTTCAGTAGTGTTCTCTTGGTATTCCGTAGGTTTTGGTGATTATATATTTCACATGTGTTTGTATATCTCTGTTAAGCCCAATGTCGTAATGTATCCAGTCCTCACACCTTTCCATTTGGTGGACCAAAAGATTGTTTAATGAATCTTTGTTTGCCTTTCTCTGTGGAAGTATCTTCATTGGTATCAGTTTTTAGGTAACACCTTTACGTGATATGATAGGACATGTGTCTTTCGCTTTCTCACTTACCACAAGTTGCGTGATTACTTGTAGACTCACCTATGGTGCTGCAAATGGCAGTTTTTCGTTTCTTTGCTAGCTAATATTCCATCTCGACATGTAGCAGTTCTTCTATGTCCACCCATCTGTTGGTGAACTTTTTGGTTACTTCCATATCTTGGCTAGAGTAATACGGTGCAGTGCAGATTTGCCAGCCTGTGTCTTTCCAATTCTGTCCTCTTAGTTTCTAGGTCCAGGAATGGGCCTGGTGGATCATTTGGTAGCTCAATGTTTACCTTTTAAAGGCTCCTCGATTCTATTCTCATTAGTGGCTCTTTCCAGGTTTCGTCCCTCTTAAAGTGGAGGGTATGCATTTCTCCACAACACCTTCAGCATTTATTGTTTATAGTTGACTTGCTGATGGTTCTTCTGACTGGTGTGAGCTGATACCTCTTTGTGGTTGAATTTGCATGTGTCTCATAATCTGTTGAAATTGAGCTTTAAGAGATGTCCTTTTTATTTTTCAAAGTGTGATTATAGCTTAGTTCGTCAAAGTGTTTTCTTAAAGTATGTGTTACAATTTGAAATGTTCTGGCCATTCCCTCCCTCAAGACATTTTGAGGGCAGCTTTCAGTTACAGCCCTGCAGTAGTTGTTCATATGAAGTGACCATTAGCACAGGCTTTAAAGCTGCTTTTGCAGGTAATGGCCAGAGGGCGGCATCCTTTGTACATTCCCCACTCTGGAAACTAGGGAAACAGACCTCCCAGCCAGTGGTGTTCCTCGCTCATAAATTAGAGTGGAATGTGCCTGGATAAACCCACAGAAGCTGATGTCTCCTTACTTTATTAGTTATTTAATTTTAATTTATATTTTTAATTGGAGTAATATTCCAATGTGTACATGGACCACTTCTTCTTGGTGCATTCCTCTGTTGATGGACATTTTCATTGCTTCCAAGTGTTGGCTATGATAAACATTGCTGGAGTATAGGACTGCCTGCCTGTGACATTTTGTTTTCAGTTTTATTTATTTATTAATTTATTTTTGGCTGTGTTGCTTCTTCGCGAGGGCTTTCTGTAGTTGCGGCGAGCGGGCGCCACTCTTCATCGCGGTGCCTGGTCCTCTCACTGTCACGGCCTCTCTTTTTCCAGAGCACAAGCTCCAGACACACAGGCTCAATAGTTGTGGCTCACGGGCTTAGTTGCTCCGTGGCATGTGGGATCTTCCCAGACCAGGGCCCGAACCCGTGTCCCCTGCATTGGCAGGCAGATTCTCAACCACTGCGTCACCACGGAATCCCCCTTCATGTGACTTTTTGCTTCTCATTTTCTCAGGGTATAGGCCCTGCATTGGGTGAGATTGATTGACTGGTAGCTCAAAGTTTCCCTTTTCAAAGCACCTCCATTGTGTTTTCATTAGTGGCTCTTACCAGGTCCCCCTTAGAATGGAGGGTACGCATTTCTCCAAAATCCCTTCAGCATGTATTGTTTGCAGCTTTTTACTAATGACCATTCTGACCGCTGTGAGCTGATAGGGTTTTGTAATTCGGGTTTGCATGTCTTTGAAAATCCCTAAAATTCATCATTTTCCCATGCCTTTTCCTTTTCTGTTAGAAAAAGAAAGAAAGAAAATAGTGTGAGTACAATATACGTCTTGAAATTGTCTTCTCAGAATTTTGTCCTCTTTTGAATTTTTTGGTCGACTTTTGACCCCAGGATTTTTTTGGAGGGCAGGTGTCATTTACAGAACTGCAAGTTTGGTGACTATTCAGTGACCATTAGCAATGGGTTTAAAGCTGCTGTTGTGGGAACCGGCCAAAGGAGGCAGCATTTCTCCATTCCCAAATCTGGGTACTAGGGAAGCAGAGCCTTAATGGAAGTGGTGTTGTAGGTTGTAAATTAGAATGGAATGTGCCAGGAAAAAGCCCTTTATGTTTATGTCTCATTACTTCTGGTTCGTATTTTTACCTTAATTTTTATTTTTTATCACAGCAAATTTGTTTACAATGTTTTGTGTGTTCTAGGTGTGCAAGATGTGGTTCTTTCACACATATACATATATCTATTCTTCTTCGGATCCTTTTCCCATGTAGGTTATGACACAATTTTCAGTAGTGTTCTCTTGGTATTCCGTAGGTTTTGGTGATTATATATTTCACATATGTTTGTATATCTCTGTTAAGCCCAATGTCGTAATGTATCCAGTCCTCACACCTTTCCATTTGGTGGACCAAAAGCTTGTTTAATGAATCTTTGTTTGCCTTT
This sequence comes from Balaenoptera ricei, assembly GCF_028023285.1. Lineage (NCBI taxonomy): Eukaryota > Metazoa > Chordata > Mammalia > Artiodactyla > Balaenopteridae > Balaenoptera > Balaenoptera ricei. The sequence goes on from NC_082642.1 coordinate 53,782,666, forward strand.
CTCTGTGGAAGTATCTTCATTGGTATCAGTTTTTAGGTAACACCTTTACGTGATATGATAGGACATGTGTCTTTCGCTTTCTCACTTACCACAAGTTGCGTGATTACTTGTAGACTCACCTATGGTGCTGCAAATGGCAGTTTTTCGTTTCTTTGCTAGCTAATATTCCATCTCGACATGTAGCAGTTCTTCTATGTCCACCCATCTGTTGGTGAACTTTTTGGTTACTTCCATATCTTGGCTAGAGTAATACGGTGCAGTGCAGATTTGCCAGCCTGTGTCTTTCCAATTCTGTCCTCTTAGTTTCTAGGTCCAGGAATGGGCCTGGTGGATCATTTGGTAGCTCAATGTTTACCTTTTAAAGGCTCCTCCATTCTATTCTCATTAGTGGCTCTTTCCAGGTTTCGTCCCTCTTAAAGTGGAGGGTATGCATTTCTCCACAACACCTTCAGCATTTATTGTTTATAGTTGACTTGCTGATGGTTCTTCTGACTGGTGTGAGCTGATACCTCTTTGTGGTTGAATTTGCATGTGTCTCATAATCCGTTGAAATTGAGCTTTAAGACATGTCCTTTTTATTTTTCAAAGTGTGACTACAGCTTAGTTCTTCAAAGTGTTTTCTTAAAGTGTGTGTCGCAATTTGAAATATTCTGGCCATTCCATCCCTCAAGAAATTTTGAGGGCAGGTTTCAGTTACAGCCCTGCTGTAGTTGTTCAAATGAAGTGACCGTTAGCACAGGCTTTAAAGCTGCTTTTGCAGGTAATGGCCAGAGGGCGGCATCCTTTCTATGTTCCCCACTCTGGAAACTTTGGAAACAGACCTCCCGGCCAGTGGTGTTCCTCGCTTATAAGTTAGAGTGGAATCTGCCCGGATAAACCCAGAAAAGCTGATGTCTCTTACTTTCATTTGTTATTTAATTTTAATTTATATGTTTTATTGGAGTAATATTCCAATATGTACATGGACCACTGCTTCTTGGTGCATTCCTCTGTTGATGGACATTTTCATTGCTTTCAAGTGTTGGCTATGATAAACATTGCTGGAATGTAGGACTGCCTGCCTGTGACTTTTTGTTTTCAGTTTTATTTATTTATTTATTTAATTTTGGATGTGTTGGGTCTTCGTGAGGGCTTTCTATAGATGCAGCAAGCGGGGGCCACTCTTCATCGCGTTGTGCGGGCTTCTCACTGTCGCGGCCTCTCTTGCTCCGGAGCACAAGCTCCAGATGCGCAGGCTCAATAGTTGTGGCTCACGGGCTTAGTTGCTCCGCGGCATGTGGGATCTTCCCAGACCAATGCTTGAACCCGTGTCCCTTGCGTTGGCAGACAGATTCTCAACCACTACGCCACCAAGGAAACCCCCAGCATGTGACTTTTAGATTCTCATTTTCTCAGGGTATAGGCCCAGCAGTGGCTGTGATTGACTGAGTGGTAGCTCAAAGTTTCCCTTTTAAAAGCACCTCCATTGTGTTTTCATTAGTGGCTCTTACCAGGTCCCCCTTAGAATGGAGGGTACGCATTTCTCCAAAATCCCTTCAGCATGTATTGTTTGCAGCTTTTTACTAATGACCATTCTGACCACTGTGAGCTGATAGGGTTTTGTAATTCGGGTTTGCATGTCTTTAAAAATCCCTAAAATTCATGATTTTCCCACGCCTTTTCCTTTTCTGTTAAAAAAAGAAAGAAAGAAAATACTGTGAGTACAATATACGTCTTGAAATTGTCTTCTCAGAATTTTGTCCTCTTGAATTTTTTGGTCGATTTTTGACCCCAGGATTTTTTTGGAGGGCAGGTGTCATTTACAGAACTGCAAGTTTGGTGACTATTCAGTGACCTTTAGCAATGGGTTTAAAGCTGCTGTTGTGGGAACCGGCCAAAGGAGGCAGCATTTCTCCATTCCCAAATCTGGGTACTAGGGACGCAGAGCCTTAATGGAAGTGGTGTTGTAGGTTGTAAATTAGAATGGAATGTGCCAGGAAAAAGCCCTTTATGTTTATGTCTCTTTACTTCTGGTTCGTATTTTTACCTTAATTTTTATTTTTTATCACAGCAAATTTGTTTACAATGTTTTGTGTGTTCTAGGTGTGCAAGATGTGGTTCTTTCACACATATACATATATCTATTCTTCTTCGGATCCTTTTCCCATGTAGGTTATGACACAATTTTCAGTAGTGTTCTCTTGGTATTCCGTAGGTTTTGGTGATTATATATTTCACATGTGTTTGTATATCTCTGTTAAGCCCAATGTCGTAATGTATCCAGTCCTCACACCTTTCCATTTGGTGGACCAAAAGATTGTTTAATGAATCTTTGTTTGCCTTTCTCTGTGGAAGTATCTTCATTGGTATCAGTTTTTAGGTAACACCTTTACGTGGTATGATAGGACATGTGTCTTTCGCTTTCTCACTTACCGCAAGTTGCGTGATTACTTGTAGACTCACCTATGGTGCTGCAAATGGCAGTTTTTCGTTTCTTTGCTAGCTAATATTCCATCTCGACATGTAGCAGTTCTTCTATGTCCACCCATCTGTTGGTGAACTTTTTGGTTACTTCCATATCTTGGCTAGAGTAATACGGTGCAGTGCAGATTTGCCAGCCTGTGTCTTTCCAATTCTGTCCTCTTAGTTTCTAGGTCCAGGAATGGGCCTGGTGGATCATTTTACTAATGACCATTCTGACCACTGTGAGCTGATAGGGTTTTGTAATTCGGGTTTGCATGTCTTTAAAAATCCCTAAAATTCATGATTTTCCCACGCCTTTTCCTTTTCTGTTAAAAAAAGAAAGAAAGAAAATAGTGTGAGTACAATATACGTCTTGAAATTGTCTTCTCAGAATTTTGTCCTCTTGAATTTTTTGGTCGATTTTTGACCCCAGGATTTTTTTGGAGGGCAGGTGTCATTTACAGAACTGCAAGTTTGGTGACTATTCAGTGACCTTTAGCAATGGGTTTAAAGCTGCTGTTGTGGGAACCGGCCAAAGGAGGCAGCATTTCTCCATTCCCAAATCTGGGTACTAGGGAAGCAGAGCCTTAATGGAAGTGGTGTTGTAGGTTGTAAATTAGAATGGAATGTGCCAGGAAAAAGCCCTTTATGTTTATGTCTCATTACTTCTGGTTCGTATTTTTACCTTAATTTTTATTTTTTATCACAGCAAATTTGTTTACAATGTTTTGTGTGTTCTAGGTGTGCAAGATGTGGTTCTTTCACACATATACATATATCTATTCTTCTTCGGATCCTTTTCCCATGTAGGTTATGACACAATTTTCAGTAGTGTTCTCTTGGTATTCCGTAGGTTTTGGTGATTATATATTTCACATGTGTTTGTATATCTCTGTTAAGCCCAATGTCGTAATGTATCCAGTCCTCACACCTTTCCATTTGGTGGACCAAAAGCTTGTTTAATGAATCTTTGTTTGCCTTTCTCTGAGGAAGTATCTTCATTGGTATCAGTTTTTAGGTAACACCTTTACGTGATATGATAGGACATGTGTCTTTCGCTTTCTCACTTACCACAAGTTGCGTGATTACTTGTAGACTCACCTATGGTGCTGCAAATGGCAGGTTTCGTTTCTTTGCTAGCTAATATTCCATCTCGACATGTAGCAGTTCTTCTATGTCCACCCATCTGTTGGTGAACTTTTTGGTTACTTCCATATCTTGGCTAGAGTAATACGGTGTAGTGCAGATTTGCCAGCCTGTGTCTTTCCAATTCTGTCCTCTTAGGTTCTAGGTCCAGGAATGGGCCTGGTGGATCATTTGGTAGCTCAATGTTTACCTTTTAAAGGCTCCTCCATTCTATTCTCATTAGTGGCTCTTTCCAGGTTTCGTCCCTCTTAAAGTGGAGGGTATGCATTTCTCCACAACACCTTCAGCATTTATTGTTTATAGTTGACTTGCTGATGGTTCTTCTGACTGCTGTGAACTGATACCTCTTTGTGGTTGAATTTGCATGTGTCTCATAATCTGTTGAAATGGAGCTTTAAGAGATGTCTTTTTTATTTTTCAAAGTGTGACTACAGCTAAGTTCTTCAAAGTGTTTTATTAAAGTATGTGTCGCAATTTGAAATATTCTGGCCATTCCCTCCCTCAAGAAATTTTGAGGGCAGGTTTCAGTTACAACCCTGCTGTAGTTGTTCAAATGAAGTGACCGTTAGCACAGGCTTTAAAGCTGCTTTTGCAGGTAATGGCCAGAGGGCGGCATCCTTTCTACGTTGCCCACTCTGGAAACTAGGGAAACAGACCTCCTGGCCAGTGGTGTTCCTCACTTATAAATTAGAGTGGAATGTGCCCGGATAAAACCACAAAAGCTGATGTCTCTTACTTTCATTTGTTTTTTAATTTTAATTTATATGTTTTATTGGAGTAATATTCAAATATGTACATGGACCACTTCTTCTTGGTGCATTCCTCTGTTGATGGACATTTTCGTTGCTTCCAAGTGTTGGATATGATAAACATTGCTGGAGTGTAGGACTGCCTGCCTGTGACTTTTTGTTTTCAGTTTTATTTATTTATTTATTTAATTTTGGATGTGTTGGGTCTTCGTGAGGGCTTTCTATAGATGCAGCAAGCGGGGGCCACTCTTGATCGCGTTGTGCGGGCTTCTCACTGTCGCGGCCTCTCTTGCTCCGGAGCACAAGCTCCAGATGCGCAGGCTCAATAGTTGTGGCTCACGGGCTTAGTTGCTCCGCGGCATGTGGGATCTTCCCAGACCAATGCTTGAACCCGTGTCCCTTGCGTTGGCAGGCAGATTCTCAACCACTACGCCACCAAGGAAACCCCCAGCATGTGACTTTTAGATTCTCATTTTCTCAGGGTATAGGCCCAGCAGTGGCTGTGATTGACTGAGTGGTAGCTCAAAGTTTCCCTTTTAAAAGCACCTCCATTGTGTTTTCAGTAGTGGCTCTTACCAGGTCCCCCTTAGAATGGAGGGTACGCATTTCTCCAAAATCCCTTCAGCATGTATTGTTTGCAGCTTTTTACTAATGACCATTCTGACCGCTGTGAGCTGATAGGGTTTTGTAATTCGGGATTGCATGTCTTTAAAAATCCCTAAAATTCATGATTTTCCCACGCCTTTTCCTTTTCTGTTAAAAAAAGAAAGAAAGAAAATAGTGTGAGTACAATATACGTCTTGAAATTGTCTTCTCAGAATTTTGTCCTCTTGAATTTTTTGGTCGATTTTTGACCCCAGGATTTTTTTGGAGGGCAGGTGTCATTTACAGAACTGCAAGTTTGGTGACTATTCAGTGACCTTTAGCAATGGGTTTAAAGCTGCTGTTGTGGGAACCGGCCAAAGGAGGCAGCATTTCTCCATTCCCAAATCTGGGTACTAGGGAAGCAGAGCCTTAATGGAAGTGGTGTTGTAGGTTGTAAATTAGAATGGAATGTGCCAGGAAAAAGCCCTTTATGTTTATGTCTCATTACTTCTGGTTCATATTTTTACCTTAATTTTTATTTTTTATCACAGCAAATTTGTTTACAATGTTTTGTGTGTTCTAGGTGTGCAAGATGTGGTTCTTTCACACATATACATATATCTATTCTTCTTCGGATCCTTTTCCCATGTAGGTTATGACACAATTTTCAGTAGTGTTCTCTTGGTATTCCGTAGGTTTTGGTGATTATATATTTCACATGTGTTTGTATATCTCTGTTAAGCCCAATGTCGTAATGTATCCAGTCCTCACACCTTTCCATTTGGTGGACCAAAAGATTGTTTAATGAATCTTTGTTTGCCTTTCTCTGTGGAAGTATCTTCATTGGTATCAGTTTTTAGGTAACACCTTTACGTGATATGATAGGACATGTGTCTTTCGCTTTCTCACTTACCACAAGTTGCGTGATTACTTGTAGACTCACCTATGGTGCTGCAAATGGCAGTTTTTCGTTTCTTTGCTAGCTAATATTCCATCTCGACATGTAGCAGTTCTTCTATGTCCACCCATCTGTTGGTGAACTTTTTGGTTACTTCCATATCTTGGCTAGAGTAATACGGTGCAGTGCAGATTTGCCAGCCTGTGTCTTTCCAATTCTGTCCTCTTAGTTTCTAGGTCCAGGAATGGGCCTGGTGGATCATTTGGTAGCTCAATGTTTACCTTTTAAAGGCTCCTCGATTCTATTCTCATTAGTGGCTCTTTCCAGGTTTCGTCCCTCTTAAAGTGGAGGGTATGCATTTCTCCACAACACCTTCAGCATTTATTGTTTATAGTTGACTTGCTGATGGTTCTTCTGACTGGTGTGAGCTGATACCTCTTTGTGGTTGAATTTGCATGTGTCTCATAATCTGTTGAAATTGAGCTTTAAGAGATGTCCTTTTTATTTTTCAAAGTGTGATTATAGCTTAGTTCGTCAAAGTGTTTTCTTAAAGTATGTGTTACAATTTGAAATGTTCTGGCCATTTCCTCCCTCAAGAAATTTTGAGGGCAGCTTTCAGTTACAGCCCTGCAGTAGTTGTTCAAATGAAGTGACCATTAGCACAGGCTTTAAAGCTGCTTTTGCAGGTAATGTCCAGAGGGCGGCATCCTTTCTATGTTCCCCACTCTGGAAACTTGGGAAACAGACCTCCCGGCCAGTGGTGTTCCTCGCATATAAATTAGAGTGGAATCTGCCCGGATAAACCCACAAAAGCTGATGTCTCTTACTTTCATTTGTTATTTAATTTTAATTTATATGTTTTATTGGAGTAATATTCCAATATGTACATGGACCACTTCTTCTTGGTGCATTCCTCTGTTGATGGACATTTTCGTTGCTTCCTAGTGTTGACTATGATAAATATTGCTGGAGTGTAGGACTGCCTGCCTGTGACTTTTTGTTTTCAGTTTTATTTATTTATTTATTTAATTTTGGATGTGTTGGGTCTTCGTGAGGGCTTTCTATAGATGCAGCAAGCGGGGGCCACTCTTCATCACGTTGTGCGGGCTTCTCACTGTCGCGGCCTCTCTTGCTCCGGAGCACAAGCTCCAGATGCGCAGGCTCAATAGTTGTGGCTCACAGGCTTAGTTGCTCCGTGGCATGTGGGATCTTCCCAGACCAGGGCTCGAACCCGTGTCCCCTGCGTTGGCAGGCAGATTCTCAACCACTACGCCACCAAGGAAACCCCCAGCATGTGACTTTTAGATTCTCATTTTCTCAGGGTATAGGCCCAGCAGTGGCTGTGATTGACTGAGTGGTAGCTCAAAGTTTCCCTTTTAAAAGCACCTCCATTGTGTTTTCATTAGTGGCTCTTACCAGGTCCCCCTTAGAATGGAGGGTACGCATTTCTCCAAAATCCCTTCAGCATGTATTGTTTGCAGCTTTTTACTAATGACCATTCTGACCGCTGTGAGCTGATAGGGTTGTGTAATTCGGGTTTGCATGTCTTTAAAAATCCCTAAAATTCATGATTTTCCCACGCCTTTTCCTTTTCTGTTAAAAAAAGAAAGAAAGAAAATAGTGTGAGTACAATATACGTCTTGAAATTGTCTTCTCAGAATTTTGTCCTCTTGAATTTTTTGGTCGATTTTTGACCCCAGGATTTTTTTGGAGGGCAGGTGTCATTTACAGAACTGCAAGTTTGGTGACTATTCAGTGACCTTTAGCAATGGGTTTAAAGCTGCTGTTGTGGGAACCGGCCAAAGGAGGCAGCATTTCTCCATTCCCAAATCTGGGTACTAGGGAAGCAGAGCCTTAATGGAAGTGGTGTTGTAGGTTGTAAATTACAATGGAATGTGCCAGGAAAAAGCCCTTTATGTTTATGTCTCATTACTTCTGGTTCGTATTTTTACCTTAATTTTTATTTTTTATCACAGCAAATTTGTTTACAATGTTTTGTGTGTTCTAGGTGTGCAAGATGTGGTTCTTTCACACATATACATATATCTATTCTTCTTCGGATCCTTTTCCCATGTAGGTTATGACACAATTTTCAGTAGTGTTCTCTTGGTATTCCGTAGGTTTTGGTGATTATATATTTCACATGTTTTTGTATATCTCTGTTAAGCCCAATGTCGTAATGTATCCAATCCTCACACCTTTCCATTTGGTGGACCAAAAGATTGTTTAATGAATCTTTGTTTGCCTTTCTCTGTGGAAGTATCTTCATTGGTATCAGTTTTTAGGTAACACCTTTACGTGATATGATAGGACATGTGTCTTTCGCTTTCTCACTTACCGCAAGTTGCGTGATTACTTGTAGACTCACCTATGGTGCTGCAAATGGCAGTTTTTCGTTTCTTTGCTAGCTAATATTCCATCTCGACATGTAGCAGTTCTTCTATGTCCACCCATCTGTTGGTGAACTTTTTGGTTACTTCCATATCTTGGCTAGAGTAATACGGTGCAGTGCAGATTTGCCAGCCTGTGTCTTTCCAATTCTGTCCTCTTAGTTTCTAGGTCCAGGAATGGGCCTGGTGGATCATTTTACTAATGACCATTCTGACCACTGTGAGCTGATAGGGTTTTGTAATTCGGGTTTGCATGTCTTTAAAAATCCCTAAAATTCATGATTTTCCCACGCCTTTTCCTTTTCTGTTAAAAAAAGAAAGAAAGAAAATAGTGTGAGTACAATATACGTCTTGAAATTGTCTTCTCAGAATTTTGTCCTCTTGAATTTTTTGGTCGATTTTTGACCCCAGGATTTTTTTGGAGGGCAGGTGTCATTTACAGAACTGCAAGTTTGGTGACTATTCAGTGACCTTTAGCAATGGGTTTAAAGCTGCTGTTGTGGGAACCGGCCAAAGGAGGCAGCATTTCTCCATTCCCAAATCTGGGTACTAGGGAAGCAGAGCCTTAATGGAAGTGGTGTTGTAGGTTGTAAATTAGAATGGAATGTGCCAGGAAAAAGCCCTTTATGTTTATGTCTCATTACTTCTGGTTCGTATTTTTACCTTAATTTTTATTTTTTATCACAGCAAATTTGTTTACAATGTTTTGTGTGTTCTAGGTGTGCAAGATGTGGTTCTTTCACACATATACATATATCTATTCTTCTTCGGATCCTTTTCCCATGTAGGTTATGACACAATTTTCAGTAGTGTTCTCTTGGTATTCCGTAGGTTTTGGTGATTATATATTTCACATGTGTTTGTATATCTCTGTTAAGCCCAATGTCGTAATGTATCCAGTCCTCACACCTTTCCATTTGGTGGACCAAAAGCTTGTTTAATGAATCTTTGTTTGCCTTTCTCTGAGGAAGTATCTTCATTGGTATCAGTTTTTAGGTAACACCTTTACGTGATATGATAGGACATGTGTCTTTCGCTTTCTCACTTACCACAAGTTGCGTGATTACTTGTAGACTCACCTATGGTGCTGCAAATGGCAGGTTTCGTTTCTTTGCTAGCTAATATTCCATCTCGACATGTAGCAGTTCTTCTATGTCCACCCATCTGTTGGTGAACTTTTTGGTTACTTCCATATCTTGGCTAGAGTAATACGGTGTAGTGCAGATTTGCCAGCCTGTGTCTTTCCAATTCTGTCCTCTTAGGTTCTAGGTCCAGGAATGGGCCTGGTGGATCATTTGGTAGCTCAATGTTTACCTATTAAAGGCTCCTCCATTCTATTCTCATTAGTGGCTCTTTCCAGGTTTCGTCCCTCTTAAAGTGGAGGGTATGCATTTCTCCACAACACCTTCAGCATTTATTGTTTATAGTTGACTTGCTGATGGTTCTTCTGACTGGTGTGAACTGATACCTCTTTGTGGTTGAATTTGCATGTGTCTCATAATCTGTTGAAATGGAGCTTTAAGAGATGTCTTTTTTATTTTTCAAAGTGTGACTACAGCTAAGTTCTTCAAAGTGTATTATTAAAGTATGTGTCGCAATTTGAAATATTCTGGCCATTCCCTCCCTCAAGAAATTTTGAGGGCAGGTTTCAGTTACAACCCTGCTGTAGTTGTTCAAATGAAGTGACCGTTAGCACAGGCTTTAAAGCTGCTTTTGCAGGTAATGGCCAGAGGGCGGCATCCTTTCTACGTTGCCCACTCTGGAAACTAGGGAAACAGACCTCCTGGCCAGTGGTGTTCCTCGCTTATAAATTAGAGTGGAATGTGCCCGGATAAAACCACAAAAGCTGATGTCTCTTACTTTCATTTGTTTTTTAATTTTAATTTATATGTTTTATTGGAGTAATATTCAAATATGTACATGGACCACTTCTTCTTGGTGCATTCCTCTGTTGATGGACATTTTCGTTGCTTCCTAGTGTTGGCTATGATAAACATTGCTGGAGTGTAGGACTGCCTGCCTGTGACTTTTTGTTTTCAGTTTTATTTATTTATTTATTTAATTTTGGATGTGTTGGGTCTTCGTGAGGGCTTTCTATAGATGCAGCAAGCGGGGGCCACTCTTGATCGCGTTGTGCGGGCTTCTCACTGTCGCGGCCTCTCTTGCTCCGGAGCACAAGCTACAGATGCGCAGGCTCAATAGTTGTGGCTCACGGGCTTAGTTGCTCCGCGGCATGTGGGATCTTCCCAGACCAATGCTTGAACCCGTGTCCCTTGCGTTGGCAGGCAGATTCTCAACCACTACACCACCAAGGAAACCCCCAGCATGTGACTTTTAGATTCTCATTTTCTCAGGGTATAGGCCCAGCAGTGGCTGTGATTGACTGAGTGGTAGCTCAAAGTTTCCCTTTTAAAAGCACCTCCATTGTGTTTTCAGTAGTGGCTCTTACCAGGTCCCCCTTAGAATGGAGGGTACGCATTTCTCCAAAATCCCTTCAGCATGTATTGTTTGCAGCTTTTTACTAATGACCATTCTGACCGCTGTGAGCTGATAGGGTTTTGTAATTCGGGTTTGCATGTCTTTAAAAATCCCTAAAATTCATGATTTTCCCACGCCTTTTCCTTTTCTGTTAAAAAAAGAAAGAAAGAAAATAGTGTGAGTACAATATACGTCTTGAAATTGTCTTCTCAGAATTTTGTCCTCTTGAATTTTTTGGTCGATTTTTGACCCCAGGATTTTTTTGGAGGGCAGGTGTCATTTACAGAACTGCAAGTTTGGTGACTATTCAGTGACCTTTAGCAATGGGTTTAAAGCTGCTGTTGTGGGAACCGGCCAAAGGAGGCAGCATTTCTCCATTCCCAAATCTGGGTACTAGGGAAGCAGAGCCTTAATGGAAGTGGTGTTGTAGGTTGTAAATTAGAATGGAATGTGCCAGGAAAAAGCCCTTTATGTTTATGTCTCATTACTTCTGGTTCATATTTTTACCTTAATTTTTATTTTTTATCACAGCAAATTTGTTTACAATGTTTTGTGTGTTCTAGGTGTGCAAGATGTGGTTCTTTCACACATATACATATATCTATTCTTCTTCGGATCCTTTTCCCATGTAGGTTATGACACAATTTTCAGTAGTGTTCTCTTGGTATTCCGTAGGTTTTGGTGATTATATATTTCACATGTGTTTGTATATCTCTGTTAAGCCCAATGTCGTAATGTATCCAGTCCTCACACCTTTCCATTTGGTGGACCAAAAGATTGTTTAATGAATCTTTGTTTGCCTTTCTCTGTGGAAGTATCTTCATTGGTATCAGTTTTTAGGTAACACCTTTACGTGATATGATAGGACATGTGTCTTTCGCTTTCTCACTTACCACAAGTTGCGTGATTACTTGTAGACTCACCTATGGTGCTGCAAATGGCAGTTTTTCGTTTCTTTGCTAGCTAATATTCCATCTCGACATGTAGCAGTTCTTCTATGTCCACCCATCTGTTGGTGAACTTTTTGGTTACTTCCATATCTTGGCTAGAGTAATACGGTGCAGTGCAGATTTGCCAGCCTGTGTCTTTCCAATTCTGTCCTCTTAGTTTCTAGGTCCAGGAATGGGCCTGGTGGATCATTTGGTAGCTCAATGTTTACCTTTTAAAGGCTCCTCGATTCTATTCTCATTAGTGGCTCTTTCCAGGTTTCGTCCCTCTTAAAGTGGAGGGTATGCATTTCTCCACAACACCTTCAGCATTTATTGTTTATAGTTGACTTGCTGATGGTTCTTCTGACTGGTGTGAGCTGATACCTCTTTGTGGTTGAATTTGCATGTGTCTCATAATCTGTTGAAATTGAGCTTTAAGAGATGTCCTTTTTATTTTTCAAAGTGTGATTATAGCTTAGTTCGTCAAAGTGTTTTCTTAAAGTATGTGTTACAATTTGAAATGTTCTGGCCATTCCCTCCCTCAAGACATTTTGAGGGCAGCTTTCAGTTACAGCCCTGCAGTAGTTGTTCATATGAAGTGACCATTAGCACAGGCTTTAAAGCTGCTTTTGCAGGTAATGGCCAGAGGGCGGCATCCTTTGTACGTTCCCCACTCTGGAAACTAGGGAAACAGACCTCCCGGCCAGTGGTGTTCCTCGCTCATAAATTAGAGTGGAATGTGCCTGGATAAACCCACAGAAGCTGATGTCTCCTTACTTTATTAGTTATTTAATTTTAATTTATATATTTAATTGGAGTAATATTCCAATGTGTACATGGACCACTTCTTCTTGGTGCATTCCTCTGTTGATGGACATTTTCATTGCTTCCAAGTGTTGGCTATGATAAACATTGCTGGAGTGTAGGACTGCCTGCCTGTGACATTTTGTTTTCAGTTTTATTTATTTATTAATTTATTTTTGGCTGTGTTGCTTCTTCGCGAGGGCTTTCTGTAGTTGCGGCGAGCGGGCGCCACTCTTCATCGCGGTGCCTGGTCCTCTCACTGTCACGGCCTCTCTTTTTCCAGAGCACAAGCTCCAGACACACAGGCTCAATAGTTGTGGCTCACGGGCTTAGTTGCTCCGTGGCATGTGGGATCTTCCCAGACCAGGGCCCGAACCCGTGTCCCCTGCATTGGCAGGCAGATTCTCAACCACTGCGTCACCACGGAATCCCCCTTCATGTGACTTTTTGCTTCTCATTTTCTCAGGGTATAGGCCCTGCATTGGGTGAGATTGATTGACTGGTAGCTCAAAGTTTCCCTTTTCAAAGCACCTCCATTGTGTTTTCATTAGTGGCTCTTACCAGGTCCCCCTTAGAATGGAGGGTACGCATTTCTCCAAAATCCCTTCAGCATGTATTGTTTGCAGCTTTTTACTAATGACCATTCTGACCGCTGTGAGCTGATAGGGTTTTGTAATTCGGGTTTGCATGTCTTTGAAAATCCCTAAAATTCATCATTTTCCCATGCCTTTTCCTTTTCTGTTAGAAATAGAAAGAAAGAAAATAGTGTGAGTACAATATACGTCTTGAAATTGTCTTCTCAGAATTTTGTCCTCTTTTGAATTTTTTGGTCGACTTTTGACCCCAGGATTTTTTTGGAGGGCAGGTGTCATTTACAGAACTGCAAGTTTGGTGACTATTCAGTGACCATTAGCAATGGGTTTAAAGCTGCTGTTGTGGGAACCGGCCAAAGGAGGCAGCATTTCTCCATTCCCAAATCTGGGTACTAGGGAAGCAGAGCCTTAATGGAAGTGGTGTTGTAGGTTGTAAATTAGAATGGAATGTGCCAGGAAAAAGCCCTTTATGTTTATGTCTCATTACTTCTGGTTCGTATTTTTACCTTAATTTTTATTTTTTATCACAGCAAATTTGTTTACAATGTTTTGTGTGTTCTAGGTGTGCAAGATGTGGTTCTTTCACACATATACATATATCTATTCTTCTTCGGATCCTTTTCCCATGTAGGTTATGACACAATTTTCAGTAGTGTTCTCTTGGTATTCCGTAGGTTTTGGTGATTATATATTTCACATATGTTTGTATATCTCTGTTAAGCCCAATGTCGTAATGTATCCAGTCCTCACACCTTTCCATTTGGTGGACCAAAAGCTTGTTTAATGAATCTTTGTTTGCCTTTCTCTGTGGAAGTATCTTCATTGGTATCAGTTTTTAGGTAACACCTTTACGTGATATGATAGGACATGTGTCTTTCGCTTTCTCACTTACCACAAGTTGCGTGATTACTTGTAGACTCACCTATGGTGCTGCAAATGGCAGTTTTTCGTTTCTTTGCTAGCTAATATTCCATCTCGACATGTAGCAGTTCTTCTATGTCCACCCATCTGTTGGTGAACTTTTTGGTTACTTCCATATCTTGGCTAGAGTAATACGGTGCAGTGCAGATTTGCCAGCCTGTGTCTTTCCAATTCTGTCCTCTTAGTTTCTAGGTCCAGGAATGGGCCTGGTGGATCATTTGGTAGCTCAATGTTTACCTTTTAAAGGCTCCTCCATTCTATTCTCATTAGTGGCTCTTTCCAGGTTTCGTCCCTCTTAAAGTGGAGGGTATGCATTTCTCCACAACACCTTCAGCATTTATTGTTTATAGTTGACTTGCTGATGGTTCTTCTGACTGGTGTGAGCTGATACCTCTTTGTGGTTGAATTTGCATGTGTCTCATAATCCGTTGAAATTGAGCTTTAAGACATGTCCTTTTTATTTTTCAAAGTGTGACTACAGCTTAGTTCTTCAAAGTGTTTTCTTAAAGTGTGTGTCGCAATTTGAAATATTCTGGCCATTCCATCCCTCAAGAAATTTTGAGGGCAGGTTTCAGTTACAGCCCTGCTGTAGTTGTTCAAATGAAGTGACCGTTAGCACAGGCTTTAAAGCTGCTTTTGCAGGTAATGGCCAGAGGGCGGCATCCTTTCTATGTTCCCCACTCTGGAAACTTTGGAAACAGACCTCCCGGCCAGTGGTGTTCCTCGCTTATAAGTTAGAGTGGAATCTGCCCGGATAAACCCAGAAAAGCTGATGTCTCTTACTTTCATTTGTTATTTAATTTTAATTTATATGTTTTATTGGAGTAATATTCCAATATGTACATGGACCACTGCTTCTTGGTGCATTTCTCTGTTGATGGACATTTTCATTGCTTTCAAGTGTTGGCTATGATAAACATTGCTGGAATGTAGGACTGCCTGCCTGTGACTTTTTGTTTTCAGTTTTATTTATTTATTTATTTAATTTTGGATGTGTTGGGTCTTCGTGAGGGCTTTCTATAGATGCAGCAAGCGGGGGCCACTCTTCATCGCGTTGTGCGGGCTTCTCACTGTCGCGGCCTCTCTTGCTCCGGAGCACAAGCTCCAGATGCGCAGGCTCAATAGTTGTGGCTCACGGGCTTAGTTGCTCCGCGGCATGTGGGATCTTCCCAGACCAATGCTTGAACCCGTGTCCCTTGCGTTGGCAGACAGATTCTCAACCACTACGCCACCAAGGAAACCCCCAGCATGTGACTTTTAGATTCTCATTTTCTCAGGGTATAGGCCCAGCAGTGGCTGTGATTGACTGAGTGGTAGCTCAAAGTTTCCCTTTTAAAAGCACCTCCATTGTGTTTTCATTAGTGGCTCTTACCAGGTCCCCCTTAGAATGGAGGGTACGCATTTCTCCAAAATCCCTTCAGCATGTATTGTTTGCAGCTTTTTACTAATGACCATTCTGACCACTGTGAGCTGATAGGGTTTTGTAATTCGGGTTTGCATGTCTTTAAAAATCCCTAAAATTCATGATTTTCCCACGCCTTTTCCTTTTCTGTTAAAAAAAGAAAGAAAGAAAATACTGTGAGTACAATATACGTCTTGAAATTGTCTTCTCAGAATTTTGTCCTCTTGAATTTTTTGGTCGATTTTTGACCCCAGGATTTTTTTGGAGGGCAGGTGTCATTTACAGAACTGCAAGTTTGGTGACTATTCAGTGACCTTTAGCAATGGGTTTAAAGCTGCTGTTGTGGGAACCGGCCAAAGGAGGCAGCATTTCTCCATTCCCAAATCTGGGTACTAGGGAAGCAGAGCCTTAATGGAAGTGGTGTTGTAGGTTGTAAATTAGAATGGAATGTGCCAGGAAAAAGCCCTTTATGTTTATGTCTCTTTACTTCTGGTTCGTATTTTTACCTTAATTTTTATTTTTTATCACAGCAAATTTGTTTACAATGTTTTGTGTGTTCTAGGTGTGCAAGATGTGGTTCTTTCACACATATACATATATCTATTCTTCTTCGGATCCTTTTCCCATGTAGGTTATGACACAATTTTCAGTAGTGTTCTCTTGGTATTCCGTAGGTTTTGGTGATTATATATTTCACATGTGTTTGTATATCTCTGTTAAGCCCAATGTCGTAATGTATCCAGTCCTCACACCTTTCCATTTGGTGGACCAAAAGATTGTTTAATGAATCTTTGTTTGCCTTTCTCTGTGGAAGTATCTTCATTGGTATCAGTTTTTAGGTAACACCTTTACGTGGTATGATAGGACATGTGTCTTTCGCTTTCTCACTTACCGCAAGTTGCGTGATTACTTGTAGACTCACCTATGGTGCTGCAAATGGCAGTTTTTCGTTTCTTTGCTAGCTAATATTCCATCTCGACATGTAGCAGTTCTTCTATGTCCACCCATCTGTTGGTGAACTTTTTGGTTACTTCCATATCTTGGCTAGAGTAATACGGTGCAGTGCAGATTTGCCAGCCTGTGTCTTTCCAATTCTGTCCTCTTAGTTTCTAGGTCCAGGAATGGGCCTGGTGGATCATTTTACTAATGACCATTCTGACCACTGTGAGCTGATAGGGTTTTGTAATTCGGGTTTGCATGTCTTTAAAAATCCCTAAAATTCATGATTTTCCCACGCCTTTTCCTTTTCTGTTAAAAAAAGAAAGAAAGAAAATAGTGTGAGTACAATATACGTCTTGAAATTGTCTTCTCAGAATTTTGTCCTCTTGAATTTTTTGGTCGATTTTTGACCCCAGGATTTTTTTGGAGGGCAGGTGTCATTTACAGAACTGCAAGTTTGGTGACTATTCAGTGACCTTTAGCAATGGGTTTAAAGCTGCTGTTGTGGGAACCGGCCAAAGGAGGCAGCATTTCTCCATTCCCAAATCTGGGTACTAGGGAAGCAGAGCCTTAATGGAAGTGGTGTTGTAGGTTGTAAATTAGAATGGAATGTGCCAGGAAAAAGCCCTTTATGTTTATGTCTCATTACTTCTGGTTCGTATTTTTACCTTAATTTTTATTTTTTATCACAGCAAATTTGTTTACAATGTTTTGTGTGTTCTAGGTGTGCAAGATGTGGTTCTTTCACACATATACATATATCTATTCTTCTTCGGATCCTTTTCCCATGTAGGTTATGACACAATTTTCAGTAGTGTTCTCTTGGTATTCCGTAGGTTTTGGTGATTATATATTTCACATGTGTTTGTATATCTCTGTTAAGCCCAATGTCGTAATGTATCCAGTCCTCACACCTTTCCATTTGGTGGACCAAAAGCTTGTTTAATGAATCTTTGTTTGCCTTTCTCTGAGGAAGTATCTTCATTGGTATCAGTTTTTAGGTAACACCTTTACGTGATATGATAGGACATGTGTCTTTCGCTTTCTCACTTACCACAAGTTGCGTGATTACTTGTAGACTCACCTATGGTGCTGCAAATGGCAGGTTTCGTTTCTTTGCTAGCTAATATTCCATCTCGACATGTAGCAGTTCTTCTATGTCCACCCATCTGTTGGTGAACTTTTTGGTTACTTCCATATCTTGGCTAGAGTAATACGGTGTAGTGCAGATTTGCCAGCCTGTGTCTTTCCAATTCTGTCCTCTTAGGTTCTAGGTCCAGGAATGGGCCTGGTGGATCATTTGGTAGCTCAATGTTTACCTTTTAAAGGCTCCTCCATTCTATTCTCATTAGTGGCTCTTTCCAGGTTTCGTCCCTCTTAAAGTGGAGGGTATGCATTTCTCCACAACACCTTCAGCATTTATTGTTTATAGTTGACTTGCTGATGGTTCTTCTGACTGCTGTGAACTGATACCTCTTTGTGGTTGAATTTGCATGTGTCTCATAATCTGTTGAAATGGAGCTTTAAGAGATGTCTTTTTTATTTTTCAAAGTGTGACTACAGCTAAGTTCTTCAAAGTGTATTATTAAAGTATGTGTCGCAATTTGAAATATTCTGGCCATTCCCTCCCTCAAGAAATTTTGAGGGCAGGTTTCAGTTACAACCCTGCTGTAGTTGTTCAAATGAAGTGACCGTTAGCACAGGCTTTAAAGCTGCTTTTGCAGGTAATGGCCAGAGGGCGGCATCCTTTCTACGTTGCCCACTCTGGAAACTAGGGAAACAGACCTCCTGGCCAGTGGTGTTCCTCGCTTATAAATTAGAGTGGAATGTGCCCGGATAAAACCACAAAAGCTGATGTCTCTTACTTTCATTTGTTTTTTAATTTTAATTTATATGTTTTATTGGAGTAATATTCAAATATGTACATGGACCACTTCTTCTTGGTGCATTCCTCTGTTGATGGACATTTTCGTTGCTTCCTAGTGTTGGCTATGATAAACATTGCTGGAGTGTAGGACTGCCTGCCTGTGACTTTTTGTTTTCAGTTTTATTTATTTATTTATTTAATTTTGGATGTGTTGGGTCTTCGTGAGGGCTTTCTATAGATGCAGCAAGCGGGGGCCACTCTTGATCGCGTTGTGCGGGCTTCTCACTGTCGCGGCCTCTCTTGCTCCGGAGCACAAGCTCCAGATGCGCAGGCTCAATAGTTGTGGCTCACGGGCTTAGTTGCTCCGCGGCATGTGGGATCTACCCAGACCAATGCTTGAACCCGTGTCCCTTGCGTTGGCAGGCAGATTCTCAACCACTACGCCACCAAGGAAACCCCCAGCATGTGACTTTTAGATTCTCATTTTCTCAGGGTATAGGCCCAGCAGTGGCTGTGATTGACTGAGTGGTAGCTCAAAGTTTCCCTTTTAAAAGCACCTCCATTGTGTTTTCAGTAGTGGCTCTTACCAGGTCCCCCTTAGAATGGAGGGTACGCATTTCTCCAAAATCCCTTCAGCATGTATTGTTTGCAGCTTTTTACTAATGACCATTCTGACCGCTGTGAGCTGATAGGGTTTTGTAATTCGGGATTGCATGTCTTTAAAAATCCCTAAAATTCATGATTTTCCCACGCCTTTTCCTTTTCTGTTAAAAAAAGAAAGAAAGAAAATAGTGTGAGTACAATATACGTCTTGAAATTGTCTTCTCAGAATTTTGTCCTCTTGAATTTTTTGGTCGATTTTTGACCCCAGGATTTTTTTGGAGGGCAGGTGTCATTTACAGAACTGCAAGTTTGGTGACTATTCAGTGACCTTTAGCAATGGGTTTAAAGCTGCTGTTGTGGGAACCGGCCAAAGGAGGCAGCATTTCTCCATTCCCAAATCTGGGTACTAGGGAAGCAGAGCCTTAATGGAAGTGGTGTTGTAGGTTGTAAATTAGAATGGAATGTGCCAGGAAAAAGCCCTTTATGTTTATGTCTCATTACTTCTGGTTCATATTTTTACCTTAATTTTTATTTTTTATCACAGCAAATTTGTTTACAATGTTTTGTGTGTTCTAGGTGTGCAAGATGTGGTTCTTTCACACATATACATATATCTATTCTTCTTCGGATCCTTTTCCCATGTAGGTTATGACACAATTTTCAGTAGTGTTCTCTTGGTATTCCGTAGGTTTTGGTGATTATATATTTCACATGTGTTTGTATATCTCTGTTAAGCCCAATGTCGTAATGTATCCAGTCCTCACACCTTTCCATTTGGTGGACCAAAAGATTGTTTAATGAATCTTTGTTTGCCTTTCTCTGTGGAAGTATCTTCATTGGTATCAGTTTTTAGGTAACACCTTTACGTGATATGATAGGACATGTGTCTTTCGCTTTCTCACTTACCACAAGTTGCGTGATTACTTGTAGACTCACCTATGGTGCTGCAAATGGCAGTTTTTCGTTTCTTTGCTAGCTAATATTCCATCTCGACATGTAGCAGTTCTTCTATGTCCACCCATCTGTTGGTGAACTTTTTGATTACTTCCATATCTTGGCTAGAGTAATACGGTGCAGTGCAGATTTGCCAGCCTGTGTCTTTCCAATTCTGTCCTCTTAGTTTCTAGGTCCAGGAATGGGCCTGGTGGATCATTTGGTAGCTCAATGTTTACCTTTTAAAGGCTCCTCGATTCTATTCTCATTAGTGGCTCTTTCCAGGTTTCGTCCCTCTTAAAGTGGAGGGTATGCATTTCTCCACAACACCTTCAGCATTTATTGTTTATAGTTGACTTGCTGATGGTTCTTCTGACTGGTGTGAGCTGATACCTCTTTGTGGTTGAATTTGCATGTGTCTCATAATCTGTTGAAATTGAGCTTTAAGAGATGTCCTTTTTATTTTTCAAAGTGTGATTATAGCTTAGTTCGTCAAAGTGTTTTCTTAAAGTATGTGTTACAATTTGAAATGTTCTGGCCATTTCCTCCCTCAAGAAATTTTGAGGGCAGCTTTCAGTTACAGCCCTGCAGTAGTTGTTCAAATGAAGTGACCATTAGCACAGGCTTTAAAGCTGCTTTTGCAGGTAATGTCCAGAGGGCGGCATCCTTTCTATGTTCCCCACTCTGGAAACTTGGGAAACAGACCTCCCGGCCAGTGGTGTTCCTCGCATATAAATTAGAGTGGAATCTGCCCGGATAAACCCACAAAAGCTGATGTCTCTTACTTTCATTTGTTATTTAATTTTAATTTATATGTTTTATTGGAGTAATATTCCAATATGTACATGGACCACTTCTTCTTGGTGCATTCCTCTGTTGATGGACATTTTCGTTGCTTCCTAGTGTTGACTATGATAAATATTGCTGGAGTGTAGGACTGCCTGCCTGTGACTTTTTGTTTTCAGTTTTATTTATTTATTTATTTAATTTTGGATGTGTTGGGTCTTCGTGAGGGCTTTCTATAGATGCAGCAAGCGGGGGCCACTCTTCATCACGTTGTGCGGGCTTCTCACTGTCGCGGCCTCTCTTGCTCCGGAGCACAAGCTCCAGATGCGCAGGCTCAATAGTTGTGGCTCACAGGCTTAGTTGCTCCGCGGCATGTGGGATCTTCCCAGACCAGGGCTCGAACCCGTGTCCCCTGCGTTGGCAGGCAGATTCTCAACCACTACGCCACCAAGGAAACCCCCAGCATGTGACTTTTAGATTCTCATTTTCTCAGGGTATAGGCCCAGCAGTGGCTGTGATTGACTGAGTGGTAGCTCAAAGTTTCCCTTTTAAAAGCACCTCCATTGTGTTTTCATTAGTGGCTCTTACCAGGTCCCCCTTAGAATGGAGGGTACGCATTTCTCCAAAATCCCTTCAGCATGTATTGTTTGCAGCTTTTTACTAATGACCATTCTGACCGCTGTGAGCTGATAGGGTTGTGTAATTCGGGTTTGCATGTCTTTAAAAATCCCTAAAATTCATGATTTTCCCACGCCTTTTCCTTTTCTGTTAAAAAAAGAAAGAAAGAAAATAGTGTGAGTACAATATACGTCTTGAAATTGTCTTCTCAGAATTTTGTCCTCTTGAATTTTTTGGTCGATTTTTGACCCCAGGATTTTTTTGGAGGGCAGGTGTCATTTACAGAACTGCAAGTTTGGTGACTATTCAGTGACCTTTAGCAATGGGTTTAAAGCTGCTGTTGTGGGAACCGGCCAAAGGAGGCAGCATTTCTCCATTCCCAAATCTGGGTACTAGGGAAGCAGAGCCTTAATGGAAGTGGTGTTGTAGGTTGTAAATTACAATGGAATGTGCCAGGAAAAAGCCCTTTATGTTTATGTCTCATTACTTCTGGTTCGTATTTTTACCTTAATTTTTATTTTTTATCACAGCAAATTTGTTTACAATGTTTTGTGTGTTCTAGGTGTGCAAGATGTGGTTCTTTCACACATATACATATATCTATTCTTCTTCGGATCCTTTTCCCATGTAGGTTATGACACAATTTTCAGTAGTGTTCTCTTGGTATTCCGTAGGTTTTGGTGATTATATATTTCACATGTTTTTGTATATCTCTGTTAAGCCCAATGTCGTAATGTATCCAATCCTCACACCTTTCCATTTGGTGGACCAAAAGATTGTTTAATGAATCTTTGTTTGCCTTTCTCTGTGGAAGTATCTTCATTGGTATCAGTTTTTAGGTAACACCTTTACGTGATATGATAGGACATGTGTCTTTCGCTTTCTCACTTACCGCAAGTTGCGTGATTACTTGTAGACTCACCTATGGTGCTGCAAATGGCAGTTTTTCGTTTCTTTGCTAGCTAATATTCCATCTCGACATGTAGCAGTTCTTCTATGTCCACCCATCTGTTGGTGAACTTTTTGGTTACTTCCATATCTTGGCTAGAGTAATACGGTGCAGTGCAGATTTGCCAGCCTGTGTCTTTCCAATTCTGTCCTCTTAGTTTCTAGGTCCAGAAATGGGCCTGGTGGATCATTTGGTAGCTCAATGTTTACCTTTTAAAGGCTCCTCGATTCTATTCTCATTAGTGGCTCTTTCCAGGTTTCGTCCCTCTTAAAGTGGAGGGTATGCATTTCTCCACAACACCTTCAGCATTTATTGTTTATAGTTGACTTGCTGATGGTTCTTCTGACTGCTGTGAACTGATACCTCTTTGTGGTTGAATTTGCATGTGTCTCATAATCTGTTGAAATTGAGCTTTAAGAGATGTCCTTTTTATTTTTCAAAGTGTGATTATAGCTTAGTTCTTCAAAGTGTTTTCTTAAAGTATGTGTCACAATTTGAAAGGTTTTGGCCATTCCCTCCCTCAAGACATTTTGAGGGCAGGTTTCAGTTACAGCCCTGCAGTAGTTGTTCATATGAAGTGACCATTAGCACAGGCTTTAAAGCTGCTTTTGCAGGTAATGGCCAGAGGGCGGCATCCTTTCTACGTTCCCCACTCTGGAAACTAGGGAAACAGACCTCCCGCCCAGTGGTGTTCCTCGCTTATAAATTAGAGTGGAATGTGCCCGGATAAACCCACAAAAGCTGATGTCTCCTTACTTTTATTTGTTATTTAATTTTAATTTATATTTTTAATTGGAGTAATATTCCAATGTGTACATGGACCACTCCTTCTTGGTGCATTCCTCTGTTGATGGACATTTTCATTGCTTCCAAGTGTTGGCTATGATAAACATTGCTGGAGTGTAGGACTGCCTGCCTGTGACATTTTGTTTTCAGTTTTATTTATTTATTAATTTATTTTTGGCTGTGTTGCTTCTTCGCGAGGGCTTTCTGTAGTTGCGGCGAGCGGGCGCCACTCTTCATCGCGGTGCGTGGGCCTCTCACTGTCGCGGCCTCTCTTTTTCCAGAGCACAAGCTCCAGACGCACAGGCTCAATAGTTGTGGCTCACGGGCTTAGTTGCTCCGTGGCATGTGGGATCTTCCCAGACCAGGGCCCGAACCCGTGTCCCCTGCATTGGCAGGCAGATTCTCAACCACTGCGTCACCAGGGAATCCCCCAGCATGTGACTTTTTGCTTCTCATTTTCTCAGGGTATAGGCCCAGCATTGGGTGAGATTGATTGACTGGTAGCTCAAAGTTTCCCTTTTCAAAGCACCTCCATTGTGTAGTCACTAGTGGCTCTTACCTTGTGCCCCTTAGAACCGAGGGTACGCATTTCTCCAAAATCCCTTCAGCAGGTATTGTTTGCAGCTTTTTGCTAATGAACATTATGACTGCTGTGAGCTGATAGGGTTTTGCAATTTGGGTTTGCATGTCTTTAAAAATTCCTAAAATTCATCATTTTTCCACGCCTTTTCCTTTGCTGTTAAAAAGAAAGAAAGAAAATAGTGTGAGTACAATATGCGTCTTGAAATTGTCTTCTCAGAATTTTGTCCTCTTGAATTTTTTGGTCAATTTTTGACCCCAGGATTTTTTTGGAGGGCAGGTGTCATTTACAGAACTGCAAGTTTGGTGACTATTCAGTGACCTTTAGCAATGGGTTTAAAGCTGCTGTTGTGGGAACCGGCCAAAGGAGGCAGCATTTCTCCATTCCCAAATCTGGGTACTAGGGAAGCAGAGCCTTAATGGAAGTGGTGTTGTAGGTTGTAAATTACAATGGAATGTGCCAGGAGAAAGCCCTTTATGTTTATGTCTCATTACTTCTGGTTCGTATTTTTACCTTAATTTTTATTTTTTATCACAGCGAATTTGTTTACAATGTTTTGTGTGTTTTAGGTGTGCAAGATGTGGTTCTTTCACACATATACATATATCTATTCTTCTTCGGATCCTTTTCCCATGTAGGTTATGACACAATTTTCAGTAGTGTTCTCTTGGTATTCCGTAGGTTTTGGTGATTATATATTTCACATGTGTTTGTATATCTCTGTTAAGCCCAATGTCGTAATGTATCCAGTCCTCACACCTTTCCATTTGGTGGACCAAAAGCTTGTTTAATGAATCTTTGTTTGCCTTTCTCTGTGGAAGTATCTTCATTGGTATCAGTTTTTAGGTAACACCTTTACGTGATATGATAGGACATGTGTCTTTCGCTTTCTCACTTACCGCAAGTTGCGTGATTACTTGTAGACTCACCTATGGTGCTGCAAATGGCAGTTTTTCGTTTCTTTGCTAGCTAATATTCCATCTCGACATGTAGCAGTTCTTCTATGTCCACCCATCTGTTGGTGAACTTTTTGGTTACTTCCATATCTTGGCTAGAGTAATACGGTGCAGTGCAGATTTGCCAGCCTGTGTCTTTCCAATTCTGTCCTCTTAGTTTCTAGGTCCAGGAATGGGCCTGGTGGATCATTTTACTAATGACCATTCTGACCACTGTGAGCTGATAGGGTTTTGTAATTCGGGTTTGCATGTCTTTAAAAATCCCTAAAATTCATGATTTTCCCACGCCTTTTCCTTTTCTGTTAAAAAAAGAAAGAAAGAAAATACTGTGAGTACAATATACATCTTGAAATTGTCTTCTCAGAATTTTGTCCTCTTGAATTTTTTGGTCGATTTTTGACCCCAGGATTTTTTTGGAGGGCAGGTGTCATTTACAGAACTGCAAGTTTGGTGACTATTCAGTGACCTTTAGCAATGGGTTTAAAGCTGCTGTTGTGGGAACCGGCCAAGGGAGGCAGCATTTCTCCATTCCCAAATCTGGGTACTAGGGAAGCAGAGCCTTAATGGAAGTGGTGTTGTAGGTTGTAAATTAGAGTGGAATGTGCCAGGAAAAAGCCCTTTATGTTTATGTCTCATTACTTCTGGTTCGTATTTTTACCTTAATTTTTATTTTTTATCACAGCAAATTTGTTTACAATGTTTTGTGTGTTCTAGGTGTGCAAGATGTGGTTCTTTCACACATATACATATATCTATTCTTCTTCGGATCCTTTTCCCATGTAGGTTATGACACAATTTTCAGTAGTGTTCTCTTGGTATTCCGTAGGTTTTGGTGATTATATATTTCACATGTGTTTGTATATCTCTGTTAAGCCCAATGTCGTAATGTATCCAGTCCTCACACCTTTCCATTTGGTGGACCAATAGATTGTTTAATGAATCTGTGTTTGCCTTTCTCTGTGGAAGTATCTTCATTGGTATCAGTATTTAGGTAACACCTTTACGTGATATGATAGGACATGTGTCTTTCGCTTTCTCACTTACCACAAGATGCATGATTAATTGTAGACTCACCTATGGTGCTGCAAATGGCATTGTTTCATTTTTTCGCTAGCTAATATTCCATCTCGACATGTAGCAGTTCTTCTATGTCCACCAAACTGTTGGTGAACTTTTTGGTTACTTCCATATCTTGGATGGAGTACTACGGTGGAGTGCAGATTTGCCAGCCTCTGTCTTTCCAATTCTGTCTTCTTAGGTTCTAGGTCCAGGAATGGGCCTGTTGGATCATTTGGTAGCTCAATGTTTACCTTTTAAAGGCTCCTCCATTCTATTCTCATTAGTGGCTCTTTCCAGGTTTCGTCCCTCTTAAAGTGGAGGGTATGCATTTCTCCACAAGACCTTCAACATTTATTGTTTATAGTTGAGTTGCTGATGGTTCTTCTGACTGGTGTGAGCTGATACCTCTTTGTGGTTGAATTTGCATGTGTCTCATAATCCGTTGAAATTGAGCTTTAAGACATGTCCTTTTTATTTTTTAAAGTGTGATTACAGCTTAGTTCGTCAAAGTGTTTTCTTAAAGTATGTGTTACAATTTGAAATGTTCTGGCCATTCCCTCCCTCAAGAAATTTTGAGGGCAGCTTTCAGTTACAGCCCTGCAGTACTTGTTCAAATGAAGTGACCATTAGCACAGGCTTTAAAGCTGCTTTTGCAGGTAATGTCCAGAGGGCGGCATCCTTTCTACATTGCCCACTCTGGAAACTAGGGAAACAGACCTCCCGGCCAGTGGTGTTCCTCGCTTATAAATTAGAGTGGAATGTGCCCGGATAAATCCACAAAAGCTGATGTCTCTTACTTTCATTTGTTATTTAATTTTAATTTATATGTTTTATTGGAGTAATATTCCAATATGTACATGGACCACTTCTTCTTGGTGCATTCCTCTGTTGATGGACATTTTCGTTGCTTCCTAGTGTTGCCTATGATAAACATTGCTGGAGTGTAGGACTGCCTGCCTGTGACTTTTTGTTTTCAGTTTTATTTATTTATTTATTTAATTTTGGATGTGTTGGGTCTTCGTGAGGGCTTTCTATAGATGCAGCAAGCGGGGGCCACTCTTCATCGCGTTGTGCGGGCTTCTCACTGTCGCGGCCTCTCTTGCTCCGGAGCACAAGCTCCAGACGCTCAGGCTCAATAGTTGTGGCTCACGGGCTTAGTTGCTCCGCGGCATGTGGGATCTTCCCAGACCAGGGCTCGAACCCGTGTCCCCTGCGTTGGCAGGCAGATTCTCAACCACTACGCCACCAAGGGAACCCCCAGCATGTGACTTTTAGATTCTCATTTTCTCAGGGTATAGGCCCAGCAGTGGCTGTGATTGACTGAGTGGTAGCTCAAAGTTTCCCTTTTAAAAGCACCTCCATTGTGTTTTCATTAGTGGCTCTTACCAGGTCCCCCTTAGAATGGAGGGTACGCATTTCTCCAAAATCCCTTCAGCATGTATTGTTTGCAGCTTTTTACTAATGACCATTCTGACCGCTGTGAGCTGATAGGGTTGTGTAATTCGGGTTTGCATGTCTTTAAAAATCCCTAAAATTCATGATTTTCCCACGCCTTTTCCTTTTCTGTTAAAAAAAGAAAGAAAGAAAATAGTGTGAGTACAATATACGTCTTGAAATTGTCTTCTCAGAATTTTGTCCTCTTGAATTTTTTGGTCAATTTTTGACCCCAGGATTTTTTTGGAGGGCAGGTGTCATTTACAGAACTGCAAGTTTGGTGACTATTCAGTGACCTTTAGCAATGGGTTTAAAGCTGCTGTTGTGGGAACCGGCCAAAGGAGGCAGCATTTCTCCATTCCCAAATCTGGGTACTAGGGAAGCAGAGCCTTAATGGAAGTGGTGTTGTAGGTTGTAAATTACAATGGAATGTGCCAGGAGAAAGCCCTTTATGTTTATGTCTCATTACTTCTGGTTCGTATTTTTACCTTAATTTTTATTTTTTATCACAGCGAATTTGTTTACAATGTTTTGTGTGTTTTAGGTGTGCAAGATGTGGTTCTTTCACACATATACATATATCTATTCTTCTTCGGATCCTTTTCCCATGTAGGTTATGACACAATTTTCAGTAGTGTTCTCTTGGTATTCCGTAGGTTTTGGTGATTATATATTTCACATGTGTTTGTATATCTCTGTTAAGCCCAATGTCGTAATGTATCCAGTCCTCACACCTTTCCATTTGGTGGACCAAAAGCTTGTTTAATGAATCTTTGTTTGCCTTTCTCTGTGGAAGTATCTTCATTGGTATCAGTTTTTAGGTAACACCTTTACGTGATATGATAGGACATGTGTCTTTCGCTTTCTCACTTACCGCAAGTTGCATGATTACTTGTAGACTCACCTATGGTGCTGCAAATGGCAGTTTTTCGTTTCTTTGCTAGCTAATATTCCATCTCGACATGTAGCAGTTCTTCTATGTCCACCCATCTGTTGGTGAACTTTTTGGTTACTTCCATATCTTGGCTAGAGTAACACGGTGCAGTGCAGATTTGCCAGCCTGTGTCTTTCCAATTCTGTCCTCTTAGTTTCTAGGTCCAGGAATGGGCCTGGTGGATCATTTTACTAATGACCATTCTGACCACTGTGAGCTGATAGGGTTTTGTAATTCGGGTTTGCTTGTCTTTAAAAATCCCTAAAATTCATGATTTTCCCACGCCTTTTCCTTTTCTGTTAAAAAAAGAAAGAAAGAAAATACTGTGAGTACAATATACATCTTGAAATTGTCTTCTCAGAATTTTGTCCTCTTGAATTTTTTGGTCGATTTTTGACCCCAGGATTTTTTTGGAGGGCAGGTGTCATTTACAGAACTGCAAGTTTGGTGACTATTCAGTGACCTTTAGCAATGGGTTTAAAGCTGCTGTTGTGGGAACCGGCCAAAGGAGGCAGCATTTCTCCATTCCCAAATCTGGGTACTAGGGAAGCAGAGCCTTAATGGAAGTGGTGTTGTAGGTTGTAAATTAGAGTGGAATGTGCCAGGAAAAAGCCCTTTATGTTTATGTCTCATTACTTCTGGTTCGTATTTTTACCTTAATTTTTATTTTTTATCACAGCAAATTTGTTTACAATGTTTTGTGTGTTCTAGGTGTGCAAGATGTGGTTCTTTCACACATATACATATATCTATTCTTCTTCGGATCCTTTTCCCATGTAGGTTATGACACAATTTTCAGTAGTGTTCTCTTGGTATTCCGTAGGTTTTGGTGATTATATATTTCACATGTGTTTGTATATCTCTGTTAAGCCCAATGTCGTAATGTATCCAGTCCTCACACCTTTCCATTTGGTGGACCAATAGATTGTTTAATGAATCTGTGTTTGCCTTTCTCTGTGGAAGTATCTTCATTGGTATCAGTATTTAGGTAACACCTTTACGTGATATGATAGGACATGTGTCTTTCGCTTTCTCACTTACCACAAGATGCATGATTAATTGTAGACTCACCTATGGTGCTGCAAATGGCATTGTTTCATTTTTTCGCTAGCTAATATTCCATCTCGACATGTAGCAGTTCTTCTATGTCCACCAAACTGTTGGTGAACTTTTTGGTTACTTCCATATCTTGGATGGAGTACTACGGTGGAGTGCAGATTTGCCAGCCTCTGTCTTTCCAATTCTGTCTTCTTAGGTTCTAGGTCCAGGAATGGGCCTGTTGGATCATTTGGTAGCTCAATGTTTACCTTTTAAAGGCTCCTCCATTCTATTCTCATTAGTGGCTCTTTCCAGGTTTCGTCCCTCTTAAAGTGGAGGGTATGCATTTCTCCACAAGACCTTCAACATTTATTGTTTATAGTTGAGTTGCTGATGGTTCTTCTGACTGGTGTGAGCTGATACCTCTTTGTGGTTGAATTTGCATGTGTCTCATAATCCGTTGAAATTGAACTTTAAGACATGTCCTTTTTATTTTTTAAAGTGTGATTACAGCTTAGTTCGTCAAAGTGTTTTCTTAAAGTATGTGTTACAATTTGAAATGTTCTGGCCATTCCCTCCCTCAAGAAATTTTGAGGGCAGCTTTCAGTTACAGCCCTGCAGTACTTGTTCAAATGAAGTGACCATTAGCACAGGTTTTAAAGCTGCTTTTGCAGGTAATGTCCAGAGGGCGGCATCCTTTCTACATTGCCCACTCTGGAAACTAGGGAAACAGACCTCCCGGCCAGTGGTGTTCCTCGCTTATAAATTAGAGTGGAATGTGCCCGGATAAATCCACAAAAGCTGATGTCTCTTACTTTCATTTGTTATTTAATTTTAATTTATATGTTTTATTGGAGTAATATTCCAATATGTACATGGACCACTTCTTCTTGGTGCATTCCTCTGTTGATGGACATTTTCGTTGCTTCCTAGTGTTGCCTATGATAAACATTGCTGGAGTGTAGGACTGCCTGCCTGTGACTTTTTGTTTTCAGTTTTATTTATTTATTTATTTAATTTTGGATGTGTTGGGTCTTCGTGAGGGCTTTCTATAGATGCAGCAAGCGGGGGCCACTCTTCATCGCGTTGTGCGGGCTTCTCACTGTCGCGGCCTCTCTTGCTCCGGAGCACAAGCTCCAGACGCTCAGGCTCAATAGTTGTGGCTCACGGGCTTAGTTGCTCCGCGGCATGTGGGATCTTCCCAGACCAGGGCTCGAACCCGTGTCCCCTGCGTTGGCAGGCAGATTCTCAACCACTACGCCACCAAGGGAACCCC
The DNA here is from genome assembly GCF_028023285.1 of Balaenoptera ricei. Lineage (NCBI taxonomy): Eukaryota > Metazoa > Chordata > Mammalia > Artiodactyla > Balaenopteridae > Balaenoptera > Balaenoptera ricei. The sequence continues at coordinate 53,812,761 of NC_082642.1, forward strand.
CAGCATGTGACTTTTAGATTCTCATTTTCTCAGGGTATAGGCCCAGCAGTGGCTGTGATTGACTGAGTGGTAGCTCAAAGTTTCCCTTTTAAAAGCACCTCCATTGTGTTTTCATTAGTGGCTCTTACCAGGTCCCCCTTAGAATGGAGGGTACGCATTTCTCCAAAATCCCTTCAGCATGTATTGTTTGCAGCTTTTTACTAATGACCATTCTGACCGCTGTGAGCTGATAGGGTTGTGTAATTCGGGTTTGCATGTCTTTAAAAATCCCTAAAATTCATGATTTTCCCACGCCTTTTCCTTTTCTGTTAAAAAAAGAAAGAAAGAAAATAGTGTGAGTACAATATACGTCTTGAAATTGTCTTCTCAGAATTTTGTCCTCTTGAATTTTTTGGTCGATTTTTGACCCCAGGATTTTTTTGGAGGGCAGGTGTCATTTACAGAACTGCAAGTTTGGTGACTATTCAGTGACCTTTAGCAATGGGTTTAAAGCTGCTGTTGTGGGAACCGGCCAAAGGAGGCAGCATTTCTCCATTCCCAAATCTGGGTACTAGGGAAGCAGAGCCTTAATGGAAGTGGTGTTGTAGGTTGTAAATTACAATGGAATGTGCCAGGAGAAAGCCCTTTATGTTTATGTCTCATTACTTCTGGTTCGTATTTTTACCTTAATTTTTATTTTTTATCACAGCGAATTTGTTTACAATGTTTTGTGTGTTTTAGGTGTGCAAGATGTGGTTCTTTCACACATATACATATATCTATTCTTCTTCGGATCCTTTTCCCATGTAGGTTATGACACAATTTTCAGTAGTGTTCTCTTGGTATTCCGTAGGTTTTGGTGATTATATATTTCACATGTGTTTGTATATCTCTGTTAAGCCCAATGTCGTAATGTATCCAGTCCTCACACCTTTCCGTTTGGTGGACCAAAAGATTGTTTAATGAATCTTTGTTTGCCTTTCTCTGTGGAAGTATCTTCATTGGTATCAGTTTTTAGGTAACACCTTTACGTGATATGATAGGACATGTGTCTTTCGCTTTCTCACTTACCGCAAGTTGCATGATTACTTGTAGACTCACCTATGGTGCTGCAAATGGCAGTTTTTCGTTTCTTTGCTAGCTAATATTCCATCTCGACATGTAGCAGTTCTTCTATGTCCACCCATCTGTTGGTGAACTTTTTGGTTACTTCCATATCTTGGCTAGAGTAATACGGTGCAGTGCAGATTTGCCAGCCTGTGTCTTCCAATTCTGTCTTCTTAGGTTCTAGGTCCAGGAATGGGCCTGGTGGATCATTTGGTAGCTCAATGTTTACCTTTTAAAGGCTCCTCAATTCTATTCTCATTAGTGGATCTTTCCAGGTTTCGTCCCTCTTAAAGACGAGGGTGTGCATTTCTCCACAACACCTTCAGCATTTATTGTTTATCGTTGACTTGCTGATGGTTCTTCTGACTGCTGTGAGCTGATACCTCTTTGTGGTTGAATTTGCATGTGTCTCATAATCTGTTGAAATTGAGCTTTAAGAGATGTCCTTTTTATTTTTCAAAGTGTGATAATAGCTTAGTTCTTCAAAGTGTTTTCTTAAAGTATGTGTCACAATTTGAAAGGTTTTGGCCATTCCCTCCCTCAAGACATTTTGAGGGCAGGTTTCAGTTACAGCCCTGCAGTAGTTGTTCATATGAAGTGACCATTAGCACAGGCTTTAAAACTGCTTTTGCAGGTAATGTCCAGAGGGCGGCATCCTTTCTACGTTCCCCACTCTGGAAACTAGGGAGACAGTCCTCCTGGCCAGTGGTGTTCCTCGCTTATAAATTAGAGTGGAATGTGCCCGGATAAACCCACAAAAGCTGTTGTATCCTTACTTTCATTTGTTATTTAACCCTTCAGGCTGTGTTCATACTACCAACCCCAGTCCTCTCCCTGCGATCCGAAGGAAGCCCTAGCCACAGCTCCCAGGCCCGCCCGCCCCGGCGAGTGAGCACTTAAGCCTCTCGGGCTGGTGAGTGCTGGTCGGCACCGCTCCTCTGTGCGGGAATGTCTCCGCTTTGCCCTCCGCACTCCTGTGGCTGTGCTCTCCTCCGTGGTTCCGAAGCTTCCCCTGTCTGCCTCTGCAGTCTCTGCCCGCGAAGGGGCTTCCTAGTGCGTGCAAACCTTTCCTTATTCACAGCTCCGTCCCACTGGTGCAGGTCCCGTCCCTATTCTTTTGTCTCTGTTATTTCATTTTTCTGTTGCCCTACCCAGGTGCGTGTGGAGTTTCTTGCCTTTTGGGAGGTCTGACTTCTTCTGACAGTGTTCTGTGGGTGTTCTGTAGGAGAAGTTTCACGTGTAGATGTATTTCTATTGTATATGTGGGAAGGAAGGTGGTCTCCCTGTCTTACCCTTCTGCCATCTTGCCCCTCCTCTCCCTCTTTTTTTTAATAGTGAGTACAACTTCCCTCTTCATATTGACTTCTTGAAAAATTTGTCATGTGTTGAATTTTCTAGCCTATTCCCTACCCCAGGGTATTTTTTGAGGGCAGGTGTCATTTACAGCCCTTCAGTCCTTGTGACTATTAAGTAACCATTAGCACTGAGTTTAAAGCTGCTGGTGTGGGAAACAGCCACAAGGCGGCAGTATTATTACGTTCTCATCTCTTGTTACTAGGGCAACAGTGTCTTCCTGGAGGTAGAGTTTCGAGGTTGTAAATTAGAGTGGAATGTGCTGGGACAAGCACCCAGAAGGTTATGTCTCCTTACTTATGTTTGTTTCTTAAATTTAATTTATATTTCTTATCGGAGAAAATTTGATTAGAGTGTTGCGTTTGTCTGGCTGTACAGAATCTGCTCAATGATTCATACATATGTCTGTTCGTCTTCGGATCCTGTTACCATGTATGTTATTACAGAAAGTTGAGTAGACCTACCTTGGTATTTGGTAGGTGTTTTGCCATTATATATTTTATATGTATTGGTGATTATATAATTCATATAGTTTATATGTTATATGTTTATATACATTTAACATACAGTAGTATATGTATGTTATTTTCATAATCCTAATTTATCCATCCCCTTACCTTTCATTTTGGTTAACGATTACATTGTTTTATAAGTCTGTGAGTGTCATTTCTGTGGAAATAAGTTCATTGGTAGCAATCTTAGGATAACATGTATAAATGATATCATAGGATATTTGTCATTCTCTTCTGACTTACTTAACCTAATATGATTATTTCTAGGCTCATCTGCAGTCCTGAAAACGGCACTGTTTATTTTTTTCCCGAGGCTACTATTCCATTCGATACGTATGCCGCTTCTTCCTTATCCATTTATCTGTTGATGGACATTTTGTTTGCTTGCGTGTTTTGCCTATTGTAAATAATGCTGCAGTGCATGTTTGCCTGTCTGTGCCTTTCCGATTCTGGTCTTATTAGGGTACAGGCCCATTAGGGGTTCAGACGCATCATATGGTAGCTCAGTTTTTACTTTTTAAATGCAGCTCCATTCTGTTCTCATAATTAGCTGTTACCAGTTTACATCCAACCAACAGCATAGTGCGTATGCCTTTCTCCACTAACCCGTCAGCATTTATTGTTTGTAGATTTTTACGGATGACATTTTGAATATTGGGTGTCGAAGTCCTTTTGTAGTTTGGATTTGCATCCAACCAATAATTCCTGATATTGAGCTTTTATCCATGCTCTTCTTTGTTTTAAATAACAGAGTGAGTAACACTTACCTGTTCAAACTGTTTTCTTGAAAAGGTTTCCGTGTTGCGAATTATTTTGGCCATTCCCTACCGCAGGACTTTTTTTGAGGGCATGAGACCTTTACAGCCCTGCAGTCCTTGAGAATATTAGTGACCATTAGCAGTAGATGTAAAGCTGCTGTTTAAGGAAAAGGCCTTAGGATGGCAGCATTTCTTCGTTGCCAATGCTGCTTGCTAGGTAAACAGAATCTTGCTGCAATTTGTGCTTTTAGGTTTCAGATTAGAGTGGAATGTGCCAGGACAAAGCCCCATAAGTTTTAGCCTCCTTAATTCTTGTTTGTGTCTTTAAGTTGTAATTTTTATCAGAGCAAATTTGATTGAAAAATGTCTTTTGTTCTAGGTGTACAGAATCTTGTTCATTTACACATATACATATATCTATTGATCTTTGGGTCCTTTTCCATGTAGGTTATTACAGAGTGTTGAGTAGACCACTCTTGGTATTCCATAGGTCTTTGGGGATGATATAATTTGTATGTATTAGTATATGTTTGTTAACCCGAATATTCTCATTTCTCCATTTCTCACACGTTTTCTTTGGCTTAACCATAAGTTTGTCTTCTCAATCTGAGATTGTCTTTCTCTGTGGAAATATGTTCATTTTTATGAATTTTCAGATGACATAAGTGATATCCTAGGACATTTGTCTTTCGCATTCTGACTTACTTTATTTTGTGTGATTATCTCTAGGCTCATCTCTGGTGCTGCCTATGCTATTCTTTTTTTTTTTTCGTGACCAATATTCCACTCTGTCCATATACCTCTTTTTAAAGAGTGAGTACAACTTCCCTCTTCATATTGACTTCTTGAAATATTTGTCATGTTTTTAATTTTCTTGCCTATTCCCTAACCCAGGGCATTTTTTGAGGGAAGGTGTCATTTACTGCCCTCCAGTCCTTCTGACTATTAAGCAACCTTTAGCACTGGGTTTAAAGCTGCTGTTGTGGGAAACAGCCACAAGGCGGCAGCATTATTACATTCTCAACTCTTCTTACTAGGGCAACAGAGTGTTCCTGGAGGTAGTGTTTCGAGGTTGTAAATTAGAGTGGAATGTGCTGGGACAAGCCCCCAGAATGTTATGTCTCCTTATTTAAGTTTGTTTTTAAATTTAATTTATATTTCTTATCGGAGTAAATTTGATTAGAGTGTTGTGATTGTCTGGCTGTACAGGATCTGCTCAATGATTCATACTTATGTCTGTTCATCTTTGGATCCTGTTACCATGTATGCTAATACAGAATGTTGAGTAGACCTCCCTTGGTATTTGGTAGGTGTTTGATCATTATATATTTTATATGTATTGGTGATTATATAATTCATATAGTTTATATGTTATATGTTTATATACATTTAACATACATTAGTATATGTATGTTAGCCTCATAATCCTAATTTATCCATCCTCCCACCTTTCATTTTGGTTACTCATTACTTTGTTTTATAAGTCTGTGAGTGTCATTTCTGTGGAAATAGGTTCATTGGTAGCAATCTTAGGATAACAGGTATAAATGATATCATAGGATATTTGTCATTCTCTTCTGACTTACTTAACCTAATATGATTATTTCTAGGCTCATCTGCAGTCCTGTAAACGGCACTGTTCATTTTGTTCCCGAGGCTACTATTCCATTCGGTACCTATACCGCTTCTTCCTTGTTCATTTACCTGTTGATGGACATATTGTTTGCTTGCATGTCTTGCCTATTGTAAATATTGCTGCAGTGCATGTTTGCCTGTCTGTGCCTTTCCGATTCTGGTCTTATTAGGGTACAGGCCCATTAGGGGTTCAGACGCATCATATGGTAGCTCAGTTTTTACTTTTTAAATGCAGCTCCATTCTGTTCTCATAATTAGCTGTTACCAGTTTACATCCAACCAACAGCATAGTGCGTATGCCTTTCTCCACTAACCCGTCAGCATTTATTGTTTGTAGATTTTTACGGATGACATTTTGAATATTGGGTGTCGAAGTCCTTTTGTAGTTTGGATTTGCATCCAACCAATAATTCCTGATAATGAGCTTTTATCCATGTTCTTCTTTGTTTTAAATAACAGAGTGAGTAAAACTTACCTCTTCAAACTGTGTTCTTGAAAAGTTTTCCGTGTTGTGAACTTTTTTGGCCATTCCCTACCGCAGGACATTTTTTGAGGGCATGAGTCATTTACAGCCCTGCAGTCCTTGTGAACATTAGTGACCATTAACAGTCGATTTAAAGCTGCTGTTTAAGGAAAAGGCCTTAGGATGGCAGCATTTCTACGTTGCCAACACTGCTTGCTAGGGAAACAGAACCTTGCTGCAAGTTGTGCTTTTAGGTTGCAGATTAGAGTGGAATGTGCCAGGACATACCCCCATAAGTTTTAGCCTCCTTAATTCTTGTTTGTGTCTTTAAGTTGTAGTTTTTATCAGAGCAAAGTTGATTGAAAAATGTCTTTTGTTCTAGGTGTACAGAATCTTGTTCATTTACACATATACATATATCTATTGATCTTTGGGTCCTTTTCCATGTAGGTTATTACAGAGTGTTGAGCTGACCACTCTTGGTATTCCTTAGGTCTTTGGGGATGATATATTTTGTATGTATTAGTATATGTTTGTTAACCCCAATATCCTAATTTATCCATTCCTCACACCTTTTCTTTGGCTTAACCATAAGTTTCTCTTCTCCCTCTGAGATTGTCTTTCTCTGTGGAAATATGTTCATTTTTATGAATTTTCAGATGACATAAGTGATATCCTAGGACACTTGTCTTTCACATTCTGACTTATTTCACGTTGTGTGATTGTCTCTGGGCTCATCTGTGGTGCTGCCTATGCCATTCTTTTATTTTTTTTGTGACTAATATTCCAATCTGTTCATATACCACTTCTTCTTTGTCCATTTATCTGTTTATGGACCTTTTTTTTTGCTTTTGTGTCTTGGCTATTTCAGTATTTCTGCCGTGAACATTTTCCTGCCTCTGTCTTTCCGATTGTGGTGGTCTTAGGTTATAGGCCCACAAGGTGCCCTGCCGGATCATACGGTAGCTCAATTTTTACTTTCTAAAGCAACTCCATTCGCTTTTCGTTAGTGATGTTACCACTTTACATCCCACCAGCAGGTAGAAGGTACACAGTTCTCTAAAACCCCTTCAGCATTTATAGTTTGTAGACTTTTTGCTGATGGTCATTGGACTGGTGTGAGCTGAAACCTTTTTGGAGGTTGGATTAGCATTTGGCTACTAATTCCTTATACTGAGCTTTAGGCATGTCCTGTTTTTTCTTTTCCTTTTGTCTTTAAAGAGTGAGTACAACTTCCCTCTTCATATTGACTTCTTGAAAAATTTGTCATGTGTTGAATTTTCTTACCTATTCCCTACCCCAGGGCATTTTTTGAGGGCAGGTGTCATTTACAGCCCTGCAGTCCTTGTGACTATTAAGCAACCATTAGCACTGGGTTTAAAGCTGCTGTTGTGGGAAACAGCCACAAGGCGGCAGCGTTATTACGTTCTCAACTCTTGTTACTAGGGACACAGAGTCTTCCTGGAGGTAGTGTTCCAAAGTTGTACATTAGAGTGGAATGTGCAGGGAGAAGTCCCCAGAAGGTTATGTGTCCTTACTTATGTTTGTTTATTAAATTTAATTTATATTTCTTATCGGAGTAAATTTGATTAGAGTGTTGTGATTGTCTGGCTGTACAGAATCTGCTCAATGATTCATACATATGTCTGTTCATCTTCGGATCCTGTTACCATGTATGTTATTATAGAATGTTGAGTAGATCTCCCTTGGTATTTGCTAGGTGTTTGGTCATTATATATTTTATATGTATTGGTGATTATATAATTCATATAGTTTATATGTTATATGTTTATGTACATTTAACATACATTAGTATATGTATGTTAGCCCCATAATCCTAATTTATCCATCCTCCCACCTTTCATTTTGGTTAACCATTAGTTTGTTTTATAAGTCTCTGAGTGTCTTTTTCTGTGGAAATAGGTTCATTGGTAGCAATGTTAGGATAACATGTATAAATGATACCGTAGGATATTTGTCTTCCCTTTTGACTTACTTAGCCTAATATGCTTATTTCTAGGCTCATCTGCAGTCCTAAAAACGGCACTGTTCATTTTTTTCCTGAAGCTACTATTCCATTCCAGACGTATACCAGTTCTTCTTTGTCCACTTATCTGTTGATGGATATTTTGTTTCCTTGCATGTCTTGGCTATTGTAAATATTGTTGCAGTGCATGTTTGCCTGTCTGTGCCTTTCAGATTCTGGTCTTCTTATTGTATAGGCCCGTTAGGCGATCGGCCGCATCATATGGTAGCTCAGTTTTTACCTTTTAAATGCAGCTCCATTCTGTTCTCATGATTAGCTGTTACCAATTTACATCCAACCAACAGCATAGTGGGTATGCCTTTCTCCACTAACCTGTCAGCATTCATTGTTTGTAGACTTTTTACGGATGGCATTTTGAATATTGGGTGTCGAAGTCCTTTTGTAGTTTGGATTTGCATCCCACCTATAATTCCTAATATTGAGCTTTTATCCATGTTCTTCTTTGTTTTAAATAACAGAGTGAGTAACACTTACCTCTTCAAACTGTTTTCTTGAAAAGTTTTCCGTGTTGTGAACTTTTTTGGCCATTCCCTACCCCAGGACATTTTTTGAGGGCATGAGTTATTTACAGCCCTGCCCTCTTTGTGAATATTAATGACCATTAGCAGTAGATGTAAAGCTGCTATTTAAGGAAACGGCCTTAGGATGGCAGCATTTCTACGTTGCCAACACTGCTTGCTAGGGAAACAGAACCTTGCTGCAAGTTGTGCTTTTAGGTTGCAGATTAGAGTGGAATGTGCCAGGACAAACCCCCATAAGTTTTAGCCTCCTTAATTCTTGTTTGTGTCATTAAGTTGTAGTTTTTATCAGAGCAAATTTGATCGAAAAATGTCTTTTGTTCTAGGTGTACAGAATCTTGTTCATTTACACATATACATATATCTATTGATCTTTGGGTCCTTTTCCATATAGTTTATTACAGAGTGTTGAGTAGACCACTCTTGGAATTCCATAGGTCTTTGGGGATGATATATTTTGTATGTATTAGTATATGTTTTTTAACCCCAATATCCTAATTTCTCCATTCCTCACACCTTTTCTTTGGCTTAACCATAAATTTTTCTTCTCAATCTGAGATTGTCTTTCTCTGTGGAAATATGTTCATTTTTATGAATTTTCAGATGACATAAGTGATATCCTAGGAAACTTGTCTTTCGAATTCTGACTTACTTCACTTTGTGTGATTATCTCTAGGCTCATCTGTGGTGTTGCCTATGCCATTCTTTTTTTTTTCGTGACTAATGTTCCAATCTGTCCATATACCTCTTCTTCTTTGTCCATTTATCTGTTTAAGGACCTTTTTTTTGCTTCCGTGTCTTGGCTATTTCAATATTGCTGCTGTGCACATTTTCCTGCCTCTGTCTTTCCGATTCTGGTGGTCTTAGGTTATACGCCCAAAAGGTGCCGTGGCGCATCATATGGTAGCTCAGTTTTTACCTTTTAAAGCAGCTCCATTCAGTTTTCGTTAGTGCTGTTACCACTTTACATCCCACCAGCAGTAGAAGGTACGCAGTTCTCTAAAACCCCTTCAACATGTAGAGTTTGTAGACTTTTTACTGATGGTCTTTGGACTGGTGTGAGGTGAAACCTTTTTGGAGGTTGGATTTGCATGTGGCTAGTAATTCCTTATTCTGAGCTTTAGGCATGTCCTCTTTTTTCTTTTCCTTTTTTTTAAAGAGTGAGTACAACTTCCCTCTTCATATTGACTTCTTGAAAAATTTGTCATGTTTTTAATTTTCTTGCCTATTCCCTAACCAAGGGCATTTTTTGAGGGAAGGTGTCATTTACTGCCCTCCAGTCCTTCTGACTATTAAGCAACCTTTAGCACTGGGTTTAAAGCTGCTGTAATGGGAAACAGCCACAAGGCGGCAGCATTCTTACGTTCTCAACTCTTCTTACTAGGGCAAAAGAGTCTTCCTGGAGGTAGTGTTTCGAGGTTGTAAATTAGAGTGGAATGTGCTGGGACAAGCCCCCAGAATGTTATGTCTCCTTATTTAAGTTTGTTTTTAAATTTAATTTATATTTCTTATCGGAGTAAATTTGATTAGAGTGTTGTGATTGTCTGGCTGTACAGGATCTGCTCAATGATTCATACTTATGTCTGTTCATCTTTGGATCCTGTTACCATGTATGCTAATACAGAATGTTGAGTAGACCTCCCTTGGTATTTGGTAGGTGTTTGATCATTATATATTTTATATGTATTGGTGATTATATAATTCATATAGTTTATATGTTATATGTTTATATACATTTAACATACATTAGTATATGTATGTTAGCCTCATAATCCTAATTTATCCATCCTCCCACCTTTCATTTTGGTTACTCATTACTTTGTTTTATAAGTCTGTGAGTGTCATTTCTGTGGAAATAGGTTCATTGGTAGCAATCTTAGGATAACAGGTATAAATGATATCATAGGATATTTGTCATTCTCTTCTGACTTACTTAACCTAATATGATTATTTCTAGGCTCATCTGCAGTCCTGTAAACGGCACTGTTCATTTTGTTCCCGAGGCTACTATTCCATTCGGTACCTATACCGCTTCTTCCTTGTTCATTTACCTGTTGATGGACATATTGTTTGCTTGCATGTCTTGCCTATTGTAAATATTGCTGCAGTGCATGTTTGCCTGTCTGTGCCTTTCCGATTCTGGTCTTATTAGGGTACAGGCCCATTAGGGGTTCAGACGCATCATATGGTAGCTCAGTTTTTACTTTTTAAATGCAGCTCCATTCTGTTCTCATAATTAGCTGTTACCAGTTTACATCCAACCAACAGCATAGTGCGTATGCCTTTCTCCACTAACCCGTCAGCATTTATTGTTTGTAGATTTTTACGGATGACATTTTGAATATTGGGTGTCGAAGTCCTTTTGTAGTTTGGATTTGCATCCAACCAATAATTCCTGATAATGAGCTTTTATCCATGTTCTTCTTTGTTTTAAATAACAGAGTGAGTAAAACTTACCTCTTCAAACTGTGTTCTTGAAAAGTTTTCCGTGTTGTGAACTTTTTTGGCCATTCCCTACCGCAGGACATTTTTTGAGGGCATGAGTCATTTACAGCCCTGCAGTCCTTGTGAACATTAGTGACCATTAACAGTCGATTTAAAGCTGCTGTTTAAGGAAAAGGCCTTAGGATGGCAGCATTTCTACGTTGCCAACACTGCTTGCTAGGGAAACAGAACCTTGCTGCAAGTTGTGCTTTTAGGTTGCAGATTAGAGTGGAATGTGCCAGGACATACCCCCATAAGTTTTAGCCTCCTTAATTCTTGTTTGTGTCTTTAAGTTGTAGTTTTTATCAGAGCAAAGTTGATTGAAAAATGTCTTTTGTTCTAGGTGTACAGAATCTTGTTCATTTACACATATACATATATCTATTGATCTTTGGGTCCTTTTCCATGTAGGTTATTACAGAGTGTTGAGCTGACCACTCTTGGTATTCCTTAGGTCTTTGGGGATGATATATTTTGTATGTATTAGTATATGTTTGTTAACCCCAATATCCTAATTTATCCATTCCTCACACCTTTTCTTTGGCTTAACCATAAGTTTCTCTTCTCCCTCTGAGATTGTCTTTCTCTGTGGAAATATGTTCATTTTTATGAATTTTCAGATGACATAAGTGATATCCTAGGACACTTGTCTTTCACATTCTGACTTATTTCACGTTGTGTGATTGTCTCTGGGCTCATCTGTGGTGCTGCCTAAGCCATTCTTTTATTTTTTTTGTGACTAATATTCCAATCTGTTCATATACCACTTCTTCTTTGTCCATTTATCTGTTTATGGACCTTTTTTTTTGCTTTTGTGTCTTGGCTATTTCAGTATTTCTGCCGTGAACATTTTCCTGCCTCTGTCTTTCCGATTGTGGTGGTCTTAGGTTATAGGCCCACAAGGTGCCCTGCCGGATCATACGGTAGCTCAATTTTTACTTTCTAAAGCAACTCCATTCGCTTTTCGTTAGTGATGTTACCACTTTACATCCCACCAGCAGGTAGAAGGTACACAGTTCTCTAAAACCCCTTCAGCATTTATAGTTTGTAGACTTTTTGCTGATGGTCATTGGACTGGTGTGAGCTGAAACCTTTTTGGAGGTTGGATTAGCATTTGGCTACTAATTCCTTATACTGAGCTTTAGGCATGTCCTGTTTTTTCTTTTCCTTTTGTCTTTAAAGAGTGAGTACAACTTCCCTCTTCATATTGACTTCTTGAAAAATTTGTCATGTGTTGAATTTTCTTACCTATTCCCTACCCCAGGGCATTTTTTGAGGGCAGGTGTCATTTACAGCCCTGCAGTCCTTGTGACTATTAAGCAACCATTAGCACTGGGTTTAAAGCTGCTGTTGTGGGAAACAGCCACAAGGCGGCAGCGTTATTACGTTCTCAACTCTTGTTACTAGGGACACAGAGTCTTCCTGGAGGTAGTGTTCCAAAGTTGTACATTAGAGTGGAATGTGCAGGGAGAAGTCCCCAGAAGGTTATGTGTCCTTACTTATGTTTGTTTATTAAATTTAATTTATATTTCTTATCGGAGTAAATTTGATTAGAGTGTTGTGATTGTCTGGCTGTACAGAATCTGCTCAATGATTCATACATATGTCTGTTCATCTTCGGATCCTGTTACCATGTATGTTATTATAGAATGTTGAGTAGATCTCCCTTGGTATTTGCTAGGTGTTTGGTCATTATATATTTTATATGTATTGGTGATTATATAATTCATATAGTTTATATGTTATATGTTTATGTACATTTAACATACATTAGTATATGTATGTTAGCCCCATAATCCTAATTTATCCATCCTCCCACCTTTCATTTTGGTTAACCATTAGTTTGTTTTATAAGTCTCTGAGTGTCTTTTTCTGTGGAAATAGGTTCATTGGTAGCAATGTTAGGATAACATGTATAAATGATACCGTAGGATATTTGTCTTCCCTTTTGACTTACTTAGCCTAATATGCTTATTTCTAGGCTCATCTGCAGTCCTAAAAACGGCACTGTTCATTTTTTTCCTGAAGCTACTATTCCATTCCAGACGTATACCAGTTCTTCTTTGTCCACTTATCTGTTGATGGATATTTTGTTTCCTTGCATGTCTTGGCTATTGTAAATATTGTTGCAGTGCATGTTTGCCTGTCTGTGCCTTTCGGATTCTGGTCTTCTTATTGTATAGGCCCGTTAGGCGATCGGCCGCATCATATGGTAGCTCAGTTTTTACCTTTTAAATGCAGCTCCATTCTGTTCTCATGATTAGCTGTTACCAATTTACATCCAACCAACAGCATAGTGGGTATGCCTTTCTCCACTAACCTGTCAGCATTCATTGTTTGTAGACTTTTTACGGATGGCATTTTGAATATTGGGTGTCGAAGTCCTTTTGTAGTTTGGATTTGCATCCCACCTATAATTCCTAATATTGAGCTTTTATCCATGTTCTTCTTTGTTTTAAATAACAGAGTGAGTAACACTTACCTCTTCAAACTGTTTTCTTGAAAAGTTTTCCGTGTTGTGAACTTTTTTGGCCATTCCCTACCCCAGGACATTTTTTGAGGGCATGAGTTATTTACAGCCCTGCCCTCTTTGTGAATATTAATGACCATTAGCAGTAGATGTAAAGCTGCTATTTAAGGAAACGGCCTTAGGATGGCAGCATTTCTACGTTGCCAACACTGCTTGCTAGGGAAACAGAACCTTGCTGCAAGTTGTGCTTTTAGGTTGCAGATTAGAGTGGAATGTGCCAGGACAAACCCCCATAAGTTTTAGCCTCCTTAATTCTTGTTTGTGTCATTAAGTTGTAGTTTTTATCAGAGCAAATTTGATCGAAAAATGTCTTTTGTTCTAGGTGTACAGAATCTTGTTCATTTACACATATACATATATCTATTGATCTTTGGGTCCTTTTCCATATAGTTTATTACAGAGTGTTGAGTAGACCACTCTTGGAATTCCATAGGTCTTTGGGGATGATATATTTTGTATGTATTAGTATATGTTTTTTAACCCCAATATCCTAATTTCTCCATTCCTCACACCTTTTCTTTGGCTTAACCATAAATTTTTCTTCTCAATCTGAGATTGTCTTTCTCTGTGGAAATATGTTCATTTTTATGAATTTTCAGATGACATAAGTGATATCCTAGGAAACTTGTCTTTCGAATTCTGACTTACTTCACTTTGTGTGATTATCTCTAGGCTCATCTGTGGTGTTGCCTATGCCATTCTTTTTTTTTTCGTGACTAATGTTCCAATCTGTCCATATACCTCTTCTTCTTTGTCCATTTATCTGTTTAAGGACCTTTTTTTTGCTTCCGTGTCTTGGCTATTTCAATATTGCTGCTGTGCACATTTTCCTGCCTCTGTCTTTCCGATTCTGGTGGTCTTAGGTTATACGCCCAAAAGGTGCCGTGGCGCATCATATGGTAGCTCAGTTTTTACCTTTTAAAGCAGCTCCATTCAGTTTTCGTTAGTGCTGTTACCACTTTACATCCCACCAGCAGTAGAAGGTACGCAGTTCTCTAAAACCCCTTCAACATGTAGAGTTTGTAGACTTTTTACTGATGGTCTTTGGACTGGTGTGAGGTGAAACCTTTTTGGAGGTTGGATTTGCATGTGGCTAGTAATTCCTTATTCTGAGCTTTAGGCATGTCCTCTTTTTTCTTTTCCTTTTTTTTAAAGAGTGAGTACAACTTCCCTCTTCATATTGACTTCTTGAAAAATTTGTCATGTTTTTAATTTTCTTGCCTATTCCCTAACCAAGGGCATTTTTTGAGGGAAGGTGTCATTTACTGCCCTCCAGTCCTTCTGACTATTAAGCAACCTTTAGCACTGGGTTTAAAGCTGCTGTAATGGGAAACAGCCACAAGGCGGCAGCATTCTTACGTTCTCAACTCTTCTTACTAGGGCAAAAGAGTCTTCCTGGAGGTAGTGTTTCGAGGTTGTAAATTAGAGTGGAATGTGCTGGGACAAGCCCCCAGAATGTTATGTCTCCTTATTTAAGTTTGTTTTTAAATTTAATTTATATTTCTTATCGGAGTAAATTTGATTAGAGTGTTGTGATTGTCTGGCTGTACAGGATCTGCTCAATGATTCATACTTATGTCTGTTCATCTTTGGATCCTGTTACCATGTATGCTAATACAGAATGTTGAGTAGACCTCCCTTGGTATTTGGTAGGTGTTTGATCATTATATATTTTATATGTATTGGTGATTATATAATTCATATAGTTTATATGTTATATGTTTATGTACATTTAACATACATTAGTATATGTATGTTAGCCCCATAATCCTAATTTATCCATCCTCCCACCTTTCATTTTGGTTAACCATTAGTTTGTTTTATAAGTCTCTGAGTGTCTTTTTCTGTGGAAATAGGTTCATTGGTAGCAATGTTAGGATAACATGTATAAATGATACCGTAGGATATTTGTCTTCCCTTTTGACTTACTTAGCCTAATATGCTTATTTCTAGGCTCATCTGCAGTCCTAAAAACGGCACTGTTCATTTTTTTCCTGAAGCTACTATTCCATTCCAGACGTATACCAGTTCTTCTTTGTCCACTTATCTGTTGATGGATATTTTGTTTCCTTGCATGTCTTGGCTATTGTAAATATTGTTGCAGTGCATGTTTGCCTGTCTGTGCCTTTCGGATTCTGGTCTTCTTATTGTATAGGCCCGTTAGGCGATCGGCCGCATCATATGGTAGCTCAGTTTTTACCTTTTAAATGCAGCTCCATTCTGTTCTCATGATTAGCTGTTACCAGTTTACATCCAACCAACAGCATAGTGCGTATGCCTTTCTCCACTAACCCGTCAGCATTTATTGTTTGTAGATTTTTACGGATGACATTTTGAATATTGGGTGTCGAAGTCCTTTTGTAGTTTGGATTTGCATCCAACCAATAATTCCTGATAATGAGCTTTTATCCATGTTCTTCTTTGTTTTAAATAACAGAGTGAGTAAAACTTACCTCTTCAAACTGTGTTCTTGAAAAGTTTTCCGTGTTGTGAACTTTTTTGGCCATTCCCTACCGCAGGACATTTTTTGAGGGCATGAGTCATTTACAGCCCTGCAGTCCTTGTGAACATTAGTGACCATTAACAGTCGATTTAAAGCTGCTGTTTAAGGAAAAGGCCTTAGGATGGCAGCATTTCTACGTTGCCAACACTGCTTGCTAGGGAAACAGAACCTTGCTGCAAGTTGTGCTTTTAGGTTGCAGATTAGAGTGGAATGTGCCAGGACATACCCCCATAAGTTTTAGCCTCCTTAATTCTTGTTTGTGTCTTTAAGTTGTAGTTTTTATCAGAGCAAAGTTGATTGAAAAATGTCTTTTGTTCTAGGTGTACAGAATCTTGTTCATTTACACATATACATATATCTATTGATCTTTGGGTCCTTTTCCATGTAGGTTATTACAGAGTGTTGAGCTGACCACTCTTGGTATTCCTTAGGTCTTTGGGGATGATATATTTTGTATGTATTAGTATATGTTTGTTAACCCCAATATCCTAATTTCTCCATTCCTCACACCTTTTCTTTGGCTTAACCATAAGTTTCTCTTCTCCCTCTGAGATTGTCTTTCTCTGTGGAAATATGTTCATTTTTATGAATTTTCAGATGACATAAGTGATATCCTAGGACACTTGTCTTTCGCATTCTGACTTATTTCACGTTGTGTGATTGTCTCTGGGCTCATCTGTGGTGCTGCCTATGCCATTCTTTTATTTTTTTTGTGACTAATATTCCAATCTGTTCATATACCACTTCTTCTTTGTCCATTTATCTGTTTATGGACCTTTTTTTTTGCTTTTGTGTCTTGGCTATTTCAGTATTTCTGCCGTGAACATTTTCCTGCCTCTGTCTTTCCGATTGTGGTGGTCTTAGGTTATAGGCCCACAAGGTGCCCTGCCGGATCATACGGTAGCTCAATTTTTACTTTCTAAAGCAACTCCATTCGCTTTTCGTTAGTGATGTTACCACTTTACATCCCACCAGCAGGTAGAAGGTACACAGTTCTCTAAAACCCCTTCAGCATTTATAGTTTGTAGACTTTTTGCTGATGGTCATTGGACTGGTGTGAGCTGAAACCTTTTTGGAGGTTGGATTAGCATTTGGCTACTAATTCCTTATACTGAGCTTTAGGCATGTCCTGTTTTTTCTTTTCCTTTTGTCTTTAAAGAGTGAGTACAACTTCCCTCTTCATATTGACTTCTTGAAAAATTTGTCATGTGTTGAATTTTCTTACCTATTCCCTACCCCAGGGCATTTTTTGAGGGCAGGTGTCATTTACAGCCCTGCAGTCCTTGTGACTATTAAGCAACCATTAGCACTGGGTTTAAAGCTGCTGTTGTGGGAAACAGCCACAAGGCGGCAGCGTTATTACGTTCTCAACTCTTGTTACTAGGGACACAGAGTCTTCCTGGAGGTAGTGTTCCAAAGTTGTACATTAGAGTGGAATGTGCAGGGAGAAGTCCCCAGAAGGTTATGTGTCCTTACTTATGTTTGTTTATTAAATTTAATTTATATTTCTTATCGGAGTAAATTTGATTAGAGTGTTGTGATTGTCTGGCTGTACAGAATCTGCTCAATGATTCATACATATGTCTGTTCATCTTCGGATCCTGTTACCATGTATGTTATTATAGAATGTTGAGTAGATCTCCCTTGGTATTTGCTAGGTGTTTGGTCATTATATATTTTATATGTATTGGTGATTATATAATTCATATAGTTTATATGTTATATGTTTATGTACATTTAACATACATTAGTATATGTATGTTAGCCCCATAATCCTAATTTATCCATCCTCCCACCTTTCATTTTGGTTAACCATTAGTTTGTTTTATAAGTCTCTGAGTGTCTTTTTCTGTGGAAATAGGTTCATTGGTAGCAATGTTAGGATAACATGTATAAATGATACCGTAGGATATTTGTCTTCCCTTTTGACTTACTTAGCCTAATATGCTTATTTCTAGGCTCATCTGCAGTCCTAAAAACGGCACTGTTCATTTTTTTCCTGAAGCTACTATTCCATTCCAGACGTATACCAGTTCTTCTTTGTCCACTTATCTGTTGATGGATATTTTGTTTCCTTGCATGTCTTGGCTATTGTAAATATTGTTGCAGTGCATGTTTGCCTGTCTGTGCCTTTCGGATTCTGGTCTTCTTATTGTATAGGCCCGTTAGGCGATCGGCCGCATCATATGGTAGCTCAGTTTTTACCTTTTAAATGCAGCTCCATTCTGTTCTCATGATTAGCTGTTACCAATTTACATCCAACCAACAGCATAGTGGGTATGCCTTTCTCCACTAACCTGTCAGCATTCATTGTTTGTAGACTTTTTACGGATGGCATTTTGAATATTGGGTGTCGAAGTCCTTTTGTAGTTTGGATTTGCATCCCACCTATAATTCCTAATATTGAGCTTTTATCCATGTTCTTCTTTGTTTTAAATAACAGAGTGAGTAACACTTACCTCTTCAAACTGTTTTCTTGAAAAGTTTTCCGTGTTGTGAACTTTTTTGGCCATTCCCTACCCCAGGACATTTTTTGAGGGCATGAGTTATTTACAGCCCTGCCCTCTTTGTGAATATTAATGACCATTAGCAGTAGATGTAAAGCTGCTATTTAAGGAAACGGCCTTAGGATGGCAGCATTTCTACGTTGCCAACACTGCTTGCTAGGGAAACAGAACCTTGCTGCAAGTTGTGCTTTTAGGTTGCAGATTAGAGTGGAATGTGCCAGGACAAACCCCCATAAGTTTTAGCCTCCTTAATTCTTGTTTGTGTCATTAAGTTGTAGTTTTTATCAGAGCAAATTTGATCGAAAAATGTCTTTTGTTCTAGGTGTACAGAATCTTGTTCATTTACACATATACATATATCTATTGATCTTTGGGTCCTTTTCCATATAGTTTATTACAGAGTGTTGAGTAGACCACTCTTGGAATTCCATAGGTCTTTGGGGATGATATATTTTGTATGTATTAGTATATGTTTTTTAACCCCAATATCCTAATTTCTCCATTCCTCACACCTTTTCTTTGGCTTAACCATAAATTTTTCTTCTCAATCTGAGATTGTCTTTCTCTGTGGAAATATGTTCATTTTTATGAATTTTCAGATGACATAAGTGATATCCTAGGAAACTTGTCTTTCGAATTCTGACTTACTTCACTTTGTGTGATTATCTCTAGGCTCATCTGTGGTGTTGCCTATGCCATTCTTTTTTTTTTCGTGACTAATGTTCCAATCTGTCCATATACCTCTTCTTCTTTGTCCATTTATCTGTTTAAGGACCTTTTTTTTTGCTTCCGTGTCTTGGCTATTTCAATATTGCTGCTGTGCACATTTTCCTGCCTCTGTCTTTCCGATTCTGGTGGTCTTAGGTTATACGCCCAAAAGGTGCCGTGGCGCATCATATGGTAGCTCAGTTTTTACCTTTTAAAGCAGCTCCATTCAGTTTTCGTTAGTGCTGTTACCACTTTACATCCCACCAGCAGTAGAAGGTACGCAGTTCTCTAAAACCCCTTCAACATGTAGAGTTTGTAGACTTTTTACTGATGGTCTTTGGACTGGTGTGAGGTGAAACCTTTTTGGAGGTTGGATTTGCATGTGGCTAGTAATTCCTTATTCTGAGCTTTAGGCATGTCCTCTTTTTTCTTTTCCTTTTTTTTAAAGAGTGAGTACAACTTCCCTCTTCATATTGACTTCTTGAAAAATTTGTCATGTTTTTAATTTTCTTGCCTATTCCCTAACCAAGGGCATTTTTTGAGGGAAGGTGTCATTTACTGCCCTCCAGTCCTTCTGACTATTAAGCAACCTTTAGCACTGGGTTTAAAGCTGCTGTAATGGGAAACAGCCACAAGGCGGCAGCATTCTTACGTTCTCAACTCTTCTTACTAGGGCAAAAGAGTCTTCCTGGAGGTAGTGTTTCGAGGTTGTAAATTAGAGTGGAATGTGCTGGGACAAGCCCCCAGAATGTTATGTCTCCTTATTTAAGTTTGTTTTTAAATTTAATTTATATTTCTTATCGGAGTAAATTTGATTAGAGTGTTGTGATTGTCTGGCTGTACAGGATCTGCTCAATGATTCATACTTATGTCTGTTCATCTTTGGATCCTGTTACCATGTATGCTAATACAGAATGTTGAGTAGACCTCCCTTGGTATTTGGTAGGTGTTTGATCATTATATATTTTATATGTATTGGTGATTATATAATTCATATAGTTTATATGTTATATGTTTATATACATTTAACATACATTAGTATATGTATGTTAGCCTCATAATCCTAATTTATCCATCCTCCCACCTTTCATTTTGGTTACTCATTACTTTGTTTTATAAGTCTGTGAGTGTCATTTCTGTGGAAATAGGTTCATTGGTAGCAATCTTAGGATAACAGGTATAAATGATATCATAGGATATTTGTCATTCTCTTCTGACTTACTTAACCTAATATGATTATTTCTAGGCTCATCTGCAGTCCTGTAAACGGCACTGTTCATTTTGTTCCCGAGGCTACTATTCCATTCGGTACCTATACCGCTTCTTCCTTGTTCATTTACCTGTTGATGGACATATTGTTTGCTTGCATGTCTTGCCTATTGTAAATATTGCTGCAGTGCATGTTTGCCTGTCTGTGCCTTTCCGATTCTGGTCTTATTAGGGTACAGGCCCATTAGGGGTTCAGACGCATCATATGGTAGCTCAGTTTTTACTTTTTAAATGCAGCTCCATTCTGTTCTCATAATTAGCTGTTACCAGTTTACATCCAACCAACAGCATAGTGCGTATGCCTTTCTCCACTAACCCGTCAGCATTTATTGTTTGTAGATTTTTACGGATGACATTTTGAATATTGGGTGTCGAAGTCCTTTTGTAGTTTGGATTTGCATCCAACCAATAATTCCTGATAATGAGCTTTTATCCATGTTCTTCTTTGTTTTAAATAACAGAGTGAGTAAAACTTACCTCTTCAAACTGTGTTCTTGAAAAGTTTTCCGTGTTGTGAACTTTTTTGGCCATTCCCTACCGCAGGACATTTTTTGAGGGCATGAGTCATTTACAGCCCTGCAGTCCTTGTGAACATTAGTGACCATTAACAGTCGATTTAAAGCTGCTGTTTAAGGAAAAGGCCTTAGGATGGCAGCATTTCTACGTTGCCAACACTGCTTGCTAGGGAAACAGAACCTTGCTGCAAGTTGTGCTTTTAGGTTGCAGATTAGAGTGGAATGTGCCAGGACATACCCCCATAAGTTTTAGCCTCCTTAATTCTTGTTTGTGTCTTTAAGTTGTAGTTTTTATCAGAGCAAAGTTGATTGAAAAATGTCTTTTGTTCTAGGTGTACAGAATCTTGTTCATTTACACATATACATATATCTATTGATCTTTGGGTCCTTTTCCATGTAGGTTATTACAGAGTGTTGAGCTGACCACTCTTGGTATTCCTTAGGTCTTTGGGGATGATATATTTTGTATGTATTAGTATATGTTTGTTAACCCCAATATCCTAATTTATCCATTCCTCACACCTTTTCTTTGGCTTAACCATAAGTTTCTCTTCTCCCTCTGAGATTGTCTTTCTCTGTGGAAATATGTTCATTTTTATGAATTTTCAGATGACATAAGTGATATCCTAGGACACTTGTCTTTCACATTCTGACTTATTTCACGTTGTGTGATTGTCTCTGGGCTCATCTGTGGTGCTGCCTAAGCCATTCTTTTATTTTTTTTGTGACTAATATTCCAATCTGTTCATATACCACTTCTTCTTTGTCCATTTATCTGTTTATGGACCTTTTTTTTTGCTTTTGTGTCTTGGCTATTTCAGTATTTCTGCCGTGAACATTTTCCTGCCTCTGTCTTTCCGATTGTGGTGGTCTTAGGTTATAGGCCCACAAGGTGCCCTGCCGGATCATACGGTAGCTCAATTTTTACTTTCTAAAGCAACTCCATTCGCTTTTCGTTAGTGATGTTACCACTTTACATCCCACCAGCAGGTAGAAGGTACACAGTTCTCTAAAACCCCTTCAGCATTTATAGTTTGTAGACTTTTTGCTGATGGTCATTGGACTGGTGTGAGCTGAAACCTTATTGGAGGTTGGATTAGCATTTGGCTACTAATTCCTTCTACTGAGCTTTAGGCATGTTCTGTTTTTCTTTTCCTTTTTTTTTGAAAAAATGAGTACAACTTCCCTCGTCATATTGACTTCTTGAAAAATTTTTCATGTGTTGAATTTTCTAGCCTATTCCCTACCCCAGGGCATTTTTTGAGGGCAGGTGTCATTTACAGCCCTGCAGTCCTTGTGACTATTAAGCAACCATTAGCACTGGCTTTAAAGCTGCTGTTGTGGGAAACAGCCTCAAGGCGGCAGCATTATTACGTTCTCAAATCTTGTTACTAGGGCAAAAGAGTCTTCCTGGATGTACTGTTCGAATGTTGAAAATTAGAGTGGAATGTGCAGGGAAAAGCCCCCAGAAGTTTATATCTTCTTACTTACGTTTGTTTTTTAAATTTAATTTATATTTCTTATCGGAGTAAATTTGGTTAGAGTGTTGTGTTTGTCTGGCTGTACAGAATCTGCTCAATGATTCATACATATATCTGTTCATCTTCGGATCCTGTTACCATGTATGTGTTTACAGAATGTTGAGTAGACCTCCCTTGGTATTTGGTAGGTGTTTTGTCATTATATATTTTATATGTATTGGTGATTATATAATTCATATAGTTTATATGTTATATGTTTATATACATTTAACCTACTTTAGTATATGTATGTTAGCCCCATAATCCTAATTTATCCATCCTCCCACCTTTCATTTTGGTTAACCATTTGTTTGTTTTATAAGTCTGTGAGTGTCTTTTTCTGTGGAAATACGTTCATTGGTAGCAATCTAAGACAACATGTATAAATGATATCATAGGATATTTGTCATTCCCTTTTGACTTACTTAACCAAATATGATTATTTGTAGGCTCATCTGTAGTCCTGAAAATGGCATTGTGCATTTTTTTCCCAAGGCTACTATTCCATTCAGTCCATATAGCACTTCTTCTTTTCCATTCATCTGTTTATGGAACTTTTTTTTGCTTCCATGTCTTGGCTATTTCAGTATTGCTGCAGTGCATAATTTCCTGCCTCTGTCTTTCCAATTCTGGTGGTCTTAGGTTATAGGCCGAAAAGGTGCCCTGCCGCATCATATGGTCGCTCAATTTTAACCTTTCAAAGCAGCTCCATTCAGTTTTCATTAGTGCTGTTACCAGTTTACATCCCACCAGCAGCTACAAGGTACACAGTTCTCTAAAACCCCTGCAGAATTTATAGTTTGTAGACTTTTTGCAGATGGTCATTTGACTGGTGTGTGCTGAAACCTTTTGGATGTTGGATTTGCATGTGGCTAATAATTCCTTATACTGAGCTTTAGGCATGTCCATTTTTTCTTTTCCTTTTTTTTTAAAGATTCAGTACAACTTCCCTCTTCATATTGACTTCTTGAAAAATTTGTCATGTTTTGAATTTTCTTGCCTATTCCCTACCCCAGGGCATTTTTTGACGGCAGGTGTCATTTACAGCGCTGCAGTCCTTGTGACTATTAAGCAACCATTAGCACTGGGTTTAAAGTTGCTGTTGTGGGAAATAGCCACAAGGCGGCAGTATTATTACGTTCTCATCTCTGGTTACTAGGGCAACAGAGTTTTCCTGGATGTAGTGTTCCAAGGTTGTAAATTAGAGTGGAATGTGCTTGGACAAGCCCCCAGAAGCTTATGTCTCCTTACTTATTTTGTTTTTTAAATTTAATTTATATTTCTTATCAGAGAAAATTTGATTAGAGTGTTGAGTTTGTCTGGCTGTACAGAATCTGCTCAATGATCCATACATATGTCTGTTCATCTTCGGATCCTGTTACCATGTATGTTATTACAGAATGTTGAGTAGACCTACCTTGGTATTTGGTAGGTGTTTTGTCGTTATATGTTTTATATGTATTGGTGATTATATAATTCATATAGTTTATATGTTATATGTTTATATACATTTAACATACATTAGTATATGTATGTTAGCCTCATAATCCTAATTTATCCATCCTCCCACCTTTCATTTTGGTTACTCATTACTTTGTTTTATAAGTCTGTGAGTGTCATTTCTGTGGAAATAGGTTCATTGGTAGCAATCTTAGGATAACAGGTATAAATGATATCATAGGATATTTGTCATTCTCTTCTGACTTACTTAACCTAATATGATTATTTCTAGGCTCATCTGCAGTCCTGTAAACGGCACTGTTCATTTTGTTCCCGAGGCTACTATTCCATTCGGTACCTATACCGCTTCTTCCTTGATCATTTATCTGTTGATGGACATTTTGTTTGCTTGCATGTCTTGCCTATTGTAAATATTGCTGCAGTGCATGTTTGCCTGTCTGTGCCTTTCCGATTCTGGTCTTATTAGGGTACAGGCCCATTAGGGGTTCAGACGCATCATATGGTAGCTCAGTTTTTACTTTTTAAATGCAGCTCCATTCTGTTCTCATAATTAGCTGTTTACCAGTTTACATCCAACCAACAGCATAGTGCGTATGCCTTTCTCCACTAACCCGTCAGCATTTATTGTTTGTAGATTTTTACGGATTACATTTTGAATATTGGGTGTCGAAGTCCTTTTGTAGTTTGGATTTGCATCCAACCAATAATTCCTGATAATGAGCTTTTATCCATGTTCTTCTTTGTTTTAAATAACAGAGTGAGTAAAACTTACCTCTTCAAACTGTGTTCTTGAAAAGTTTTCCGTGTTGTGAACTTTTTTGGCCATTCCCTACCGCAGGACATTTTTTGAGGGCATGAGTCATTTACAGCCCTGCAGTCCTTGTGAACATTAGTGACCATTAACAGTCGATTTAAAGCTGCTGTTTAAGGAAAAGGCCTTAGGATGGCAGCATTTCTACGTTGCCAACACTGCTTGCTAGGGAAACAGAACCTTGCTGCAAGTTGTGCTTTTAGGTTGCAGATTAGAGTGGAATGTGCCAGGACATACCCCCATAAGTTTTAGCCTCCTTAATTCTTGTTTGTGTCTTTAAGTTGTAGTTTTTATCAGAGCAAAGTTGATTGAAAAATGTCTTTTGTTCTAGGTGTACAGAATCTTGTTCATTTACACATATACATATATCTATTGATCTTTGGGTCCTTTTCCATGTAGGTTATTACAGAGTGTTGAGCTGACCACTCTTGGTATTCCTTAGGTCTTTGGGGATGATATATTTTGTATGTATTAGTATATGTTTGTTAACCCCAATATCCTAATTTCTCCATTCCTCACACCTTTTCTTTGGCTTAACCATAAGTTTCTCTTCTCCCTCTGAGATTGTCTTTCTCTGTGGAAATATGTTCATTTTTATGAATTTTCAGATGACATAAGTGATATCCTAGGACACTTGTCTTTCGCATTCTGACTTATTTCACGTTGTGTGATTGTCTCTGGGCTCATCTGTGGTGCTGCCTATGCCATTCTTTTATTTTTTTTTGTGACTAATATTCCAATCTGTTCATATACCACTTCTTCTTTGTCCATTTATCTGTTTATGGACCTTTTTTTTTGCTTTTGTGTCTTGGCTATTTCAGTATTTCTGCCGTGAACATTTTCCTGCCTCTGTCTTTCCGATTGTGGTGGTCTTAGGTTATAGGCCCACAAGGTGCCCTGCCGGATCATACGGTAGCTCAATTTTTACTTTCTAAAGCAACTCCATTCGCTTTTCGTTAGTGATGTTACCACTTTACATCCCACCAGCAGGTAGAAGGTACACAGTTCTCTAAAACCCCTTCAGCATTTATAGTTTGTAGACTTTTTGCTGATGGTCATTGGACTGGTGTGAGCTGAAACCTTATTGGAGGTTGGATTAGCATTTGGCTACTAATTCCTTCTACTGAGCTTTAGGCATGTTCTGTTTTTCTTTTCCTTTTTTTTTGAAAAAATGAGTACAACTTCCCTCTTCATATTGACTTCTTGAAAAATTTTTCATGTGTTGAATTTTCTAGCCTATTCCCTACCCCAGGGCATTTTTTGAGGGCAGGTGTCATTTACAGCCCTGCAGTCCTTGTGACTATTAAGCAACCATTAGCACTGGCTTTAAAGCTGCTGTTGTGGGAAACAGCCTCAAGGCGGCAGCATTATTACGTTCTCAAATCTTGTTACTAGGGCAAAAGAGTCTTCCTGGATGTACTGTTCGAATGTTGAAAATTAGAGTGGAATGTGCAGGGAAAAGCCCCCAGAAGTTTATATCTTCTTACTTACGTTTGTTTTTTAAATTTAATTTATATTTCTTATCGGAGTAAATTTGGTTAGAGTGTTGTGTTTGTCTGGCTGTACAGAATCTGCTCAATGATTCATACATATATCTGTTCATCTTCGGATCCTGTTACCATGTATGTGTTTACAGAATGTTGAGTAGACCTCCCTTGGTATTTGGTAGGTGTTTTGTCATTATATATTTTATATGTATTGGTGATTATATAATTCATATAGTTTATATGTTATATGTTTATATACATTTAACCTACTTTAGTATATGTATGTTAGCCCCATAATCCTAATTTATCCATCCTCCCACCTTTCATTTTGGTTAACCATTTGTTTGTTTTATAAGTCTGTGAGTGTCTTTTTCTGTGGAAATACGTTCATTGGTAGCAATCTAAGACAACATGTATAAATGATATCATAGGATATTTGTCATTCCCTTTTGACTTACTTAACCAAATATGATTATTTGTAGGCTCATCTGTAGTCCTGAAAATGGCACTGTGCATTTTTTTCCCAAGGCTACTATTCCATTCAGTCCATATAGCACTTCTTCTTTTCCATTCATCTGTTTATGGAACTTTTTTTTGCTTCCATGTCTTGGCTATTTCAGTATTGCTGCAGTGCATAATTTCCTGCCTCTGTCTTTCCAATTCTGGTGGTCTTAGGTTATAGGCCGAAAAGGTGCCCTGCCGCATCATATGGTCGCTCAATTTTAACCTTTCAAAGCAGCTCCATTCAGTTTTCATTAGTGCTGTTACCAGTTTACATCCCACCAGCAGCTACAAGGTACACAGTTCTCTAAAACCCCTGCAGAATTTATAGTTTGTAGACTTTTTGCAGATGGTCATTTGACTGGTGTGTGCTGAAACCTTTTGGATGTTGGATTTGCATGTGGCTAATAATTCCTTATACTGAGCTTTAGGCATGTCCATTTTTTCTTTTCCTTTTTTTTTAAAGATTCAGTACAACTTCCCTCTTCATATTGACTTCTTGAAAAATTTGTCATGTTTTGAATTTTCTTGCCTATTCCCTACCCCAGGGCATTTTTTGACGGCAGGTGTCATTTACAGCGCTGCAGTCCTTGTGACTATTAAGCAACCATTAGCACTGGGTTTAAAGTTGCTGTTGTGGGAAATAGCCACAAGGCGGCAGTATTATTACGTTCTCATCTCTGGTTACTAGGGCAACAGAGTTTTCCTGGATGTAGTGTTCCAAGGTTGTAAATTAGAGTGGAATGTGCTTGGACAAGCCCCCAGAAGCTTATGTCTCCTTACTTATTTTGTTTTTTAAATTTAATTTATATTTCTTATCAGAGAAAATTTGATTAGAGTGTTGAGTTTGTCTGGCTGTACAGAATCTGCTCAATGATCCATACATATGTCTGTTCATCTTCGGATCCTGTTACCATGTATGTTATTACAGAATGTTGAGTAGACCTACCTTGGTATTTGGTAGGTGTTTTGTCGTTATATGTTTTATATGTATTGGTGATTATATAATTCATATAGTTTATATGTTATATGTTTATATACATTTAACATACATTAGTATATGTATGTTAGCCTCATAATCCTAATTTATCCATCCTCCCACCTTTCATTTTGGTTACTCATTACTTTGTTTTATAAGTCTGTGAGTGTCATTTCTGTGGAAATAGGTTCATTGGTAGCAATCTTAGGATAACAGGTATAAATGATATCATAGGATATTTGTCATTCTCTTCTGACTTACTTAACCTAATATGATTATTTCTAGGCTCATCTGCAGTCCTGTAAACGGCACTGTTCATCTTGTTCCCGAGGCTACTATTCCATTCGGTACCTATACCGCTTCTTCCTTGATCATTTATCTGTTGATGGACATTTTGTTTGCTTGCATGTCTTGCCTATTGTAAATATTGCTGCAGTGCATGTTTGCCTGTCTGTGCCTTTCCGATTCTGGTCTTATTAGGGTACAGGCCCATTAGGGGTTCAGACGCATCATATGGTAGCTCAGTTTTTACTTTTTAAATGCAGCTCCATTCTGTTCTCATAATTAGCTGTTTACCAGTTTACATCCAACCAACAGCATAGTGCGTATGCCTTTCTCCACTAACCCGTCAGCATTTATTGTTTGTAGATTTTTACGGATTACATTTGAATATTGGGTGTCGAAGTCCTTTTGTAGTTTGGATTTGCATCCAACCAATAATTCCTGATAATGAGCTTTTATCCATGTTCTTCTTTGTTTTAAATAACAGAGTGAGTAACACTTACCTCTTCAAACTGTTTTCTTGAAAAGGTTTCCGTGTTGTGAACTATTTTGCCCATTCCTTACCGCAGGACATTTTTTGAGGGCATGAGTCATTTACAGCCCTGCAGTCCTTGAGAATATTAGTGACCATTAGCAGTAGATTTAAAGCTGCTATTTAAGGAAACGGCCTTAGGATGGCAGCATTTCTACGTTGCCAACGCTGCTTGCTAGGTAAACAGAACCTTGCTGCACTTTGTGCTTTTAGGTTGCAGATTAGAGTGGAATGTGCCAGGACATATCCCCATAAGTTTTAGCCTCCTTAATTCTTGTTTGTGTCTTTAAGTTGTAGTTTTTATCAGAGCAAATTTGATTGAAAAATGTCTTTTGTTCTAGGTGTACAGAATCTTGTTCATTTACACATATACATATATCTATTGATCTTTGGGTCCTTTTCCATGTAGGTTATTACAGAGTGTTGAGTAGACCACTCTTGGTATTCCATAGGTATTTGGGGATGATATATTTTGTATGTATTTGTATATATTTGTTAACCCGAATATCCTAATTTCTCCATTCCTCACACCTTTTCTTTGGCTTAACCATAAGTTGGTCTTCTCAATCTGAGATTGCTTTCTCTGTGGAAATATGTTCATTTCTATGAATTTTCAGATGACGTAAGTTATATCCTAGGACACTTGTCTCTCGCATTCTGACTTACTTCATGTTGTGTGATTATTTCTAGGCTCATCTGTGGTGCTTCCTATGCCATTATTTAATTTTTTTTTCGTGACTAATATTCCAATCTGTCCATATACAACCTCTTCTTTGTCCAATTATCTGTTTTTGGACCTTTTCTTTGCTTCCATGTCTTGGCTATTTCAATATTGCTGCAGTGCAGATTTTCCTGCCTCTGTCTTTCCGATTCTGGTTGTCTTAGGTTACAGGCCCAGACGTGCCCTGCCGCATCATATGGTAGCTCAGTTTTTACCTTTTAAAGCAGCTCCATTCAGTTTTTGTTAGTGCTGTCATCAGTTAACTTCCCACCAGCAGCAAGAAGGTATACAGTTCTCTGAAACCCCTTCAGCATTTATAGTTGTAGACTTTTTACTGATGGTCTTTTGACTGGTGTGAGCTGAAACCTTTTTGGAGGTTGGAATAGCATGTGGCTACTAATTGCTTATACTGAGCTTTAGGCATGTACTGTTTTTTCTTTTCCTTTTTTTTAAAGAGTGAGTACAACTTCCCTCTTCATATTGACTTCTTGAAAAATTTGTCATGTGTTGAATTTTCTAGCCCATTCCCTACCCCAGGGCATTTTTTCAGGGCAGGTGTCATTTACAGCCCTGCAGTCCTTGTGACTATTAAGCAACCATTAGCACTGGGTTTAAAGCTGCTGTTGTGGGAAACAGCCAGAAGGCGGCAGCATTATTATGTTCTCAACTCTTGTTAATAGGGCAATAGTGTGTTCCTGGACGTAAAAATCCGAGGTTGTAAAGTAGAGTGGAATGTGCTGGGACAAGACCCCAGAAGGTTATGCCTGCTTACTTATTTTTTTTTATATGTAATTTATATTTCTTATCACAGTAAATTTGATTAGAGTGCTGTGATTGTCTGGCTGTAAAGAATTTGCTCAATGATTCATACATATGTCTGTTCATCTTCGGATCCTATTACCATGTATGTTATTCCATAATGTTCAGTAGACCTCCCTTGGTATTTGGTAGGTTTTTCCTCGTTATATATTTTATATATATTGGTGATTATATAATTCATATAATTTATATGTTATATGTTTATATACATTTAACATACATTAGTGTATGTATGTTAGCCCCATAATCCTAATTTATCCATCCTCCCACCTTTCATTTTGGTTAACCATTAGATTTGTTTATAAGTCTGTGAGTGTCTTTGTTTTTGGAAATAGTTTCATTGGTAGCAATCTTAGGATAACATGTATAAATGATATCATAGGATATTTGTCATTCCCTTTTGACTTACTTATCCTAATATGATTATTTCTAGGCTCATCTGCAGTCCTGAAAACGGCACTGTTCATTTTTTTCCCACGGCTAAAATTCCACTGTACGTATACCGCTTCTTCTTTGTCCATTTATCTGTTGATGGACATTTTCTTTGCTTGCATGTCTTAGCTATTGTAAATATTGCCGCAGTGCATGTTTTCCTGTCTGTGCCTTTCTGATTATTGTCTTCTTAGGGTATAGGCCCATTAGAGTATTGGCTGAATCATATGGTAGCTCAGTTTTTACCTTTTATATGCAGCTCCATTCTGTTCTCATGATTAGCTGTTACCAGTTTGCATCCAACCAACAGCATAATTGGTATGCCTTTCTCCACTAACCGTCAGCATTCATTGTAGAATTTTTTTTTTTTTTAACTTTTTTTTTTTTTTTAATTAATTAATTTATTTATTTTTGACTGTGTTGGGTCTTCGTTTCTGTGCGAGGGCTTTCTCTAGTTGTGGCAAGCGGTGGCCACTCTTCATCGCGGTGCGCAGGCCTCTCACCGTTGCGGCCTCTCTTGTTGTGGAGCACAGGCTCCAGACGCGCAGGCTCAGCAATCGTGGCTCACGGGCCCAGCTGCTCCGCGGCATGTGGGATCTTCCCAGACCAGGGCTCGAACCCGTGTGCCCTGCATTGGCAGGCAGATTCTCAACCACTGCGCCACCAGGGAAGCCCTCATTGTAGAATTTTAACGGATGGTATTTTGAATATTGGGTGGCGAAGTCCTTTTGTAGTTTGGATTTGCATCCAACCAATAATTCCTAATATTGAGCTTTTATACATGGTCTTCTTTGTTTTAAATAACAGAGTGAGTAACACTTACCTCTTCAAACTGTTTTCTTGAGAAGTTTTCCGTCTTGTGAACTATTTTGGCCATTCCCTACCCCAGGACATTTTTTGAGGGCATGAGTCATTTACAGCCCTGCAGTCCTTGAGAATATTAGTGACCATTAACAGTAGATTTAAAGCTGCTGTTTGAGGAAACAGCCTTAGGGTGGCAGCAATTCTAGGTTGCCAACTCTGCTTGCTAGGTAAGCAGAACCTTGCTGCAAGTTGTGCTTTTAGGTTGCAGATTAGAGTGGAATGTGCCAGGACAAACCCCCATAAGTTTTAGCCTCCTTAATTCTTGTTTTTGTCTTTAGGTTGTAGTTTTTATCAGAGCAAATTTGGTTGAAAAATGTCTTTTTTTTAGGTGTACAGAATCTTGTTCATTTACACATATACATATATCTGTTGATCTCTTAGTCTTTTCCATGTAGGTTATTACAGAGTGTTGAGTAGACCACTCTTGGAATTCCATAGGACTTTGTGGATGATATATTTTGTATGTATTAGTATATGTTTGTTCACCCCAATAACCTAATTTCTCCATTCCTCACACCTTTTCTTTGGCTTAACAATAAGTTTGTCTTCTCAATCTGAGATTGTCTTTCTCTGTGGAAATATGGTCATTTTAATGAATTTCCAGATGACATAAGTGATATCCAAGACATTTGTCTCTCGCATTCTGACTTACTTCACGGTGTGTGATTATCTGTAGGCTCATCTGTGGTGCGGCCTATGCCATTCTTTTATTTTCTTTCATGACTAATATTCCAATCTGTTCATATACCACTTCTTCTTTGTCCATTTCTCTGTTTATAGACTTTTTTTGCTTTCGTGTCTTGGCTTAGTTTTAGTGTTAGGGCTAGGTTTAGGGTACGGGTTAGGATTAGTGTACGTGTTACGTTTTGGGTATGGGTTAGGGTTAGGGAACGCGTTAGGGTTAGGGTATTCATTAAACCTCTCCCACTCTCTAGATTCCTCTTAGCACGTAAAGGAATATTGTTTGGGGTCCAGCCATGGAGAAGCTTTTAGACACTAGGATAAGATAAAGAACACACACATTATAAAGAAATCACATTAGGATTTTATTTTTAACCTGTTTCTTGAAACACTAGTGCTTAGGAAATCTACTGGAGGCAGAAGCAGTCAAGGGTAGTTTAGGGTTAGGTTTAGGGTTAGGGTTATTGTTAGGGTACGGCTTAGGGTACGCGTGAGGGTACGTTGTAGGGTATGGGTTAGGGTTATGGTTAGGGTTAGTTTTAGGGTTAGGGCTATGTTTATGGTACAAGTAAGGATTAGGTTACATGTTAGGTTTAGGGTATTGGTTAGGGTTACAGTACACTTTAGGGTTAGGGTATTTATTAAACCAATCCCACTCTCTAGATTCCACTTAGCACGTAAAGGAATATTATTTGGTGTCCAGTCATGGAGAAGCTTTTAGCCCCTAGGAAAGGATAAAGAACACACACATTAGAAAGAAATCACATTAGGATTTTCTTTTTTACCTGTTCCTTAAAACACTAGTGCTTAGGAAATCTATTGGAGGCAGAAGCAGTCAAGTGTAGTTTTGGGTTAGGGTTAGGGTTAGTGTACAGAATAGCGTACGGGTTAGGGTACGGGTGAGCATACTGCGTATGGTATGTGTTAGGGTTAGGGATAGGTTTAGTTTTAGGGTAAGGGATAGGTTTAGAGTACGGGTTAATATTAGGGTATGTGTTAGGGTTAGGGTATGGGTTAGGTTTAGGGTACACGTTAGGGATAGGATATTTATTATACCTATCCCATTCTGTAGCTATCAATTTGCACGTAAAGGAATATTATTTGGGGTCCAGCCATGGAGAAGCTTTTAGACACTAGGATAAGATAAAGAACACACACATTATAAAGAAATCTCATTAAGATTTTCTTTTTAACCTGTTCCTTAAAACACTACTGCTTAGGAAATCTACTGGAAGCCGAAGCAGTCAAGTGTAGTTTTGGGTTAGGGTTAGGGTTAGTGTACGGAATAGCGTATGTGTTAGGGTACGGGTGAGCATACTGCGTAGGTTATGTGTTAGGGTTAGGGATAGGTTTAGTTTTAGGGTAAGGGCTAGGTTTAGAGTACGGGTTAATATTAGGGTATGTGTTAGGGTTAGGGTATGGGTTAGGTTTAGGATACACGTTAGAGATAGGATATTTATTATACCTATCCCATTCTGTAGCTATCACTTTGCACGTAAAGCAATATTATTTGGGGTCCAGCCATGGAGAAGCTTTTAGACACTAGGATAAGATAAAGAACACACACATTATAAAGAAATCTCATTAAGATTTTCTTTTTAACCTGTTCCTTAAAACACTACTGCTTAGGAAATCTACTGGAAGCAGAAGCAGTCAAGGGTAGTTTCGCGTTAGGGTTAGGGTTAGGTTTAGCGTTAGGGTACGGCTTAGGGTTAGGGTATGGGTTAGGGTTAGGGTAAGCGTTATGGTTAGGGTATTTATTAAACCAATCCCACTCTCTAGATTCCACTTAGCACATCAAGGAATATTATTTGCGGTCCAGCCATTGAAAAGATTTGAGACCCTAGGATAAGATAAAGAACACACACATTGTAAAGAAATCACATTAGGATTTTCTTTTTAACCTGTTCCTGAAAACACTCGTGCTTAGAAAATCTACTCCAGGCAGAAGCAGTCAAGGGTAGTTTACGGTTAGGGTTAGGGTTAGGTTTAGCGTATGGGTTACGGAACGGGTGTGGGTACGGCATAGGGTGTGGGTTAGGGTAGGGTTAGTTTTAGGGTTAGGGCTAGGTTTAGGTTACAGGTTAGGATTAGTGTACGTGTTAGGTTCAGGGTATGGATTAGGGTTAGGGTATGCGTTAGGGTTAGGGTATTTATTAAACTTACCCCACTCTCTACATACCACTTAGCACGTAAAGGAATATATTTTGGGGTCCAGCCATGGAGAAGCTTTTAGACACTAGGATAAGTTAAAGAACACACAGATTATAAATATATCACATTAGGATTTTCTTTTTAACCTGTTCCTTAAAACACTAGTGCTTAGGAAATCTACTGGAGGCAGAAGCAGTCAAGGGTAGTTTAATCTTAAGATTAGTGGTAGGGTTAGGGTTAGGGTACGGCTTAGGGTACGAGTGAGGGTATGGTGTATGGTATGGGTTACGGTTAGGCTTAGTTTTAAGGTTAGGGCTAGGTTTAGGATACAGGTTAGGATTAGGGTACGTGTTAGGTTTAGTGTATCGGTTAGGGTTAGGGTACATGTTAGGTTTAGGGTATTTATTAAACCTATCCCACTCTCTAGATACCACCTAGCACGTAAAGGAATATTATTTGGTGTCCAGCCATGGAGAAGAGTTTAGACATTAGGATAAGATAAGTAACACACCTTTTATAAAGAAATCACATGAGGATTCTCTTTCTAACCTGTTCCTTAAAACACTAGTGGTTAGGAAATCTATTGGAGGAAGAAGCAGTCAAGGGTAGCTTAAGGTTAGGGTTAGGGTTACGGTTAGGGTTAGGGTTACGGTTAGGGTATGGCTTAAGGTTCGGGTTCGGTTACGTGTTAGGGGACGGCGTAGGGTATGGGTTAGGGTTAGAGTTACGGTTAGTTTTAAGGTTAGGGCTCGGTTTAGGATATGAGTTAGGATTACGGTACCTGTTAGGGTTAGGATGAGGGTTAGTGTTAGGATACGCGCTAGGGTTAGGGTATTTATTAAACCTATTCCACTCTCTAGATACCAGTAAGCACGTAAAGGGATATTATTTGGGGTCCAGCCATCGAGAAGAGTTTAGAGACTAGGATAAGATAAGGAGCACACCCATTATGAAGAAATCACATGAGGATTCTCTTTTTAACTGGTTCCTTAAAACACTAAAGCTTAAGAAATCTATTGGAGGCAGAAGCAGTCAAGGCCAACTTAGGGTTAGCGTTAGGGTACGGCTTGGGGTACGGGTTAGGATACGGTGTAGGGTATGGGTTAGGGTTAGGGTTAGGGTTAGTTTTAGGTTTAGGGCTCGGTATAGGGTACGAGTTGGGATTAGGGTACGTGTTATGGTTAGGGTAAGGGTTAGGGTTAGGATACGCGTTAGAGTTAGGGTATTTATTAAACCTATCTCACTCTCTAGATACCACTTAGCACGTAAAGTAATATTATTTGGCTTCCAGCCATGGAGAAGAGATTAGACACTAGGATAAGATAAGGAACACACCCATTAGAAAGAAATCACATGAGGATGCTATTTTTAACCTGTTCTTTAAAACACTAGTGCTTAGGAAATCTATTGGAGGCAGAAGCATTCAAGGGTAGCTTAGGGTTAGGGTTAGGTTTAGGGTTAGGGTTAGGGTACGGCTTAGGGGACGGGTTCGGATACGGGTTACGTTATGGCGTAGGGTATGGGTTAGGGTTAGGTTTAGGGTTAATTTTAGCGTTAGGGCTTGATTTAGGGTACGGGTTAGGATTAGGCTACGTGTTAGTGTTAGGGTAGGTGTTAGGGTTAGGATACGCGTTAGGGTTAGGTTATTTATTAAACCTATCCCACTGTCTAGGTACCACTTAGCACGTAAAGTAATATTGTTTGCTTTCCAGCCAAGGAGAAGAGTTTAAACAATAGGATAAGATAAAGAACACATCCATTATAAAGAAATCACATGAGGATTCTCCTTTTAAACTGTTCTTTAAAACACTAGTGCTTAGGAAATCTATTGGATGCAGAAGCAGTCAAGGGTAGCTTAGGATTAGGGTTAGGGTTAGGGATAGGGCACGGCTTACGGTGCGGGTTGAGATAAGGGATAGGGTTCGGCCTAGGGTATGGTTTAGGGTTAGGGTTAGTTTTAGGGTTAGGGCTCGGTATTGGGTACGGGTTAGGAATAGGGTATGTGTTAGGGTTAGGGTAGAGGTTAGGGTTAGGGTACGCGTTAGGGTTAGGGTATTTATTAAACCTATCTCACTCTCTAGGTACCACTTAGCATGTAAAGTAATATTATTTGGGTTCCAGCCATGGAGAAGACACTAGGATAAGATAAGGAACACACCCATTAGAAAGAAATCATATGAGGATTCTATTTTTAACCTGTTCTTTTAAACACTAGTACTTAGGAAATCTATTGGAGGCAGAAGCAGTCAAGGGTAGCTTAGGGTTAGGGTTAGGTTTAGGGTTAGGTTTAGGGTACGGCTTAGGGTACAGGTTCGGATATGGGTTAGGGTACGGCATAGGGTATGGGTTAAGGTTACGTTTTCGGTTAGTTTTAGGGTTAGGGATCGGTTTAGGGTATGGGTTAGGATTAGGGTACCTGTTAGTGTTAGGGTAGGGGTTAGGGATAGGGTACGTGGTAGGGTTTGGGTATTTATTAATCCTATCCCACTCTCTAGATACCACTTAGTACGTAAAGGAAACTTGTTTTGGGTCCAGCCATGGAGAAGAGTTTAGACACTAGGATAAGATAAGGAACACACCCATTATAAAGAAATCACATGAGTGTTCTCTTTTTAACCTGCTCTTTAAAACACTAGTGCTTAGGAAATCTATTGGAGGCAGAAGCAGTCAAGGGTAGCTTAGGGTTATGGTCAGGGTTAGTGTTAGGGTTAGGGCACAGCTTAGGTTGCGGGTTCAGATAGGGTTACGTTTAGGGTTATGGTTAGGGTTAGGGCTCGGTATAGAGTACAGGTTAGGAATCGGGTACGTGTTAGGGTTAGTGTAGGGGTTAGGGTTAGGGTACGCGTTAGGGTTAGGGTAATTATTAAACCTATCCCGCTCTGTAGATACCACTTAGCATGTAAAGGAATATTATTTGTGGTCCAGCCATGGAGAAGAGTTTAGGCACTAGGATACGAAAAGGAACACACCCATTATAAAGAAATGACATGAGGATTCTCTTCTTAACCTGTTCCTTAAAACACTAGTGCTTAGGAAATCTATTGGAGGCAGAAGCAGTCAAGGGTAGCTTAGGGTTAGGTTTAGGGTTAGGGTTAGGGTTAGGGTATGGCTTAGGGTACGGGTTCGGGTACGGTTTAGGGTACGGCGTAGAGTATACTTTAGGGTTAGGTTTAGATTTAGGGTTAGGGCTCGGTTTAGGGTACAGGTTAGATTTGGGTATGTGTTAGAGTTAGGGTAGGGGTTAGGGTTAGATTACGTGTTAGCGTTAGGGTATTTATTAAAACTATCCCACTCTCTAGATACCCTTTAGAACGTAAAGGAATATTATTTGGGGTCCAGCCATGGAGAAGAGTTTTGACACTAGGATAATAAAAGGAACACTCCCATTATAAAGAAATCACATGAGCATTCTCCTCTTAACCTGTTCCTTAAAACACTAGTGATTAGAAAATCTAAAGGAGGCAGAAGCAATCAAGGCTAGCTTATGGTTAGGGATTGGGTTAGGGTTAGGGTACGTCTTAGGGTATGGGTTCGGGTACGGCATAGGGTATGGGTTAGTGTTAGGGTTAGTTTTAGGGTTAGGGCTCGGTATAGGGTACGGGTTAGGATTAGGGTACGTATTAGCATTAGGGTAGGTGTTAGGGTTAGGGTACGTGTTAGGGTTAGGTTATTTATTAAACCTATCCCACTCTCTAGATACCACTTATCACGTAAAGGTATATTATTTAGCGTCCAGCCATGGAGAAGAGTTTAGAGACTAGGATAACTTAAGGAACAAACCCATTATACAGAAATCACATGAGGATTCTCTTTTTAACCTGTTCCTCAAAACACTAGTGCTTAGAAAACTAATTGGAGGCAGAAGCATTCAAGGGAAGCATAGGGTTAGGGTTAGGGTTAGGGTTAGGGTACGGCTTAGGGTACGGGTTCGGTTATGGATAAGGGTACAGTGTAGGGTATGGTATAGGTTTAGGGTTAAGGTTAGTTTTAGGGTTAGGGCTCGTTTTCGTTACGGGTTAAGATTATGGTACGTGTTAGGGTTAGGGTTACGGTACGTGATAGAGTTAGTGTATTAATTAAACCTATCCCACTCTCTATATACCACTTAGCACATAAAGGAATATTATTTGGGGTTAAGCCGTGGAGAAGAGTTTAGACACTAGGATAACTTAAGGAACACACCCATTATAAAGAAATCACATGAGGATTCTCTTTTTAACCAGTTTCTTAAAACACTAGTACTTAGGAAATCTATTGGAGGCAGAAACAGTAAAGGGTAGCTTAGGGTTACGGTTAGGGTTAGCGTTAGGGTTAGGGTATGGCTTAGGGTACAGGTTTGGGTACGGGTTAACTTACGTTGTAGGGTATGGATTAGGGTTAGGGTTAGGGTTAGTTTTAGAGTTACGGCTCGGTTTCAGGTACGGGTTAAGATAAGGGTACGTGTTAGTGTTAGGGTAGGTGTTAGGGGTAGGTTACGCTTTACGGTTAGGGTATTTATTTAACCTATCCCACACTCTAGATACCACTTAACATGTAAAGGAATATTATTTGGGATCCAGCCATGGAGAAGTGTTTAGACACTAGGGAAAGATAAGGACCACACCCACTATCAAGAAATCACATGAGGATTCTCTTTTTAACCTGTTCCTTAAGACACTAGTGCTTAGGAAATCTATTCGAGGCAGAAGCAGTCAAAAGTAGCATAGGGTTAGGGTTAGGATTAGGGTTAGGGTGAGGGTACGTCTTAGCATACGGGTTCGGGTTAGGGTACGGCGTAGGGTAGGCTTTAGGGTTAGGGTTAGTTTTAGGGTTAGGGCTAGGTTTATGGTACAGGTTAGATTTGGGTATTTGTTAGAATTAGGGTAGGGGTTAGGGTTAGAGTACGCATTTGGGATACGGTATTTATTAAACCTACCCCACACTCTAGATACCATTTAGAACGTAAAGGAATATTATTTGGGGTCCAGCCATGGAGAAGAGTTTAGACAACATGGAAAGATAAGGAGCACACCCATTATAAAGAAATCACGTGAGGATTCTCTTTTTAACCTGTTCCTTAAAAAACTAGTGCTTCGGAAATCTATTGGAGGCAGAGGCAGTCATTGGTAGCTTACGGTTTGGGTTAGGGTTAGGGTTAGTGTTAGGGTACGGCTAAGGCTACAGGTTTGTGTACGGGTTAGGGTACGGCATAGGATATGGCTTAGTGTTAGGGCAAGGGTTAGTTTCAAGGTTAGGGCTCGGTTTAGGGTACACGTTAGATTTGGGTATGTGTTAGAGTTAGGGTAGGTTTCAGGTTTACATTACGCGTTAGGGTTAACTTATTTATTAAACCTATCCCACTCTCTAGATACCATTTAGCACGTAAAGGAATATTATTTGGAGTCCAGCAATGGAGAAGAGTTTACACAATAGGATAAGAAAAGGAACACACCCATTTTAAAGAAATCACATGAGGATTCTCTTTTTAAACTGTTCCTTAACACACTAGTGCTTAGGAAATCTATTGGATGCAGAAGCAGTCAAGGGTAGATTAGGGATAGGGTTATGGTTAGGATTAGGATAGGCTTAGCATACGGGTTCGGGTACAGGTTAGGGTACGGCGTAGGATATGGGTTAGGGTTAGGGTTAGGGATAGTTTTCGGGTTAGGGCTCGGTTTAGGGTATGGGTTAGGATTAGGGTACAGGTTAGGGTACGGGTTAGAGTTAGGGTACGGCTTTGCATACGGGTTAGGGTACGGCCTAGGGTATGGGTTAGTGTTAGGTTTAGGGTTAGTTTTAGGGTTAGGGCTCGGTTTAGGGAACGTGTTAGGATTAGGGTACATGTTAGGGTTAGTGTAGGGGTTTGGGTAAGGGTACGCGTTAGGGTTAGGGTATTTATTAAACCTATCCCAATCTCTAGATACAACTTAGCATGTAAAGGAATTTTATTTGGGGTCCAGCCATGGAGAAGAGTTTAGACACTAGGATAAGATAAGTAACACACCCGTTATAAAGAAATCACATGAGGATTCTCTTTCTAAACTGTTCCTTAAAACACTAGTGCTTAGGAAATCTATTGGAGGCAGAAGCAGTCAAGGGTAGCTTAGGGTTAGGTTTAGGGTTAGGGTTGGGGTGAGGGTACGGCTTAGGGTTCGGGTTCGGTTACAGGTTAGGGTATGGCATAGGGTATGTGTTAGGGTTAGGGTTAGGGTTAGTTTTAGGGTTAGGCCTCATTTAGGATACGGGTTAGGATTACAGTTCGTGTTAGGGTTAGGGTGGGGTTAGGGTTATGGTACGAGTTAGGGTTAGTGTATTTATTAAACCTATCCCGCTCTCTAAATACCACGTACAACTTAAAGGAATATTATTTGGGTCCAGCCTTGGAGAAGAATTTAGAGATTAGGATAAGATAAGGAACACACCGATTTTAAAGAAATCACATGAGGATCCTCTTTTTAACCTGTTCCTTAAAACACTAGTGCTTAGGAAATCTATTGGAGGCAGAAGCAGTCAGGGGTAGCTTAGGGTTAGCGTTAGGGTTAGGGTTAGGGTACGGCTTACGTTACGGGTTCAGGTACGGCATAGGGTATGGGTCAGGGTTAGTGTTAGGGTTAAGTTTAGTGTTAGGGTAGGTGTTATGGTTAGGGTACGCGTTAGGATTAGGGTATTTATTAAACCTATCCCACTCTCTAGATACCACTTAGCATGTAAAGGAATATTATTTGCGGTCCACCTATGGAGAAGAGTTTAGACACCATGGAAAGGTAAGGACCACACCCACTATAAATAAATCACATGAGGATTCTCTTTTTAACCTGTTCCTTAAAAAATTAGTGCTTAGGAAATCTATTGGATGAAGAAGGAGTCAAGGGTAGCTTAGGGTTAGGGTTAGGGTTAGGGTTAGTGTTATGGTACGGCTAAGGCTACAGGTTCGTGTACGGTTTAGGGTACGGCATAGGGTATGGTTCAGTGTTAAGGTTAGGGTTAGTTTTAAGGTTAGGGCTCGGTTTAGGGTACAGGTTAGATTTGGGTATGTGTTAGAGTTAGGGTAGGGGTTAGGGTTAGATTACGCGTTAGGATTAGGTTATTTATTAAAACTATCCCACTCTCTAGATACCATTTACAACGTAGAGGAATATTATTTGGGTTCCAGCCATGGAGAAGAGTTTAGACACTAGGATAAGAAAAGGAACACACCCATTCTAAAGAAATCACATGAAGATACTCTTTTTGACCTGTTCCTTAAAACACTAGTGCTTAGTAAATCTATTGTAGGCAGAAGCAGTCAAGGGTAGCTTAGGATTAGGGTTAGGGTTAGGGTTAGGGTTAGGGTTAGGGTTAGGGTAGGCTTAGCATACGGGTTCGGGTACGGGTTAGGTTACGGCGTAGGGTATGGGTTAGGGTTAGGGTTAGGGTTAGTTTTAGGGTTAGGGCTCGGTTTAGGGTACGTGTTAGGATTAGGGTACGTGTTAGTGTTAGGGTAGGGGTTAGGGTTAGGGTACGTGTTAGGTTTAGGGTATTTATTAAACCTATCCCACTCTCTAGATACCACATAGCATGTAAAGAAATATTATTTGGCATCCAGCCATGGAGTAGAGTTTAGAAACTAGTATAAGATAAGGAACACACCCATTATACAGAAATCACATGAGGATTCCTTTTTTAAGCTGTTCCTCAAAACACTAGTGCTTAGGAAACTTATTGGAGGCAGAAGCAGTCAAGGGTAGCTTAGGGTTAGGGTTAGGGTTAGGGTTAGGGTTAGGGTACGGCTTAGGGTACGGGTTTGGGTATGGGTTTGGGCATGGCGTAGGGTATGGGTTAGTGTTAGGGTTAGGGTTAGTTTTAGGGTTAGAGCTCGGTTTAGGGTACGAGTTAGGATTAGGGTACGTGTTAGGGTTATGGTAGGGGTTAGGGTTAGGATATGCGTTAGGGTTAGGGTATTTATTAAACCTATCCCACTCTCTAGATACCACTTAGCACGTAAAGGAATATTATTTTGGGGACCAGCCGTGGAGAACATTTTAGACACTAGGATAAGATAAGGAACACACCCATTATAAAGAAATCACATGAGGATTCTCTTTTTAACCTGTTCCTTAAAACACTTGTGCTTAGGAAATCTATTGGAGGTAGAAGCGGTCCAGGGTAGCTTAGGGTTAGGGTTAGGTTTAGTTTTAGGGTACGGCTTAGGGTACGGGTTCGTGTATGGGATAGGGTACGGCGTAGGGTATGTGTTAGTGTTAGGGTTAGGGTTCGTTTTAGGTTTAGGGCTCGGTTTACGGTGTGGGTTAGGATTAGTGTACGTGGTATGGTTAGGGTAGGGGTTAGGGTTAGGGTACACGTTAGCGTTAGGGTATTTATTAAACCTATCCCAGTCTCTAGATACCACATAGCAGGTAAAGGAATATTTTTTTGCGTTCAAGCCTTGGAGAAGAATTTAGAGACTAGGATAAGATAAGGAACACACCCATTATAAAGAAATCACACGAGGATTCTCTTTTTAACCTGTTCCTTAAAACACTAGTGCTTAGAAAATCTATTGGAGGCAGAAGCAGTCAAGAGTAGCTTAGGGTTAGGGTTAGTGTTAGAGTTAGGGTTAGGATACGGCTTAGGGTACGGTGTAGGGTATGGTTTAGTGTTAGGGTTACGGTTAGTTTTACGGTTAGGGCTCGGTTTAGGATACGGGGTATGATTAGTTTACATGTTAGGGTTAGGGTGGGGGTTAAGGTTAGGGTACACATTAGGGTTAGTTTATATATTAAACCTATCCCACTCTCTATATACCACTTAGCACGTAAAGAACTATTATTTGGGGTCCAGCCGTGGAGAAGTGTTTAGACAATAGCATCAGATAAGGAACACACCCATTATAAAGAACTCACATGAGGATTCTCTTTTTAACCCGTGCCTTTAAACACTAGTGCTTAGGAAATCTATTGGAGGCAGAAGCAGTCAAGTGTAGCTTAGGTTTGAGGTAGGTTAGGGTTAGGGTTAGGGTTAGTTTTAGGGTTAGGGCTCGGTTTAGGGTACAGGTTAGGATTAGTGTACGTGTTAGGGTTAGGGTAGGTGTTAGGGTTAGGGTACGCGTTAGGGTTAGGGTATTTATTAAACCTATCCCACTCTCTAGATACCACTTAGCATGTAAAGGAATATTATTTGCGGGCCAGCCATGGAGAAGAGTTTAGACACCATGGAAAGATAAGGACCACACACACTATAAAGAAATCACATGAGGATTCTCTTTTTAACCTGTTCCTTAAAAAATTAATGCATAGGAAATCTATTGGAAGCAGAAGCAGTCAAGGGTAGCTTAGGGTTAGGGTTAGGGTTAGGGTTAGTGTTATGGTACGGCTAAGGCTACAGGTTCGTGTACGGTTTAGGGTACGGCATAGGGTATGGTTTAGTGTTAAGGTTAGGGTTAGTTTTAAGGGTAGGGCTCGGTTTAGGGTACAGGTTAGATTTGGGTATGTGTTAGAGTTAGGGTAGGGGTTAGGGTTAGATTACGCGTTAGGGTTAGGTTATTTATTAAAACTATCCCACTCTCTAGATACCATTTACAACGTAGAGGAATATTATTTGGGTTCCAGCCATGGAGAAGAGTTTAGACACTAGGATAAGAAAAGGAACACACCCATTCTAAAGAAATCACATGAGGATACTCTTTTTAACCTGTTCCTTAAAACACTAGTGCTTAGGAAATCTATTGCAGGCAGAAGCAGTCAAGGGTAGCTTAGGGTTAGGGTTAGGGTTAGGGTAGGCTTAGCATACGGGTTCGGGTTCGGGTTTGGTTACGGCGTAGGGTATGGGTTAGGGTTAGGGTTAGGGTTAGTTTTAGGGTTAGGGCTCGGTTTAGGGTACGTGTTAGGATTAGGGTACGTGTTAGTGTTAGGGTAGGGATTAGGGTTAGGGTACGCGTTAGGTTTAGGGTATTTATTAAACCTATCCTACTCTCTAGATACCACATAGCACGTAAAGGAATATTATTTGGCGTCCAGCCATGGAGTAGAGTTTAGAAACTAGTATAAGATAAGGAACACACCCATTATACAGAAATCACATGAGGATTCCCTTTTTAACCTGTTCCTCAAAACACTAGTGCTTAGGAAATTTATTGGAGGCAGAAGCAGTCAAGGGTAGCTTAGGTTTAGGTTTAGGGTTAGGGTTTGGGTTAGGGTACGGCTTAGGGTATGGGTTTGGGTATAGGTTCGGGTACGGCATAGGGTATGGGTTAGTGTTAGGGTTAGTTTTAGGGTTAGGGCTCGGTTTAGGGTACGAGTTAGGATTAGGGTACGTGTTAGGGTTATGGTAGGGATTAGGGTTAGTGTACACGGTAGGGTTAGGGTATTTCTTAAACCTATCCCACTCTCTAGATACCACTTAGCACGTAAATGAATATTATTTTGGGGACCAGCCATGGAGAACATTTTAGACACTAGGATAAGATAAGGAACACACCCATTATAAAGAAATCACATGAGGATTCTCTTTTTAATATGTTACTCAAAACACTAGTGCTTAGGACATCTATTGGAGGCAGAAGCAGTCAAGGGTAACATAGGGTTAGGGTTAGGCT
Organism: Balaenoptera ricei; assembly: GCF_028023285.1. Classification (NCBI taxonomy): domain Eukaryota; kingdom Metazoa; phylum Chordata; class Mammalia; order Artiodactyla; family Balaenopteridae; genus Balaenoptera; species Balaenoptera ricei. The sequence continues at coordinate 53,857,445 of NC_082642.1, forward strand.
TTGGGTTAGGGTTAGGGTACAGCATAGGGTCCGGGTTCGGGTACGGGTTAGGGTATTTCGTAGGGTATGTGTTAGGGTTAGGGTTAGGGTTAGTTTTAGGTTTAGGGCTCTGTTTAGGGTACGGTTTAGGATTAGGGTACGTGTTAGGGTTAGGTTATGCATTAGCGTTAGGGTATTTATTAAACCTATCCCACTCTCTAGATACCACATAGCATGTAAAGGAATATTATTTGGGGTCCAGGCATGGAGAAGAGTTTAGAGCCTAGGATAAGATAACGATCAAACCCATTATACAGAAATCACATGAGGATTCTCTTTTTAACCTGTTCGTCAAAACACTGGTGCTTAGAAAATCTATTGGGGGCAGAAGCAGTCAAGGGTAGCTTAGGGTTATGGATAGGGTTAGGGTTAGGGTTAGGGTACGGCTTAGCATATGGGTTCAGGTACGGGTTAGGGTACGGTGTAGGGTATGGGTTAGGGTTAGGTTTAGGCTTAGTTTTAGGCTTAGGGTTCGCTTTAGTGCATGGGTTAGGATTAGGGTACGTGCTAGGGTATGGGTTAGGGTTAGGTTACGCTTTGGGTTAGGGTTTTTATTAAACCTATCCCACACTCTAGATACCACTTAGCATGTAAAGGAATATTATTTGGGGTCCAGCCATGGAGAAGGGTTTAGACAATAGGGAAACATAAGCACCACACCCTCTATAAAGAAATTACATGAGGATTCTCTTTTTAACCTGTTCCTTAAGACACTAGTGCTTAGGAAATCTATTGGAGGCAGAAATAGTCAAGGGTAGCATAGGGTTAGGGTTAGGGTTAGGGTTAGGGTACGGCTTAGCATACGGGTTCAGGTACGGGTTAGTGTACGGCATTGGGTAGGCTTTAGGGTTAGGGTTAGATTAAGGGTTAGGGCTCGGTTTAGGGTACAGTTTAGATTTGGGTATGTGTTAGAGTTAGGGTAGGGGTTAGGTTTTGATTATGCATTAGGGTTAGTTTATTTATTAAACCTATCCCACTCTCTAGATACAACTTAGCACGTAAAGGAATATTATTTGGGGTCCAGGAATGGAGATGAGTTTAGACACTAGGATAAGAAAAGTAACACACCCATAATAAAGAAAGCACATGAGGATTCTGTTTCTAACCTGTTCCTTAAAACACTAGTGCTTAGGAAATCTATTGGAGGCAGAAGCAGTCAAGGGTATCTTAGGGTTAGGGTTAGGTTTAGGCTTACGGTTAGGGTACGGCTTATTGGACGAGTTCGGATATGGGGTAGGGTATGGCGTAGGGTATGGGTTAGGTTTAGGGTTAGGGTTAATTTTAGGGTTAGGGTATGTTTTGTGTACGGGTTACGATTAGGCTACGTGTTAGTGTTAGGGTAGGGGTTAGGGTTAGGATACGCATTAGGGTTAGGTTATTTATTAAACCTATCCTACTCTCTAGATACCACTTAGCACATAAAAGAATATTATTTGGGGTCCAGCCATGGAGAAGAGTTTAAAAACTAGTATAAGATGAGGAACACACTCATTATACAGAAATCAGATGAGGATTCCCTTTTTAACCTGTTCCTCAAAACACTAGTGCTTAGGAAATATATTGGATGCAGAAGCATTCAAGGGTAGCTTAGGGTTAGGGTTTGGGTTTGGGTTTGGGGTAGGGTACGGCTTAGGGTACGGGTTTGGGTATGGGTTAGGGTATGGCGTAGGGTATGGTTTAGGGTTAGGGTTAGTTTTAGGGTTAGGGCTCGGTTTAGGGTAAGGGCTAGCATTAGTGTACGGTTTATGGTTAGGGTAGGGGTTAGGGTTAGGGTACGCGTTAGGGTTAGGGTATTTATTAAACCTATCCCACTCTCTAGATACCACTTAGCACGTAAAGGAATATTATTTGGGGTCCAGCCATGGAGAAGAGTGTAGAAACTAGTATAAGATAAGGAACACACCCATTATTAAGAAATCACATGAGGATTCTCTTTGTAAGCACTTCCTTAAAACACTAGTGCTTAGGAAATCTATTGGAGGCAGAAGCAGTAAAGGGTAGCTTAGCGATAGGTTTAGGGTTAGGGTTAGTGTTAGGGTACGGCTTAGGGTACCGGTTAGGGTACGGGTTAGGGTATGGCGTAGGGAATGAGTAAATTTTAGTGTTAGGGTTAATCTTAGGGTTAGGGCTCGGTTTAGGGTAAGGGCTAGCATTAGTGTACGGTTTATGGTTAGGGTAGGGGTTAGGGTTAGGGTACACGTTAGGGTTAGGGTATTTATTAAACCTACCCCACTCTCTAGATACCACACAGCAAGTAAAGGAATATTCTTTGGGGTCCAGCCATTGAGAAGAGTTTAGAGACTAGGATAAGATAAGGAACACACACATTATAAAGAAATCCCATGAGGATTCTCTTTTTAACCTGTTCTTTAAAACACTAGTGCTTAGGAAATCTATTGGAGGCAGGAGCAGTCAAGGGTAGCTTAGGGTTAGGGTTAGGGTTAGGGTTAGGGTTAGGGTAGGCTTAGCATACGGGTTCAGGTACGGGTTAGCGCATGGTGTAGGGTATGGATTAGGGTTAGGGTTAGTTTTAGGGTTAGGGCTCGGTTTAGGGTACGTGTTACTGTTATGGTAGGAGTTAGGGTTAGGGTACACGTTAGGGTTAGGGTATTTATCAAACCTATCCCACTCTCTAGATACCACATAGCACATAAAGGAATATTATTTGGGGTCCAGCCATGGAGAAGAGTATAGAAACTAGTATAAGATAAGGAACACACCCATTATACAGAAATCACATGAGGTTTCCCTTTTTAACCTGTTCCTCAAAACACTAGTGCTTAGGAAATCTATTGAAGGCAGAAGCAGTCAAGGGTAGCTTAGGGTTCGGGTTTGGGTATGGGTTAAGGTACGGCGAAGGGTATGGGTTAGGGTTAGGGTTAGCGTTAGTTTTAGGGCTAGGGCTCGGTTTAGGGTACGGGTTAGGATTAGGGTACGTGTTAGGGTTAGGGTAGAGGTTAGGGTTAGGGTACGCGTTAGGGTTAGGCTATTTATTAAACCTATCCCACTCTCTAGATACCACTTAGCACGTAAAGGAATATTATATGGGGACCAGCCATGGAGAAGAGTTTAGACACTAGGATAAGATAAGGAACACACCGATTATAAAGGAATCACATGAGGATTCTCTTTTTAAACTGTTCCTTAAAACACTTGTACTTAGGAAATCTATTGGAGGCAGAAGCAGTCAAGGGTAGCTTAGGGTTAGAGTTAGGGTTAGGGTTAGTGTTAGGGTACGGCTTAGGGTACGGGTTCGGGTATGGGTTAGGGTACAGGGTAGGGAATGGGTTAGTTTTAGGGATAGGGTTTGGGTTAGGATTAGGGTAAGGCTTAGCATACGGGTTTGGGTACGGGTTAGGGTATGGCGTAGGGTATGGTTTAGGGTTAGGGTTAGTTTTAGTGTTAGGGTTCGGTTTAGTGTACGTGTGAGTGTTATGGTAGGAGTTAGGGTTAGGGTACACGTTAGGGTTAGGTTATTTATTAAACCTATCCCACTCTCTAGATACCACATAGCACGTAAAGGAATATTATATGGGGACCAGCCATGGAGAAGAGTTTAGACACTAGGATAAGATAAGGTACACACCCATTATAAAGGAATCACATGAGGATTCTGTTTCTAACCTGTTCCTTAAAACACTAGTGCTTAGGAAATCTATTGGAGGCAGAAGCAGTCAAGGGAAGCTTAGGGTTAGGGTTAGCGTTACGGATAGGGTTAGGGTACGGCTTAGGTTACAGGTTCAGATAGGTGTTAGGGTACGGCATAGGGTATCTGTTACGGTTAGGGTTAGTTGTAGGGTTAGGGCTCGGTTTAGGGTGCGGGTTAGGATTACAGTATGTGTTAGAGTTAGGGTAGGGTTTAGGGTTAGGACACACGTTAGGGTTAGGGCATTTATTAAACCTATCCCACTCTCTAGGTACCACTTAGCACGTAAAGGTATATTATTTGGGGTCCAGCCATGGAGAAGAGTTTAGATACTAGGATAAGATAAGGAAAAAACCCAGTGTACAGAAATCACATGAGGATTCTATTTTTAACCTGTTCCTCAATACACTAGTGTTTAGGAAATCTATTGGAGGCAGAAGCAGTCAAAGGTAGCTTAGGGTTAGGGTTCGGGTTAGGGTTAGGGTATGGCTTATTTGACGGGTTCGGATACGGGATAGGGTGTGGCGTAGGGTATGGGTTAGGGTTAGGTTTAGGGTTAATTTTAGGTTTAGGGCTCGATTTAGGGTACGGGTTAGGATTAGGCTAGGTTTTAGGGTTAGGGTAGGGTTTAGGGTTGGGATACGCGTTAGGGTTAGGGTATTTATTAAACCTATCCCACTGTCTAGGTACCACTTAGCACGTAAAGGAATATTATTTGGGTTCCAGCCATGGAGAAGAGTTTAAACAATAGGATAAGATAAGGAACACACCCATTATAAAGAAATCCCATGAGGATTCTCTTTTTAACCTGTTCTTTAAAACACTAGTGCTTAGGAAATCTATAGGAGGCATAAGCAGTCAAGGGTAGCTTAGGGTTAGGGTTAGGGTTAGGGTTAGGGTTAGGGTTAGGGTTAGGGCACGGCTTAGGGTGCAGATTCAGATAGGTGTTAGGGTACGGCGTAGGGTATGGTTTAGGGTTAGGTTTAGTTTTAGGGTTAGGGCTCGGTTTAGGGTAAGGTTTAAGATTAAGGTACGTGTTAGGGTTAGGGTAAGGGTTAGGGTTAGGGTACGCGTTAGGGTTAGGGTATTTATGAAACCTATCCCACTCTCTAGATACCACTTAGCACGTAAAGGAATATTGTTTGGAGTCCAGCCATGGAGAATAGTTTAGACACTAGCATAAGGTAAGGAACACACCCATTATAAAGAAATCACATTAGGATTCTCTTTTTAACCTGTTCCTTTAAACACTCTTGCTTAGGAAATCTATTGGAGGCAGAAGCAGTCAAGGGTAGCTTAGGGTTACGGTTAGGTTTAGGGTTAGGGTACGGCTTAGGGCACGGATTCGAGTACGGGTTAGGGTAATTCGTAGGTTATGGGTTAGGGTGAGGGTTAGGTTTAGTTTTAGGGTTAGGGCTCGGTTTAGGGTAAGGTTTAAGATTAAGGTACGTGTTAGGGTTAGGGTATGGGTTAGGTTTTGGATACGCATTAGGGTTAGGGTATTTCTTAAACCTATCCCACTCTCTAGGTACCACTTAGCACATAAACGAATATTATTTGGGGTCCAGCCATGGAGAAGAGTTTAGATACTAGGATAAGATAAGGAACACACCCAGTATAGAGAAATCACATGAGGATTGTATTTTTAACCTGTTCCTCAAAACACTACTGCTTAGGGAATCTATTGGAGACAGAAGCAGTCAAGGGTAGCTTAGGGTAAGGTTTAGGGTTAGGCTACCCCTTAGCATACTGGATTGGGTACGGGTTAGGGCACGGCATAGGGTATAGGTTAGGGATAGTGTTAGGGTTAGTTTTAGGGTTAGCGCTTGGTTTAGGGTACGGGTTAGGATTAGGCTACGTGTGAGGGTTAGGGTAGGGGTTAGGGTTAGGGTACGCGTTAGGGTTAGGGTATTTATTAAACCTATCCCAATCTCTAGATACCACATAGCACGTAAAGGAATATTATTTTGGTTCCAGCCATGGAGAAGAGTGTAAACAATAGGATAAGATAAGGAACACACCCATTATAAAGAAATCACATGAGGATTCTCTTTTTAACCTGTTCTTTAAAACACTAGTGCTTAGGAAATCTGTTGGAGGCAGAAGCAGTCAAGGGTAGCTTAGGGTTAGGATTAGGCTTAGGGTACGGCTTAGGGGACAGGTTTGGATACGGGTTAGGGTATGGCGTAGGATATGGGTTAGGGTTAGGGTTAGGGTTAATTTTAGGGTTAGGGCTCGGTTTAGGGTACGGTTTGGATTAGGGTACGTTTTAGGGTTAGGGTAGTGTTTACGGTTCAGTTACGCATTAGGGTTAGGGTATTTATTAAATCTATCCCACTCTCTAGGTTCCACTTGGCACGTAAAGGAATATTATTTCGGTTCCAGCCATGGAGAAGAGTTTACATCCTAGGATAAGATAAGGAACATACCCCGTATACAGAAATCACATGAGGATTCTATTTTTAACCTGTTCCTCAAAACACTAGTGCTTAGAAAATCTATTGGAGGCAGATGCGGTCAAGGGTAGCTTAGGGTTAGGTTTCGAGTTAGGGTTAGGGTACGGCTTAGGGGACGGGTTTGGATACCGGTTAGGGTATGGCGTAGTGTATGTGTTATGGTAGGGTTATGGTTAGTTTTAGTTTTAGGGCTCGATTTAGGGTACGGGTTAGGATTAGGCTACATGTTAGGGTTAGGGTAGAGGTTAGGGTTAGGATACGCGTTAGGGTTAGGGTATTTATTAAACCTATTCCACACTCTAGATACCACTTAATACATAAAGGAATATTATTTGGGTTCCAGCCATGGAGAAGAGTTTAGACACTAGGATAAGATAAGGAACACACCCATTATAAAGGTATCACATGAGGATTCTCTTTTTAAACTGTTCCTTAAAACACTTGTGCTTAGGAAATCTATTTGAGGCAGAAGCAGTCATGGGTAGCTTAGGGTTATGTTTAGGGTTAGGCTACGGCTTAGCATACTGGTTCGGGTACGGTTTAGGGTTCGGCATAGGGTATAGGTTAGGGTTAGTGTTAGTGTTAGTTTTAGGGTTAGCGCTCAGTTTAAGGTACGGGTTAAGATTAGGCTACGTGTTACGGTTAGGGTTGGGGTTAGGTTTAGGGTACTCGTTAGGGTTATTGTAGTTATTAAACCTATCCCACTCTCTAGATTCCATGTAGCACGTAAAAGAATTTTATTGGAGTCCAGCCATGTAGAAGTGTTTAGACACGAGGATAAGATAAGGAACACACCCATTATAAAGGAATCACATGAGGATTGTCTTTTTACCCTGTTCCTTAAAACACTAGTGCTTAGGAAATCTATTGGAGGCAGAAGCAGTCAAGGTAGCTTCGGGTTAGGGTTAGGTTTAGGGTTAGGGTACGGCTTAGGGCAGGGGTTCGGGTACGGGTTAGGGTACGGTGTAGTGTATGGGTTAGGGTTAGGGTTAGGGTTAGTTTCAGGTTGAGGGCTCGGTTTAAGGTATGTGTTAGAATTAGTGTACGTGTTAGGGTTAGGGTAGTGTTTAGGGTTAGGTTACGCGTTAAGGTTAGGGTATTTATTTAACCTATCCCACTCTCTAGATACCACTTAGCACGTAAAGTAATATTATTTGGCTTCCAGCCATGGAGATGGGTTTACAGACTAGGATTAGATAAGGAACACACCCAGTATACAGAAATCACATGAGGATTCTCTTTTTAACCTGTTCCTTAAAACACTAGTGCTTAGGAAATCTATTGGAGGCAGAAGCAGTCAAGGGAAGCTTAGGTTTAGTGTTAGGGTTACGGTTAGGGTTAGGGTACGGCTTAGGTTATGGGTTCAGATAGGGTTTAGGGTACGGCATAGGGTATCTGTTACGGTTAGGGTTAATTTTAGGGTTAGGGCTCGATTTAGGGTACGGGTTAGGATTAGGCTGCGTGTTAGGGTTAGGGTAGGGGTTAGGGTTAGGATACGCGTTAGGGTTAGGGCATTTATTAAACCTATCCCACTCTCTAGGTACCACTTAGCACGTAAAGGAATATTATTTGGGTTCCCGCCATGGAGAAGAGTTTAGATACTAGGATAAGATAAGGAACATACCCAGTATACAGAAATCACATGAGGATTCTATTTTTAACCTGTTCCTCAAAACACTAGTGCTTAGAAAAATCTATTGGAGGCAGAAGCAGTCAGGGGTAGCTTAGGGTTAGGTTTAGGGTTAGGCTACGGCTTAGCATACTGGTTCTCGTACGGTTTAGGGTACGGCGTAGGGTATAGGTTAGGGTTAGTGTTAGTGTTAGTTTTACGGTTAGCGCTCGGTTTAGGGTATGGGTTAGGATTAGGCTACCTGTTAGGGTTAGGGTAGGGGTTAGGTTTAGGGTAAGCGTTAGGTTTATTGAATTTATTAAACCTATCCCATTCTCTAGATTCCACGTAGCACGTAAAGGAATTTTATTGGGGTCTAAACATTTAGAAGAGTTTAGACACTAGGATAAGATAAGTAACACATCCATTATAAAGAAATCACATGAGGATTCTCTTTTTACCCTGTTCCTTAAAACACTAGTGCTTAGGAAATCTACTGGAGGCAGAAGCAGTCAAGGGTAACTTAGGGTTAGGGTTAGGGTTAGGGTTAGGTTTAGGGCACGGCTTAGGATGCGGGTTCAGATAGGGGATAGGGTACGGCGTAGGGTATGGTTTAGGGTTAGGGTTAGTTTTAGGGTTATGGCTCGGTTTACGGTAAGGTTTAAGATTAAGGTACGTGTTAGGGTTAAGGTAAGGGTTAGGGTTAGGTTACACGTTAAGGTTAGGATATTTATTAAACCTATCCCACTCTCTAGATACCACTTAGCACGTAAAGGAATATTGTTTGGGGTCCAGCCATGGAGAAGAGTTTAGACACTGGGATAAGATAAGGAACACACCCATTATAAAGAAATCACATGTGGATTCTCTTTTTAACCTGTTCCTTAAGACACTAGTGCTTAGGAAATCTATTGGATACAGAAGCAGTCAAGGGTAGCATAGGGTTAGGGTTAGGGTTAGGGTTAGGGTTAGGGTACGGTTTAGCATAGGGTTCGGGTACGGGTTAGGGTACGGCGGAGGGTAGGCTTTAGGGTTAGGGTTAGTTTTAGGGTTAGGGCTCGGTTTAGGGTACAGTTTAGATTTGGGTATTTGTTAGAATTAATTTAGGGGTTAGGGTTAGAGTACGCATTAGGGTTAGGGTATATATTGAACCTATCCCACTCTCTAGATACCACTTAGCACGTAAAGGAATATTGTTTGGGGTCCAGCCATGGAGAAGAGTTTAGACACCAGGATAAGATAAGGAACAAACCCATTATAAAGAAATCACATGAGGATTCTCTTTTTAACCTGTTCCTTAAAACACTAGTGCCTAGGAAATCTACTGGAGGCAGAAGCAGTCCAGGTAGCTTCGGGTTAGGGTTAGGGTTAGGGTTAGGGTATGGCTTAGGGCACGGTTTCGGGTACGGGTTAGCGTATGGCGTAGGGTATGGGTTAAGGTTAGGGTTAGGGTTAGATTTAGGGTTAGGGCTCGGGTTAGTGTATGGCTTAGGATTAGTGTACGTGTTAGGGTTAGGGTAGTGTTTAGGGTTAGGGTCCGCGTTACGGTTAGGGTATTTATTAAACCTATCCCATTCTCTAGATACCACTTAGCACGTAAGGGAATATTATTTGGGGTCCAGCCATGGAGAAGAGTTTAGACACTAGGATACGATAAGGAACACACCCAGTATACAGAAATCACATGAGGATTCACTTTTTAACCTGTTTCTTAAAACACTAGTGCTTAGGAAATCTGTTGGAGGCAGAAGCAGTCAAGGGAAGCTTAGGTTTAGGTTTAGGGTTATGGTTAGGATTAGGGTACGGCTTAGGGTTCGGATTCAGATAGGGGTTAGGGAACAGCGTAGGGTATGTGTTACGGTTAGGGTTAGTTGTAGGGTTAGGGCTCGGTTTAGGGTGCGGTTTAGGATTACGTTACGTGTTAGGGTTAGGGTAGTGGTTAGGGTTAGGATACGCATTAGGGTTAGGGTATTTATTAAACCTGTCCCACTCTCTAGGTACCAGTTAGCACGTAAAGAAATATTATTTGGGGTCCAGCCATGGAGAAGAGTTTAGACACTAGGATAAGATAAGGAACACACCCTGTATACATAAATCACATGAGGACTGTATTTTTAACCTGTTCCTCAAAACATTAGTGCTTAGGAAATCTATTGGAAGCAGAAGCAGTCAAGGTTAGCTTAGGGTTAGGGTTAGGGCACGGTTTAGGGTGTGGGTTCAGATAGGGGTTAGGGTACGGCATAGGGTATGGTTTAGGGTTAGGGTTAGTTTTAGGGTTAGGGCTCGGTATAGGGTACGGGTTAGGAATAGGGCATGTGTTAGGGTTAGGGTAGGGGTTAGGGTTAGGTTACGCGTTAGGGTTAGTGTATTTATTAAACCTACCCCACTCTCTAGATACCACTTAGCACGTAAAGGAATATTGTTTGGGGTCCAGCCATGGAGAAGAGTTTAGACACTAGGATAAGATAAGGAACACACCCATTATAAAGAAATCACATGAGGATTATGTTTTGAACCTGTTCCTTAAAACACTAGTGCTTAGGAAATCTATTGGAGGCAGAAGCAGTCAAGGGTAGCTTAGGGTTAGGGTTAGGGTTAGAGTTAGGTTTAGGGTACAGCTTAGGGTATGGGTTCGTGTAGGGGTTAGGGTACAGCATAGGGTATGGGTTAGTGTTAGGGTTAGGGTTAGGGCTCGGTTTAGAGTACGGGATAGGATTAGGTTACGTGTTAGGTTTAGGGTAGGGGTTAGGGTTAGGGTACACATTAGGGTTAGGGTATTTATTAAACCTATCCCACTCTCTAGATGCCACATAGCATGTAAAGGAATATTATTTGGGGTCCAACCATGAGAAGAGTTTAGACAATAGGATAAGATAAGGAACACACCCATAATAAAGAAATCACATGAGGATTCTCTTTTTAACCTGTTCCTTAAGACACTAGTGCTTAGGAAATCTATTGGATGCAGAAGCAGTCAAGGGTAGCATAAGGTTAGGGTTAGGGTTAGGGTTAGGGTACGGTATAGGGTACGAGTTCGGGTACAGGTTAGGGTACGGCATAGGGTATGTGTTAGGGTTAGGTTTAGAGTTAGTTTTAGGGTTAGGTCTCGGTTTAGGGTACGAGTTAGAATTAGGGTATGTGTTAGCGTTAGTGTACGCGTTAGGGTTAGTGTACGTGTTTGGGTTAGGGTATTTATTAAACCTATCGCACTCTCTAGATACCACTTAGCATGTAAAGGAATATTATTTGGGGTCCAGCCATGGAGAACAGTTTAGACAGTAACATAAGATAAGGAACACACCCATTATAAAGAAATCCCATGAGGATTCTCTTTTTAACCTGTGCCTTAAAACACTCTTGCTTAGGAAATCAATTGTAGGCAGAAGCAGTCAAGGGTACCTTAGGGTTATGGTTAGTGTGAGGGTTAGGGTTAGGGTACGGCTTAGGGTACGGGTTCAGAGAGGTGTTCATGTAAGGCGAGGGATTGCGTTAGCATTAGGGTACGGCTTAGCGTACGGGTTCGGGTACGGCATAGGTTATGGCTTAGAGTTAGGGTTAGGGTTAGTTTTAGGGCTAGGGCTCAGTATAGGGTACTGGTTAGGATTAGGGTGCGTGTTAGCCTTAGGGTAAGGGTTAGGGTTTGGGTACGTGTTAGGGTTATTGTATTTATTAAACCTATCCCACTCTCTAGATACCACTTAGCACGTAAAGGAATATTATTTGGCGTCCAGCCATGGAGAAGAGTTTAGAGACTAGGATAACATAAGGAACAAACCCATTATACAGAAATCACATGAGGATTCTCTTTTTAACGTGTTCCTCAAAAACACTCGTGCTTAGAAAACTCATTGGGGGCAGAAGCATTCAAGTGTACAATAGGGTTAGGTTTAGGGTTAGGGTTAGGTTACGCTTTAGGGTTAGGGTATTTATTAAACCTATCCCACACTCCAGATACCACTTAGCATGTAAAGGAATATTTTTGGGGGTCCAACCATGGAGAAGTGTGTAGACACTAGGGAAAGATAAGGACCACACCCACTATAAAGAAATCACGTGAGGATTCTCTTTTTAACCTGTTCCTTAAAACACTAGTGCTTAGAAAATCTATTGGAGGCAGAAGCAGTCAAGAGTAGCTTAGGGTTAGGGTTAGGGTTAGAGTTAGGGTTAGGATACGGCTTAGGGTACGGGTTCGTGTACGGGTTAGGGTACGGTGTAGGGTATGGTTTAGTGTTAGGGTTACGGTTAGTTTTACGGTTAGGGCTCGGTTTAGGATACGGGGTATGATTAGTTTACATGTTAGGGTTAGGGTGGGGGTTAAGGTTAGGGTACACATTAGGGTTAGGTTATTTATTAAACCTATCCCACTCTCTAGATACCACATAGCACGTAACGGAATATTATTTGCGGTCTAGCCATGAGAAGAGTTTAGACAATAGGATAAGATAAGGGACACACCCATAATAAAGAAATCACATGAGGAGTCTCTTTTTAACCTATTCCTTAAGACAGTTGTGCTTAGGAAATCTATTCGAGGCAGAAGCAGTCAAAGGTAGCATAGGGTTAGGTTAATTGTTAGTGTTAGGGTTAGGGTACGGCGTAGGGTAGGCTTTAGGGTTAGGGTTAGTTTTAGGGTTAGGGCTCGGTTTAGGGTACAGGTTAGATTTGGGTATTTGTTAGAATTATGGTAGGGGTTAGGGTTAGAGTACGCGTTAGGGATAGGGTACTTACTAAACCTATCCCACTCTCTAGATACCACTTAGCACGTAAAGGAGTATTATTTGGCGTCCAGCCATGGAGAAGAGTTTAGAGACTAGGATAACTTAAGGAACAAACCCATTATACAGAAATCACATGAGGATTCTATTTTTAACCTTTTTCTCCAAACACTAGTGCTTAGAAAATCTACTGGAGGCAGAAGCAGTCAAGGGTAACTTAGGGTTAGGGTTAGGGTTAGTGTTTGGGTAAGGGTATGGCTTAGGGTACGTGTTTGGGTATGGGTTAGGGCAGGGCGTAGGGTATGGGTTAGGGTTAGGGTTATGGTTAGTTTTAGGATTAGGGCTCGGTTTACGGTACAGGTTAGATTTGGGTATGTGTTAGAGTTAAGGTAGGGGTTAGGGTTACATTACGCATTAGGGTTAGTTTATTTATTAAACCTATCCCACTCTCTATATACCACTTAGCACGTAAAGAAATATTATTTGGGGTCCAGCCATGGAGAATTGTTTAGACACTAGGATAAGATAAGGAACACACCCATTATAAAGAAATCACATGAGGATTCTCTTTTTAACCTGTGCCTTAAAACACTAGTGCTTAGGAAATCTATTGGAGGCAGAAGCAGTCAAGTGTAGCTTAGGGTTGGGTTAGGTTAGGGTTAGGGTTAGGGTTAGTTTTAGGGTTAAGGCTCGGTTTAGGGTACGGGTTAGGATTAGTGTACGTGTTAGGATTAGGGTTAGGGTTACGGTACGTGTTAGGGTTAGGGTATTTATTAAACCTATCCCACTCTCTAGATACCAGTTAGCCGTTAAGGGAATATTATTTGGGGTCCAGCAATGGAGAAGAGATTAGACACTAGGATAAGATAATTAACACACCCACTATACAGAAATCACATGAGGATTCTCTTTCTAACCAGTTCCTTAAAACACTAGTGCTTAGGAAATCTATTGGTGGCAGAAGCAGTCAAGGGTAGCTTAGGGTTATGGTTAGGGTTATGGTTAGGGTACGGCTTAGGGTACGGGTTCGGGTACGGGTTACTGTATGGCGTAGGGTATGGATTAGGGTTAGAGTTAGGTTTAGTTTTAGAGTGAGGGCTTGGTTTAGGGTACGGGTTAGGATAAGGGTACGTGTTAGTGTTAGGGTAGGGGTTAGGTTTAGGGTATGCGTTAGGGTTAGGGTATTTATTAAACCTATCCCACTCTCTAGAAACCACTTAGCATGTAAAGGAATATTATTTGGGGTCCATCCATGGAGAAGGGTTTAGACATTAGGGAAAGATAAGGACCACACCCACTATAAAGAAATCTCATGAGGATTCTCTTTTTAACCTGTGCCTTAAAACACTAGTGCTTAGGAAATCTGTTGGAGGCAGAAGCAGTCAAGGGTAGCTTAGGGTTAGGATTAGGCTTAGGGTACGGCTTAGGGGACAGGTTTGGATACGGGTTAGGGTATGGCGTAGGATATGGGTTAGGGTTAGGGTTAATTTTAGGGTTAGGGCTCGGTTTAGGGTACGGTTTGGATTAGGGTACGTTTTAGGGTTAGGGTAGGGTTTACGGTTCGGTTACGCATTAGGGTTAGGGTATTTATTAAATCTATCCCACTCTCTAGGTTCCACTTAGCACGTAAAGGAATATTATTTCGGTTCCAGCCATGGAGAAGAGTTTACATCCTAGGATAAGATAAGGAACATACCCCGTATACAGAAATCACATGAGGATTCTATTTTTAACCTGTTCCTCAAAACACTAGTGCTTAGAAAATCTATTGGAGGCAGATGCGGTCAAGGGTAGCTTAGGGTTAGGTTTCGAGTTAGGGTTAGGGTACGGCTTAGGGGACGGGTTTGGATACCGGTTAGGGTATGGCGTAGTGTATGTGTTATGGTAGGGTTATGGTTAGTTTTAGTTTTAGGGCTCGATTTAGGGTACGGGTTAGGATTAGGCTACATGTTAGGGTTAGGGTAGAGGTTAGGGTTAGGATACGCGTTAGGGTTAGGGTATTTATTAAACCTATTCCACACTCTAGATACCACTTAATACATAAAGGAATATTATTTGGGTTCCAGCCATGGAGAAGAGTTTAGACACTAGGATAAGATAAGGAACACACCCATTATAAAGGTATCACATGAGGATTCTCTTTTTAAACTGTTCCTTAAAACACTTGTGCTTAGGAAATCTATTTGAGGCAGAAGCAGTCATGGGTAGCTTAGGGTTATGTTTAGGGTTAGGCTACGGCTTAGCATACTGGTTCGGGTACGGTTTAGGGTTCGGCATAGGGTATAGGTTAGGGTTAGTGTTAGTGTTAGTTTTAGGGTTAGCGCTCAGTTTAAGGTACGGGTTAAGATTAGGCTACGTGTTACGGTTAGGGTTGGGGTTAGGTTTAGGGTACTCGTTAGGGTTATTGTAGTTATTAAACCTATCCCACTCTCTAGATTCCATGTAGCACGTAAAAGAATTTTATTGGAGTCCAGCCATGTAGAAGTGTTTAGACACGAGGATAAGATAAGGAACACACCCATTATAAAGGAATCACATGAGGATTGTCTTTTTACCCTGTTCCTTAAAACACTAGTGCTTAGGAAATCTATTGGAGGCAGAAGCAGTCAAGGTAGCTTCGGGTTAGGGTTAGGTTTAGGGTTAGGGTACGGCTTAGGGCAGGGGTTCGGGTACGGGTTAGGGTACGGTGTAGTGTATGGGTTAGGGTTAGGGTTAGGGTTAGTTTCAGGTTGAGGGCTCGGTTTAAGGTATGTGTTAGAATTAGTGTACGTGTTAGGGTTAGGGTAGTGTTTAGGGTTAGGTTACGCGTTAAGGTTAGGGTATTTATTTAACCTATCCCACTCTCTAGATACCACTTAGCACGTAAAGTAATATTATTTGGCTTCCAGCCATGGAGATGGGTTTACAGACTAGGATTAGATAAGGAACACACCCAGTATACAGAAATCACATGAGGATTCTCTTTTTAACCTGTTCCTTAAAACACTAGTGCTTAGGAAATCTATTGGAGGCAGAAGCAGTCAAGGGAAGCTTAGGTTTAGTGTTAGGGTTACGGTTAGGGTTAGGGTACGGCTTAGGTTATGGGTTCAGATAGGGTTTAGGGTACGGCATAGGGTATCTGTTACGGTTAGGGTTAATTTTAGGGTTAGGGCTCGATTTAGGGTACGGGTTAGGATTAGGCTGCGTGTTAGGGTTAGGGTAGGGGTTAGGGTTAGGATACGCGTTAGGGTTAGGGCATTTATTAAACCTATCCCACTCTCTAGGTACCACTTAGCACGTAAAGGAATATTATTTGGGTTCCCGCCATGGAGAAGAGTTTAGATACTAGGATAAGATAAGGAACATACCCAGTATACAGAAATCACATGAGGATTCTATTTTTAACCTGTTCCTCAAAACACTAGTGCTTAGAAAAATCTATTGGAGGCAGAAGCAGTCAGGGGTAGCTTAGGGTTAGGTTTAGGGTTAGGCTACGGCTTAGCATACTGGTTCTCGTACGGTTTAGGGTACGGCGTAGGGTATAGGTTAGGGTTAGTGTTAGTGTTAGTTTTACGGTTAGCGCTCGGTTTAGGGTATGGGTTAGGATTAGGCTACCTGTTAGGGTTAGGGTAGGGGTTAGGTTTAGGGTAAGCGTTAGGGTTATTGAATTTATTAAACCTATCCCACTCTCTAGATTCCACGTAGCACGTAAAGGAATTTTATTGGGGTCTAAACATTTAGAAGAGTTTAGACACTAGGATAAGATAAGTAACACATCCATTATAAAGAAATCACATGAGGATTCTCTTTTTACCCTGTTCCTTAAAACACTAGTGCTTAGGAAATCTACTGGAGGCAGAAGCAGTCAAGGGTAACTTAGGGTTAGGGTTAGGGTTAGGGTTAGGTTTAGGGCACGGCTTAGGATGCGGGTTCAGATAGGGGATAGGGTACGGCGTAGGGTATGGTTTAGGGTTAGGGTTAGTTTTAGGGTTAGGGCTCGGTTTATGGTAAGGTTTAAGATTAAGGTACGTGTTAGGGTTAGGGTAAGGGTTAGGGTTAGGTTACACGTTAAGGTTAGGATACTTATTAAACCTATCCCACTCTCTAGATACCACTTAGCACGTAAAGGAATATTGTTTGGGGTCCAGCCATGGAGAAGAGTTTAGACACTGGGATAAGATAAGGAACACACCCATTATAAAGAAATCACATGTGGATTCTCTTTTTAACCTGTTCCTTAAGACACTAGTGCTTAGGAAATCTATTGGATACAGAAGCAGTCAAGGGTAGCATAGGGTTAGGGTTAGGGTTAGGGTTAGGGTTAGGGTACGGTTTAGCATAGGGTTCGGGTACGGGTTAGGGTACGGCGGAGGGTAGGCTTTAGGGTTAGGGTTAGTTTTAGGGTTAGGGCTCGGTTTAGGGTACAGTTTAGATTTGGGTATTTGTTAGAATTAATTTAGGGGTTAGGGTTAGAGTACGCATTAGGGTTAGGGTATATATTGAACCTATCCCACTCTCTAGATACCACTTAGCACGTAAAGGAATATTGTTTGGGGTCCAGCCATGGAGAAGAGTTTAGACACCAGGATAAGATAAGGAACAAACCCATTATAAAGAAATCACATGAGGATTCTCTTTTTAACCTGTTCCTTAAAACACTAGTGCCTAGGAAATCTACTGGAGGCAGAAGCAGTCCAGGTAGCTTCGGGTTAGGGTTAGGGTTAGGGTTAGGGTATGGCTTAGGGCACGGTTTCGGGTACGGGTTAGCGTATGGCGTAGGGTATGGGTTAAGGTTAGGGTTAGGGTTAGCTTTAGGGTTAGGGCTCGGGTTAGTGTATGGCTTAGGATTAGTGTACGTGTTAGGGTTAGGGTAGTGTTTAGGGTTAGGGTCCGCGTTACGGCTAGGGTATTTATTAAACCTATCCCATTCTCTAGATACCACTTAGCACGTAAGGGAATATTATATGGGGTCCAGCCATGGAGAAGAGTTTAGACACTAGGATACGATAAGGAACACACCCAGTATACAGAAATCACATGAGGATTCACTTTTTAACCTGTTTCTTAAAACACTAGTGCTTAGGAAATCTGTTGGAGGCAGAAGCAGTCAAGGGAAGCTTAGGTTTAGGTTTAGGGTTATGGTTAGGATTAGGGTACGGCTTAGGGTTCGGATTCAGATAGGGGTTAGGGAACAGCGTAGGGTATGTGTTACGGTTAGGGTTAGTTGTAGGGTTAGGGCTCGGTTTAGGGTGCGGTTTAGGATTACGTTACGTGTTAGGGTTAGGGTAGTGGTTAGGGTTAGGATACGCATTAGGGTTAGGGTATTTATTAAACCTGTCCCACTCTCTAGGTACCAGTTAGCACGTAAAGAAATATTATTTGGGGTCCAGCCATGGAGAAGAGTTTAGACACTAGGATAAGATAAGGAACACACCCTGTATACATAAATCACATGAGGACTGTATTTTTAACCTGTTCCTCAAAACATTAGTGCTTAGGAAATCTATTGGAAGCAGAAGCAGTAAGGTTAGCTTAGGGTTAGGGTTAGGGCACGGTTTAGGGTGTGGGTTCAGATAGGGGTTAGGGTACGGCATAGGGTATGGTTTAGGGTTAGGGTTAGTTTTAGGGTTAGGGCTCGGTATAGGGTACGGGTTAGGAATAGGGCATGTGTTAGGGTTAGGGTAGGGGTTAGGGTTAGGTTACGCGTTAGGGTTAGTGTATTTATTAAACCTACCCCACTCTCTAGATACCACTTAGCACGTAAAGGAATATTGTTTGGGGTCCAGCCATGGAGAAGAGTTTAGACACTAGGATAAGATAAGGAACACACCCATTATAAAGAAATCACATGAGGATTATGTTTTGAACCTGTTCCTTAAAACACTAGTGCTTAGGAAATCTATTGGAGGCAGAAGCAGTCAAGGGTAGCTTAGGGTTAGGGTTAGGGTTAGAGTTAGGTTTAGGGTACAGCTTAGGGTATGGGTTCGTGTAGGGGTTAGGGTACAGCATAGGGTATGGGTTAGTGTTAGGGTTAGGGTTAGGGCTCGGTTTAGAGTACGGGATAGGATTAGGTTACGTGTTAGGTTTAGGGTAGGGGTTAGGGTTAGGGTACACATTAGGGTTAGGGTATTTATTAAACCTATCCCACTCTCTAGATGCCACATAGCATGTAAAGGAATATTATTTGGGGTCCAACCATGAGAAGAGTTTAGACAATAGGATAAGATAAGGAACACACCCATAATAAAGAAATCACATGAGGATTCTCTTTTTAACCTGTTCCTTAAGACACTAGTGCTTAGGAAATGTATTGGATGCAGAAGCAGTCAAGGGTAGCATAAGGTTAGGGTTAGGGTTAGGGTTAGGGTACAGTATAGGGTACGAGTTCGGGTACAGGTTAGGGTACGGCATAGGGTATGTGTTAGGGTTAGGTTTAGAGTTAGTTTTAGGGTTAGGTCTCGGTTTAGGGTACGAGTTAGAATTAGGGTATGTGTTAGCGTTAGTGTACGCGTTAGGGTTAGTGTACGTGTTTGGGTTAGGGTATTTATTAAACCTATCGCACTCTCTAGATACCACTTAGCATGTAAAGGAATATTATTTGGGGTCCAGCCATGGAGAACAGTTTAGACAGTAACATAAGATAAGGAACACACCCATTATAAAGAAATCCCATGAGGATTCTCTTTTTAACCTGTGCCTTAAAACACTCTTGCTTAGGAAATCAATTGTAGGCAGAAGCAGTCAAGGGTACCTTAGGGTTATGGTTAGTGTGAGGGTTAGGGTTAGGGTACGGCTTAGGGTACGGGTTCAGAGAGGTGTTCATGTAAGGCGAGGGATTGCGTTAGCATTAGGGTACGGCTTAGCGTACGGGTTCGGGTACGGCATAGGTTATGGCTTAGAGTTAGGGTTAGGGTTAGTTTTAGGGCTAGGGCTCAGTATAGGGTACTGGTTAGGATTAGGGTGCGTGTTAGCCTTAGGGTAAGGGTTAGGGTTTGGGTACGTGTTAGGGTTATTGTATTTATTAAACCTATCCCACTCTCTAGATACCACTTAGCACGTAAAGGAATATTATTTGGCGTCCAGCCATGGAGAAGAGTTTAGAGACTAGGATAACATAAGGAACAAACCCATTATACAGAAATCACATGAGGATTCTCTTTTTAACGTGTTCCTCAAAAACACTCGTGCTTAGAAAACTCATTGGGGGCAGAAGCATTCAAGTGTACAATAGGGTTAGGTTTAGGGTTAGGGTTAGGTTACGCTTTAGGGTTAGGGTATTTATTAAACCTATCCCACACTCCAGATACCACTTAGCATGTAAAGGAATATTTTTGGGGGTCCAACCATGGAGAAGTGTGTAGACACTAGGGAAAGATAAGGACCACACCCACTATAAAGAAATCACGTGAGGATTCTCTTTTTAACCTGTTCCTTAAAACACTAGTGCTTAGAAAATCTATTGGAGGCAGAAGCAGTCAAGAGTAGCTTAGGGTTAGGGTTAGGGTTAGAGTTAGGGTTAGGATACGGCTTAGGGTACGGGTTCGTGTACGGGTTAGGGTACGGTGTAGGGTATGGTTTAGTGTTAGGGTTACGGTTAGTTTTACGGTTAGGGCTCGGTTTAGGATACGGGGTATGATTAGTTTACATGTTAGGGTTAGGGTGGGGGTTAAGGTTAGGGTACACATTAGGGTTAGGTTATTTATTAAACCTATCCCACTCTCTAGATACCACATAGCACGTAAAGGAATATTATTTGCGGTCTAGCCATGAGAAGAGTTTAGACAATAGGATAAGATAAGGGACACACCCATAATAAAGAAATCACATGAGGAGTCTCTTTTTAACCTATTCCTTAAGACAGTTGTGCTTAGGAAATCTATTCGAGGCAGAAGCAGTCAAAGGTAGCATAGGGTTAGGTTAATTGTTAGTGTTAGGGTTAGGGTACGGCGTAGGGTAGGCTTTAGGGTTAGGGTTAGTTTTAGGGTTAGGGCTCGGTTTAGGGTACAGGTTAGATTTGGGTATTTGTTAGAATTATGGTAGGGGTTAGGGTTAGAGTACGCGTTAGGGATAGGGTACTTACTAAACCTATCCCACTCTCTAGATACCACTTAGCACGTAAAGGAGTATTATTTGGCGTCCAGCCATGGAGAAGAGTTTAGAGACTAGGATAACTTAAGGAACAAACCCATTATACAGAAATCACATGAGGATTCTATTTTTAACCTTTTTCTCCAAACACTAGTGCTTAGAAAATCTACTGGAGGCAGAAGCAGTCAAGGGTAACTTAGGGTTAGGGTTAGGGTTAGTGTTTGGGTAAGGGTATGGCTTAGGGTACGTGTTTGGGTATGGGTTAGGGCAGGGCGTAGGGTATGGGTTAGGGTTAGGGTTATGGTTAGTTTTAGGATTAGGGCTCGGTTTACGGTACAGGTTAGATTTGGGTATGTGTTAGAGTTAAGGTAGGGGTTAGGGTTACATTACGCATTAGGGTTAGTTTATTTATTAAACCTATCCCACTCTCTATATACCACTTAGCACGTAAAGAAATATTATTTGGGGTCCAGCCATGGAGAATTGTTTAGACACTAGGATAAGATAAGGAACACACCCATTATAAAGAAATCACATGAGGATTCTCTTTTTAACCTGTGCCTTAAAACACTAGTGCTTAGGAAATCTATTGGAGGCAGAAGCAGTCAAGTGTAGCTTAGGGTTGGGTTAGGTTAGGGTTAGGGTTAGGGTTAGTTTTAGGGTTAAGGCTCGGTTTAGGGTACGGGTTAGGATTAGTGTACGTGTTAGGATTAGGGTTAGGGTTACGGTACGTGTTAGGGTTAGGGTATTTATTAAACCTATCCCACTCTCTAGATACCAGTTAGCCGTTAAGGGAATATTATTTGGGGTCCAGCAATGGAGAAGAGATTAGACACTAGGATAAGATAATTAACACACCCACTATACAGAAATCACATGAGGATTCTCTTTCTAACCAGTTCCTTAAAACACTAGTGCTTAGGAAATCTATTGGTGGCAGAAGCAGTCAAGGGTAGCTTAGGGTTATGGTTAGGGTTATGGTTAGGGTACGGCTTAGGGTACGGGTTCGGGTACGGGTTACTGTATGGCGTAGGGTATGGATTAGGGTTAGAGTTAGGTTTAGTTTTAGAGTGAGGGCTTGGTTTAGGGTACGGGTTAGGATAAGGGTACGTGTTAGTGTTAGGGTAGGGGTTAGGTTTAGGGTATGCGTTAGGGTTAGGGTATTTATTAAACCTATCCCACTCTCTAGAAACCACTTAGCATGTAAAGGAATATTATTTGGGGTCCATCCATGGAGAAGGGTTTAGACATTAGGGAAAGATAAGGACCACACCCACTATAAAGAAATCTCATGAGGATTCTCTTTTTAACCTGTGCCTTAAAACACTAGTGCTTAGGAAATCTGTTGGAGGCAGAAGCAGTCAAGGGTAGCTTAGGGTTAGGATTAGGCTTAGGGTACGGCTTAGGGGACAGGTTTGGATACGGGTTAGGGTATGGCGTAGGATATGGGTTAGGGTTAGGGTTAATTTTAGGGTTAGGGCTCGGTTTAGGGTACGGTTTGGATTAGGGTACGTTTTAGGGTTAGGGTAGGGTTTACGGTTCGGTTACGCATTAGGGTTAGGGTATTTATTAAATCTATCCCACTCTCTAGGTTCCACTTAGCACGTAAAGGAATATTATTTCGGTTCCAGCCATGGAGAAGAGTTTACATCCTAGGATAAGATAAGGAACATACCCCGTATACAGAAATCACATGAGGATTCTATTTTTAACCTGTTCCTCAAAACACTAGTGCTTAGAAAATCTATTGGAGGCAGATGCGGTCAAGGGTAGCTTAGGGTTAGGTTTCGAGTTAGGGTTAGGGTACGGCTTAGGGGACGGGTTTGGATACCGGTTAGGGTATGGCGTAGTGTATGTGTTATGGTAGGGTTATGGTTAGTTTTAGTTTTAGGGCTCGATTTAGGGTACGGGTTAGGATTAGGCTACATGTTAGGGTTAGGGTAGAGGTTAGGGTTAGGATACGCGTTAGGGTTAGGGTATTTATTAAACCTATTCCACACTCTAGATACCACTTAATACATAAAGGAATATTATTTGGGTTCCAGCCATGGAGAAGAGTTTAGACACTAGGATAAGATAAGGAACACACCCATTATAAAGGTATCACATGAGGATTCTCTTTTTAAACTGTTCCTTAAAACACTTGTGCTTAGGAAATCTATTTGAGGCAGAAGCAGTCATGGGTAGCTTAGGGTTATGTTTAGGGTTAGGCTACGGCTTAGCATACTGGTTCGGGTACGGTTTAGGGTTCGGCATAGGGTATAGGTTAGGGTTAGTGTTAGTGTTAGTTTTAGGGTTAGCGCTCAGTTTAAGGTACGGGTTAAGATTAGGCTACGTGTTACGGTTAGGGTTGGGGTTAGGTTTAGGGTACTCGTTAGGGTTATTGTAGTTATTAAACCTATCCCACTCTCTAGATTCCATGTAGCACGTAAAAGAATTTTATTGGAGTCCAGCCATGTAGAAGTGTTTAGACACGAGGATAAGATAAGGAACACACCCATTATAAAGGAATCACATGAGGATTGTCTTTTTACCCTGTTCCTTAAAACACTAGTGCTTAGGAAATCTATTGGAGGCAGAAGCAGTCAAGGTAGCTTCGGGTTAGGGTTAGGTTTAGGGTTAGGGTACGGCTTAGGGCAGGGGTTCGGGTACGGGTTAGGGTACGGTGTAGTGTATGGGTTAGGGTTAGGGTTAGGGTTAGTTTCAGGTTGAGGGCTCGGTTTAAGGTATGTGTTAGAATTAGTGTACGTGTTAGGGTTAGGGTAGTGTTTAGGGTTAGGTTACGCGTTAAGGTTAGGGTATTTATTTAACCTATCCCACTCTCTAGATACCACTTAGCACGTAAAGTAATATTATTTGGCTTCCAGCCATGGAGATGGGTTTACAGACTAGGATTAGATAAGGAACACACCCAGTATACAGAAATCACATGAGGATTCTCTTTTTAACCTGTTCCTTAAAACACTAGTGCTTAGGAAATCTATTGGAGGCAGAAGCAGTCAAGGGAAGCTTAGGTTTAGTGTTAGGGTTACGGTTAGGGTTAGGGTACGGCTTAGGTTATGGGTTCAGATAGGGTTTAGGGTACGGCATAGGGTATCTGTTACGGTTAGGGTTAATTTTAGGGTTAGGGCTCGATTTAGGGTACGGGTTAGGATTAGGCTGCGTGTTAGGGTTAGGGTAGGGGTTAGGGTTAGGATACGCGTTAGGGTTAGGGCATTTATTAAACCTATCCCACTCTCTAGGTACCACTTAGCACGTAAAGGAATATTATTTGGGTTCCCGCCATGGAGAAGAGTTTAGATACTAGGATAAGATAAGGAACATACCCAGTATACAGAAATCACATGAGGATTCTATTTTTAACCTGTTCCTCAAAACACTAGTGCTTAGAAAAATCTATTGGAGGCAGAAGCAGTCAGGGGTAGCTTAGGGTTAGGTTTAGGGTTAGGCTACGGCTTAGCATACTGGTTCTCGTACGGTTTAGGGTACGGCGTAGGGTATAGGTTAGGGTTAGTGTTAGTGTTAGTTTTACGGTTAGCGCTCGGTTTAGGGTATGGGTTAGGATTAGGCTACCTGTTAGGGTTAGGGTAGGGGTTAGGTTTAGGGTAAGCGTTAGGTTTATTGAATTTATTAAACCTATCCCATTCTCTAGATTCCACGTAGCACGTAAAGGAATTTTATTGGGGTCTAAACATTTAGAAGAGTTTAGACACTAGGATAAGATAAGTAACACATCCATTATAAAGAAATCACATGAGGATTCTCTTTTTACCCTGTTCCTTAAAACACTAGTGCTTAGGAAATCTACTGGAGGCAGAAGCAGTCAAGGGTAACTTAGGGTTAGGGTTAGGGTTAGGGTTAGGTTTAGGGCACGGCTTAGGATGCGGGTTCAGATAGGGGATAGGGTACGGCGTAGGGTATGGTTTAGGGTTAGGGTTAGTTTTAGGGTTATGGCTCGGTTTACGGTAAGGTTTAAGATTAAGGTACGTGTTAGGGTTAAGGTAAGGGTTAGGGTTAGGTTACACGTTAAGGTTAGGATATTTATTAAACCTATCCCACTCTCTAGATACCACTTAGCACGTAAAGGAATATTGTTTGGGGTCCAGCCATGGAGAAGAGTTTAGACACTGGGATAAGATAAGGAACACACCCATTATAAAGAAATCACATGTGGATTCTCTTTTTAACCTGTTCCTTAAGACACTAGTGCTTAGGAAATCTATTGGATACAGAAGCAGTCAAGGGTAGCATAGGGTTAGGGTTAGGGTTAGGGTTAGGGTTAGGGTACGGTTTAGCATAGGGTTCGGGTACGGGTTAGGGTACGGCGGAGGGTAGGCTTTAGGGTTAGGGTTAGTTTTAGGGTTAGGGCTCGGTTTAGGGTACAGTTTAGATTTGGGTATTTGTTAGAATTAATTTAGGGGTTAGGGTTAGAGTACGCATTAGGGTTAGGGTATATATTGAACCTATCCCACTCTCTAGATACCACTTAGCACGTAAAGGAATATTGTTTGGGGTCCAGCCATGGAGAAGAGTTTAGACACCAGGATAAGATAAGGAACAAACCCATTATAAAGAAATCACATGAGGATTCTCTTTTTAACCTGTTCCTTAAAACACTAGTGCCTAGGAAATCTACTGGAGGCAGAAGCAGTCCAGGTAGCTTCGGGTTAGGGTTAGGGTTAGGGTTAGGGTATGGCTTAGGGCACGGTTTCGGGTACGGGTTAGCGTATGGCGTAGGGTATGGGTTAAGGTTAGGGTTAGGGTTAGCTTTAGGGTTAGGGCTCGGGTTAGTGTATGGCTTAGGATTAGTGTACGTGTTAGGGTTAGGGTAGTGTTTAGGGTTAGGGTCCGCGTTACGGTTAGGGTATTTATTAAACCTATCCCATTCTCTAGATACCACTTAGCACGTAAGGGAATATTATTTGGGGTCCAGCCATGGAGAAGAGTTTAGACACTAGGATACGATAAGGAACACACCCAGTATACAGAAATCACATGAGGATTCACTTTTTAACCTGTTTCTTAAAACACTAGTGCTTAGGAAATCTGTTGGAGGCAGAAGCAGTCAAGGGAAGCTTAGGTTTAGGTTTAGGGTTATGGTTAGGATTAGGGTACGGCTTAGGGTTCGGATTCAGATAGGGGTTAGGGAACAGCGTAGGGTATGTGTTACGGTTAGGGTTAGTTGTAGGGTTAGGGCTCGGTTTAGGGTGCGGTTTAGGATTACGTTACGTGTTAGGGTTAGGGTAGTGGTTAGGGTTAGGATACGCATTAGGGTTAGGGTATTTATTAAACCTGTCCCACTCTCTAGGTACCAGTTAGCACGTAAAGAAATATTATTTGGGGTCCAGCCATGGAGAAGAGTTTAGACACTAGGATAAGATAAGGAACACACCCTGTATACATAAATCACATGAGGACTGTATTTTTAACCTGTTCCTCAAAACATTAGTGCTTAGGAAATCTATTGGAAGCAGAAGCAGTCAAGGTTAGCTTAGGGTTAGGGTTAGGGCACGGTTTAGGGTGTGGGTTCAGATAGGGGTTAGGGTACGGCATAGGGTATGGTTTAGGGTTAGGGTTAGTTTTAGGGTTAGGGCTCGGTATAGGGTACGGGTTAGGAATAGGGCATGTGTTAGGGTTAGGGTAGGGGTTAGGGTTAGGTTACGCGTTAGGGTTAGTGTATTTATTAAACCTACCCCACTCTCTAGATACCACTTAGCACGTAAAGGAATATTGTTTGGGGTCCAGCCATGGAGAAGAGTTTAGACACTAGGATAAGATAAGGAACACACCCATTATAAAGAAATCACATGAGGATTATGTTTTGAACCTGTTCCTTAAAACACTAGTGCTTAGGAAATCTATTGGAGGCAGAAGCAGTCAAGGGTAGCTTAGGGTTAGGGTTAGGGTTAGAGTTAGGTTTAGGGTACAGCTTAGGGTATGGGTTCGTGTAGGGGTTAGGGTACAGCATAGGGTATGGGTTAGTGTTAGGGTTAGGGTTAGGGCTCGGTTTAGAGTACGGGATAGGATTAGGTTACGTGTTAGGTTTAGGGTAGGGGTTAGGGTTAGGGTACACATTAGGGTTAGGGTATTTATTAAACCTATCCCACTCTCTAGATGCCACATAGCATGTAAAGGAATATTATTTGGGGTCCAACCATGAGAAGAGTTTAGACAATAGGATAAGATAAGGAACACACCCATAATAAAGAAATCACATGAGGATTCTCTTTTTAACCTGTTCCTTAAGACACTAGTGCTTAGGAAATCTATTGGATGCAGAAGCAGTCAAGGGTAGCATAAGGTTAGGGTTAGGGTTAGGGTTAGGGTACGGTATAGGGTACGAGTTCGGGTACAGGTTAGGGTACGGCATAGGGTATGTGTTAGGGTTAGGTTTAGAGTTAGTTTTAGGGTTAGGTCTCGGTTTAGGGTACGAGTTAGAATTAGGGTATGTGTTAGCGTTAGTGTACGCGTTAGGGTTAGTGTACGTGTTTGGGTTAGGGTATTTATTAAACCTATCGCACTCTCTAGATACCACTTAGCATGTAAAGGAATATTATTTGGGGTCCAGCCATGGAGAACAGTTTAGACAGTAACATAAGATAAGGAACACACCCATTATTAAGAAATCCCATGAGGATTCTCTTTTTAACCTGTGCCTTAAAACACTCTTGCTTAGGAAATCAATTGTAGGCAGAAGCAGTCAAGGGTACCTTAGGGTTATGGTTAGTGTGAGGGTTAGGGTTAGGGTACGGCTTAGGGTACGGGTTCAGAGAGGTGTTCATGTAAGGCGAGGGATTGCGTTAGCATTAGGGTACGGCTTAGCGTACGGGTTCGGGTACGGCATAGGTTATGGCTTAGAGTTAGGGTTAGGGTTAGTTTTAGGGCTAGGGCTCAGTATAGGGTACTGGTTAGGATTAGGGTGCGTGTTAGCCTTAGGGTAAGGGTTAGGGTTTGGGTACGTGTTAGGGTTATTGTATTTATTAAACCTATCCCACTCTCTAGATACCACTTAGCACGTAAAGGAATATTATTTGGCGTCCAGCCATGGAGAAGAGTTTAGAGACTAGGATAACATAAGGAACAAACCCATTATACAGAAGTCACATGAGGATTCTCTTTTTAACGTGTTCCTCAAAAACACTCGTGCTTAGAAAACTCATTGGGGGCAGAAGCATTCAAGTGTACAATAGGGTTAGGTTTAGGGTTAGGGTTAGGTTACGCTTTAGGGTTAGGGTATTTATTAAACCTATCCCACACTCCAGATACCACTTAGCATGTAAAGGAATATTTTTGGGGGTCCAACCATGGAGAAGTGTGTAGACACTAGGGAAAGATAAGGACCACACCCACTATAAAGAAATCACGTGAGGATTCTCTTTTTAACCTGTTCCTTAAAACACTAGTGCTTAGAAAATCTATTGGAGGCAGAAGCAGTCAAGAGTAGCTTAGGGTTAGGGTTAGGGTTAGAGTTAGGGTTAGGATACGGCTTAGGGTACGGGTTCGTGTACGGGTTAGGGTACGGTGTAGGGTATGGTTTAGTGTTAGGGTTACGGTTAGTTTTACGGTTAGGGCTCGGTTTAGGATACGGGGTATGATTAGTTTACATGTTAGGGTTAGGGTGGGGGTTAAGGTTAGGGTACACATTAGGGTTAGGTTATTTATTAAACCTATCCCACTCTCTAGATACCACATAGCACGTAAAGGAATATTATTTGCGGTCTAGCCATGAGAAGAGTTTAGACAATAGGATAAGATAAGGGACACACCCATAATAAAGAAATCACATGAGGAGTCTCTTTTTAACCTATTCCTTAAGACAGTTGTGCTTAGGAAATCTATTCGAGGCAGAAGCAGTCAAAGGTAGCATAGGGTTAGGTTAATTGTTAGTGTTAGGGTTAGGGTACGGCGTAGGGTAGGCTTTAGGGTTAGGGTTAGTTTTAGGGTTAGGGCTCGGTTTAGGGTACAGGTTAGATTTGGGTATTTGTTAGAATTATGGTAGGGGTTAGGGTTAGAGTACGCGTTAGGGATAGGGTACTTACTAAACCTATCCCACTCTCTAGATACCACTTAGCACGTAAAGGAGTATTATTTGGCGTCCAGCCATGGAGAAGAGTTTAGAGACTAGGATAACTTAAGGAACAAACCCATTATACAGAAATCACATGAGGATTCTATTTTTAACCTTTTTCTCCAAACACTAGTGCTTAGAAAATCTACTGGAGGCAGAAGCAGTCAAGGGTAACTTAGGGTTAGGGTTAGGGTTAGTGTTTGGGTAAGGGTATGGCTTAGGGTACGTGTTTGGGTATGGGTTAGGGCAGGGCGTAGGGTATGGGTTAGGGTTAGGGTTATGGTTAGTTTTAGGATTAGGGCTCGGTTTACGGTACAGGTTAGATTTGGGTATGTGTTAGAGTTAAGGTAGGGGTTAGGGTTACATTACGCATTAGGGTTAGTTTATTTATTAAACCTATCCCACTCTCTATATACCACTTAGCACGTAAAGAAATATTATTTGGGGTCCAGCCATGGAGAATTGTTTAGACACTAGGATAAGATAAGGAACACACCCATTATAAAGAAATCACATGAGGATTCTCTTTTTAACCTGTGCCTTAAAACACTAGTGCTTAGGAAATCTATTGGAGGCAGAAACAGTCAAGTGTAGCTTAAGGTTGGGTTAGGTTAGGGTTAGGGTTAGGGTTAGTTTTAGGGTTAAGGCTCGGTTTAGGGTACGGGTTAGGATTAGTGTACGTGTTAGGATTAGGGTTAGGGTTACGGTACGTGTTAGGGTTAGGGTATTTATTAAACCTATCCCACTCTCTAGATACCAGTTAGCCGTTAAGGGAATATTATTTGGGGTCCAGCAATGGAGAAGAGATTAGACACTAGGATAAGATAATTAACACACCCACTATACAGAAATCACATGAGGATTCTCTTTCTAACCAGTTCCTTAAAACACTAGTGCTTAGGAAATCTATTGGTGGCAGAAGCAGTCAAGGGTAGCTTAGGGTTATGGTTAGGGTTATGGTTAGGGTACGGCTTAGGGTACGGGTTCGGGTACGGGTTACTGTATGGCGTAGGGTATGGATTAGGGTTAGAGTTAGGTTTAGTTTTAGAGTGAGGGCTTGGTTTAGGGTACGGGTTAGGATAAGGGTACGTGTTAGTGTTAGGGTAGGGGTTAGGTTTAGGGTATGCGTTAGGGTTAGGGTATTTATTAAACCTATCCCACTCTCTAGAAACCACTTAGCATGTAAAGGAATATTATTTGGGGTCCATCCATGGAGAAGGGTTTAGACATTAGGGAAAGATAAGGACCACACCCACTATAAAGAAATCTCATGAGGATTCTCTTTTTAACCTGTGCCTGAAAACACTAGTGCTTAGGAAATCTGTTGGAGGCAGAAGCAGTCAAGGGTAGCTTAGGGTTAGGATTAGGCTTAGGGTACAGCTTAGGGGACAGGTTTGGATACGGGTTAGGGTATGGCGTAGGATATGGGTTAGGGTTAGGGTTAATTTTAGGGTTAGGGCTCGGTTTAGGGTACGGTTTGGATTAGGGTACGTTTTAGGGTTAGGGTAGGGTTTACGGTTCGGTTACGCATTAGGGTTAGGGTATTTATTAAATCTATCCCACTCTCTAGGTTCCACTTAGCACGTAAAGGAATATTATTTCGGTTCCAGCCATGGAGAAGAGTTTACATCCTAGGATAAGATAAGGAACATACCCCGTATACAGAAATCACATGAGGATTCTATTTTTAACCTGTTCCTCAAAACACTAGTGCTTAGAAAATCTATTGGAGGCAGATGCGGTCAAGGGTAGCTTAGGGTTAGGTTTCGAGTTAGGGTTAGGGTACGGCTTAGGGGACGGGTTTGGATACCGGTTAGGGTATGGCGTAGTGTATGTGTTATGGTAGGGTTATGGTTAGTTTTAGTTTTAGGGCTCGATTTAGGGTACGGGTTAGGATTAGGCTACATGTTAGGGTTAGGGTAGAGGTTAGGGTTAGGATACGCGTTAGGGTTAGGGTATTTATTAAACCTATTCCACACTCTAGATACCACTTAATACATAAAGGAATATTATTTGGGTTCCAGCCATGGAGAAGAGTTTAGACACTAGGATAAGATAAGGAACACACCCATTATAAAGGTATCACATGAGGATTCTCTTTTTAAACTGTTCCTTAAAACACTTGTGCTTAGGAAATCTATTTGAGGCAGAAGCAGTCATGGGTAGCTTAGGGTTATGTTTAGGGTTAGGCTACGGCTTAGCATACTGGTTCGGGTACGGTTTAGGGTTCGGCATAGGGTATAGGTTAGGGTTAGTGTTAGTGTTAGTTTTAGGGTTAGCGCTCAGTTTAAGGTACGGGTTAAGATTAGGCTACGTGTTACGGTTAGGGTTGGGGTTAGGTTTAGGGTACTCGTTAGGGTTATTGTAGTTATTAAACCTATCCCACTCTCTAGATTCCATGTAGCACGTAAAAGAATTTTATTGGAGTCCAGCCATGTAGAAGTGTTTAGACACGAGGATAAGATAAGGAACACACCCATTATAAAGGAATCACATGAGGATTGTCTTTTTACCCTGTTCCTTAAAACACTAGTGCTTAGGAAATCTATTGGAGGCAGAAGCAGTCAAGGTAGCTTCGGGTTAGGGTTAGGTTTAGGGTTAGGGTACGGCTTAGGGCAGGGGTTCGGGTACGGGTTAGGGTACGGTGTAGTGTATGGGTTAGGGTTAGGGTTAGGGTTAGTTTCAGGTTGAGGGCTCGGTTTAAGGTATGTGTTAGAATTAGTGTACGTGTTAGGGTTAGGGTAGTGTTTAGGGTTAGGTTACGCGTTAAGGTTAGGGTATTTATTTAACCTATCCCACTCTCTAGATACCACTTAGCACGTAAAGTAATATTATTTGGCTTCCAGCCATGGAGATGGGTTTACAGACTAGGATTAGATAAGGAACACACCCAGTATACAGAAATCACATGAGGATTCTCTTTTTAACCTGTTCCTTAAAACACTAGTGCTTAGGAAATCTATTGGAGGCAGAAGCAGTCAAGGGAAGCTTAGGTTTAGTGTTAGGGTTACGGTTAGGGTTAGGGTACGGCTTAGGTTATGGGTTCAGATAGGGTTTAGGGTACGGCATAGGGTATCTGTTACGGTTAGGGTTAATTTTAGGGTTAGGGCTCGATTTAGGGTACGGGTTAGGATTAGGCTGCGTGTTAGGGTTAGGGTAGGGGTTAGGGTTAGGATACGCGTTAGGGTTAGGGCATTTATTAAACCTATCCCACTCTCTAGGTACCACTTAGCACGTAAAGGAATATTATTTGGGTTCCCGCCATGGAGAAGAGTTTAGATACTAGGATAAGATAAGGAACATACCCAGTATACAGAAATCACATGAGGATTCTATTTTTAACCTGTTCCTCAAAACACTAGTGCTTAGAAAAATCTATTGGAGGCAGAAGCAGTCAGGGGTAGCTTAGGGTTAGGTTTAGGGTTAGGCTACGGCTTAGCATACTGGTTCTCGTACGGTTTAGGGTACGGCGTAGGGTATAGGTTAGGGTTAGTGTTAGTGTTAGTTTTACGGTTAGCGCTCGGTTTAGGGTATGGGTTAGGATTAGGCTACCTGTTAGGGTTAGGGTAGGGGTTAGGTTTAGGGTAAGCGTTAGGGTTATTGAATTTATTAAACCTATCCCACTCTCTAGATTCCACGTAGCACGTAAAGGAATTTTATTGGGGTCTAAACATTTAGAAGAGTTTAGACACTAGGATAAGATAAGTAACACATCCATTATAAAGAAATCACATGAGGATTCTCTTTTTACCCTGTTCCTTAAAACACTAGTGCTTAGGAAATCTACTGGAGGCAGAAGCAGTCAAGGGTAACTTAGGGTTAGGGTTAGGGTTAGGGTTAGGTTTAGGGCACGGCTTAGGATGCGGGTTCAGATAGGGGATAGGGTACGGCGTAGGGTATGGTTTAGGGTTAGGGTTAGTTTTAGGGTTAGGGCTCGGTTTATGGTAAGGTTTAAGATTAAGGTACGTGTTAGGGTTAGGGTAAGGGTTAGGGTTAGGTTACACATTAAGGTTAGGATACTTATTAAACCTATCCCACTCTCTAGATACCACTTAGCACGTAAAGGAATATTGTTTGGGGTCCAGCCATGGAGAAGAGTTTAGACACTGGGATAAGATAAGGAACACACCCATTATAAAGAAATCACATGTGAATTCTCTTTTTAACCTGTTCCTTAAGACACTAGTGCTTAGGAAATCTATTGGATACAGAAGCAGTCAAGGGTAGCATAGGGTTAGGGTTAGGGTTAGGGTTAGGGTTAGGGTACGGTTTAGCATAGGGTTCGGGTACGGGTTAGGGTACGGCGGAGGGTAGGCTTTAGGGTTAGGGTTAGTTTTAGGGTTAGGGCTCGGTTTAGGGTACAGTTTAGATTTGGGTATTTGTTAGAATTAATTTAGGGGTTAG
This sequence comes from Balaenoptera ricei, assembly GCF_028023285.1. NCBI lineage: Eukaryota > Metazoa > Chordata > Mammalia > Artiodactyla > Balaenopteridae > Balaenoptera > Balaenoptera ricei. Next base: position 53,890,449 of record NC_082642.1, read on the forward strand.
GGTTAGAGTACGCATTAGGGTTAGGGTATATATTGAACCTATCCCACTCTCTAGATACCACTTAGCACGTAAAGGAATATTGTTTGGGGTCCAGCCATGGAGAAGAGTTTAGACACCAGGATAAGATAAGGAACAAACCCATTATAAAGAAATCACATGAGGATTCTCTTTTTAACCTGTTCCTTAAAACACTAGTGCCTAGGAAATCTACTGGAGGCAGAAGCAGTCCAGGTAGCTTCGGGTTAGGGTTAGGGTTAGGGTTAGGGTATGGCTTAGGGCACGGTTTCGGGTACGGGTTAGCGTATGGCGTAGGGTATGGGTTAAGGTTAGGGTTAGGGTTAGCTTTAGGGTTAGGGCTCGGGTTAGTGTATGGCTTAGGATTAGTGTACGTGTTAGGGTTAGGGTAGTGTTTAGGGTTAGGGTCCGCGTTACGGCTAGGGTATTTATTAAACCTATCCCATTCTCTAGATACCACTTAGCACGTAAGGGAATATTATATGGGGTCCAGCCATGGAGAAGAGTTTAGACACTAGGATACGATAAGGAACACACCCAGTATACAGAAATCACATGAGGATTCACTTTTTAACCTGTTTCTTAAAACACTAGTGCTTAGGAAATCTGTTGGAGGCAGAAGCAGTCAAGGGAAGCTTAGGTTTAGGTTTAGGGTTATGGTTAGGATTAGGGTACGGCTTAGGGTTCGGATTCAGATAGGGGTTAGGGAACAGCGTAGGGTATGTGTTACGGTTAGGGTTAGTTGTAGGGTTAGGGCTCGGTTTAGGGTGCGGTTTAGGATTACGTTACGTGTTAGGGTTAGGGTAGTGGTTAGGGTTAGGATACGCATTAGGGTTAGGGTATTTATTAAACCTGTCCCACTCTCTAGGTACCAGTTAGCACGTAAAGAAATATTATTTGGGGTCCAGCCATGGAGAAGAGTTTAGACACTAGGATAAGATAAGGAACACACCCTGTATACATAAATCACATGAGGACTGTATTTTTAACCTGTTCCTCAAAACATTAGTGCTTAGGAAATCTATTGGAAGCAGAAGCAGTCAAGGTTAGCTTAGGGTTAGGGTTAGGGCACGGTTTAGGGTGTGGGTTCAGATAGGGGTTAGGGTACGGCATAGGGTATGGTTTAGGGTTAGGGTTAGTTTTAGGGTTAGGGCTCGGTATAGGGTACGGGTTAGGAATAGGGCATGTGTTAGGGTTAGGGTAGGGGTTAGGGTTAGGTTACGCGTTAGGGTTAGTGTATTTATTAAACCTACCCCACTCTCTAGATACCACTTAGCACGTAAAGGAATATTGTTTGGGGTCCAGCCATGGAGAAGAGTTTAGACACTAGGATAAGATAAGGAACACACCCATTATAAAGAAATCACATGAGGATTATGTTTTGAACCTGTTCCTTAAAACACTAGTGCTTAGGAAATCTATTGGAGGCAGAAGCAGTCAAGGGTAGCTTAGGGTTAGGGTTAGGGTTAGAGTTAGGTTTAGGGTACAGCTTAGGGTATGGGTTCGTGTAGGGGTTAGGGTACAGCATAGGGTATGGGTTAGTGTTAGGGTTAGGGTTAGGGCTCGGTTTAGAGTACGGGATAGGATTAGGTTACGTGTTAGGTTTAGGGTAGGGGTTAGGGTTAGGGTACACATTAGGGTTAGGGTATTTATTAAACCTATCCCACTCTCTAGATGCCACATAGCATGTAAAGGAATATTATTTGGGGTCCAACCATGAGAAGAGTTTAGACAATAGGATAAGATAAGGAACACACCCATAATAAAGAAATCACATGAGGATTCTCTTTTTAACCTGTTCCTTAAGACACTAGTGCTTAGGAAATGTATTGGATGCAGAAGCAGTCAAGGGTAGCATAAGGTTAGGGTTAGGGTTAGGGTTAGGGTACAGTATAGGGTACGAGTTCGGGTACAGGTTAGGGTACGGCATAGGGTATGTGTTAGGGTTAGGTTTAGAGTTAGTTTTAGGGTTAGGTCTCGGTTTAGGGTACGAGTTAGAATTAGGGTATGTGTTAGCGTTAGTGTACGCGTTAGGGTTAGTGTACGTGTTTGGGTTAGGGTATTTATTAAACCTATCGCACTCTCTAGATACCACTTAGCATGTAAAGGAATATTATTTGGGGTCCAGCCATGGAGAACAGTTTAGACAGTAACATAAGATAAGGAACACACCCATTATTAAGAAATCCCATGAGGATTCTCTTTTTAACCTGTGCCTTAAAACACTCTTGCTTAGGAAATCAATTGTAGGCAGAAGCAGTCAAGGGTACCTTAGGGTTATGGTTAGTGTGAGGGTTAGGGTTAGGGTACGGCTTAGGGTACGGGTTCAGAGAGGTGTTCATGTAAGGCGAGGGATTGCGTTAGCATTAGGGTACGGCTTAGCGTACGGGTTCGGGTACGGCATAGGTTATGGCTTAGAGTTAGGGTTAGGGTTAGTTTTAGGGCTAGGGCTCAGTATAGGGTACTGGTTAGGATTAGGGTGCGTGTTAGCCTTAGGGTAAGGGTTAGGGTTTGGGTACGTGTTAGGGTTATTGTATTTATTAAACCTATCCCACTCTCTAGATACCACTTAGCACGTAAAGGAATATTATTTGGCGTCCAGCCATGGAGAAGAGTTTAGAGACTAGGATAACATAAGGAACAAACCCATTATACAGAAGTCACATGAGGATTCTCTTTTTAACGTGTTCCTCAAAAACACTCGTGCTTAGAAAACTCATTGGGGGCAGAAGCATTCAAGTGTACAATAGGGTTAGGTTTAGGGTTAGGGTTAGGTTACGCTTTAGGGTTAGGGTATTTATTAAACCTATCCCACACTCCAGATACCACTTAGCATGTAAAGGAATATTTTTGGGGGTCCAACCATGGAGAAGTGTGTAGACACTAGGGAAAGATAAGGACCACACCCACTATAAAGAAATCACGTGAGGATTCTCTTTTTAACCTGTTCCTTAAAACACTAGTGCTTAGAAAATCTATTGGAGGCAGAAGCAGTCAAGAGTAGCTTAGGGTTAGGGTTAGGGTTAGAGTTAGGGTTAGGATACGGCTTAGGGTACGGGTTCGTGTACGGGTTAGGGTACGGTGTAGGGTATGGTTTAGTGTTAGGGTTACGGTTAGTTTTACGGTTAGGGCTCGGTTTAGGATACGGGGTATGATTAGTTTACATGTTAGGGTTAGGGTGGGGGTTAAGGTTAGGGTACACATTAGGGTTAGGTTATTTATTAAACCTATCCCACTCTCTAGATACCACATAGCACGTAAAGGAATATTATTTGCGGTCTAGCCATGAGAAGAGTTTAGACAATAGGATAAGATAAGGGACACACCCATAATAAAGAAATCACATGAGGAGTCTCTTTTTAACCTATTCCTTAAGACAGTTGTGCTTAGGAAATCTATTCGAGGCAGAAGCAGTCAAAGGTAGCATAGGGTTAGGTTAATTGTTAGTGTTAGGGTTAGGGTACGGCGTAGGGTAGGCTTTAGGGTTAGGGTTAGTTTTAGGGTTAGGGCTCGGTTTAGGGTACAGGTTAGATTTGGGTATTTGTTAGAATTATGGTAGGGGTTAGGGTTAGAGTACGCGTTAGGGATAGGGTACTTACTAAACCTATCCCACTCTCTAGATACCACTTAGCACGTAAAGGAGTATTATTTGGCGTCCAGCCATGGAGAAGAGTTTAGAGACTAGGATAACTTAAGGAACAAACCCATTATACAGAAATCACATGAGGATTCTATTTTTAACCTTTTTCTCCAAACACTAGTGCTTAGAAAATCTACTGGAGGCAGAAGCAGTCAAGGGTAACTTAGGGTTAGGGTTAGGGTTAGTGTTTGGGTAAGGGTATGGCTTAGGGTACGTGTTTGGGTATGGGTTAGGGCAGGGCGTAGGGTATGGGTTAGGGTTAGGGTTATGGTTAGTTTTAGGATTAGGGCTCGGTTTACGGTACAGGTTAGATTTGGGTATGTGTTAGAGTTAAGGTAGGGGTTAGGGTTACATTACGCATTAGGGTTAGTTTATTTATTAAACCTATCCCACTCTCTATATACCACTTAGCACGTAAAGAAATATTATTTGGGGTCCAGCCATGGAGAATTGTTTAGACACTAGGATAAGATAAGGAACACACCCATTATAAAGAAATCACATGAGGATTCTCTTTTTAACCTGTGCCTTAAAACACTAGTGCTTAGGAAATCTATTGGAGGCAGAAGCAGTCAAGTGTAGCTTAGGGTTGGGTTAGGTTAGGGTTAGGGTTAGAGTTAGTTTTAGGGTTAAGGCTCGGTTTAGGGTACGGGTTAGGATTAGTGTACGTGTTAGGATTAGGGTTAGGGTTACGGTACGTGTTAGGGTTAGGGTATTTATTAAACCTATCCCACTCTCTAGATACCAGTTAGCCGTTAAGGGAATATTATTTGGGGTCCAGCAATGGAGAAGAGATTAGACACTAGGATAAGATAATTAACACACCCACTATACAGAAATCACATGAGGATTCTCTTTCTAACCAGTTCCTTAAAACACTAGTGCTTAGGAAATCTATTGGTGGCAGAAGCAGTCAAGGGTAGCTTAGGGTTATGGTTAGGGTTATGGTTAGGGTACGGCTTAGGGTACGGGTTCGGGTACGGGTTACTGTATGGCGTAGGGTATGGATTAGGGTTAGAGTTAGGTTTAGTTTTAGAGTGAGGGCTTGCTTTAGGGTACGGGTTAGGATAAGGGTACGTGTTAGTGTTAGGGTAGGGGTTAGGTTTAGGGTATGCGTTAGGGTTAGGGTATTTATTAAACCTATCCCACTCTCTAGAAACCACTTAGCATGTAAAGGAATATTATTTGGGGTCCATCCATGGAGAAGGGTTTAGACATTAGGGAAAGATAAGGACCACACCCACTATAAAGAAATCTCATGAGGATTCTCTTTTTAACCTGTGCCTTAAAACACTAGTGCTTAGGAAATCTGTTGGAGGCAGAAGCAGTCAAGGGTAGCTTAGGGTTAGGATTAGGCTTAGGGTACGGCTTAGGGGACAGGTTTGGATACGGGTTAGGGTATGGCGTAGGATATGGGTTAGGGTTAGGGTTAATTTTAGGGTTAGGGCTCGGTTTAGGGTACGGTTTGGATTAGGGTACGTTTTAGGGTTAGGGTAGGGTTTACGGTTCGGTTACGCATTAGGGTTAGGGTATTTATTAAATCTATCCCACTCTCTAGGTTCCACTTAGCACGTAAAGGAATATTATTTCGGTTCCAGCCATGGAGAAGAGTTTACATCCTAGGATAAGATAAGGAACATACCCCGTATACAGAAATCACATGAGGATTCTATTTTTAACCTGTTCCTCAAAACACTAGTGCTTAGAAAATCTATTGGAGGCAGATGCGGTCAAGGGTAGCTTAGGGTTAGGTTTCGAGTTAGGGTTAGGGTACGGCTTAGGGGACGGGTTTGGATACCGGTTAGGGTATGGCGTAGTGTATGTGTTATGGTAGGGTTATGGTTAGTTTTAGTTTTAGGGCTCGATTTAGGGTACGGGTTAGGATTAGGCTACATGTTAGGGTTAGGGTAGAGGTTAGGGTTAGGATACGCGTTAGGGTTAGGGTATTTATTAAACCTATTCCACACTCTAGATACCACTTAATACATAAAGGAATATTATTTGGGTTCCAGCCATGGAGAAGAGTTTAGACACTAGGATAAGATAAGGAACACACCCATTATAAAGGTATCACATGAGGATTCTCTTTTTAAACTGTTCCTTAAAACACTTGTGCTTAGGAAATCTATTTGAGGCAGAAGCAGTCATGGGTAGCTTAGGGTTATGTTTAGGGTTAGGCTACGGCTTAGCATACTGGTTCGGGTACGGTTTAGGGTTCGGCATAGGGTATAGGTTAGGGTTAGTGTTAGTGTTAGTTTTAGGGTTAGCGCTCAGTTTAAGGTACGGGTTAAGATTAGGCTACGTGTTACGGTTAGGGTTGGGGTTAGGTTTAGGGTACTCGTTAGGGTTATTGTAGTTATTAAACCTATCCCACTCTCTAGATTCCATGTAGCACGTAAAAGAATTTTATTGGAGTCCAGCCATGTAGAAGTGTTTAGACACGAGGATAAGATAAGGAACACACCCATTATAAAGGAATCACATGAGGATTGTCTTTTTACCCTGTTCCTTAAAACACTAGTGCTTAGGAAATCTATTGGAGGCAGAAGCAGTCAAGGTAGCTTCGGGTTAGGGTTAGGTTTAGGGTTAGGGTACGGCTTAGGGCAGGGGTTCGGGTACGGGTTAGGGTACGGTGTAGTGTATGGGTTAGGGTTAGGGTTAGGGTTAGTTTCAGGTTGAGGGCTCGGTTTAAGGTATGTGTTAGAATTAGTGTACGTGTTAGGGTTAGGGTAGTGTTTAGGGTTAGGTTACGCGTTAAGGTTAGGGTATTTATTTAACCTATCCCACTCTCTAGATACCACTTAGCACGTAAAGTAATATTATTTGGCTTCCAGCCATGGAGATGGGTTTACAGACTAGGATTAGATAAGGAACACACCCAGTATACAGAAATCACATGAGGATTCTCTTTTTAACCTGTTCCTTAAAACACTAGTGCTTAGGAAATCTATTGGAGGCAGAAGCAGTCAAGGGAAGCTTAGGTTTAGTGTTAGGGTTACGGTTAGGGTTAGGGTACGGCTTAGGTTATGGGTTCAGATAGGGTTTAGGGTACGGCATAGGGTATCTGTTACGGTTAGGGTTAATTTTAGGGTTAGGGCTCGATTTAGGGTACGGGTTAGGATTAGGCTGCGTGTTAGGGTTAGGGTAGGGGTTAGGGTTAGGATACGCGTTAGGGTTAGGGCATTTATTAAACCTATCCCACTCTCTAGGTACCACTTAGCACGTAAAGGAATATTATTTGGGTTCCCGCCATGGAGAAGAGTTTAGATACTAGGATAAGATAAGGAACATACCCAGTATACAGAAATCACATGAGGATTCTATTTTTAACCTGTTCCTCAAAACACTAGTGCTTAGAAAAATCTATTGGAGGCAGAAGCAGTCAGGGGTAGCTTAGGGTTAGGTTTAGGGTTAGGCTACGGCTTAGCATACTGGTTCTCGTACGGTTTAGGGTACGGCGTAGGGTATAGGTTAGGGTTAGTGTTAGTGTTAGTTTTACGGTTAGCGCTCGGTTTAGGGTATGGGTTAGGATTAGGCTACCTGTTAGGGTTAGGGTAGGGGTTAGGTTTAGGGTAAGCGTTAGGGTTATTGAATTTATTAAACCTATCCCACTCTCTAGATTCCACGTAGCACGTAAAGGAATTTTATTGGGGTCTAAACATTTAGAAGAGTTTAGACACTAGGATAAGATAAGTAACACATCCATTATAAAGAAATCACATGAGGATTCTCTTTTTACCCTGTTCCTTAAAACACTAGTGCTTAGGAAATCTACTGGAGGCAGAAGCAGTCAAGGGTAACTTAGGGTTAGGGTTAGGGTTAGGGTTAGGTTTAGGGCACGGCTTAGGATGCGGGTTCAGATAGGGGATAGGGTACGGCGTAGGGTATGGTTTAGGGTTAGGGTTAGTTTTAGGGTTAGGGCTCGGTTTATGGTAAGGTTTAAGATTAAGGTACGTGTTAGGGTTAGGGTAAGGGTTAGGGTTAGGTTACACGTTAAGGTTAGGATACTTATTAAACCTATCCCACTCTCTAGATACCACTTAGCACGTAAAGGAATATTGTTTGGGGTCCAGCCATGGAGAAGAGTTTAGACACTGGGATAAGATAAGGAACACACCCATTATAAAGAAATCACATGTGGATTCTCTTTTTAACCTGTTCCTTAAGACACTAGTGCTTAGGAAATCTATTGGATACAGAAGCAGTCAAGGGTAGCATAGGGTTAGGGTTAGGGTTAGGGTTAGGGTTAGGGTACGGTTTAGCATAGGGTTCGGGTACGGGTTAGGGTACGGCGGAGGGTAGGCTTTAGGGTTAGGGTTAGTTTTAGGGTTAGGGCTCGGTTTAGGGTACAGTTTAGATTTGGGTATTTGTTAGAATTAATTTAGGGGTTAGGGTTAGAGTACGCATTAGGGTTAGGGTATATACTGAACCTATCCCACTCTCTAGATACCACTTAGCACGTAAAGGAATATTGTTTGGGGTCCAGCCATGGAGAAGAGTTTAGACACCAGGATAAGATAAGGAACAAACCCATTATAAAGAAATCACATGAGGATTCTCTTTTTAACCTGTTCCTTAAAACACTAGTGCCTAGGAAATCTACTGGAGGCAGAAGCAGTCCAGGTAGCTTCGGGTTAGGGTTAGGGTTAGGGTTAGGGTATGGCTTAGGGCACGGTTTCGGGTACGGGTTAGCGTATGGCGTAGGGTATGGGTTAAGGTTAGGGTTAGGGTTAGCTTTAGGGTTAGGGCTCGGGTTAGTGTATGGCTTAGGATTAGTGTACGTGTTAGGGTTAGGGTAGTGTTTAGGGTTAGGGTCCGCGTTACGGCTAGGGTATTTATTAAACCTATCCCATTCTCTAGATACCACTTAGCACGTAAGGGAATATTATATGGGGTCCAGCCATGGAGAAGAGTTTAGACACTAGGATACGATAAGGAACACACCCAGTATACAGAAATCACATGAGGATTCACTTTTTAACCTGTTTCTTAAAACACTAGTGCTTAGGAAATCTGTTGGAGGCAGAAGCAGTCAAGGGAAGCTTAGGTTTAGGTTTAGGGTTATGGTTAGGATTAGGGTACGGCTTAGGGTTCGGATTCAGATAGGGGTTAGGGAACAGCGTAGGGTATCTGTTACGGTTAGGGTTAGTTGTAGGGTTAGGGCTCGGTTTAGGGTGCGGTTTAGGATTATGTTACGTGTTAGGGTTAGGGTAGTGGTTAGGGTTAGGATACGCATTAGGGTTAGGGTATTTATTAAACCTGTCCCACTCTCTAGGTACCAGTTAGCACGTAAAGAAATATTATTTGGGGTCCAGCCATGGAGAAGAGTTTAGACACTAGGATAAGATAAGGAACACACCCTGTATACATAAATCACATGAGGACTGTATTTTTAACCTGTTCCTCAAAACATTAGTGCTTAGGAAATCTATTGGAAGCAGAAGCAGTCAAGGTTAGCTTAGGGTTAGGGTTAGGGCACGGTTTAGGGTGTGGGTTCAGATAGGGGTTAGGGTACGGCATAGGGTATGGTTTAGGGTTAGGGTTAGTTTTAGGGTTAGGGCTCGGTATAGGGTACGGGTTAGGAATAGGGCATGTGTTAGGGTTAGGGTAGGGGTTAGGGTTAGGTTACGCGTTAGGGTTAGTGTATTTATTAAACCTACCCCACTCTCTAGATACCACTTAGCACGTAAAGGAATATTGTTTGGGGTCCAGCCATGGAGAAGAGTTTAGACACTAGGATAAGATAAGGAACACACCCATTATAAAGAAATCACATGAGGATTATGTTTTGAACCTGTTCCTTAAAACACTAGTGCTTAGGAAATCTATTGGAGGCAGAAGCAGTCAAGGGTAGCTTAGGGTTAGGGTTAGGGTTAGAGTTAGGTTTAGGGTACAGCTTAGGGTATGGGTTCGTGTAGGGGTTAGGGTACAGCATAGGGTATGGGTTAGTGTTAGGGTTAGGGTTAGGGCTCGGTTTAGAGTACGGGATAGGATTAGGTTACGTGTTAGGTTTAGGGTAGGGGTTAGGGTTAGGGTACACATTAGGGTTAGGGTATTTATTAAACCTATCCCACTCTCTAGATGCCACATAGCATGTAAAGGAATATTATTTGGGGTCCAACCATGAGAAGAGTTTAGACAATAGGATAAGATAAGGAACACACCCATAATAAAGAAATCACATGAGGATTCTCTTTTTAACCTGTTCCTTAAGACACTAGTGCTTAGGAAATCTATTGGATGCAGAAGCAGTCAAGGGTAGCATAAGGTTAGGGTTAGGGTTAGGGTTAGGGTTAGGGTACGGTATAGGGTACGAGTTCGGGTACAGGTTAGGGTACGGCATAGGGTATGTGTTAGGGTTAGGTTTAGAGTTAGTTTTAGGGTTAGGTCTCGGTTTAGGGTACGAGTTAGAATTAGGGTATGTGTTAGCGTTAGTGTACGCGTTAGGGTTAGTGTACGTGTTTGGGTTAGGGTATTTATTAAACCTATCGCACTCTCTAGATACCACTTAGCATGTAAAGGAATATTATTTGGGGTCCAGCCATGGAGAACAGTTTAGACAGTAACATAAGATAAGGAACACACCCATTATAAAGAAATCCCATGAGGATTCTCTTTTTAACCTGTGCCTTAAAACACTCTTGCTTAGGAAATCAATTGTAGGCAGAAGCAGTCAAGGGTACCTTAGGGTTATGGTTAGTGTGAGGGTTAGGGTTAGGGTACGGCTTAGGGTACGGGTTCGGAGAGGTGTTCGTGTAAGGCGAGGGATTGCGTTAGCATTAGGGTACGGCTTAGCGTACGGGTTCGGGTACGGCATAGGTTATGGCTTAGAGTTAGGGTTAGGGTTAGTTTTAGGGCTAGGGCTCAGTATAGGGTACTGGTTAGGATTAGGGTGCGTGTTAGCCTTAGGGTAAGGGTTAGGGTTTGGGTACGTGTTAGGGTTATTGTATTTATTAAACCTATCCCACTCTCTAGATACCACTTAGCACGTAAAGGAATATTATTTGGCGTCCAGCCATGGAGAAGAGTTTAGAGACTAGGATAACATAAGGAACAAACCCATTATACAGAAATCACATGAGGATTCTCTTTTTAACGTGTTCCTCAAAAACACTCGTGCTTAGAAAACTCATTGGGGGCAGAAGCATTCAAGTGTACCATAGGGTTAGGTTTAGGGTTAGGGTTAGGTTACGCTTTAGGGTTAGGGTATTTATTAAACCTATCCCACACTCCAGATACCACTTAGCATGTAAAGGAATATTTTTGGGGGTCCAACCATGGAGAAGTGTGTAGACACTAGGGAAAGATAAGGACCACACCCACTATAAAGAAATCACGTGAGGATTCTCTTTTTAACCTGTTCCTTAAAACACTAGTGCTTAGAAAATCTATTGGAGGCAGAAGCAGTCAAGAGTAGCTTAGGGTTAGGGTTAGGGTTAGAGTTAGGGTTAGGATACGGCTTAGGGTACGGGTTCGTGTACGGGTTAGGGTACGGTGTAGGGTATGGTTTAGTGTTAGGGTTACGGTTAGTTTTACGGTTAGGGCTCGGTTTAGGATACGGGGTATGATTAGTTTACATGTTAGGGTTAGGGTGGGGGTTAAGGTTAGGGTACACATTAGGGTTAGGTTATTTATTAAACCTATCCCACTCTCTAGATACCACATAGCACGTAAAGGAATATTATTTGCGGTCTAGCCATGAGAAGAGTTTAGACAATAGGATAAGATAAGGGACACACCCATAATAAAGAAATCACATGAGGAGTCTCTTTTTAACCTATTCCTTAAGACAGTTGTGCTTAGGAAATCTATTCGAGGCAGAAGCAGTCAAAGGTAGCATAGGGTTAGGTTAATTGTTAGTGTTAGGGTTAGGGTACGGCGTAGGGTAGGCTTTAGGGTTAGGGTTAGTTTTAGGGTTAGGGCTCGGTTTAGGGTACAGGTTAGATTTGGGTATTTGTTAGAATTATGGTAGGGGTTAGGGTTAGAGTACGCGTTAGGGATAGGGTACTTACTAAACCTATCCCACTCTCTAGATACCACTTAGCACGTAAAGGAGTATTATTTGGCGTCCAGCCATGGAGAAGAGTTTAGAGACTAGGATAACTTAAGGAACAAACCCATTATACAGAAATCACATGAGGATTCTATTTTTAACCTTTTTCTCCAAACACTAGTGCTTAGAAAATCTACTGGAGGCAGAAGCAGTCAAGGGTAACTTAGGGTTAGGGTTAGGGTTAGTGTTTGGGTAAGGGTATGGCTTAGGGTACGTGTTTGGGTATGGGTTAGGGCAGGGCGTAGGGTATGGGTTAGGGTTAGGGTTATGGTTAGTTTTAGGATTAGGGCTCGGTTTACGGTACAGGTTAGATTTGGGTATGTGTTAGAGTTAAGGTAGGGGTTAGGGTTACATTACGCATTAGGGTTAGTTTATTTATTAAACCTATCCCACTCTCTATATACCACTTAGCACGTAAAGAAATATTATTTGGGGTCCAGCCATGGAGAATTGTTTAGACACTAGGATAAGATAAGGAACACACCCATTATAAAGAAATCACATGAGGATTCTCTTTTTAACCTGTGCCTTAAAACACTAGTGCTTAGGAAATCTATTGGAGGCAGAAGCAGTCAAGTGTAGCTTAGGGTTGGGTTAGGTTAGGGTTAGGGTTAGGGTTAGTTTTAGGGTTAAGGCTCGGTTTAGGGTACGGGTTAGGATTAGTGTACGTGTTAGGATTAGGGTTAGGGTTACGGTACGTGTTAGGGTTAGGGTATTTATTAAACCTATCCCACTCTCTAGATACCAGTTAGCCGTTAAGGGAATATTATTTGGGGTCCAGCAATGGAGAAGAGATTAGACACTAGGATAAGATAATTAACACACCCACTATACAGAAATCACATGAGGATTCTCTTTCTAACCAGTTCCTTAAAACACTAGTGCTTAGGAAATCTATTGGTGGCAGAAGCAGTCAAGGGTAGCTTAGGGTTATGGTTAGGGTTATGGTTAGGGTACGGCTTAGGGTACGGGTTCGGGTACGGGTTACTGTATGGCGTAGGGTATGGATTAGGGTTAGAGTTAGGTTTAGTTTTAGAGTGAGGGCTTGGTTTAGGGTACGGGTTAGGATAAGGGTACGTGTTAGTGTTAGGGTAGGGGTTAGGTTTAGGGTATGCGTTAGGGTTAGGGTATTTATTAAACCTATCCCACTCTCTAGAAACCACTTAGCATGTAAAGGAATATTATTTGGGGTCCATCCATGGAGAAGGGTTTAGACATTAGGGAAAGATAAGGACCACACCCACTATAAAGAAATCTCATGAGGATTCTCTTTTTAACCTGTGCCTTAAAACACTAGTGCTTAGGAAATCTGTTGGAGGCAGAAGCAGTCAAGGGTAGCTTAGGGTTAGGATTAGGCTTAGGGTACGGCTTAGGGGACAGGTTTGGATACGGGTTAGGGTATGGCGTAGGATATGGGTTAGGGTTAGGGTTAATTTTAGGGTTAGGGCTCGGTTTAGGGTACGGTTTGGATTAGGGTACGTTTTAGGGTTAGGGTAGGGTTTACGGTTCGGTTACGCATTAGGGTTAGGGTATTTATTAAATCTATCCCACTCTCTAGGTTCCACTTAGCATGTAAAGGAATATTATTTCGGTTCCAGCCATGGAGAAGAGTTTACATCCTAGGATAAGATAAGGAACATACCCCGTATACAGAAATCACATGAGGATTCTATTTTTAACCTGTTCCTCAAAACACTAGTGCTTAGAAAATCTATTGGAGGCAGATGCGGTCAAGGGTAGCTTAGGGTTAGGTTTCGAGTTAGGGTTAGGGTACGGCTTAGGGGACGGGTTTGGATACCGGTTAGGGTATGGCGTAGTGTATGTGTTATGGTAGGGTTATGGTTAGTTTTAGTTTTAGGGCTCGATTTAGGGTACGGGTTAGGATTAGGCTACATGTTAGGGTTAGGGTAGAGGTTAGGGTTAGGATACGCGTTAGGGTTAGGGTATTTATTAAACCTATTCCACACTCTAGATACCACTTAATACATAAAGGAATATTATTTGGGTTCCAGCCATGGAGAAGAGTTTAGACACTAGGATAAGATAAGGAACACACCCATTATAAAGGTATCACATGAGGATTCTCTTTTTAAACTGTTCCTTAAAACACTTGTGCTTAGGAAATCTATTTGAGGCAGAAGCAGTCATGGGTAGCTTAGGGTTATGTTTAGGGTTAGGCTACGGCTTAGCATACTGGTTCGGGTACGGTTTAGGGTTCGGCATAGGGTATAGGTTAGGGTTAGTGTTAGTGTTAGTTTTAGGGTTAGCGCTCAGTTTAAGGTACGGGTTAAGATTAGGCTACGTGTTACGGTTAGGGTTGGGGTTAGGTTTAGGGTACTCGTTAGGGTTATTGTAGTTATTAAACCTATCCCACTCTCTAGATTCCATGTAGCACGTAAAAGAATTTTATTGGAGTCCAGCCATGTAGAAGTGTTTAGACACGAGGATAAGATAAGGAACACACCCATTATAAAGGAATCACATGAGGATTGTCTTTTTACCCTGTTCCTTAAAACACTAGTGCTTAGGAAATCTATTGGAGGCAGAAGCAGTCAAGGTAGCTTCGGGTTAGGGTTAGGTTTAGGGTTAGGGTACGGCTTAGGGCAGGGGTTCGGGTACGGGTTAGGGTACGGTGTAGTGTATGGGTTAGGGTTAGGGTTAGGGTTAGTTTCAGGTTGAGGGCTCGGTTTAAGGTATGTGTTAGAATTAGTGTACGTGTTAGGGTTAGGGTAGTGTTTAGGGTTAGGTTACGCGTTAAGGTTAGGGTATTTATTTAACCTATCCCACTCTCTAGATACCACTTAGCACGTAAAGTAATATTATTTGGCTTCCAGCCATGGAGATGGGTTCACAGACTAGGATTAGATAAGGAACACACCCAGTATACAGAAATCACATGAGGATTCTCTTTTTAACCTGTTCCTTAAAACACTAGTGCTTAGGAAATCTATTGGAGGCAGAAGCAGTCAAGGGAAGCTTAGGTTTAGTGTTAGGGTTACGGTTAGGGTTAGGGTACGGCTTAGGTTATGGGTTCAGATAGGGTTTAGGGTACGGCATAGGGTATCTGTTACGGTTAGGGTTAATTTTAGGGTTAGGGCTCGATTTAGGGTACGGGTTAGGATTAGGCTGCGTGTTAGGGTTAGGGTAGGGGTTAGGGTTAGGATACGCGTTAGGGTTAGGGCATTTATTAAACCTATCCCACTCTCTAGGTACCACTTAGCACGTAAAGGAATATTATTTGGGTTCCCGCCATGGAGAAGAGTTTAGATACTAGGATAAGATAAGGAACATACCCAGTATACAGAAATCACATGAGGATTCTATTTTTAACCTGTTCCTCAAAACACTAGTGCTTAGAAAAATCTATTGGAGGCAGAAGCAGTCAGGGGTAGCTTAGGGTTAGGTTTAGGGTTAGGCTACGGCTTAGCATACTGGTTCTCGTACGGTTTAGGGTACGGCGTAGGGTATAGGTTAGGGTTAGTGTTAGTGTTAGTTTTACGGTTAGCGCTCGGTTTAGGGTATGGGTTAGGATTAGGCTACCTGTTAGGGTTAGGGTAGGGGTTAGGTTTAGGGTAAGCGTTAGGGTTATTGAATTTATTAAACCTATCCCACTCTCTAGATTCCACGTAGCACGTAAAGGAATTTTATTGGGGTCTAAACATTTAGAAGAGTTTAGACACTAGGATAAGATAAGTAACACATCCATTATAAAGAAATCACATGAGGATTCTCTTTTTACCCTGTTCCTTAAAACACTAGTGCTTAGGAAATCTACTGGAGGCAGAAGCAGTCAAGGGTAACTTAGGGTTAGGGTTAGGGTTAGGGTTAGGTTTAGGGCACGGCTTAGGATGCGGGTTCAGATAGGGGATAGGGTACGGCGTAGGGTATGGTTTAGGGTTAGGGTTAGTTTTAGGGTTAGGGCTCGGTTTATGGTAAGGTTTAAGATTAAGGTACGTGTTAGGGTTAGGGTAAGGGTTAGGGTTAGGTTACACGTTAAGGTTAGGATACTTATTAAACCTATCCCACTCTCTAGATACCACTTAGCACGTAAAGGAATATTGTTTGGGGTCCAGCCATGGAGAAGAGTTTAGACACTGGGATAAGATAAGGAACACACCCATTATAAAGAAATCACATGTGGATTCTCTTTTTAACCTGTTCCTTAAGACACTAGTGCTTAGGAAATCTATTGGATACAGAAGCAGTCAAGGGTAGCATAGGGTTAGGGTTAGGGTTAGGGTAAGGGTTAGGGTACAGTTTAGCATAGGGTTCGGGTACGGGTTAGGGTACGGCGGAGGGTAGGCTTTAGGGTTAGGGTTAGTTTTAGGGTTAGGGCTCGGTTTAGGGTACAGTTTAGATTTGGGTATTTGTTAGAATTAATTTAGGGGTTAGGGTTAGAGTACGCATTAGGGTTAGGGTATATATTGAACCTATCCCACTCTCTAGATACCACTTAGCACGTAAAGGAATATTGTTTGGGGTCCAGCCATGGAGAAGAGTTTAGACACCAGGATAAGATAAGGAACAAACCCATTATAAAGAAATCACATGAGGATTCTCTTTTTAACCTGTTCCTTAAAACACTAGTGCCTAGGAAATCTACTGGAGGCAGAAGCAGTCCAGGTAGCTTCGGGTTAGGGTTAGGGTTAGGGTTAGGGTATGGCTTAGGGCACGGTTTCGGGTACGGGTTAGCGTATGGCGTAGGGTATGGGTTAAGGTTAGGGTTAGGGTTAGCTTTAGGGTTAGGGCTCGGGTTAGTGTATGGCTTAGGATTAGTGTACGTGTTAGGGTTAGGGTAGTGTTTAGGGTTAGGGTCCGCGTTACGGCTAGGGTATTTATTAAACCTATCCCATTCTCTAGATACCACTTAGCACGTAAGGGAATATTATATGGGGTCCAGCCATGGAGAAGAGTTTAGACACTAGGATACGATAAGGAACACACCCAGTATACAGAAATCACATGAGGATTCACTTTTTAACCTGTTTCTTAAAACACTAGTGCTTAGGAAATCTGTTGGAGGCAGAAGCAGTCAAGGGAAGCTTAGGTTTAGGTTTAGGGTTATGGTTAGGATTAGGGTACGGCTTAGGGTTCGGATTCAGATAGGGGTTAGGGAACAGCGTAGGGTATCTGTTACGGTTAGGGTTAGTTGTAGGGTTAGGGCTCGGTTTAGGGTGCGGTTTAGGATTATGTTACGTGTTAGGGTTAGGGTAGTGGTTAGGGTTAGGATACGCATTAGGGTTAGGGTATTTATTAAACCTGTCCCACTCTCTAGGTACCAGTTAGCACGTAAAGAAATATTATTTGGGGTCCAGCCATGGAGAAGAGTTTAGACACTAGGATAAGATAAGGAACACACCCTGTATACATAAATCACATGAGGACTGTATTTTTAACCTGTTCCTCAAAACATTAGTGCTTAGGAAATCTATTGGAAGCAGAAGCAGTCAAGGTTAGCTTAGGGTTAGGGTTAGGGCACGGTTTAGGGTGTGGGTTCAGATAGGGGTTAGGGTACGGCATAGGGTATGGTTTAGGGTTAGGGTTAGTTTTAGGGTTAGGGCTCGGTATAGGGTACGGGTTAGGAATAGGGCATGTGTTAGGGTTAGGGTAGGGGTTAGGGTTAGGTTACGCGTTAGGGTTAGTGTATTTATTAAACCTACCCCACTCTCTAGATACCACTTAGCACGTAAAGGAATATTGTTTGGGGTCCAGCCATGGAGAAGAGTTTAGACACTAGGATAAGATAAGGAACACACCCATTATAAAGAAATCACATGAGGATTATGTTTTGAACCTGTTCCTTAAAACACTAGTGCTTAGGAAATCTATTGGAGGCAGAAGCAGTCAAGGGTAGCTTAGGGTTAGGGTTAGGGTTAGAGTTAGGTTTAGGGTACAGCTTAGGGTATGGGTTCGTGTAGGGGTTAGGGTACAGCATAGGGTATGGGTTAGTGTTAGGGTTAGGGTTAGGGCTCGGTTTAGAGTACGGGATAGGATTAGGTTACGTGTTAGGTTTAGGGTAGGGGTTAGGGTTAGGGTACACATTAGGGTTAGGGTATTTATTAAACCTATCCCACTCTCTAGATGCCACATAGCATGTAAAGGAATATTATTTGGGGTCCAACCATGAGAAGAGTTTAGACAATAGGATAAGATAAGGAACACACCCATAATAAAGAAATCACATGAGGATTCTCTTTTTAACCTGTTCCTTAAGACACTAGTGCTTAGGAAATCTATTGGATGCAGAAGCAGTCAAGGGTAGCATAAGGTTAGGGTTAGGGTTAGGGTTAGGGTTAGGGTACGGTATAGGGTACGAGTTCGGGTACAGGTTAGGGTACGGCATAGGGTATGTGTTAGGGTTAGGTTTAGAGTTAGTTTTAGGGTTAGGTCTCGGTTTAGGGTACGAGTTAGAATTAGGGTATGTGTTAGCGTTAGTGTACGCGTTAGGGTTAGTGTACGTGTTTGGGTTAGGGTATTTATTAAACCTATCGCACTCTCTAGATACCACTTAGCATGTAAAGGAATATTATTTGGGGTCCAGCCATGGAGAACAGTTTAGACAGTAACATAAGATAAGGAACACACCCATTATAAAGAAATCCCATGAGGATTCTCTTTTTAACCTGTGCCTTAAAACACTCTTGCTTAGGAAATCAATTGTAGGCAGAAGCAGTCAAGGGTACCTTAGGGTTATGGTTAGTGTGAGGGTTAGGGTTAGGGTACGGCTTAGGGTACGGGTTCGGAGAGGTGTTCGTGTAAGGCGAGGGATTGCGTTAGCATTAGGGTACGGCTTAGCGTACGGGTTCGGGTACGGCATAGGTTATGGCTTAGAGTTAGGGTTAGGGTTAGTTTTAGGGCTAGGGCTCAGTATAGGGTACTGGTTAGGATTAGGGTGCGTGTTAGCCTTAGGGTAAGGGTTAGGGTTTGGGTACGTGTTAGGGTTATTGTATTTATTAAACCTATCCCACTCTCTAGATACCACTTAGCACGTAAAGGAATATTATTTGGCGTCCAGCCATGGAGAAGAGTTTAGAGACTAGGATAACATAAGGAACAAACCCATTATACAGAAATCACATGAGGATTCTCTTTTTAACGTGTTCCTCAAAAACACTCGTGCTTAGAAAACTCATTGGGGGCAGAAGCATTCAAGTGTACCATAGGGTTAGGTTTAGGGTTAGGGTTAGGTTACGCTTTAGGGTTAGGGTATTTATTAAACCTATCCCACACTCCAGATACCACTTAGCATGTAAAGGAATATTTTTGGGGGTCCAACCATGGAGAAGTGTGTAGACACTAGGGAAAGATAAGGACCACACCCACTATAAAGAAATCACGTGAGGATTCTCTTTTTAACCTGTTCCTTAAAACACTAGTGCTTAGAAAATCTATTGGAGGCAGAAGCAGTCAAGAGTAGCTTAGGGTTAGGGTTAGGGTTAGAGTTAGGGTTAGGATACGGCTTAGGGTACGGGTTCGTGTACGGGTTAGGGTACGGTGTAGGGTATGGTTTAGTGTTAGGGTTACGGTTAGTTTTACGGTTAGGGCTCGGTTTAGGATACGGGGTATGATTAGTTTACATGTTAGGGTTAGGGTGGGGGTTAAGGTTAGGGTACACATTAGGGTTAGGTTATTTATTAAACCTATCCCACTCTCTAGATACCACATAGCACGTAAAGGAATATTATTTGCGGTCTAGCCATGAGAAGAGTTTAGACAATAGGATAAGATAAGGGACACACCCATAATAAAGAAATCACATGAGGAGTCTCTTTTTAACCTATTCCTTAAGACAGTTGTGCTTAGGAAATCTATTCGAGGCAGAAGCAGTCAAAGGTAGCATAGGGTTAGGTTAATTGTTAGTGTTAGGGTTAGGGTACGGCGTAGGGTAGGCTTTAGGGTTAGGGTTAGTTTTAGGGTTAGGGCTCGGTTTAGGGTACAGGTTAGATTTGGGTATTTGTTAGAATTATGGTAGGGGTTAGGGTTAGAGTACGCGTTAGGGATAGGGTACTTACTAAACCTATCCCACTCTCTAGATACCACTTAGCACGTAAAGGAGTATTATTTGGCGTCCAGCCATGGAGAAGAGTTTAGAGACTAGGATAACTTAAGGAACAAACCCATTATACAGAAATCACATGAGGATTCTATTTTTAACCTTTTTCTCCAAACACTAGTGCTTAGAAAATCTACTGGAGGCAGAAGCAGTCAAGGGTAACTTAGGGTTAGGGTTAGGGTTAGTGTTTGGGTAAGGGTATGGCTTAGGGTACGTGTTTGGGTATGGGTTAGGGCAGGGCGTAGGGTATGGGTTAGGGTTAGGGTTATGGTTAGTTTTAGGATTAGGGCTCGGTTTACGGTACAGGTTAGATTTGGGTATGTGTTAGAGTTAAGGTAGGGGTTAGGGTTACATTACGCATTAGGGTTAGTTTATTTATTAAACCTATCCCACTCTCTATATACCACTTAGCACGTAAAGAAATATTATTTGGGGTCCAGCCATGGAGAATTGTTTAGACACTAGGATAAGATAAGGAACACACCCATTATAAAGAAATCACATGAGGATTCTCTTTTTAACCTGTGCCTTAAAACACTAGTGCTTAGGAAATCTATTGGAGGCAGAAGCAGTCAAGTGTAGCTTAGGGTTGGGTTAGGTTAGGGTTAGGGTTAGGGTTAGTTTTAGGGTTAAGGCTCGGTTTAGGGTACGGGTTAGGATTAGTGTACGTGTTAGGATTAGGGTTAGGGTTACGGTACGTGTTAGGGTTAGGGTATTTATTAAACCTATCCCACTCTCTAGATACCAGTTAGCCGTTAAGGGAATATTATTTGGGGTCCAGCAATGGAGAAGAGATTAGACACTAGGATAAGATAATTAACACACCCACTATACAGAAATCACATGAGGATTCTCTTTCTAACCAGTTCCTTAAAACACTAGTGCTTAGGAAATCTATTGGTGGCAGAAGCAGTCAAGGGTAGCTTAGGGTTATGGTTAGGGTTATGGTTAGGGTACGGCTTAGGGTACGGGTTCGGGTACGGGTTACTGTATGGCGTAGGGTATGGATTAGGGTTAGAGTTAGGTTTAGTTTTAGAGTGAGGGCTTGGTTTAGGGTACGGGTTAGGATAAGGGTACGTGTTAGTGTTAGGGTAGGGGTTAGGTTTAGGGTATGCGTTAGGGTTAGGGTATTTATTAAACCTATCCCACTCTCTAGAAACCACTTAGCATGTAAAGGAATATTATTTGGGGTCCATCCATGGAGAAGGGTTTAGACATTAGGGAAAGATAAGGACCACACCCACTATAAAGAAATCTCATGAGGATTCTCTTTTTAACCTGTGCCTTAAAACACTAGTGCTTAGGAAATCTGTTGGAGGCAGAAGCAGTCAAGGGTAGCTTAGGGTTAGGATTAGGCTTAGGGTACGGCTTAGGGGACAGGTTTGGATACGGGTTAGGGTATGGCGTAGGATATGGGTTAGGGTTAGGGTTAATTTTAGGGTTAGGGCTCGGTTTAGGGTACGGTTTGGATTAGGGTACGTTTTAGGGTTAGGGTAGGGTTTACGGTTCGGTTACGCATTAGGGTTAGGGTATTTATTAAATCTATCCCACTCTCTAGGTTCCACTTAGCATGTAAAGGAATATTATTTCGGTTCCAGCCATGGAGAAGAGTTTACATCCTAGGATAAGATAAGGAACATACCCCGTATACAGAAATCACATGAGGATTCTATTTTTAACCTGTTCCTCAAAACACTAGTGCTTAGAAAATCTATTGGAGGCAGATGCGGTCAAGGGTAGCTTAGGGTTAGGTTTCGAGTTAGGGTTAGGGTACGGCTTAGGGGACGGGTTTGGATACCGGTTAGGGTATGGCGTAGTGTATGTGTTATGGTAGGGTTATGGTTAGTTTTAGTTTTAGGGCTCGATTTAGGGTACGGGTTAGGATTAGGCTACATGTTAGGGTTAGGGTAGAGGTTAGGGTTAGGATACGCGTTAGGGTTAGGGTATTTATTAAACCTATTCCACACTCTAGATACCACTTAATACATAAAGGAATATTATTTGGGTTCCAGCCATGGAGAAGAGTTTAGACACTAGGATAAGATAAGGAACACACCCATTATAAAGGTATCACATGAGGATTCTCTTTTTAAACTGTTCCTTAAAACACTTGTGCTTAGGAAATCTATTTGAGGCAGAAGCAGTCATGGGTAGCTTAGGGTTATGTTTAGGGTTAGGCTACGGCTTAGCATACTGGTTCGGGTACGGTTTAGGGTTCGGCATAGGGTATAGGTTAGGGTTAGTGTTAGTGTTAGTTTTAGGGTTAGCGCTCAGTTTAAGGTACGGGTTAAGATTAGGCTACGTGTTACGGTTAGGGTTGGGGTTAGGTTTAGGGTACTCGTTAGGGTTATTGTAGTTATTAAACCTATCCCACTCTCTAGATTCCATGTAGCACGTAAAAGAATTTTATTGGAGTCCAGCCATGTAGAAGTGTTTAGACACGAGGATAAGATAAGGAACACACCCATTATAAAGGAATCACATGAGGATTGTCTTTTTACCCTGTTCCTTAAAACACTAGTGCTTAGGAAATCTATTGGAGGCAGAAGCAGTCAAGGTAGCTTCGGGTTAGGGTTAGGTTTAGGGTTAGGGTACGGCTTAGGGCAGGGGTTCGGGTACGGGTTAGGGTACGGTGTAGTGTATGGGTTAGGGTTAGGGTTAGGGTTAGTTTCAGGTTGAGGGCTCGGTTTAAGGTATGTGTTAGAATTAGTGTACGTGTTAGGGTTAGGGTAGTGTTTAGGGTTAGGTTACGCGTTAAGGTTAGGGTATTTATTTAACCTATCCCACTCTCTAGATACCACTTAGCACGTAAAGTAATATTATTTGGCTTCCAGCCATGGAGATGGGTTTACAGACTAGGATTAGATAAGGAACACACCCAGTATACAGAAATCACATGAGGATTCTCTTTTTAACCTGTTCCTTAAAACACTAGTGCTTAGGAAATCTATTGGAGGCAGAAGCAGTCAAGGGAAGCTTAGGTTTAGTGTTAGGGTTACGGTTAGGGTTAGGGTACGGCTTAGGTTATGGGTTCAGATAGGGTTTAGGGTACGGCATAGGGTATCTGTTACGGTTAGGGTTAATTTTAGGGTTAGGGCTCGATTTAGGGTACGGGTTAGGATTAGGCTGCGTGTTAGGGTTAGGGTAGGGGTTAGGGTTAGGATACGCGTTAGGGTTAGGGCATTTATTAAACCTATCCCACTCTCTAGGTACCACTTAGCACGTAAAGGAATATTATTTGGGTTCCCGCCATGGAGAAGAGTTTAGATACTAGGATAAGATAAGGAACATACCCAGTATACAGAAATCACATGAGGATTCTATTTTTAACCTGTTCCTCAAAACACTAGTGCTTAGAAAAATCTATTGGAGGCAGAAGCAGTCAGGGGTAGCTTAGGGTTAGGTTTAGGGTTAGGCTACGGCTTAGCATACTGGTTCTCGTACGGTTTAGGGTACGGCGTAGGGTATAGGTTAGGGTTAGTGTTAGTGTTAGTTTTACGGTTAGCGCTCGGTTTAGGGTATGGGTTAGGATTAGGCTACCTGTTAGGGTTAGGGTAGGGGTTAGGTTTAGGGTAAGCGTTAGGGTTATTGAATTTATTAAACCTATCCCACTCTCTAGATTCCACGTAGCACGTAAAGGAATTTTATTGGGGTCTAAACATTTAGAAGAGTTTAGACACTAGGATAAGATAAGTAACACATCCATTATAAAGAAATCACATGAGGATTCTCTTTTTACCCTGTTCCTTAAAACACTAGTGCTTAGGAAATCTACTGGAGGCAGAAGCAGTCAAGGGTAACTTAGGGTTAGGGTTAGGGTTAGGGTTAGGTTTAGGGCACGGCTTAGGATGCGGGTTCAGATAGGGGATAGGGTACGGCGTAGGGTATGGTTTAGGGTTAGGGTTAGTTTTAGGGTTAGGGCTCGGTTTATGGTAAGGTTTAAGATTAAGGTACGTGTTAGGGTTAGGGTAAGGGTTAGGGTTAGGTTACACGTTAAGGTTAGGATACTTATTAAACCTATCCCACTCTCTAGATACCACTTAGCACGTAAAGGAATATTGTTTGGGGTCCAGCCATGGAGAAGAGTTTAGACACTGGGATAAGATAAGGAACACACCCATTATAAAGAAATCACATGTGGATTCTCTTTTTAACCTGTTCCTTAAGACACTAGTGCTTAGGAAATCTATTGGATACAGAAGCAGTCAAGGGTAGCATAGGGTTAGGGTTAGGGTTAGGGTAAGGGTTAGGGTACAGTTTAGCATAGGGTTCGGGTACGGGTTAGGGTACGGCGGAGGGTAGGCTTTAGGGTTAGGGTTAGTTTTAGGGTTAGGGCTCGGTTTAGGGTACAGTTTAGATTTGGGTATTTGTTAGAATTAATTTAGGGGTTAGGGTTAGAGTACGCATTAGGGTTAGGGTATATATTGAACCTATCCCACTCTCTAGATACCACTTAGCACGTAAAGGAATATTGTTTGGGGTCCAGCCATGGAGAAGAGTTTAGACACCAGGATAAGATAAGGAACAAACCCATTATAAAGAAATCACATGAGGATTCTCTTTTTAACCTGTTCCTTAAAACACTAGTGCCTAGGAAATCTACTGGAGGCAGAAGCAGTCCAGGTAGCTTCGGGTTAGGGTTAGGGTTAGGGTTAGGGTATGGCTTAGGGCACGGTTTCGGGTACGGGTTAGCGTTTGGCGTAGGGTATGGGTTAAGGTTAGGGTTAGGGTTAGCTTTTGGGTTAGGGCTCGGGTTAGTGTATGGCTTAGGATTAGTGTACGTGTTAGGGTTAGGGTAGTGTTTAGGGTTAGGGTCCGCGTTACGGCTAGGGTATTTATTAAACCTATCCCATTCTCTAGATACCACTTAGCACGTAAGGGAATATTATATGGGGTCCAGCCATGGAGAAGAGTTTAGACACTAGGATACGATAAGGAACACACCCAGTATACAGAAATCACATGAGGATTCACTTTTTAACCTGTTTCTTAAAACACTAGTGCTTAGGAAATCTGTTGGAGGCAGAAGCAGTCAAGGGAAGCTTAGGTTTAGGTTTAGGGTTATGGTTAGGATTAGGGTACGGCTTAGGGTTCGGATTCAGATAGGGGTTAGGGAACAGCGTAGGGTATCTGTTACGGTTAGGGTTAGTTGTAGGGTTAGGGCTCGGTTTAGGGTGCGGTTTAGGATTATGTTACGTGTTAGGGTTAGGGTAGTGGTTAGGGTTAGGATACGCATTAGGGTTAGGGTATTTATTAAACCTGTCCCACTCTCTAGGTACCAGTTAGCACGTAAAGAAATATTATTTGGGGTCCAGCCATGGAGAAGAGTTTAGACACTAGGATAAGATAAGGAACACACCCTGTATACATAAATCACATGAGGACTGTATTTTTAACCTGTTCCTCAAAACATTAGTGCTTAGGAAATCTATTGGAAGCAGAAGCAGTCAAGGTTAGCTTAGGGTTAGGGTTAGGGCACGGTTTAGGGTGTGGGTTCAGATAGGGGTTAGGGTACGGCATAGGGTATGGTTTAGGGTTAGGGTTAGTTTTAGGGTTAGGGCTCGGTATAGGGTACGGGTTAGGAATAGGGCATGTGTTAGGGTTAGGGTAGGGGTTAGGGTTAGGTTACGCGTTAGGGTTAGTGTATTTATTAAACCTACCCCACTCTCTAGATACCACTTAGCACGTAAAGGAATATTGTTTGGGGTCCAGCCATGGAGAAGAGTTTAGACACTAGGATAAGATAAGGAACACACCCATTATAAAGAAATCACATGAGGATTATGTTTTGAACCTGTTCCTTAAAACACTAGTGCTTAGGAAATCTATTGGAGGCAGAAGCAGTCAAGGGTAGCTTAGGGTTAGGGTTAGGGTTAGAGTTAGGTTTAGGGTACAGCTTAGGGTATGGGTTCGTGTAGGGGTTAGGGTACAGCATAGGGTATGGGTTAGTGTTAGGGTTAGGGTTAGGGCTCGGTTTAGAGTACGGGATAGGATTAGGTTACGTGTTAGGTTTAGGGTAGGGGTTAGGGTTAGGGTACACATTAGGGTTAGGGTATTTATTAAACCTATCCCACTCTCTAGATGCCACATAGCATGTAAAGGAATATTATTTGGGGTCCAACCATGAGAAGAGTTTAGACAATAGGATAAGATAAGGAACACACCCATAATAAAGAAATCACATGAGGATTCTCTTTTTAACCTGTTCCTTAAGACACTAGTGCTTAGGAAATCTATTGGATGCAGAAGCAGTCAAGGGTAGCATAAGGTTAGGGTTAGGGTTAGGGTTAGGGTACGGTATAGGGTACGAGTTCGGGTACAGGTTAGGGTACGGCATAGGGTATGTGTTAGGGTTAGGTTTAGAGTTAGTTTTAGGGTTAGGTCTCGGTTTAGGGTACGAGTTAGAATTAGGGTATGTGTTAGCGTTAGTGTACGCGTTAGGGTTAGTGTACGTGTTTGGGTTAGGGTATTTATTAAACCTATCGCACTCTCTAGATACCACTTAGCATGTAAAGGAATATTATTTGGGGTCCAGCCATGGAGAACAGTTTAGACAGTAACATAAGATAAGGAACACACCCATTATAAAGAAATCCCATGAGGATTCTCTTTTTAACCTGTGCCTTAAAACACTCTTGCTTAGGAAATCAATTGTAGGCAGAAGCAGTCAAGGGTACCTTAGGGTTATGGTTAGTGTGAGGGTTAGGGTTAGGGTACGGCTTAGGGTACGGGTTCAGAGAGGTGTTCATGTAAGGCGAGGGATTGCGTTAGCATTAGGGTACGGCTTAGCGTACGGGTTCGGGTACGGCATAGGTTATGGCTTAGAGTTAGGGTTAGGGTTAGTTTTAGGGCTAGGGCTCAGTATAGGGTACTGGTTAGGATTAGGGTGCGTGTTAGCCTTAGGGTAAGGGTTAGGGTTTGGGTACGTGTTAGGGTTATTGTATTTATTAAACCTATCCCACTCTCTAGATACCACTTAGCACGTAAAGGAATATTATTTGGCGTCCAGCCATGGAGAAGAGTTTAGAGACTAGGATAACATAAGGAACAAACCCATTATACAGAAATCACATGAGGATTCTCTTTTTAACGTGTTCCTCAAAAACACTCGTGCTTAGAAAACTCATTGGGGGCAGAAGCATTCAAGTGTACAATAGGGTTAGGTTTAGGGTTAGGGTTAGGTTACGCTTTAGGGTTAGGGTATTTATTAAACCTATCCCACACTCCAGATACCACTTAGCATGTAAAGGAATATTTTTGGGGGCCCAACCATGGAGAAGTGTGTAGACACTAGGGAAAGATAAGGACCACACCCACTATAAAGAAATCACGTGAGGATTCTCTTTTTAACCTGTTCCTTAAAACACTAGTGCTTAGAAAATCTATTGGAGGCAGAAGCAGTCAAGAGTAGCTTAGGGTTAGGGTTAGGGTTAGAGTTAGGGTTAGGATACGGCTTAGGGTACGGGTTCGTGTACGGGTTAGGGTACGGTGTAGGGTATGGTTTAGTGTTAGGGTTACGGTTAGTTTTACGGTTAGGGCTCGGTTTAGGATACGGGGTATGATTAGTTTACATGTTAGGGTTAGGGTGGGGGTTAAGGTTAGGGTACACATTAGGGTTAGGTTATTTATTAAACCTATCCCACTCTCTAGATACCACATAGCACGTAAAGGAATATTATTTGCGGTCTAGCCATGAGATGAGTTTAGACAATAGGATAAGATAAGGGACACACCCATAATAAAGAAATCACATGAGGAGTCTCTTTTTAACCTATTCCTTAAGACAGTTGTGCTTAGGAAATCTATTCGAGGCAGAAGCAGTCAAAGGTAGCATAGGGTTAGGTTAATTGTTAGTGTTAGGGTTAGGGTACGGCGTAGGGTAGGCTTTAGGGTTAGGGTTAGTTTTAGGGTTAGGGCTCGGTTTAGGGTACAGGTTAGATTTGGGTATTTGTTAGAATTATGGTAGGGGTTAGGGTTAGAGTACGCGTTAGGGATAGGGTACTTACTAAACCTATCCCACTCTCTAGATACCACTTAGCACGTAAAGGAGTATTATTTGGCGTCCAGCCATGGAGAAGAGTTTAGAGACTAGGATAACTTAAGGAACAAACCCATTATACAGAAATCACATGAGGATTCTATTTTTAACCTTTTTCTCCAAACACTAGTGCTTACAAAATCTACTGGAGGCAGAAGCAGTCAAGGGTAACTTAGGGTTAGGGTTAGGGTTAGTGTTTGGGTAAGGGTATGGCTTAGGGTACGTGTTTGGGTATGGGTTAGGGCAGGGCGTAGGGTATGGGTTAGGGTTAGGGTTATGGTTAGTTTTAGGATTAGGGCTCGGTTTACGGTACAGGTTAGATTTGGGTATGTGTTAGAGTTAAGGTAGGGGTTAGGGTTACATTACGCATTAGGGTTAGTTTATTTATTAAACCTATCCCACTCTCTATATACCACTTAGCACGTAAAGAAATATTATTTGGGGTCCAGCCATGGAGAATTGTTTAGACACTAGGATAAGATAAGGAACACACCCATTATAAAGAAATCACATGAGGATTCTCTTTTTAACCTGGGCCTTAAAACACTAGTGCTTAGGAAATCTATTGGAGGCAGAAGCAGTCAAGTGTAGCTTAGGGTTGGGTTAGGTTAGGGTTAGGGTTAGGGTTAGTTTTAGGGTTAAGGCTCGGTTTAGGGTACGGGTTAGGATTAGTGTACGTGTTAGGATTAGGGTTAGGGTTACGGTACGTGTTAGGGTTAGGGTATTTATTAAACCTATCCCACTCACTAGATACCAGTTAGCCGTTAAGGGAATATTATTTGGGGTCCAGCAATGGAGAAGAGATTAGACACTAGGATAAGATAATTAACACACCCACTATACAGAAATCACATGAGGATTCTCTTTCTAACCAGTTCCTTAAAACACTAGTGCTTAGGAAATCTATTGGTGGCAGAAGCAGTCAAGGGTAGCTTAGGGTTATGGTTAGGGTTATGGTTAGGGTACGGCTTAGGGTACGGGTTCGGGTACGGGTTACTGTATGGCGTAGGGTATGGATTAGGGTTAGAGTTAGGTTTAGTTTTAGAGTGAGGGCTTGGTTTAGGGTACGGGTTAGGATAAGGGTACGTGTTAGTGTTAGGGTAGGGGTTAGGTTTAGGGTATGCGTTAGGGTTAGGGTATTTATTAAACCTATCCCACTCTCTAGAAACCACTTAGCATGTAAAGGAATATTATTTGGGGTCCATCCATGGAGAAGGGTTTAGACATTAGGGAAAGATAAGGACCACACCCACTATAAAGAAATCTCATGAGGATTCTCTTTTTAACCTGTGCCTTAAAACACTAGTGCTTAGGAAATCTGTTGGAGGCAGAAGCAGTCAAGGGTAGCTTAGGGTTAGGATTAGGCTTAGGGTACGGCTTAGGGGACAGGTTTGGATACGGGTTAGGGTATGGCGTAGGATATGGGTTAGGGTTAGGGTTAATTTTAGGGTTAGGGCTCGGTTTAGGGTACGGTTTGGATTAGGGTACGTTTTAGGGTTAGGGTAGGGTTTACGGTTCGGTTACGCATTAGGGTTAGGGTATTTATTAAATCTATCCCACTCTCCAGGTTCCACTTAGCATGTAAAGGAATATTATTTCGGTTCCAGCCATGGAGAAGAGTTTACATCCTAGGATAAGATAAGGAACATACCCCGTATACAGAAATCACATGAGGATTCTATTTTTAACCTGTTCCTCAAAACACTAGTGCTTAGAAAATCTATTGGAGGCAGATGCGGTCAAGGGTAGCTTAGGGTTAGGTTTCGAGTTAGGGTTAGGGTACGGCTTAGGGGACGGGTTTGGATACCGGTTAGGGTATGGCGTAGTGTATGTGTTATGGTAGGGTTATGGTTAGTTTTAGTTTTAGGGCTCGATTTAGGGTACGGGTTAGGATTAGGCTACATGTTAGGGTTAGGGTAGAGGTTAGGGTTAGGATACGTGTTAGGGTTAGGGTATTTATTAAACCTATTCCACACTCTAGATACCACTTAATACATAAAGGAATATTATTTGGGTTCCAGCCATGGAGAAGAGTTTAGACACTAGGATAAGATAAGGAACACACCCATTATAAAGGTATCACATGAGGATTCTCTTTTTAAACTGTTCCTTAAAACACTTGTGCTTAGGAAATCTATTTGAGGCAGAAGCAGTCATGGGTAGCTTAGGGTTATGTTTAGGGTTAGGCTACGGCTTAGCATACTGGTTCGGGTACGGTTTAGGGTTCGGCATAGGGTATAGGTTAGGGTTAGTGTTAGTGTTAGTTTTAGGGTTAGCGCTCAGTTTAAGGTACGGGTTAAGATTAGGCTACGTGTTACGGTTAGGGTTGGGGTTAGGTTTAGGGTACTCGTTAGGGTTATTGTAGTTATTAAACCTATCCCACTCTCTAGATTCCATGTAGCACGTAAAAGAATTTTATTGGAGTCCAGCCATGTAGAAGTGTTTAGACACGAGGATAAGATAAGGAACACACCCATTATAAAGGAATCACATGAGGATTGTCTTTTTACCCTGTTCCTTAAAACACTAGTGCTTAGGAAATCTATTGGAGGCAGAAGCAGTCAAGGTAGCTTCGGGTTAGGGTTAGGTTTAGGGTTAGGGTACGGCTTAGGGCAGGAGTTCGGGTACGGGTTAGGGTACGGTGTAGTGTATGGGTTAGGGTTAGGGTTAGGGTTAGTTTCAGGTTGAGGGCTCGGTTTAAGGTATGTGTTAGAATTAGTGTACGTGTTAGGGTTAGGGTAGTGTTTAGGGTTAGGTTACGCGTTAAGGTTAGGGTATTTATTTAACCTATCCCACTCTCTAGATACCACTTAGCACGTAAAGTAATATTATTTGGCTTCCAGCCATGGAGATGGGTTTACAGACTAGGATTAGATAAGGAACACACCCAGTATACAGAAATCACATGAGGATTCTCTTTTTAACCTGTTCCTTAAAACACTAGTGCTTAGGAAATCTATTGGAGGCAGAAGCAGTCAAGGGAAGCTTAGGTTTAGTGTTAGGGTTACGGTTAGGGTTAGGGTACGGCTTAGGTTATGGGTTCAGATAGGGTTTAGGGTACGGCATAGGGTATCTGTTACGGTTAGGGTTAATTTTAGGGTTAGGGCTCGATTTAGGGTACGGGTTAGGATTAGGCTGCGTGTTAGGGTTAGGGTAGGGGTTAGGGTTAGGATACGCGTTAGGGTTAGGGCATTTATTAAACCTATCCCACTCTCTAGGTACCACTTAGCACGTAAAGGAATATTATTTGGGTTCCCGCCATGGAGAAGAGTTTAGATACTAGGATAAGATAAGGAACATACCCAGTATACAGAAATCACATGAGGATTCTATTTTTAACCTGTTCCTCAAAACACTAGTGCTTAGAAAAATCTATTGGAGGCAGAAGCAGTCAGGGGTAGCTTAGGGTTAGGTTTAGGGTTAGGCTACGGCTTAGCATACTGGTTCTCGTACGGTTTAGGGTACGGCGTAGGGTATAGGTTAGGGTTAGTGTTAGTGTTAGTTTTACGGTTAGCGCTCGGTTTAGGGTATGGGTTAGGATTAGGCTACCTGTTAGGGTTAGGGTAGGGGTTAGGTTTAGGGTAAGCGTTAGGGTTATTGAATTTATTAAACCTATCCCACTCTCTAGATTCCACGTAGCACGTAAAGGAATTTTATTGGGGTCTAAACATTTAGAAGAGTTTAGACACTAGGATAAGATAAGTAACACATCCATTATAAAGAAATCACATGAGGATTCTCTTTTTACCCTGTTCCTTAAAACACTAGTGCTTAGGAAATCTACTGGAGGCAGAAGCAGTCAAGGGTAACTTAGGGTTAGGGTTAGGGTTAGGGTTAGGTTTAGGGCACGGCTTAGGATGCGGGTTCAGATAGGGGATAGGGTACGGCGTAGGGTATGGTTTAGGGTTAGGGTTAGTTTTAGGGTTAGGGCTCGGTTTATGGTAAGGTTTAAGATTAAGGTACGTGTTAGGGTTAGGGTAAGGGTTAGGGTTAGGTTACACGTTAAGGTTAGGATACTTAATAAACCTATCCCACTCTCTAGATACCACTTAGCACATAAAGGAATATTGTTTGGGGTCCAGCCATGGAGAAGAGTTTAGACACTGGGATAAGATAAGGAACACACCCATTATAAAGAATTCACATGTGGATTCTCTTTTTAACCTGTTCCTTAAGACACTAGTGCTTAGGAAATCTATTGGATACAGAAGCAGTCAAGGGTAGCATAGGGTTAGGGTTAGGGTTAGGGTTAGGGTTAGGGTACGGTTTAGCATAGGGTTCGGGTACGGGTTAGGGTACGGCGGAGGGTAGGCTTTAGGGTTAGGGTTAGTTTTAGGGTTAGGGCTCGGTTTAGGGTACAGTTTAGATTTGGGTATTTGTTAGAATTAATTTAGGGGTTAGGGTTAGAGTACGCATTAGGGTTAGGGTATATATTGAACCTATCCCACTCTCTAGATACCACTTAGCACGTAAAGGAATATTGTTTGGGGTCCAGCCATGGAGAAGAGTTTAGACACCAGGATAAGATAAGGAACAAACCCATTATAAAGAAATCATATGAGGATTCTCTTTTTAACCTGTTCCTTAAAACACTAGTGCCTAGGAAATCTACTGGAGGCAGAAGCAGTCCAGGTAGCTTCGGGTTAGGGTTAGGGTTAGGGTTAGGGTATGGCTTAGGGCACGGTTTCGGGTACGGGTTAGCGTATGGCGTAGGGTATGGGTTAAGGTTAGGGTTAGGGTTAGCTTTAGGGTTAGGGCTCGGGTTAGTGTATGGCTTAGGATTAGTGTACGTGTTAGGGTTAGGGTAGTGTTTAGGGTTAGGGTCCGCGTTACGGCTAGGGTATTTATTAAACCTATCCCATTCTCTAGATACCACTTAGCACGTAAGGGAATATTATATGGGGTCCAGCCATGGAGAAGAGTTTAGACACTAGGATACGATAAGGAACACACCCAGTATACAGAAATCACATGAGGATTCACTTTTTAACCTGTTTCTTAAAACACTAGTGCTTAGGAAATCTGTTGGAGGCAGAAGCAGTCAAGGGAAGCTTAGGTTTAGGTTTAGGGTTATGGTTAGGATTAGGGTACGGCTTAGGGTTCGGATTCAGATAGGGGTTAGGGAACAGCGTAGGGTATCTGTTACGGTTAGGGTTAGTTGTAGGGTTAGGGCTCGGTTTAGGGTGCGGTTTAGGATTACGTTACGTGTTAGGGTTAGGGTAGTGGTTAGGGTTAGGATACGCATTAGGGTTAGGGTATTTATTAAACCTGTCCCACTCTCTAGGTACCAGTTAGCACGTAAAGAAATATTATTTGGGGTCCAGCCATGGAGAAGAGTTTAGACACTAGGATAAGATAAGGAACACACCCTGTATACATAAATCACATGAGGACTGTATTTTTAACCTGTTCCTCAAAACATTAGTGCTTAGGAAATCTATTGGAAGCAGAAGCAGTCAAGGTTAGCTTAGGGTTAGGGTTAGGGCACGGTTTAGGGTGTGGGTTCAGATAGGGGTTAGGGTACGGCATAGGGTATGGTTTAGGGTTAGGGTTAGTTTTAGGGTTAGGGCTCGGTATAGGGTACGGGTTAGGAATAGGGCATGTGTTAGGGTTAGGGTAGGGGTTAGGGTTAGGTTACGCGTTAGGGTTAGTGTATTTATTAAACCTACCCCACTCTCTAGATACCACTTAGCACGTAAAGGAATATTGTTTGGGGTCCAGCCATGGAGAAGAGTTTAGACACTAGGATAAGATAAGGAACACACCCATTATAAAGAAATCACATGAGGATTATGTTTTGAACCTGTTCCTTAAAACACTAGTGCTTAGGAAATCTATTGGAGGCAGAAGCAGTCAAGGGTAGCTTAGGGTTAGGGTTAGGGTTAGAGTTAGGTTTAGGGTACAGCTTAGGGTATGGGTTCGTGTAGGGGTTAGGGTACAGCATAGGGTATGGGTTAGTGTTAGGGTTAGGGTTAGGGCTCGGTTTAGAGTACGGGATAGGATTAGGTTACGTGTTAGGTTTAGGGTAGGGGTTAGGGTTAGGGTACACATTAGGGTTAGGGTATTTATTAAACCTATCCCACTCTCTAGATGCCACATAGCATGTAAAGGAATATTATTTGGGGTCCAACCATGAGAAGAGTTTAGACAATAGGATAAGATAAGGAACACACCCATAATAAAGAAATCACATGAGGATTCTCTTTTTAACCTGTTCCTTAAGACACTAGTGCTTAGGAAATCTATTGGATGCAGAAGCAGTCAAGGGTAGCATAAGGTTAGGGTTAGGGTTAGGGTTAGGGTTAGGGTACGAGTTCGGGTACAGGTTAGGGTACGGCATAGGGTATGTGTTAGGGTTAGGTTTAGAGTTAGTTTTAGGGTTAGGTCTCGGTTTAGGGTACGAGTTAGAATTAGGGTATGTGTTAGCGTTAGTGTACGCATTAGGGTTAGTGTACGTGTTTGGGTTAGGGTATTTATTAAACCTATCGCACTCTCTAGATACCACTTAGCATGTAAAGGAATATTATTTGGGGTCCAGCCATGGAGAACAGTTTAGACAGTAACATAAGATAAGGAACACACCCATTATAAAGAAATCCCATGAGGATTCTCTTTTTAACCTGTGCCTTAAAACACTCTTGCTTAGGAAATCAATTGTAGGCAGAAGCAGTCAAGGGTACCTTAGGGTTATGGTTAGTGTGAGGGTTAGGGTTAGGGTACGGCTTAGGGTACGGGTTCGGAGAGGTGTTCGTGTAAGGCGAGGGATTGCGTTAGCATTAGGGTACGGCTTAGCGTACGGGTTCGGGTACGGCATAGGTTATGGCTTAGAGTTAGGGTTAGGGTTAGTTTTAGGGCTAGGGCTCAGTATAGGGTACTGGTTAGGATTAGGGTGCGTGTTAGCCTTAGGGTAAGGGTTAGGGTTTGGGTACGTGTTAGGGTTATTGTATTTATTAAACCTATCCCACTCTCTAGATACCACTTAGCACGTAAAGGAATATTATTTGGCGTCCAGCCATGGAGAAGAGTTTAGAGACTAGGATAACATAAGGAACAAACCCATTATACAGAAATCACATGAGGATTCTCTTTTTAACGTGTTCCTCAAAAACACTCGTGCTTAGAAAACTCATTGGGGGCAGAAGCATTCAAGTGTACAATAGGGTTAGGTTTAGGGTTAGGGTTAGGTTACGCTTTAGGGTTAGGGTATTTATTAAACCTATCCCACACTCCAGATACCACTTAGCATGTAAAGGAATATTTTTGGGGGCCCAACCATGGAGAAGTGTGTAGACACTAGGGAAAGATAAGGACCACACCCACTATAAAGAAATCACGTGAGGATTCTCTTTTTAACCTGTTCCTTAAAACACTAGTGCTTAGAAAATCTATTGGAGGCAGAAGCAGTCAAGAGTAGCTTAGGGTTAGGGTTAGGGTTAGAGTTAGGGTTAGGATACGGCTTAGGGTACGGGTTCGTGTACGGGTTAGGGTACGGTGTAGGGTATGGTTTAGTGTTAGGGTTACGGTTAGTTTTACGGTTAGGGCTCGGTTTAGGATACGGGGTATGATTAGTTTACATGTTAGGGTTAGGGTGGGGGTTAAGGTTAGGGTACACATTAGGGTTAGGTTATTTATTAAACCTATCCCACTCTCTAGATACCACATAGCACGTAAAGGAATATTATTTGCGGTCTAGCCATGAGAAGAGTTTAGACAATAGGATAAGATAAGGGACACACCCATAATAAAGAAATCACATGAGGAGTCTCTTTTTAACCTATTCCTTAAGACAGTTGTGCTTAGGAAATCTATTCGAGGCAGAAGCAGTCAAAGGTAGCATAGGGTTAGGTTAATTGTTAGTGTTAGGGTTAGGGTACGGCGTAGGGTAGGCTTTAGGGTTAGGGTTAGTTTTAGGGTTAGGGCTCGGTTTAGGGTACAGGTTAGATTTGGGTATTTGTTAGAATTATGGTAGGGGTTAGGGTTAGAGTACGCGTTAGGGATAGGGTACTTACTAAACCTATCCCACTCTCTAGATACCACTTAGCACGTAAAGGAGTATTATTTGGCGTCCAGCCATGGAGAAGAGTTTAGAGACTAGGATAACTTAAGGAACAAACCCATTATACAGAAATCACATGAGGATTCTATTTTTAACCTTTTTCTCCAAACACTAGTGCTTAGAAAATCTACTGGAGGCAGAAGCAGTCAAGGGTAACTTAGGGTTAGGGTTAGGGTTAGTGTTTGGGTAAGGGTATGGCTTAGGGTACGTGTTTGGGTATGGGTTAGGGCAGGGCGTAGGGTATGGGTTAGGGTTAGGGTTATGGTTAGTTTTAGGATTAGGGCTCGGTTTACGGTACAGGTTAGATTTGGGTATGTGTTAGAGTTAAGGTAGGGGTTAGGGTTACATTACGCATTAGGGTTAGTTTATTTATTAAACCTATCCCACTCTCTATATACCACTTAGCACGTAAAGAAATATTATTTGGGGTCCAGCCATGGAGAATTGTTTAGACACTAGGATAAGATAAGGAACACACCCATTATAAAGAAATCACATGAGGATTCTCTTTTTAACCTGGGCCTTAAAACACTAGTGCTTAGGAAATCTATTGGAGGCAGAAGCAGTCAAGTGTAGCTTAGGGTTGGGTTAGGTTAGGGTTAGGGTTAGGGTTAGTTTTAGGGTTAAGGCTCGGTTTAGGGTACGGGTTAGGATTAGTGTACGTGTTAGGATTAGGGTTAGGGTTACGGTACGTGTTAGGGTTAGGGTATTTATTAAACCTATCCCACTCTCTAGATACCAGTTAGCCGTTAAGGGAATATTATTTGGGGTCCAGCAATGGAGAAGAGATTAGACACTAGGATAAGATAATTAACACACCCACTATACAGAAATCACATGAGGATTCTCTTTCTAACCAGTTCCTTAAAACACTAGTGCTTAGGAAATCTATTGGTGGCAGAAGCAGTCAAGGGTAGCTTAGGGTTATGGTTAGGGTTATGGTTAGGGTACGGCTTAGGGTACGGGTTCGGGTACGGGTTACTGTATGGCGTAGGGTATGGATTAGGGTTAGAGTTAGGTTTAGTTTTAGAGTGAGGGCTTGGTTTAGGGTACGGGTTAGGATAAGGGTACGTGTTAGTGTTAGGGTAGGGGTTAGGTTTAGGGTATGCGTTAGGGTTAGGGTATTTATTAAACCTATCCCACTCTCTAGAAACCACTTAGCATGTAAAGGAATATTATTTGGGGTCCATCCATGGAGAAGGGTTTAGACATTAGGGAAAGATAAGGACCACACCCACTATAAAGAAATCTCATGAGGATTCTCTTTTTAACCTGTGCCTTAAAACACTAGTGCTTAGGAAATCTGTTGGAGGCAGAAGCAGTCAAGGGTAGCTTAGGGTTAGGATTAGGCTTAGGGTACAGCTTAGGGGACAGGTTTGGATACGGGTTAGGGTATGGCGTAGGATATGGGTTAGGGTTAGGGTTAATTTTAGGGTTAGGGCTCGGTTTAGGGTACGGTTTGGATTAGGGTACGTTTTAGGGTTAGGGTAGGGTTTACGGTTCGGTTACGCATTAGGGTTAGGGTATTTATTAAATCTATCCCACTCTCTAGGTTCCACTTAGCACGTAAAGGAATATTATTTCGGTTCCAGCCATGGAGAAGAGTTTACATCCTAGGATAAGATAAGGAACATACCCCGTATACAGAAATCACATGAGGATTCTATTTTTAACCTGTTCCTCAAAACACTAGTGCTTAGAAAATCTATTGGAGGCAGATGCGGTCAAGGGTAGCTTAGGGTTAGGTTTCGAGTTAGGGTTAGGGTACGGCTTAGGGGACGGGTTTGGATACCGGTTAGGGTATGGCGTAGTGTATGTGTTATGGTAGGGTTATGGTTAGTTTTAGTTTTAGGGCTCGATTTAGGGTACGGGTTAGGATTAGGCTACATGTTAGGGTTAGGGTAGAGGTTAGGGTTAGGATACGCGTTAGGGTTAGGGTATTTATTAAACCTATTCCACACTCTAGATACCACTTAATACATAAAGGAATATTATTTGGGTTCCAGCCATGGAGAAGAGTTTAGACACTAGGATAAGATAAGGAACACACCCATTATAAAGGTATCACATGAGGATTCTCTTTTTAAACTGTTCCTTAAAACACTTGTGCTTAGGAAATCTATTTGAGGCAGAAGCAGTCATGGGTAGCTTAGGGTTATGTTTAGGGTTAGGCTACGGCTTAGCATACTGGTTCGGGTACGGTTTAGGGTTCGGCATAGGGTATAGGTTAGGGTTAGTGTTAGTGTTAGTTTTAGGGTTAGCGCTCAGTTTAAGGTACGGGTTAAGATTAGGCTACGTGTTACGGTTAGGGTTGGGGTTAGGTTTAGGGTACTCGTTAGGGTTATTGTAGTTATTAAACCTATCCCACTCTCTAGATTCCATGTAGCACGTAAATGAATTTTATTGGAGTCCAGCCATGTAGAAGTGTTTAGACACGAGGATAAGATAAGGAACACACCCATTATAAAGGAATCACATGAGGATTGTCTTTTTACCCTGTTCCTTAAAACACTAGTGCTTAGGAAATCTATTGGAGGCAGAAGCAGTCAAGGTAGCTTCGGGTTAGGGTTAGGTTTAGGGTTAGGGTACGGCTTAGGGCAGGGGTTCGGGTACGGGTTAGGGTACGGTGTAGTGTATGGGTTAGGGTTAGGGTTAGGGTTAGTTTCAGGTTGAGGGCTCGGTTTAAGGTATGTGTTAGAATTAGTGTACGTGTTAGGGTTAGGGTAGTGTTTAGGGTTAGGTTACGCGTTAAGGTTAGGGTATTTATTTAACCTATCCCACTCTCTAGATACCACTTAGCACGTAAAGTAATATTATTTGGCTTCCAGCCATGGAGATGGGTTTACAGACTAGGATTAGATAAGGAACACACCCAGTATACAGAAATCACATGAGGATTCTCTTTTTAACCTGTTCCTTAAAACACTAGTGCTTAGGAAATCTATTGGAGGCAGAAGCAGTCAAGGGAAGCTTAGGTTTAGTGTTAGGGTTACGGTTAGGGTTAGGGTACGGCATAGGGTATCTGTTACGGTTAGGGTTAATTTTAGGGTTAGGGCTCGATTTAGGGTACGGGTTAGGATTAGGCTGCGTGTTAGGGTTAGGGTAGGGGTTAGGGTTAGGATACGCATTAGGGTTAGGGCATTTATTAAACCTATCCCACTCTCTAGGTACCACTTAGCACGTAAAGGAATATTATTTGGGTTCCCGCCATGGAGAAGAGTTTAGATACTAGGATAAGATAAGGAACATACCCAGTATACAGAAATCACATGAGGATTCTATTTTTAACCTGTTCCTCAAAACACTAGTGCTTAGAAAAATCTATTGGAGGCAGAAGCAGTCAGGGGTAGCTTAGGGTTAGGTTTAGGGTTAGGCTACGGCTTAGCATACTGGTTCTCGTACGGTTTAGGGTACGGCGTAGGGTATAGGTTAGGGTTAGTGTTAGTGTTAGTTTTACGGTTAGCGCTCGGTTTAGGGTATGGGTTAGGATTAGGCTACCTGTTAGGGTTAGGGTAGGGGTTAGGTTTAGGGTAAGCGTTAGGGTTATTGAATTTATTAAACCTATCCCACTCTCTAGATTCCACGTAGCACGTAAAGGAATTTTATTGGGGTCTAAACATTTAGAAGAGTTTAGACACTAGGATAAGATAAGTAACACATCCATTATAAAGAAATCACATGAGGATTCTCTTTTTACCCTGTTCCTTAAAGCACTAGTGCTTAGGAAATCTACTGGAGGCAGAAGCAGTCAAGGGTAACTTAGGGTTAGGGTTAGGGTTAGGGTTAGGTTTAGGGCACGGCTTAGGATGCGGGTTCAGATAGGGGATAGGGTACGGCGTAGGGTATGGTTTAGGGTTAGGGTTAGTTTTAGGGTTAGGGCTCGGTTTACGGTAAGGTTTAAGATTAAGGTACGTGTTAGGGTTAGGGTAAGGGTTAGGGTTAGGTTACACGTTAAGGTTAGGATATTTATTAAACCTATCCCACTCTCTAGATACCACTTAGCACGTAAAGGAATATTGTTTGGGGTCCAGCCATGGAGAAGAGTTTAGACACTGGGATAAGATAAGGAACACACCCATTATAAAGAAATCACATGTGGATTCTCTTTTTAACCTGTTCCTTAAGACACTAGTGCTTAGGAAATCTATTGGATACAGAAGCAGTCAAGGGTAGCATAGGGTTAGGGTTAGGGTTAGGGTTAGGGTACGGTTTAGCATAGGGTTCGGGTACGGGTTAGGGTACGGCGGAGGGTAGGCTTTAGGGTTAGGGTTAGTTTTAGGGTTAGGGCTCGGTTTAGGGTACAGTTTAGATTTGGGTATTTGTTAGAATTAATTTAGGGGTTAGGGTTAGAGTACGCATTAGGGTTAGGGTATATATTGAACCTATCCCACTCTCTAGATACCACTTAGCACGTAAAGGAATATTGTTTGGGGTCCAGCCATGGAGAAGAGTTTAGACACCAGGATAAGATAAGGAACAAACCCATTATAAAGAAATCACATGAGGATTCTCTTTTTAACCTGTTCCTTAAAACACTAGTGCCTAGGAAATCTACTGGAGGCAGAAGCAGTCCAGGTAGCTTCGGGTTAGGGTTAGGGTTAGGGTTAGGGTATGGCTTAGGGCACGGTTTCGGGTACGGGTTAGCGTATGGCGTAGGGTATGGGTTAAGGTTAGGGTTAGGGTTAGATTTAGGGTTAGGGCTCGGGTTAGTGTATGGCTTAGGATTAGTGTACGTGTTAGGGTTAGGGTAGTGTTTAGGGTTAGGGTCCGCGTTACGGCTAGGGTATTTATTAAACCTATCCCATTCTCTAGATACCACTTAGCACGTAAGGGAATATTATTTGGGGTCCAGCCATGGAGAAGAGTTTAGACACTAGGATACGATAAGGAACACACCCAGTATACAGAAATCACATGAGGATTCACTTTTTAACCTGTTTCTTAAAACACTAGTGCTTAGGAAATCTGTTGGAGGCAGAAGCAGTCAAGGGAAGCTTAGGTTTAGGTTTAGGGTTATGGTTAGGATTAGGGTACGGCTTAGGGTTCGGATTCAGATAGGGGTTAGGGAACAGCGTAGGGTATGTGTTACGGTTAGGGTTAGTTGTAGGGTTAGGGCTCGGTTTAGGGTGCGGTTTAGGATTACGTTACGTGTTAGGGTTAGGGTAGTGGTTAGGGTTAGGATACGCATTAGGGTTAGGGTATTTATTAAACCTGTCCCACTCTCTAGGTACCAGTTAGCACGTAAAGAAATATTATTTGGGGTCCAGCCATGGAGAAGAGTTTAGACACTAGGATAAGATAAGGAACACACCCTGTATACATAAATCACATGAGGACTGTATTTTTAACCTGTTCCTCAAAACATTAGTGCTTAGGAAATCTATTGGAAGCAGAAGCAGTAAGGTTAGCTTAGGGTTAGGGTTAGGGCACGGTTTAGGGTGTGGGTTCAGATAGGGGTTAGGGTACGGCATAGGGTATGGTTTAGGGTTAGGGTTAGTTTTAGGGTTAGGGCTCGGTATAGGGTACGGGTTAGGAATAGGGCATGTGTTAGGGTTAGGGTAGGGGTTAGGGTTAGGTTACGCGTTAGGGTTAGTGTATTTATTAAACCTACCCCACTCTCTAGATACCACTTAGCACGTAAAGGAATATTGTTTGGGGTCCAGCCATGGAGAAGAGTTTAGACACTAGGATAAGATAAGGAACACACCCATTATAAAGAAATCACATGAGGATTATGTTTTGAACCTGTTCCTTAAAACACTAGTGCTTAGGAAATCTATTGGAGGCAGAAGCAGTCAAGGGTAGCTTAGGGTTAGGGTTAGGGTTAGAGTTAGGTTTAGGGTACAGCTTAGGGTATGGGTTCGTGTAGGGGTTAGGGTACAGCATAGGGTATGGGTTAGTGTTAGGGTTAGGGTTAGGGCTCGGTTTAGAGTACGGGATAGGATTAGGTTACGTGTTAGGTTTAGGGTAGGGGTTAGGGTTAGGGTACACATTAGGGTTAGGGTATTTATTAAACCTATCCCACTCTCTAGATGCCACATAGCATGTAAAGGAATATTATTTGGGGTCCAACCATGAGAAGAGTTTAGACAATAGGATAAGATAAGGAACACACCCATAATAAAGAAATCACATGAGGATTCTCTTTTTAACCTGTTCCTTAAGACACTAGTGCTTAGGAAATGTATTGGATGCAGAAGCAGTCAAGGGTAGCATAAGCTTAGGGTTAGGGTTAGGGTTAGGGTTAGGGTACGGTATAGGGTACGAGTTCGGGTACAGGTTAGGGTACGGCATAGGATATGTGTTAGGGTTAGGTTTAGAGTTAGTTTTAGGGTTAGGTCTCGGTTTAGGGTACGAGTTAGAATTAGGGTATGTGTTAGCGTTAGTGTACGCGTTAGGGTTAGTGTACGTGTTTGGGTTAGGGTATTTATTAAACCTATCGCACTCTCTAGATACCACTTAGCATGTAAAGGAATATTATTTGGGGTCCAGCCATGGAGAACAGTTTAGACAGTAACATAAGATAAGGAACACACCCATTATAAAGAAATCCCATGAGGATTCTCTTTTTAACCTGTGCCTTAAAACACTCTTGCTTAGGAAATCAATTGTAGGCAGAAGCAGTCAAGGGTACCTTAGGGTTATGGTTAGTGTGAGGGTTAGGGTTAGGGTACGGCTTAGGGTACGGGTTCGGAGAGGTGTTCGTGTAAGGCGAGGGATTGCGTTAGCATTAGGGTACGGCTTAGCGTACGGGTTCGGGTACGGCATAGGTTATGGCTTAGAGTTAGGGTTAGGGTTAGTTTTAGGGCTAGGGCTCAGTATAGGGTACTGGTT
Source organism: Balaenoptera ricei (assembly GCF_028023285.1). Classification (NCBI taxonomy): domain Eukaryota; kingdom Metazoa; phylum Chordata; class Mammalia; order Artiodactyla; family Balaenopteridae; genus Balaenoptera; species Balaenoptera ricei. The sequence goes on from NC_082642.1 coordinate 53,933,138, forward strand.
AGGATTAGGGTGCGTGTTAGCCTTAGGGTAAGGGTTAGGGTTTGGGTACGTGTTAGGGTTATTGTATTTATTAAACCTATCCCACTCTCTAGATACCACTTAGCACGTAAAGGAATATTATTTGGCGTCCAGCCATGGAGAAGAGTTTAGAGACTAGGATAACATAAGGAACAAACCCATTATACAGAAATCACATGAGGATTCTCTTTTTAACGTGTTCCTCAAAAACACTCGTGCTTAGAAAACTCATTGGAGGCAGAAGCATTCAAGTGTACAATAGGGTTAGGTTTAGGGTTAGGGTTAGGTTACGCTTTAGGGTTAGGGTATTTATTAAACCTATCCCACACTCCAGATACCACTTAGCATGTAAAGGAATATTTTTGGGGGTCCAACCATGGAGAAGTGTGTAGACACTAGGGAAAGATAAGGACCACACCCACTATAAAGAAATCACGTGAGGATTCTCTTTTTAACCTGTTCCTTAAAACACTAGTGCTTAGAAAATCTATTGGAGGCAGAAGCAGTCAAGAGTAGCTTAGGGTTAGGGTTAGGGTTAGAGTTAGGGTTAGGATACGGCTTAGGGTACGGGTTCGTGTACGGGTTAGGGTACGGTGTAGGGTATGGTTTAGTGTTAGGGTTACGGTTAGTTTTACGGTTAGGGCTCGGTTTAGGATACGGGGTATGATTAGTTTACATGTTAGGGTTAGGGTGGGGGTTAAGGTTAGGGTACACATTAGGGTTAGGTTATTTATTAAACCTATCCCACTCTCTAGATACCACATAGCACGTAAAGGAATATTATTTGCGGTCTAGCCATGAGAAGAGTTTAGACAATAGGATAAGATAAGGGACACACCCATAATAAAGAAATCACATGAGGAGTCTCTTTTTAACCTATTCCTTAAGACAGTTGTGCTTAGGAAATCTATTTGAGGCAGAAGCAGTCAAAGGTAGCATAGGGTTAGGTTAATTGTTAGTGTTAGGGTTAGGGTACGGCGTAGGGTAGGCTTTAGGGTTAGGGTTAGTTTTAGGGTTAGGGCTCGGTTTAGGGTACAGGTTAGATTTGGGTATTTGTTAGAATTATGGTAGGGGTTAGGGTTAGAGTACGCGTTAGGGATAGGGTACTTACTAAACCTATCCCACTCTCTAGATACCACTTAGCACGTAAAGGAGTATTATTTGGCGTCCAGCCATGGAGAAGAGTTTAGAGACTAGGATAACTTAAGGAACAAACCCATTATACAGAAATCACATGAGGATTCTATTTTTAACCTTTTTCTCCAAACACTAGTGCTTAGAAAATCTACTGGAGGCAGAAGCAGTCAAGGGTAACTTAGGGTTAGGGTTAGGGTTAGTGTTTGGGTAAGGGTATGGCTTAGGGTACGTGTTTGGGTATGGGTTAGGGCAGGGCGTAGGGTATGGGTTAGGGTTAGGGTTATGGTTAGTTTTAGGATTAGGGCTCGGTTTACGGTACAGGTTAGATTTGGGTATGTGTTAGAGTTAAGGTAGGGGTTAGGGTTACATTACGCATTAGGGTTAGTTTATTTATTAAACCTATCCCACTCTCTATATACCACTTAGCACGTAAAGAAATATTATTTGGGGTCCAGCCATGGAGAATTGTTTAGACACTAGGATAAGATAAGGAACACACCCATTATAAAGAAATCACATGAGGATTCTCTTTTTAACCTGTGCCTTAAAACACTAGTGCTTAGGAAATCTATTGGAGGCAGAAGCAGTCAAGTGTAGCTTAGGGTTGGGTTAGGTTAGGGTTAGGGTTAGGGTTAGTTTTAGGGTTAAGGCTCGGTTTAGGGTACGGGTTAGGATTAGTGTACGTGTTAGGATTAGGGTTAGGGTTACGGTACGTGTTAGGGTTAGGATATTTATTAAACCTATCCCACTCTCTAGATACCAGTTAGCCGTTAAGGGAATATTATTTGGGGTCCAGCAATGGAGAAGAGATTAGACACTAGGATAAGATAATTAACACACCCACTATACAGAAATCACATGAGGATTCTCTTTCTAACCAGTTCCTTAAAACACTAGTGCTTAGGAAATCTATTGGTGGCAGAAGCAGTCAAGGGTAGCTTAGGGTTATGGTTAGGGTACGGCTTAGGGTACGGGTTCGGGTACGGGTTACTGTATGGCGTAGGGTATGGATTAGGGTTAGAGTTAGGTTTAGTTTTAGAGTGAGGGCTTGGTTTAGGGTACGGGTTAGGATAAGGGTACGTGTTAGTGTTAGGGTAGGGGTTAGGTTTAGGGTATGCGTTAGGGTTAGGGTATTTATTAAACCTATCCCACTCTCTAGAAACCACTTAGCATGTAAAGGAATATTATTTGGGGTCCATCCATGGAGAAGGGTTTAGACATTAGGGAAAGATAAGGACCACACCCACTATAAAGAAATCTCATGAGGATTCTCTTTTTAACCTGTGCCTTAAAACACTAGTGCTTAGGAAATCTGTTGGAGGCAGAAGCAGTCAAGGGTAGCTTAGGGTTAGGATTAGGCTTAGGGTACGGCTTAGGGGACAGGTTTGGATACGGGTTAGGGTATGGCGTAGGATATGGGTTAGGGTTAGGGTTAATTTTAGGGTTAGGGCTCGGTTTAGGGTACGGTTTGGATTAGGGTACGTTTTAGGGTTAGGGTAGGGTTTACGGTTCGGTTACGCATTAGGGTTAGGGTATTTATTAAATCTATCCCACTCTCTAGGTTCCACTTAGCACGTAAAGGAATATTATTTCGGTTCCAGCCATGGAGAAGAGTTTACATCCTAGGATAAGATAAGGAACATACCCCGTATACAGAAATCACATGAGGATTCTATTTTTAACCTGTTCCTCAAAACACTAGTGCTTAGAAAATCTATTGGAGGCAGATGCGGTCAAGGGTAGCTTAGGGTTAGGTTTCGAGTTAGGGTTAGGGTATGGCTTAGGGGACGGGTTTGGATACCGGTTAGGGTATGGCGTAGTGTATGTGTTATGGTAGGGTTATGGTTAGTTTTAGTTTTAGGGCTCGATTTAGGGTACGGGTTAGGATTAGGCTACATGTTAGGGTTAGGGTAGAGGTTAGGGTTAGGATACGCGTTAGGGTTAGGGTATTTATTAAACCTATTCCACACTCTAGATACCACTTAATACATAAAGGAATATTATTTGGGTTCCAGCCATGGAGAAGAGTTTAGACACTAGGATAAGATAAGGAACACACCCATTATAAAGGTATCACATGAGGATTCTCTTTTTAAACTGTTCCTTAAAACACTTGTGCTTAGGAAATCTATTTGAGGCAGAAGCAGTCATGGGTAGCTTAGGGTTATGTTTAGGGTTAGGCTATGGCTTAGCATACTGGTTCGGGTACGGTTTAGGGTTCGGCATAGGGTATAGGTTAGGGTTAGTGTTAGTGTTAGTTTTAGGGTTAGCGCTCAGTTTAAGGTACGGGTTAAGATTAGGCTACGTGTTACGGTTAGGGTTGGGGTTAGGTTTAGGGTACTCGTTAGGGTTATTGTAGTTATTAAACCTATCCCACTCTCTAGATTCCATGTAGCACGTAAAAGAATTTTATTGGAGTCCAGCCATGTAGAAGTGTTTAGACACGAGGATAAGATAAGGAACACACCCATTATAAAGGAATCACATGAGGATTGTCTTTTTACCCTGTTCCTTAAAACACTAGTGCTTAGGAAATCTATTGGAGGCAGAAGCAGTCAAGGTAGCTTCGGGTTAGGGTTAGGTTTAGGGTTAGGGTACGGCTTAGGGCAGGGGTTCGGGTACGGGTTAGGGTACGGTGTAGTGTATGGGTTAGGGTTAGGGTTAGGGTTAGTTTCAGGTTGAGGGCTCGGTTTAAGGTATGTGTTAGAATTAGTGTACGTGTTAGGGTTAGGGTAGTGTTTAGGGTTAGGTTACGCGTTAAGGTTAGGGTATTTATTTAACCTATCCCACTCTCTAGATACCACTTAGCACGTAAAGTAATATTATTTGGCTTCCAGCCATGGAGATGGGTTTACAGACTAGGATTAGATAAGGAACACACCCAGTATACAGAAATCACATGAGGATTCTCTTTTTAACCTGTTCCTTAAAACACTAGTGCTTAGGAAATCTATTGGAGGCAGAAGCAGTCAAGGGAAGCTTAGGTTTAGTGTTAGGGTTACGGTTAGTGTTAGGGTACGGCATAGGGTATCTGTTACGGTTAGGGTTAATTTTAGGGTTAGGGCTCGATTTAGGGTACGGGTTAGGATTAGGCTGCGTGTTAGGGTTAGGGTAGGGGTTAGGGTTAGGATACGCGTTAGGGTTAGGGCATTTATTAAACCTATCCCACTCTCTAGGTACCACTTAGCACGTAAAGGAATATTATTTGGGTTCCCGCCATGGAGAAGAGTTTAGATACTAGGATAAGATAAGGAACATACCCAGTATACAGAAATCACATGAGGATTCTATTTTTAACCTGTTCCTCAAAACACTAGTGCTTAGAAAAATCTATTGGAGGCAGAAGCAGTCAGGGGTAGCTTAGGGTTAGGTTTAGGGTTAGGCTACGGCTTAGCATACTGGTTCTCATACGGTTTAGGGTACGGCGTAGGGTATAGGTTAGGGTTAGTGTTAGTGTTAGTTTTACGGTTAGCGCTCGGTTTAGGGTATGGGTTAGGATTAGGCTACCTGTTAGGGTTAGGGTAGGGGTTAGGTTTAGGGTAAGCGTTAGGGTTATTGAATTTATTAAACCTATCCCACTCTCTAGATTCCACGTAGCACGTAAAGGAATTTTATTGGGGTCTAAACATTTAGAAGAGTTTAGACACTAGGATAAGATAAGTAACACATCCATTATAAAGAAATCACATGAGGATTCTCTTTTTACCCTGTTCCTTAAAACACTAGTGCTTAGGAAATCTACTGGAGGCAGAAGCAGTCAAGGGTAACTTAGGGTTAGGGTTAGGGTTAGGGTTAGGTTTAGGGCACGGCTTAGGATGCGGGTTCAGATAGGGGATAGGGTACGGCGTAGGGTATGGTTTAGGGTTAGGGTTAGTTTTAGGGTTAGGGCTCGGTTTACGGTAAGGTTTAAGATTAAGGTACGTGTTAGGGTTAGGGTAAGGGTTAGGGTTAGGTTACACGTTAAGGTTAGGATACTTATTAAACCTATCCCACTCTCTAGATACCACTTAGCACGTAAAGGAATATTGTTTGGGGTCCAGCCATGGAGAAGAGTTTAGACACTGGGATAAGATAAGGAACACACCCATTATAAAGAAATCACATGTGGATTCTCTTTTTAACCTGTTCCTTAAGACACTAGTGCTTAGGAAATCTATTGGATACAGAAGCAGTCAAGGGTAGCATAGGGTTAGGGTTAGGGTTAGGGTTAGGGTACGGTTTAGCATAGGGTTCGGGTACGGGTTAGGGTACGGCGGAGGGTAGGCTTTAGGGTTAGGGTTAGTTTTAGGGTTAGGGCTCGGTTTAGGGTACAGTTTAGATTTGGGTATTTGTTAGAATTAATTTAGGGGTTAGGGTTAGAGTACGCATTAGGGTTAGGGTATATATTGAACCTATCCCACTCTCTAGATACCACTTAGCACGTAAAGGAATATTGTTTGGGGTCCAGCCATGGAGAAGAGTTTAGACACCAGGATAAGATAAGGAACAAACCCATTATAAAGAAATCACATGAGGATTCTCTTTTTAACCTGTTCCTTAAAACACTAGTGCCTAGGAAATCTACTGGAGGCAGAAGCAGTCCAGGTAGCTTCGGGTTAGGGTTAGGGTTAGGGTTAGGGTATGGCTTAGGGCACGGTTTCGGGTACGGGTTAGCGTATGGCGTAGGGTATGGGTTAAGGTTAGGGTTAGGGTTAGATTTAGGGTTAGGGCTCGGGTTAGTGTATGGCTTAGGATTAGTGTACGTGTTAGGGTTAGGGTAGTGTTTAGGGTTAGGGTCCGCGTTACGGCTAGGGTATTTATTAAACCTATCCCATTCTCTAGATACCACTTAGCACGTAAGGGAATATTATTTGGGGTCCAGCCATGGAGAAGAGTTTAGACACTAGGATACGATAAGGAACACACCCAGTATACAGAAATCACATGAGGATTCACTTTTTAACCTGTTTCTTAAAACACTAGTGCTTAGGAAATCTGTTGGAGGCAGAAGCAGTCAAGGGAAGCTTAGGTTTAGGTTTAGGGTTATGGTTAGGATTAGGGTACGGCTTAGGGTTCGGATTCAGATAGGGGTTAGGGAACAGCGTAGGGTATCTGTTACGGTTAGGGTTAGTTGTAGGGTTAGGGCTCGGTTTAGGGTGCGGTTTAGGATTACGTTACGTGTTAGGGTTAGGGTCGTGGTTAGGGTTAGGATACGCATTAGGGTTAGGGTATTTATTAAACCTGTCCCACTCTCTAGGTACCAGTTAGCACGTAAAGAAATATTATTTGGGGTCCAGCCATGGAGAAGAGTTTAGACACTAGGATAAGATAAGGAACACACCCTGTATACATAAATCACATGAGGACTGTATTTTTAACCTGTTCCTCAAAACATTAGTGCTTAGGAAATCTATTGGAAGCAGAAGCAGTAAGGTTAGCTTAGGGTTAGGGTTAGGGCACGGTTTAGGGTGTGGGTTCAGATAGGGGTTAGGGTACGGCATAGGGTATGGTTTAGGGTTAGGGTTAGTTTTAGGGTTAGGGCTCGGTATAGGGTACGGGTTAGGAATAGGGCATGTGTTAGGGTTAGGGTAGGGGTTAGGGTTAGGTTACGCGTTAGGGTTAGTGTATTTATTAAACCTACCCCACTCTCTAGATACCACTTAGCACGTAAAGGAATATTGTTTGGGGTCCAGCCATGGAGAAGAGTTTAGACACTAGGATAAGATAAGGAACACACCCATTATAAAGAAATCACATGAGGATTATGTTTTGAACCTGTTCCTTAAAACACTAGTGCTTAGGAAATCTATTGGAGGCAGAAGCAGTCAAGGGTAGCTTAGGGTTAGGGTTAGGGTTAGAGTTAGGTTTAGGGTACAGCTTAGGGTATGGGTTCGTGTAGGGGTTAGGGTACAGCATAGGGTATGGGTTAGTGTTAGGGTTAGGGTTAGGGCTCGGTTTAGAGTACGGGATAGGATTAGGTTACGTGTTAGGTTTAGGGTAGGGGTTAGGGTTAGGGTACACATTAGGGTTAGGGTATTTATTAAACCTATCCCACTCTCTAGATGCCACATAGCATGTAAAGGAATATTATTTGGGGTCCAACCATGAGAAGAGTTTAGACAATAGGATAAGATAAGGAACACACCCATAATAAAGAAATCACATGAGGATTCTCTTTTTAACCTGTTCCTTAAGACACTAGTGCTTAGGAAATCTATTGGATGCAGAAGCAGTCAAGGGTAGCATAAGCTTAGGGTTAGGGTTAGGGTTAGGGTTAGGGTACGGTATAGGGTACGAGTTCGGGTACAGGTTAGGGTACGGCATAGGGTATGTGTTAGGGTTAGGTTTAGAGTTAGTTTTAGGGTTAGGTCTCGGTTTAGGGTACGAGTTAGAATTAGGGTATGTGTTAGCGTTAGTGTACGCGTTAGGGTTAGTGTACGTGTTTGGGTTAGGGTATTTATTAAACCTATCGCACTCTCTAGATACCACTTAGCATGTAAAGGAATATTATTTGGGGTCCAGCCATGGAGAACAGTTTAGACAGTAACATAAGATAAGGAACACACCCATTATAAAGAAATCCCATGAGGATTCTCTTTTTAACCTGTGCCTTAAAACACTCTTGCTTAGGAAATCAATTGTAGGCAGAAGCAGTCAAGGGTACCTTAGGGTTATGGTTAGTGTGAGGGTTAGGGTTAGGGTACGGCTTAGGGTACGGGTTCGGAGAGGTGTTCGTGTAAGGCGAGGGATTGCGTTAGCATTAGGGTACGGCTTAGCGTACGGGTTCGGGTACGGCATAGGTTATGGCTTAGAGTTAGGGTTAGGGTTAGTTTTAGGGCTAGGGCTCAGTATAGGGTACTGGTTAGGATTAGGGTGCATGTTAGCCTTAGGGTAAGGGTTAGGGTTTGGGTACGTGTTAGGGTTATTGTATTTATTAAACCTATCCCACTCTCTAGATACCACTTAGCACGTAAAGGAATATTATTTGGCGTCCAGCCATGGAGAAGAGTTTAGAGACTAGGATAACATAAGGAACAAACCCATTATACAGAAATCACATGAGGATTCTCTTTTTAACGTGTTCCTCAAAAACACTCGTGCTTAGAAAACTCATTGGGGGCAGAAGCATTCAAGTGTACCATAGGGTTAGGTTTAGGGTTAGGGTTAGGTTACGCTTTAGGGTTAGGGTATTTATTAAACCTATCCCACACTCCAGATACCACTTAGCATGTAAAGGAATATTTTTGGGGGTCCAACCATGGAGAAGTGTGTAGACACTAGGGAAAGATAAGGACCACACCCACTATAAAGAAATCACGTGAGGATTCTCTTTTTAACCTGTTCCTTAAAACACTAGTGCTTAGAAAATCTATTGGAGGCAGAAGCAGTCAAGAGTAGCTTAGGGTTAGGGTTAGGGTTAGAGTTAGGGTTAGGATACGGCTTAGGGTACGGGTTCGTGTACGGGTTAGGGTACGGTGTAGGGTATGGTTTAGTGTTAGGGTTACGGTTAGTTTTACGGTTAGGGCTCGGTTTAGGATACGGGGTATGATTAGTTTACATGTTAGGGTTAGGGTGGGGGTTAAGGTTAGGGTACACATTAGGGTTAGGTTATTTATTAAACCTATCCCACTCTCTAGATACCACATAGCACGTAAAGGAATATTATTTGCGGTCTAGCCATGAGAAGAGTTTAGACAATAGGATAAGATAAGGGACACACCCATAATAAAGAAATCACATGAGGAGTCTCTTTTTAACCTATTCCTTAAGACAGTTGTGCTTAGGAAATCTATTCGAGGCAGAAGCAGTCAAAGGTAGCATAGGGTTAGGTTAATTGTTAGTGTTAGGGTTAGGGTACGGCGTAGGGTAGGCTTTAGGGTTAGGGTTAGTTTTAGGGTTAGGGCTCGGTTTAGGGTACAGGTTAGATTTGGGTATTTGTTAGAATTATGGTAGGGGTTAGGGTTAGAGTACGCGTTAGGGATAGGGTACTTACTAAACCTATCCCACTCTCTAGATACCACTTAGCACGTAAAGGAGTATTATTTGGCGTCCAGCCATGGAGAAGAGTTTAGAGACTAGGATAACTTAAGGAACAAACCCATTATACAGAAATCACATGAGGATTCTATTTTTAACCTTTTTCTCCAAACACTAGTGCTTAGAAAATCTACTGGAGGCAGAAGCAGTCAAGGGTAACTTAGGGTTAGGGTTAGGGTTAGTGTTTGGGTAAGGGTATGGCTTAGGGTACGTGTTTGGGTATGGGTTAGGGCAGGGCGTAGGGTATGGGTTAGGGTTAGGGTTATGGTTAGTTTTAGGATTAGGGCTCGGTTTACGGTACAGGTTAGATTTGGGTATGTGTTAGAGTTAAGGTAGGGGTTAGGGTTACATTACGCATTAGGGTTAGTTTATTTATTAAACCTATCCCACTCTCTATATACCACTTAGCACGTAAAGAAATATTATTTGGGGTCCAGCCATGGAGAATTGTTTAGACACTAGGATAAGATAAGGAACACACCCATTATAAAGAAATCACATGAGGATTCTCTTTTTAACCTGTGCCTTAAAACACTAGTGCTTAGGAAATCTATTGGAGGCAGAAGCAGTCAAGTGTAGCTTAGGGTTGGGTTAGGTTAGGGTTAAGGTTAGGGTTAGTTTTAGGGTTAAGGCTCGGTTTAGGGTACGGGTTAGGATTAGTGTACGTGTTAGGATTAGGGTTAGGGTTACGGTACGTGTTAGGGTTAGGGTATTTATTAAACCTATCCCACTCTCTAGATACCAGTTAGCCGTTAAGGGAATATTATTTGGGGTCCAGCAATGGAGAAGAGATTAGACACTAGGATAAGATAATTAACACACCCACTATACAGAAATCACATGAGGATTCTCTTTCTAACCAGTTCCTTAAAACACTAGTGCTTAGGAAATCTATTGGTGGCAGAAGCAGTCAAGGGTAGCTTAGGGTTATGGTTAGGGTTATGGTTAGGGTACGGCTTAGGGTACGGGTTCGGGTACGGGTTACTGTATGGCATAGGGTATGGATTAGGGTTAGAGTTAGGTTTAGTTTTAGAGTGAGGGCTTGGTTTAGGGTACGGGTTAGGATAAGGGTACGTGTTAGTGTTAGGGTAGGGGTTAGGTTTAGGGTATGCGTTAGGGTTAGGGTATTTATTAAACCTATCCCACTCTCTAGAAACCACTTAGCATGTAAAGGAATATTATTTGGGGTCCATCCATGGAGAAGGGTTTAGACATTAGGGAAAGATAAGGACCACACCCACTATAAAGAAATCTCATGAGGATTCTCTTTTTAACCTGTGCCTTAAAACACTAGTGCTTAGGAAATCTGTTGGAGGCAGAAGCAGTCAAGGGTAGCTTAGGGTTAGGATTAGGCTTAGGGTACGGCTTAGGGGACAGGTTTGGATACGGGTTAGGGTATGGCGTAGGATATGGGTTAGGGTTAGGGTTAATTTTAGGGTTAGGGCTCGGTTTAGGGTACGGTTTGGATTAGGGTACGTTTTAGGGTTAGGGTAGGGTTTACGGTTCGGTTACGCATTAGGGTTAGGGTATTTATTAAATCTATCCCACTCTCTAGGTTCCACTTAGCATGTAAAGGAATATTATTTCGGTTCCAGCCATGGAGAAGAGTTTACATCCTAGGATAAGATAAGGAACATACCCCGTATACAGAAATCACATGAGGATTCTATTTTTAACCTGTTCCTCAAAACACTAGTGCTTAGAAAATCTATTGGAGGCAGATGCGGTCAAGGGTAGCTTAGGGTTAGGTTTCGAGTTAGGGTTAGGGTACGGCTTAGGGGACGGGTTTGGATACCGGTTAGGGTATGGCGTAGTGTATGTGTTATGGTAGGGTTATGGTTAGTTTTAGTTTTAGGGCTCGATTTAGGGTACGGGTTAGGATTAGGCTACATGTTAGGGTTAGGGTAGAGGTTAGGGTTAGGATACGCGTTAGGGTTAGGGTATTTATTAAACCTATTCCACACTCTAGATACCACTTAATACATAAAGGAATATTATTTGGGTTCCAGCCATGGAGAAGAGTTTAGACACTAGGATAAGATAAGGAACACACCCATTATAAAGGTATCACATGAGGATTCTCTTTTTAAACTGTTCCTTAAAACACTTGTGCTTAGGAAATCTATTTGAGGCAGAAGCAGTCATGGGTAGCTTAGGGTTATGTTTAGGGTTAGGCTACGGCTTAGCATACTGGTTCGGGTACGGTTTAGGGTTCGGCATAGGGTATAGGTTAGGGTTAGTGTTAGTGTTAGTTTTAGGGTTAGCGCTCAGTTTAAGGTACGGGTTAAGATTAGGCTACGTGTTACGGTTAGGGTTGGGGTTAGGTTTAGGGTACTCGTTAGGGTTATTGTAGTTATTAAACCTATCCCACTCTCTAGATTCCATGTAGCACGTAAAAGAATTTTATTGGAGTCCAGCCATGTAGAAGTGTTTAGACACGAGGATAAGATAAGGAACACACCCAGTATACAGAAATCACATGAGGATTCTCTTTTTAACCTGTTCCTTAAAACACTAGTGCTTAGGAAATCTATTGGAGGCAGAAGCAGTCAAGGGAAGCTTAGGTTTAGTGTTAGGGTTACGGTTAGGGTTAGGGTACGGCTTAGGTTATGGGTTCAGATAGGGTTTAGGGTACGGCATAGGGTATCTGTTACGGTTAGGGTTAATTTTAGGGTTAGGGCTCGATTTAGGGTACGGGTTAGGATTAGGCTGCGTGTTAGGGTTAGGGTAGGGGTTAGGGTTAGGATACGCGTTAGGGTTAGGGCATTTATTAAACCTATCCCACTCTCTAGGTACCACTTAGCACGTAAAGGAATATTATTTGGGTTCCCGCCATGGAGAAGAGTTTAGATACTAGGATAAGATAAGGAACATACCCAGTATACAGAAATCACATGAGGATTCTATTTTTAACCTGTTCCTCAAAACACTAGTGCTTAGAAAAATCTATTGGAGGCAGAAGCAGTCAGGGGTAGCTTAGGGTTAGGTTTAGGGTTAGGCTACGGCTTAGCATACTGGTTCTCGTACGGTTTAGGGTACGGCGTAGGGTATAGGTTAGGGTTAGTGTTAGTGTTAGTTTTACGGTTAGCGCTCGGTTTAGGGTATGGGTTAGGATTAGGCTACCTGTTAGGGTTAGGGTAGGGGTTAGGTTTAGGGTAAGCGTTAGGGTTATTGAATTTATTAAACCTATCCCACTCTCTAGATTCCACGTAGCACGTAAAGGAATTTTATTGGGGTCTAAACATTTAGAAGAGTTTAGACACTAGGATAAGATAAGTAACACATCCATTATAAAGAAATCACATGAGGATTCTCTTTTTACCCTGTTCCTTAAAACACTAGTGCTTAGGAAATCTACTGGAGGCAGAAGCAGTCAAGGGTAACTTAGGGTTAGGGTTAGGGTTAGGGTTAGGTTTAGGGCACGGCTTAGGATGCGGGTTCAGATAGGGGATAGGGTACGGCGTAGGGTATGGTTTAGGGTTAGGGTTAGTTTTAGGGTTAGGGCTCGGTTTATGGTAAGGTTTAAGATTAAGGTACGTGTTAGGGTTAGGGTAAGGGTTAGGGTTAGGTTACACGTTAAGGTTAGGATACTTATTAAACCTATCCCACTCTCTAGATACCACTTAGCACGTAAAGGAATATTGTTTGGGGTCCAGCCATGGAGAAGAGTTTAGACACTGGGATAAGATAAGGAACACACCCATTATAAAGAAATCACATGTGGATTCTCTTTTTAACCTGTTCCTTAAGACACTAGTGCTTAGGAAATCTATTGGATACAGAAGCAGTCAAGGGTAGCATAGGGTTAGGGTTAGGGTTAGGGTAAGGGTTAGGGTACAGTTTAGCATAGGGTTCGGGTACGGGTTAGGGTACGGCGGAGGGTAGGCTTTAGGGTTAGGGTTAGTTTTAGGGTTAGGGCTCGGTTTAGGGTACAGTTTAGATTTGGGTATTTGTTAGAATTAATTTAGGGGTTAGGGTTAGAGTACGCATTAGGGTTAGGGTATATATTGAACCTATCCCACTCTCTAGATACCACTTAGCACGTAAAGGAATATTGTTTGGGGTCCAGCCATGGAGAAGAGTTTAGACACCAGGATAAGATAAGGAACAAACCCATTATAAAGAAATCACATGAGGATTCTCTTTTTAACCTGTTCCTTAAAACACTAGTGCCTAGGAAATCTACTGGAGGCAGAAGCAGTCCAGGTAGCTTCGGGTTAGGGTTAGGGTTAGGGTTAGGGTATGGCTTAGGGCACGGTTTCGGGTACGGGTTAGCGTTTGGCGTAGGGTATGGGTTAAGGTTAGGGTTAGGGTTAGCTTTTGGGTTAGGGCTCGGGTTAGTGTATGGCTTAGGATTAGTGTACGTGTTAGGGTTAGGGTAGTGTTTAGGGTTAGGGTCCGCGTTACGGCTAGGGTATTTATTAAACCTATCCCATTCTCTAGATACCACTTAGCACGTAAGGGAATATTATATGGGGTCCAGCCATGGAGAAGAGTTTAGACACTAGGATACGATAAGGAACACACCCAGTATACAGAAATCACATGAGGATTCACTTTTTAACCTGTTTCTTAAAACACTAGTGCTTAGGAAATCTGTTGGAGGCAGAAGCAGTCAAGGGAAGCTTAGGTTTAGGTTTAGGGTTATGGTTAGGATTAGGGTACGGCTTAGGGTTCGGATTCAGATAGGGGTTAGGGAACAGCGTAGGGTATCTGTTACGGTTAGGGTTAGTTGTAGGGTTAGGGCTCGGTTTAGGGTGCGGTTTAGGATTATGTTACGTGTTAGGGTTAGGGTAGTGGTTAGGGTTAGGATACGCATTAGGGTTAGGGTATTTATTAAACCTGTCCCACTCTCTAGGTACCAGTTAGCACGTAAAGAAATATTATTTGGGGTCCAGCCATGGAGAAGAGTTTAGACACTAGGATAAGATAAGGAACACACCCTGTATACATAAATCACATGAGGACTGTATTTTTAACCTGTTCCTCAAAACATTAGTGCTTAGGAAATCTATTGGAAGCAGAAGCAGTCAAGGTTAGCTTAGGGTTAGGGTTAGGGCACGGTTTAGGGTGTGGGTTCAGATAGGGGTTAGGGTACGGCATAGGGTATGGTTTAGGGTTAGGGTTAGTTTTAGGGTTAGGGCTCGGTATAGGGTACGGGTTAGGAATAGGGCATGTGTTAGGGTTAGGGTAGGGGTTAGGGTTAGGTTACGCGTTAGGGTTAGTGTATTTATTAAACCTACCCCACTCTCTAGATACCACTTAGCACGTAAAGGAATATTGTTTGGGGTCCAGCCATGGAGAAGAGTTTAGACACTAGGATAAGATAAGGAACACACCCATTATAAAGAAATCACATGAGGATTATGTTTTGAACCTGTTCCTTAAAACACTAGTGCTTAGGAAATCTATTGGAGGCAGAAGCAGTCAAGGGTAGCTTAGGGTTAGGGTTAGGGTTAGAGTTAGGTTTAGGGTACAGCTTAGGGTATGGGTTCGTGTAGGGGTTAGGGTACAGCATAGGGTATGGGTTAGTGTTAGGGTTAGGGTTAGGGCTCGGTTTAGAGTACGGGATAGGATTAGGTTACGTGTTAGGTTTAGGGTAGGGGTTAGGGTTAGGGTACACATTAGGGTTAGGGTATTTATTAAACCTATCCCACTCTCTAGATGCCACATAGCATGTAAAGGAATATTATTTGGGGTCCAACCATGAGAAGAGTTTAGACAATAGGATAAGATAAGGAACACACCCATAATAAAGAAATCACATGAGGATTCTCTTTTTAACCTGTTCCTTAAGACACTAGTGCTTAGGAAATCTATTGGATGCAGAAGCAGTCAAGGGTAGCATAAGGTTAGGGTTAGGGTTAGGGTTAGGGTACGGTATAGGGTACGAGTTCGGGTACAGGTTAGGGTACGGCATAGGGTATGTGTTAGGGTTAGGTTTAGAGTTAGTTTTAGGGTTAGGTCTCGGTTTAGGGTACGAGTTAGAATTAGGGTATGTGTTAGCGTTAGTGTACGCGTTAGGGTTAGTGTACGTGTTTGGGTTAGGGTATTTATTAAACCTATCGCACTCTCTAGATACCACTTAGCATGTAAAGGAATATTATTTGGGGTCCAGCCATGGAGAACAGTTTAGACAGTAACATAAGATAAGGAACACACCCATTATAAAGAAATCCCATGAGGATTCTCTTTTTAACCTGTGCCTTAAAACACTCTTGCTTAGGAAATCAATTGTAGGCAGAAGCAGTCAAGGGTACCTTAGGGTTATGGTTAGTGTGAGGGTTAGGGTTAGGGTACGGCTTAGGGTACGGGTTCGGAGAGGTGTTCATGTAAGGCGAGGGATTGCGTTAGCATTAGGGTACGGCTTAGCGTACGGGTTCGGGTACGGCATAGGTTATGGCTTAGAGTTAGGGTTAGGGTTAGTTTTAGGGCTAGGGCTCAGTATAGGGTACTGGTTAGGATTAGGGTGCGTGTTAGCCTTAGGGTAAGGGTTAGGGTTTGGGTACGTGTTAGGGTTATTGTATTTATTAAACCTATCCCACTCTCTAGATACCACTTAGCACGTAAAGGAATATTATTTGGCGTCCAGCCATGGAGAAGAGTTTAGAGACTAGGATAACATAAGGAACAAACCCATTATACAGAAATCACATGAGGATTCTCTTTTTAACGTGTTCCTCAAAAACACTCGTGCTTAGAAAACTCATTGGGGGCAGAAGCATTCAAGTGTACAATAGGGTTAGGTTTAGGGTTAGGGTTAGGTTACGCTTTAGGGTTAGGGTATTTATTAAACCTATCCCACACTCCAGATACCACTTAGCATGTAAAGGAATATTTTTGGGGGCCCAACCATGGAGAAGTGTGTAGACACTAGGGAAAGATAAGGACCACACCCACTATAAAGAAATCACGTGAGGATTCTCTTTTTAACCTGTTCCTTAAAACACTAGTGCTTAGAAAATCTATTGGAGGCAGAAGCAGTCAAGAGTAGCTTAGGGTTAGGGTTAGGGTTAGAGTTAGGGTTAGGATACGGCTTAGGGTACGGGTTCGTGTACGGGTTAGGGTACGGTGTAGGGTATGGTTTAGTGTTAGGGTTACGGTTAGTTTTACGGTTAGGGCTCGGTTTAGGATACGGGGTATGATTAGTTTACATGTTAGGGTTAGGGTGGGGGTTAAGGTTAGGGTACACATTAGGGTTAGGTTATTTATTAAACCTATCCCACTCTCTAGATACCACATAGCACGTAAAGGAATATTATTTGCGGTCTAGCCATGAGAAGAGTTTAGACAATAGGATAAGATAAGGGACACACCCATAATAAAGAAATCACATGAGGAGTCTCTTTTTAACCTATTCCTTAAGACAGTTGTGCTTAGGAAATCTATTCGAGGCAGAAGCAGTCAAAGGTAGCATAGGGTTAGGTTAATTGTTAGTGTTAGGGTTAGGGTACGGCGTAGGGTAGGCTTTAGGGTTAGGGTTAGTTTTAGGGTTAGGGCTCGGTTTAGGGTACAGGTTAGATTTGGGTATTTGTTAGAATTATGGTAGGGGTTAGGGTTAGAGTACGCGTTAGGGATAGGGTACTTACTAAACCTATCCCACTCTCTAGATACCACTTAGCACGTAAAGGAGTATTATTTGGCGTCCAGCCATGGAGAAGAGTTTAGAGACTAGGATAACTTAAGGAACAAACCCATTATACAGAAATCACATGAGGATTCTATTTTTAACCTTTTTCTCCAAACACTAGTGCTTAGAAAATCTACTGGAGGCAGAAGCAGTCAAGGGTAACTTAGGGTTAGGGTTAGGGTTAGTGTTTGGGTAAGGGTATGGCTTAGGGTACGTGTTTGGGTATGGGTTAGGGCAGGGCGTAGGGTATGGGTTAGGGTTAGGGTTATGGTTAGTTTTAGGATTAGGGCTCGGTTTACGGTACAGGTTAGATTTGGGTATGTGTTAGAGTTAAGGTAGGGGTTAGGGTTACATTACGCATTAGGGTTAGTTTATTTATTAAACCTATCCCACTCTCTATATACCACTTAGCACGTAAAGAAATATTATTTGGGGTCCAGCCATGGAGAATTGTTTAGACACTAGGATAAGATAAGGAACACACCCATTATAAAGAAATCACATGAGGATTCTCTTTTTAACCTGGGCCTTAAAACACTAGTGCTTAGGAAATCTATTGGAGGCAGAAGCAGTCAAGTGTAGCTTAGGGTTGGGTTAGGTTAGGGTTAAGGTTAGGGTTAGTTTTAGGGTTAAGGCTCGGTTTAGGGTACGGGTTAGGATTAGTGTACGTGTTAGGATTAGGGTTAGGGTTACGGTACGTGTTAGGGTTAGGGTATTTATTAAACCTATCCCACTCTCTAGATACCAGTTAGCCGTTAAGGGAATATTATTTGGGGTCCAGCAATGGAGAAGAGATTAGACACTAGGATAAGATAATTAACACACCCACTATACAGAAATCACATGAGGATTCTCTTTCTAACCAGTTCCTTAAAACACTAGTGCTTAGGAAATCTATTGGTGGCAGAAGCAGTCAAGGGTAGCTTAGGGTTATGGTTAGGGTTATGGTTAGGGTACGGCTTAGGGTACGGGTTCGGGTACGGGTTACTGTATGGCATAGGGTATGGATTAGGGTTAGAGTTAGGTTTAGTTTTAGAGTGAGGGCTTGGTTTAGGGTACGGGTTAGGATAAGGGTACGTGTTAGTGTTAGGGTAGGGGTTAGGTTTAGGGTATGCGTTAGGGTTAGGGTATTTATTAAACCTATCCCACTCTCTAGAAACCACTTAGCATGTAAAGGAATATTATTTGGGGTCCATCCATGGAGAAGGGTTTAGACATTAGGGAAAGATAAGGACCACACCCACTATAAAGAAATCTCATGAGGATTCTCTTTTTAACCTGTGCCTTAAAACACTAGTGCTTAGGAAATCTGTTGGAGGCAGAAGCAGTCAAGGGTAGCTTAGGGTTAGGATTAGGCTTAGGGTACGGCTTAGGGGACAGGTTTGGATACGGGTTAGGGTATGGCGTAGGATATGGGTTAGGGTTAGGGTTAATTTTAGGGTTAGGGCTCGGTTTAGGGTACGGTTTGGATTAGGGTACGTTTTAGGGTTAGGGTAGGGTTTACGGTTCGGTTACGCATTAGGGTTAGGGTATTTATTAAATCTATCCCACTCTCTAGGTTCCACTTAGCATGTAAAGGAATATTATTTCGGTTCCAGCCATGGAGAAGAGTTTACATCCTAGGATAAGATAAGGAACATACCCCGTATACAGAAATCACATGAGGATTCTATTTTTAACCTGTTCCTCAAAACACTAGTGCTTAGAAAATCTATTGGAGGCAGATGCGGTCAAGGGTAGCTTAGGGTTAGGTTTCGAGTTAGGGTTAGGGTACGGCTTAGGGGACGGGTTTGGATACCGGTTAGGGTATGGCGTAGTGTATGTGTTATGGTAGGGTTATGGTTAGTTTTAGTTTTAGGGCTCGATTTAGGGTACGGGTTAGGATTAGGCTACATGTTAGGGTTAGGGTAGAGGTTAGGGTTAGGATACGCGTTAGGGTTAGGGTATTTATTAAACCTATTCCACACTCTAGATACCACTTAATACATAAAGGAATATTATTTGGGTTCCAGCCATGGAGAAGAGTTTAGACACTAGGATAAGATAAGGAACACACCCATTATAAAGGTATCACATGAGGATTCTCTTTTTAAACTGTTCCTTAAAACACTTGTGCTTAGGAAATCTATTTGAGGCAGAAGCAGTCATGGGTAGCTTAGGGTTATGTTTAGGGTTAGGCTACGGCTTAGCATACTGGTTCGGGTACGGTTTAGGGTTCGGCATAGGGTATAGGTTAGGGTTAGTGTTAGTGTTAGTTTTAGGGTTAGCGCTCAGTTTAAGGTACGGGTTAAGATTAGGCTACGTGTTACGGTTAGGGTTGGGGTTAGGTTTAGGGTACTCGTTAGGGTTATTGTAGTTATTAAACCTATCCCACTCTCTAGATTCCATGTAGCACGTAAAAGAATTTTATTGGAGTCCAGCCATGTAGAAGTGTTTAGACACGAGGATAAGATAAGGAACACACCCAGTATACAGAAATCACATGAGGATTCTCTTTTTAACCTGTTCCTTAAAACACTAGTGCTTAGGAAATCTATTGGAGGCAGAAGCAGTCAAGGGAAGCTTAGGTTTAGTGTTAGGGTTACGGTTAGGGTTAGGGTACGGCTTAGGTTATGGGTTCAGATAGGGTTTAGGGTACGGCATAGGGTATCTGTTACGGTTAGGGTTAATTTTAGGGTTAGGGCTCGATTTAGGGTACGGGTTAGGATTAGGCTGCGTGTTAGGGTTAGGGTAGGGGTTAGGGTTAGGATACGCGTTAGGGTTAGGGCATTTATTAAACCTATCCCACTCTCTAGGTACCACTTAGCACGTAAAGGAATATTATTTGGGTTCCCGCCATGGAGAAGAGTTTAGATACTAGGATAAGATAAGGAACATACCCAGTATACAGAAATCACATGAGGATTCTATTTTTAACCTGTTCCTCAAAACACTAGTGCTTAGAAAAATCTATTGGAGGCAGAAGCAGTCAGGGGTAGCTTAGGGTTAGGTTTAGGGTTAGGCTACGGCTTAGCATACTGGTTCTCGTACGGTTTAGGGTACGGCGTAGGGTATAGGTTAGGGTTAGTGTTAGTGTTAGTTTTACGGTTAGCGCTCGGTTTAGGGTATGGGTTAGGATTAGGCTACCTGTTAGGGTTAGGGTAGGGGTTAGGTTTAGGGTAAGCGTTAGGGTTATTGAATTTATTAAACCTATCCCACTCTCTAGATTCCACGTAGCACGTAAAGGAATTTTATTGGGGTCTAAACATTTAGAAGAGTTTAGACACTAGGATAAGATAAGTAACACATCCATTATAAAGAAATCACATGAGGATTCTCTTTTTACCCTGTTCCTTAAAACACTAGTGCTTAGGAAATCTACTGGAGGCAGAAGCAGTCAAGGGTAACTTAGGGTTAGGGTTAGGGTTAGGGTTAGGTTTAGGGCACGGCTTAGGATGCGGGTTCAGATAGGGGATAGGGTACGGCGTAGGGTATGGTTTAGGGTTAGGGTTAGTTTTAGGGTTAGGGCTCGGTTTATGGTAAGGTTTAAGATTAAGGTACGTGTTAGGGTTAGGGTAAGGGTTAGGGTTAGGTTACACGTTAAGGTTAGGATACTTATTAAACCTATCCCACTCTCTAGATACCACTTAGCACGTAAAGGAATATTGTTTGGGGTCCAGCCATGGAGAAGAGTTTAGACACTGGGATAAGATAAGGAACACACCCATTATAAAGAAATCACATGTGGATTCTCTTTTTAACCTGTTCCTTAAGACACTAGTGCTTAGGAAATCTATTGGATACAGAAGCAGTCAAGGGTAGCATAGGGTTAGGGTTAGGGTTAGGGTAAGGGTTAGGGTACAGTTTAGCATAGGGTTCGGGTACGGGTTAGGGTACGGCGGAGGGTAGGCTTTAGGGTTAGGGTTAGTTTTAGGGTTAGGGCTCGGTTTAGGGTACAGTTTAGATTTGGGTATTTGTTAGAATTAATTTAGGGGTTAGGGTTAGAGTACGCATTAGGGTTAGGGTATATATTGAACCTATCCCACTCTCTAGATACCACTTAGCACGTAAAGGAATATTGTTTGGGGTCCAGCCATGGAGAAGAGTTTAGACACCAGGATAAGATAAGGAACAAACCCATTATAAAGAAATCACATGAGGATTCTCTTTTTAACCTGTTCCTTAAAACACTAGTGCCTAGGAAATCTACTGGAGGCAGAAGCAGTCCAGGTAGCTTCGGGTTAGGGTTAGGGTTAGGGTTAGGGTATGGCTTAGGGCACGGTTTCGGGTACGGGTTAGCGTTTGGCGTAGGGTATGGGTTAAGGTTAGGGTTAGGGTTAGCTTTTGGGTTAGGGCTCGGGTTAGTGTATGGCTTAGGATTAGTGTACGTGTTAGGGTTAGGGTAGTGTTTAGGGTTAGGGTCCGCGTTACGGCTAGGGTATTTATTAAACCTATCCCATTCTCTAGATACCACTTAGCACGTAAGGGAATATTATATGGGGTCCAGCCATGGAGAAGAGTTTAGACACTAGGATACGATAAGGAACACACCCAGTATACAGAAATCACATGAGGATTCACTTTTTAACCTGTTTCTTAAAACACTAGTGCTTAGGAAATCTGTTGGAGGCAGAAGCAGTCAAGGGAAGCTTAGGTTTAGGTTTAGGGTTATGGTTAGGATTAGGGTACGGCTTAGGGTTCGGATTCAGATAGGGGTTAGGGAACAGCGTAGGGTATCTGTTACGGTTAGGGTTAGTTGTAGGGTTAGGGCTCGGTTTAGGGTGCGGTTTAGGATTATGTTACGTGTTAGGGTTAGGGTAGTGGTTAGGGTTAGGATACGCATTAGGGTTAGGGTATTTATTAAACCTGTCCCACTCTCTAGGTACCAGTTAGCACGTAAAGAAATATTATTTGGGGTCCAGCCATGGAGAAGAGTTTAGACACTAGGATAAGATAAGGAACACACCCTGTATACATAAATCACATGAGGACTGTATTTTTAACCTGTTCCTCAAAACATTAGTGCTTAGGAAATCTATTGGAAGCAGAAGCAGTCAAGGTTAGCTTAGGGTTAGGGTTAGGGCACGGTTTAGGGTGTGGGTTCAGATAGGGGTTAGGGTACGGCATAGGGTATGGTTTAGGGTTAGGGTTAGTTTTAGGGTTAGGGCTCGGTATAGGGTACGGGTTAGGAATAGGGCATGTGTTAGGGTTAGGGTAGGGGTTAGGGTTAGGTTACGCGTTAGGGTTAGTGTATTTATTAAACCTACCCCACTCTCTAGATACCACTTAGCACGTAAAGGAATATTGTTTGGGGTCCAGCCATGGAGAAGAGTTTAGACACTAGGATAAGATAAGGAACACACCCATTATAAAGAAATCACATGAGGATTATGTTTTGAACCTGTTCCTTAAAACACTAGTGCTTAGGAAATCTATTGGAGGCAGAAGCAGTCAAGGGTAGCTTAGGGTTAGGGTTAGGGTTAGAGTTAGGTTTAGGGTACAGCTTAGGGTATGGGTTCGTGTAGGGGTTAGGGTACAGCATAGGGTATGGGTTAGTGTTAGGGTTAGGGTTAGGGCTCGGTTTAGAGTACGGGATAGGATTAGGTTACGTGTTAGGTTTAGGGTAGGGGTTAGGGTTAGGGTACACATTAGGGTTAGGGTATTTATTAAACCTATCCCACTCTCTAGATGCCACATAGCATGTAAAGGAATATTATTTGGGGTCCAACCATGAGAAGAGTTTAGACAATAGGATAAGATAAGGAACACACCCATAATAAAGAAATCACATGAGGATTCTCTTTTTAACCTGTTCCTTAAGACACTAGTGCTTAGGAAATCTATTGGATGCAGAAGCAGTCAAGGGTAGCATAAGGTTAGGGTTAGGGTTAGGGTTAGGGTACGGTATAGGGTACGAGTTCGGGTACAGGTTAGGGTACGGCATAGGGTATGTGTTAGGGTTAGGTTTAGAGTTAGTTTTAGGGTTAGGTCTCGGTTTAGGGTACGAGTTAGAATTAGGGTATGTGTTAGCGTTAGTGTACGCGTTAGGGTTAGTGTACGTGTTTGGGTTAGGGTATTTATTAAACCTATCGCACTCTCTAGATACCACTTAGCATGTAAAGGAATATTATTTGGGGTCCAGCCATGGAGAACAGTTTAGACAGTAACATAAGATAAGGAACACACCCATTATAAAGAAATCCCATGAGGATTCTCTTTTTAACCTGTGCCTTAAAACACTCTTGCTTAGGAAATCAATTGTAGGCCGAAGCAGTCAAGGGTACCTTAGGGTTATGGTTAGTGTGAGGGTTAGGGTTAGGGTACGGCTTAGGGTACGGGTTCGGAGAGGTGTTCATGTAAGGCGAGGGATTGCGTTAGCATTAGGGTACGGCTTAGCGTACGGGTTCGGGTACGGCATAGGTTATGGCTTAGAGTTAGGGTTAGGGTTAGTTTTAGGGCTAGGGCTCAGTATAGGGTACTGGTTAGGATTAGGGTGCGTGTTAGCCTTAGGGTAAGGGTTAGGGTTTGGGTACGTGTTAGGGTTATTGTATTTATTAAACCTATCCCACTCTCTAGATACCACTTAGCACGTAAAGGAATATTATTTGGCGTCCAGCCATGGAGAAGAGTTTAGAGACTAGGATAACATAAGGAACAAACCCATTATACAGAAATCACATGAGGATTCTCTTTTTAACGTGTTCCTCAAAAACACTCGTGCTTAGAAAACTCATTGGGGGCAGAAGCATTCAAGTGTACAATAGGGTTAGGTTTAGGGTTAGGGTTAGGTTACGCTTTAGGGTTAGGGTATTTATTAAACCTATCCCACACTCCAGATACCACTTAGCATGTAAAGGAATATTTTTGGGGGCCCAACCATGGAGAAGTGTGTAGACACTAGGGAAAGATAAGGACCACACCCACTATAAAGAAATCACGTGAGGATTCTCTTTTTAACCTGTTCCTTAAAACACTAGTGCTTAGAAAATCTATTGGAGGCAGAAGCAGTCAAGAGTAGCTTAGGGTTAGGGTTAGGGTTAGAGTTAGGGTTAGGATACGGCTTAGGGTACGGGTTCGTGTACGGGTTAGGGTACGGTGTAGGGTATGGTTTAGTGTTAGGGTTACGGTTAGTTTTACGGTTAGGGCTCGGTTTAGGATACGGGGTATGATTAGTTTACATGTTAGGGTTAGGGTGGGGGTTAAGGTTAGGGTACACATTAGGGTTAGGTTATTTATTAAACCTATCCCACTCTCTAGATACCACATAGCACGTAAAGGAATATTATTTGCGGTCTAGCCATGAGAAGAGTTTAGACAATAGGATAAGATAAGGGACACACCCATAATAAAGAAATCACATGAGGAGTCTCTTTTTAACCTATTCCTTAAGACAGTTGTGCTTAGGAAATCTATTCGAGGCAGAAGCAGTCAAAGGTAGCATAGGGTTAGGTTAATTGTTAGTGTTAGGGTTAGGGTACGGCGTAGGGTAGGCTTTAGGGTTAGGGTTAGTTTTAGGGTTAGGGCTCGGTTTAGGGTACAGGTTAGATTTGGGTATTTGTTAGAATTATGGTAGGGGTTAGGGTTAGAGTACGCGTTAGGGATAGGGTACTTACTAAACCTATCCCACTCTCTAGATACCACTTAGCACGTAAAGGAGTATTATTTGGCGTCCAGCCATGGAGAAGAGTTTAGAGACTAGGATAACTTAAGGAACAAACCCATTATACAGAAATCACATGAGGATTCTATTTTTAACCTTTTTCTCCAAACACTAGTGCTTAGAAAATCTACTGGAGGCAGAAGCAGTCAAGGGTAACTTAGGGTTAGGGTTAGGGTTAGTGTTTGGGTAAGGGTATGGCTTAGGGTACGTGTTTGGGTATGGGTTAGGGCAGGGCGTAGGGTATGGGTTAGGGTTAGGGTTATGGTTAGTTTTAGGATTAGGGCTCGGTTTACGGTACAGGTTAGATTTGGGTATGTGTTAGAGTTAAGGTAGGGGTTAGGGTTACATTACGCATTAGGGTTAGTTTATTTATTAAACCTATCCCACTCTCTATATACCACTTAGCACGTAAAGAAATATTATTTGGGGTCCAGCCATGGAGAATTGTTTAGACACTAGGATAAGATAAGGAACACACCCATTATAAAGAAATCACATGAGGATTCTCTTTTTAACCTGGGCCTTAAAACACTAGTGCTTAGGAAATCTATTGGAGGCAGAAGCAGTCAAGTGTAGCTTAGGGTTGGGTTAGGTTAGGGTTAGGGTTAGGGTTAGTTTTAGGGTTAAGGCTCGGTTTAGGGTACGGGTTAGGATTAGTGTACGTGTTAGGATTAGGGTTAGGGTTACGGTACGTGTTAGGGTTAGGGTATTTATTAAACCTATCCCACTCACTAGATACCAGTTAGCCGTTAAGGGAATATTATTTGGGGTCCAGCAATGGAGAAGAGATTAGACACTAGGATAAGATAATTAACACACCCACTATACAGAAATCACATGAGGATTCTCTTTCTAACCAGTTCCTTAAAACACTAGTGCTTAGGAAATCTATTGGTGGCAGAAGCAGTCAAGGGTAGCTTAGGGTTATGGTTAGGGTTATGGTTAGGGTACGGCTTAGGGTACGGGTTCGGGTACGGGTTACTGTATGGCGTAGGGTATGGATTAGGGTTAGAGTTAGGTTTAGTTTTAGAGTGAGGGCTTGGTTTAGGGTACGGGTTAGGATAAGGGTACGTGTTAGTGTTAGGGTAGGGGTTAGGTTTAGGGTATGCGTTAGGGTTAGGGTATTTATTAAACCTATCCCACTCTCTAGAAACCACTTAGCATGTAAAGGAATATTATTTGGGGTCCATCCATGGAGAAGGGTTTAGACATTAGGGAAAGATAAGGACCACACCCACTATAAAGAAATCTCATGAGGATTCTCTTTTTAACCTGTGCCTTAAAACACTAGTGCTTAGGAAATCTGTTGGAGGCAGAAGCAGTCAAGGATAGCTTAGGGTTAGGATTAGGCTTAGGGTACGGCTTAGGGGACAGGTTTGGATACGGGTTAGGGTATGGCGTAGGATATGGGTTAGGGTTAGGGTTAATTTTAGGGTTAGGGCTCGGTTTAGGGTACGGTTTGGATTAGGGTACGTTTTAGGGTTAGGGTAGGGTTTACGGTTCGGTTACGCATTAGGGTTAGGGTATTTATTAAATCTATCCCACTCTCTAGGTTCCACTTAGCATGTAAAGGAATATTATTTCGGTTCCAGCCATGGAGAAGAGTTTACATCCTAGGATAAGATAAGGAACATACCCCGTATACAGAAATCACATGAGGATTCTATTTTTAACCTGTTCCTCAAAACACTAGTGCTTAGAAAATCTATTGGAGGCAGATGCGGTCAAGGGTAGCTTAGGGTTAGGTTTCGAGTTAGGGTTAGGGTACGGCTTAGGGGACGGGTTTGGATACCGGTTAGGGTATGGCGTAGTGTATGTGTTATGGTAGGGTTATGGTTAGTTTTAGTTTTAGGGCTCGATTTAGGGTACGGGTTAGGATTAGGCTACATGTTAGGGTTAGGGTAGAGGTTAGGGTTAGGATACGTGTTAGGGTTAGGGTATTTATTAAACCTATTCCACACTCTAGATACCACTTAATACATAAAGGAATATTATTTGGGTTCCAGCCATGGAGAAGAGTTTAGACACTAGGATAAGATAAGGAACACACCCATTATAAAGGTATCACATGAGGATTCTCTTTTTAAACTGTTCCTTAAAACACTTGTGCTTAGGAAATCTATTTGAGGCAGAAGCAGTCATGGGTAGCTTAGGGTTATGTTTAGGGTTAGGCTACGGCTTAGCATACTGGTTCGGGTACGGTTTAGGGTTCGGCATAGGGTATAGGTTAGGGTTAGTGTTAGTGTTAGTTTTAGGGTTAGCGCTCAGTTTAAGGTATGGGTTAAGATTAGGCTACGTGTTACGGTTAGGGTTGGGGTTAGGTTTAGGGTACTCGTTAGGGTTATTGTAGTTATTAAACCTATCCCACTCTCTAGATTCCATGTAGCACGTAAAAGAATTTTATTGGAGTCCAGCCATGTAGAAGTGTTTAGACACGAGGATAAGATAAGGAACACACCCATTATAAAGGAATCACATGAGGATTGTCTTTTTACCCTGTTCCTTAAAACACTAGTGCTTAGGAAATCTATTGGAGGCAGAAGCAGTCAAGGTAGCTTCGGGTTAGGGTTAGGTTTAGGGTTAGGGTACAGCTTAGGGCAGGGGTTCGGGTACGGGTTAGGGTACGGTGTAGTGTATGGGTTAGGGTTAGGGTTAGGGTTAGTTTCAGGTTGAGGGCTCGGTTTAAGGTATGTGTTAGAATTAGTGTACGTGTTAGGGTTAGGGTAGTGTTTAGGGTTAGGTTACGCGTTAAGGTTAGGGTATTTATTTAACCTATCCCACTCTCTAGATACCACTTAGCACGTAAAGTAATATTATTTGGCTTCCAGCCATGGAGATGGGTTTACAGACTAGGATTAGATAAGGAACACACCCAGTATACAGAAATCACATGAGGATTCTCTTTTTAACCTGTTCCTTAAAACACTAGTGCTTAGGAAATCTATTGGAGGCAGAAGCAGTCAAGGGAAGCTTAGGTTTAGTGTTAGGGTTACGGTTAGGGTTAGGGTACGGCTTAGGTTATGGGTTCAGATAGGGTTTAGGGTACGGCATAGGGTATCTGTTACGGTTAGGGTTAATTTTAGGGTTAGGGCTCGATTTAGGGTACGGGTTAGGATTAGGCTGCGTGTTAGGGTTAGGGTAGGGGTTAGGGTTAGGATACGCGTTAGGGTTAGGGCATTTATTAAACCTATCCCACTCTCTAGGTACCACTTAGCACGTAAAGGAATATTATTTGGGTTCCCGCCATGGAGAAGAGTTTAGATACTAGGATAAGATAAGGAACATACCCAGTATACAGAAATCACATGAGGATTCTATTTTTAACCTGTTCCTCAAAACACTAGTGCTTAGAAAAATCTATTGGAGGCAGAAGCAGTCAGGGGTAGCTTAGGGTTAGGTTTAGGGTTAGGCTACGGCTTAGCATACTGGTTCTCGTACGGTTTAGGGTACGGCGTAGGGTATAGGTTAGGGTTAGTGTTAGTGTTAGTTTTACGGTTAGCGCTCGGTTTAGGGTATGGGTTAGGATTAGGCTACCTGTTAGGGTTAGGGTAGGGGTTAGGTTTAGGGTAAGCGTTAGGGTTATTGAATTTATTAAACCTATCCCACTCTCTAGATTCCACGTAGCACGTAAAGGAATTTTATTGGGGTCTAAACATTTAGAAGAGTTTAGACACTAGGATAAGATAAGTAACACATCCATTATAAAGAAATCACATGAGGATTCTCTTTTTACCCTGTTCCTTAAAACACTAGTGCTTAGGAAATCTACTGGAGGCAGAAGCAGTCAAGGGTAACTTAGGGTTAGGGTTAGGGTTAGGGTTAGGTTTAGGGCACGGCTTAGGATGCGGGTTCAGATAGGGGATAGGGTACGGCGTAGGGTATGGTTTAGGGTTAGGGTTAGTTTTAGGGTTAGGGCTCGGTTTATGGTAAGGTTTAAGATTAAGGTACGTGTTAGGGTTAGGGTAAGGGTTAGGGTTAGGTTACACGTTAAGGTTAGGATACTTAATAAACCTATCCCACTCTCTAGATACCACTTAGCACATAAAGGAATATTGTTTGGGGTCCAGCCATGGAGAAGAGTTTAGACACTGGGATAAGATAAGGAACACACCCATTATAAAGAATTCACATGTGGATTCTCTTTTTAACCTGTTCCTTAAGACACTAGTGCTTAGGAAATCTATTGGATACAGAAGCAGTCAAGGGTAGCATAGGGTTAGGGTTAGGGTTAGGGTTAGGGTTAGGGTTAGGGTACGGTTTAGCATAGGGTTCGGGTACGGGTTAGGGTACGGCGGAGGGTAGGCTTTAGGGTTAGGGTTAGTTTTAGGGTTAGGGCTCGGTTTAGGGTACAGTTTAGATTTGGGTATTTGTTAGAATTAATTTAGGGGTTAGGGTTAGAGTACGCATTAGGGTTAGGGTATATATTGAACCTATCCCACTCTCTAGATACCACTTAGCACGTAAAGGAATATTGTTTGGGGTCCAGCCATGGAGAAGAGTTTAGACACCAGGATAAGATAAGGAACAAACCCATTATAAAGAAATCATATGAGGATTCTCTTTTTAACCTGTTCCTTAAAACACTAGTGCCTAGGAAATCTACTGGAGGCAGAAGCAGTCCAGGTAGCTTCGGGTTAGGGTTAGGGTTAGGGTTAGGGTATGGCTTAGGGCACGGTTTCGGGTACGGGTTAGCGTATGGCGTAGGGTATGGGTTAAGGTTAGGGTTAGGGTTAGCTTTAGGGTTAGGGCTCGGGTTAGTGTATGGCTTAGGATTAGTGTACGTGTTAGGGTTAGGGTAGTGTTTAGGGTTAGGGTCCGCGTTACGGCTAGGGTATTTATTAAACCTATCCCATTCTCTAGATACCACTTAGCACGTAAGGGAATATTATATGGGGTCCAGCCATGGAGAAGAGTTTAGACACTAGGATACGATAAGGAACACACCCAGTATACAGAAATCACATGAGGATTCACTTTTTAACCTGTTTCTTAAAACACTAGTGCTTAGGAAATCTGTTGGAGGCAGAAGCAGTCAAGGGAAGCTTAGGTTTAGGTTTAGGGTTATGGTTAGGATTAGGGTACGGCTTAGGGTTCGGATTCAGATAGGGGTTAGGGAACAGCGTAGGGTATCTGTTACGGTTAGGGTTAGTTGTAGGGTTAGGGCTCGGTTTAGGGTGCGGTTTAGGATTACGTTACGTGTTAGGGTTAGGGTAGTGGTTAGGGTTAGGATACGCATTAGGGTTAGGGTATTTATTAAACCTGTCCCACTCTCTAGGTACCAGTTAGCACGTAAAGAAATATTATTTGGGGTCCAGCCATGGAGAAGAGTTTAGACACTAGGATAAGATAAGGAACACACCCTGTATACATAAATCACATGAGGACTGTATTTTTAACCTGTTCCTCAAAACATTAGTGCTTAGGAAATCTATTGGAAGCAGAAGCAGTCAAGGTTAGCTTAGGGTTAGGGTTAGGGCACGGTTTAGGGTGTGGGTTCAGATAGGGGTTAGGGTACGGCATAGGGTATGGTTTAGGGTTAGGGTTAGTTTTAGGGTTAGGGCTCGGTATAGGGTACGGGTTAGGAATAGGGCATGTGTTAGGGTTAGGGTAGGGGTTAGGGTTAGGTTACGCGTTAGGGTTAGTGTATTTATTAAACCTACCCCACTCTCTAGATACCACTTAGCACGTAAAGGAATATTGTTTGGGGTCCAGCCATGGAGAAGAGTTTAGACACTAGGATAAGATAAGGAACACACCCATTATAAAGAAATCACATGAGGATTATGTTTTGAACCTGTTCCTTAAAACACTAGTGCTTAGGAAATCTATTGGAGGCAGAAGCAGTCAAGGGTAGCTTAGGGTTAGGGTTAGGGTTAGAGTTAGGTTTAGGGTACAGCTTAGGGTATGGGTTCGTGTAGGGGTTAGGGTACAGCATAGGGTATGGGTTAGTGTTAGGGTTAGGGTTAGGGCTCGGTTTAGAGTACGGGATAGGATTAGGTTACGTGTTAGGTTTAGGGTAGGGGTTAGGGTTAGGGTACACATTAGGGTTAGGGTATTTATTAAACCTATCCCACTCTCTAGATGCCACATAGCATGTAAAGGAATATTATTTGGGGTCCAACCATGAGAAGAGTTTAGACAATAGGATAAGATAAGGAACACACCCATAATAAAGAAATCACATGAGGATTCTCTTTTTAACCTGTTCCTTAAGACACTAGTGCTTAGGAAATCTATTGGATGCAGAAGCAGTCAAGGGTAGCATAAGGTTAGGGTTAGGGTTAGGGTTAGGGTTAGGGTACGAGTTCGGGTACAGGTTAGGGTACGGCATAGGGTATGTGTTAGGGTTAGGTTTAGAGTTAGTTTTAGGGTTAGGTCTCGGTTTAGGGTACGAGTTA
Source organism: Balaenoptera ricei (assembly GCF_028023285.1). Classification (NCBI taxonomy): domain Eukaryota; kingdom Metazoa; phylum Chordata; class Mammalia; order Artiodactyla; family Balaenopteridae; genus Balaenoptera; species Balaenoptera ricei. The sequence continues at coordinate 53,963,976 of NC_082642.1, forward strand.
GAATTAGGGTATGTGTTAGCGTTAGTGTACGCATTAGGGTTAGTGTACGTGTTTGGGTTAGGGTATTTATTAAACCTATCGCACTCTCTAGATACCACTTAGCATGTAAAGGAATATTATTTGGGGTCCAGCCATGGAGAACAGTTTAGACAGTAACATAAGATAAGGAACACACCCATTATAAAGAAATCCCATGAGGATTCTCTTTTTAACCTGTGCCTTAAAACACTCTTGCTTAGGAAATCAATTGTAGGCAGAAGCAGTCAAGGGTACCTTAGGGTTATGGTTAGTGTGAGGGTTAGGGTTAGGGTACGGCTTAGGGTACGGGTTCGGAGAGGTGTTCGTGTAAGGCGAGGGATTGCGTTAGCATTAGGGTACGGCTTAGCGTACGGGTTCGGGTACGGCATAGGTTATGGCTTAGAGTTAGGGTTAGGGTTAGTTTTAGGGCTAGGGCTCAGTATAGGGTACTGGTTAGGATTAGGGTGCGTGTTAGCCTTAGGGTAAGGGTTAGGGTTTGGGTACGTGTTAGGGTTATTGTATTTATTAAACCTATCCCACTCTCTAGATACCACTTAGCACGTAAAGGAATATTATTTGGCGTCCAGCCATGGAGAAGAGTTTAGAGACTAGGATAACATAAGGAACAAACCCATTATACAGAAATCACATGAGGATTCTCTTTTTAACGTGTTCCTCAAAAACACTCGTGCTTAGAAAACTCATTGGGGGCAGAAGCATTCAAGTGTACAATAGGGTTAGGTTTAGGGTTAGGGTTAGGTTACGCTTTAGGGTTAGGGTATTTATTAAACCTATCCCACACTCCAGATACCACTTAGCATGTAAAGGAATATTTTTGGGGGTCCAACCATGGAGAAGTGTGTAGACACTAGGGAAAGATAAGGACCACACCCACTATAAAGAAATCACGTGAGGATTCTCTTTTTAACCTGTTCCTTAAAACACTAGTGCTTAGAAAATCTATTGGAGGCAGAAGCAGTCAAGAGTAGCTTAGGGTTAGGGTTAGGGTTAGAGTTAGGGTTAGGATACGGCTTAGGGTACGGGTTCGTGTACGGGTTAGGGTACGGTGTAGGGTATGGTTTAGTGTTAGGGTTACGGTTAGTTTTACGGTTAGGGCTCGGTTTAGGATACGGGGTATGATTAGTTTACATGTTAGGGTTAGGGTGGGGGTTAAGGTTAGGGTACACATTAGGGTTAGGTTATTTATTAAACCTATCCCACTCTCTCGATACCACATAGCACGTAAAGGAATATTATTTGCGGTCTAGCCATGAGAAGAGTTTAGACAATAGGATAAGATAAGGGACACACCCATAATAAAGAAATCACATGAGGAGTCTCTTTTTAACCTATTCCTTAAGACAGTTGTGCTTAGGAAATCTATTCGAGGCAGAAGCAGTCAAAGGTGGCATAGGGTTAGGTTAATTGTTAGTGTTAGGGTTAGGGTACGGCGTAGGGTAGGCTTTAGGGTTAGGGTTAGTTTTAGGGTTAGGGCTCGGTTTAGGGTACAGGTTAGATTTGGGTATTTGTTAGAATTATGGTAGGGGTTAGGGTTAGAGTACGCGTTAGGGATAGGGTACTTACTAAACCTATCCCACTCTCTAGATACCACTTAGCACGTAAAGGAGTATTATTTGGCGTCCAGCCATGGAGAAGAGTTTAGAGACTAGGATAACTTAAGGAACAAACCCATTATACAGAAATCACATGAGGATTCTATTTTTAACCTTTTTCTCCAAACACTAGTGCTTAGAAAATCTACTGGAGGCAGAAGCAGTCAAGGGTAACTTAGGGTTAGGGTTAGGGTTAGTGTTTGGGTAAGGGTATGGCTTAGGGTACGTGTTTGGGTATGGGTTAGGGCAGGGCGTAGGGTATGGGTTAGGGTTAGGGTTATGGTTAGTTTTAGGATTAGGGCTCGGTTTACGGTACAGGTTAGATTTGGGTATGTGTTAGAGTTAAGGTAGGGGTTAGGGTTACATTACGCATTAGGGTTAGTTTATTTATTAAACCTATCCCACTCTCTATATACCACTTAGCACGTAAAGAAATATTATTTGGGGTCCAGCCATGGAGAATTGTTTAGACACTAGGATAAGATAAGGAACACACCCATTATAAAGAAATCACATGAGGATTCTCTTTTTAACCTGTGCCTTAAAACACTAGTGCTTAGGAAATCTATTGGAGGCAGAAGCAGTCAAGTGTAGCTTAGGGTTGGGTTAGGTTAGGGTTAGGGTTAGGGTTAGTTTTAGGGTTAAGGCTCGGTTTAGGGTACGGGTTAGGATTAGTGTACGTGTTAGGATTAGGGTTAGGGTTACGGTACGTGTTAGGGTTAGGGTATTTATTAAACCTATCCCACTCTCTAGATACCAGTTAGCCGTTAAGGGAATATTATTTGGGGTCCAGCAATGGAGAAGAGATTAGACACTAGGATAAGATAATTAACACACCCACTATACAGAAATCACATGAGGATTCTCTTTCTAACCAGTTCCTTAAAACACTAGTGCTTAGGAAATCTATTGGTGGCAAAAGCAGTCAAGGGTAGCTTAGGGTTATGGTTAGGGTTATGGTTAGGGTACGGCTTAGGGTACGGGTTCGGGTACGGGTTACTGTATGGCGTAGGGTATGGATTAGGGTTAGAGTTAGGTTTAGTTTTAGAGTGAGGGCTTGGTTTAGGGTACGGGTTAGGATAAGGGTACGTGTTAGTGTTAGGGTAGGGGTTAGGTTTAGGGTATGCGTTAGGGTTAGGGTATTTATTAAACCTATCCCACTCTCTAGAAACCACTTAGCATGTAAAGGAATATTATTTGGGGTCCATCCATGGAGAAGGGTTTAGACATTAGGGAAAGATAAGGACCACACCCACTATAAAGAAATCTCATGAGGATTCTCTTTTTAACCTGTGCCTTAAAACACTAGTGCTTAGGAAATCTGTTGGAGGCAGAAGCAGTCAAGGGTAGCTTAGGGTTAGGATTAGGCTTAGGGTACGGCTTAGGGGACAGGTTTGGATACGGGTTAGGGTATGGCGTAGGATATGGGTTAGGGTTAGGGTTAATTTTAGGGTTAGGGCTCGGTTTAGGGTACGGTTTGGATTAGGGTACGTTTTAGGGTTAGGGTAGGGTTTACGGTTCGGTTACGCATTAGGGTTAGGGTATTTATTAAATCTATCCCACTCTCTAGGTTCCACTTAGCACGTAAAGGAATATTATTTCGGTTCCAGCCATGGAGAAGAGTTTACATCCTAGGATAAGATAAGGAACATACCCCGTATACAGAAATCACATGAGGATTCTATTTTTAACCTGTTCCTCAAAACACTAGTGCTTAGAAAATCTATTGGAGGCAGATGCGGTCAAGGGTAGCTTAGGGTTAGGTTTCGAGTTAGGGTTAGGGTACGGCTTAGGGGACGGGTTTGGATACCGGTTAGGGTATGGCGTAGTGTATGTGTTATGGTAGGGTTATGGTTAGTTTTAGTTTTAGGGCTCGATTTAGGGTACGGGTTAGGATTAGGCTACATGTTAGGGTTAGGGTAGAGGTTAGGGTTAGGATACGCGTTAGGGTTAGGGTATTTATTAAACCTATTCCACACTCTAGATACCACTTAATACATAAAGGAATATTATTTGGGTTCCAGCCATGGAGAAGAGTTTAGACACTAGGATAAGATAAGGAACACACCCATTATAAAGGTATCACATGAGGATTCTCTTTTTAAACTGTTCCTTAAAACACTTGTGCTTAGGAAATCTATTTGAGGCAGAAGCAGTCATGGGTAGCTTAGGGTTATGTTTAGGGTTAGGCTACGGCTTAGCATACTGGTTCGGGTACGGTTTAGGGTTCGGCATAGGGTATAGGTTAGGGTTAGTGTTAGTGTTAGTTTTAGGGTTAGCGCTCAGTTTAAGGTACGGGTTAAGATTAGGCTACGTGTTACGGTTAGGGTTGGGGTTAGGTTTAGGGTACTCGTTAGGGTTATTGTAGTTATTAAACCTATCCCACTCTCTAGATTCCATGTAGCACGTAAAAGAATTTTATTGGAGTCCAGCCATGTAGAAGTGTTTAGACACGAGGATAAGATAAGGAACACACCCATTATAAAGGAATCACATGAGGATTGTCTTTTTACCCTGTTCCTTAAAACACTAGTGCTTAGGAAATCTATTGGAGGCAGAAGCAGTCAAGGTAGCTTCGGGTTAGGGTTAGGTTTAGGGTTAGGGTACGGCTTAGGGCAGGGGTTCGGGTACGGGTTAGGGTACGGTGTAGTGTATGGGTTAGGGTTAGGGTTAGGGTTAGTTTCAGGTTGAGGGCTCGGTTTAAGGTATGTGTTAGAATTAGTGTACGTGTTAGGGTTAGGGTAGTGTTTAGGGTTAGGTTACGCGTTAAGGTTAGGGTATTTATTTAACCTATCCCACTCTCTAGATACCACTTAGCACGTAAAGTAATATTATTTGGCTTCCAGCCATGGAGATGGGTTTACAGACTAGGATTAGATAAGGAACACACCCAGTATACAGAAATCACATGAGGATTCTCTTTTTAACCTGTTCCTTAAAACACTAGTGCTTAGGAAATCTATTGGAGGCAGAAGCAGTCAAGGGAAGCTTAGGTTTAGTGTTAGGGTTACGGTTAGTGTTAGGGTACGGCATAGGGTATCTGTTACGGTTAGGGTTAATTTTAGGGTTAGGGCTCGATTTAGGGTACGGGTTAGGATTAGGCTGCGTGTTAGGGTTAGGGTAGGGGTTAGGGTTAGGATACGCGTTAGGGTTAGGGCATTTATTAAACCTATCCCACTCTCTAGGTACCACTTAGCACGTAAAGGAATATTATTTGGGTTCCCGCCATGGAGAAGAGTTTAGATACTAGGATAAGATAAGGAACATACCCAGTATACAGAAATCACATGAGGATTCTATTTTTAACCTGTTCCTCAAAACACTAGTGCTTAGAAAAATCTATTGGAGGCAGAAGCAGTCAGGGGTAGCTTAGGGTTAGGTTTAGGGTTAGGCTACGGCTTAGCATACTGGTTCTCATACGGTTTAGGGTACGGCGTAGGGTATAGGTTAGGGTTAGTGTTAGTGTTAGTTTTACGGTTAGCGCTCGGTTTAGGGTATGGGTTAGGATTAGGCTACCTGTTAGGGTTAGGGTAGGGGTTAGGTTTAGGGTAAGCGTTAGGGTTATTGAATTTATTAAACCTATCCCACTCTCTAGATTCCACGTAGCACGTAAAGGAATTTTATTGGGGTCTAAACATTTAGAAGAGTTTAGACACTAGGATAAGATAAGTAACACATCCATTATAAAGAAATCACATGAGGATTCTCTTTTTACCCTGTTCCTTAAAACACTAGTGCTTAGGAAATCTACTGGAGGCAGAAGCAGTCAAGGGTAACTTAGGGTTAGGGTTAGGGTTAGGGTTAGGTTTAGGGCACGGCTTAGGATGCGGGTTCAGATAGGGGATAGGGTACGGCGTAGGGTATGGTTTAGGGTTAGGGTTAGTTTTAGGGTTAGGGCTCGGTTTACGGTAAGGTTTAAGATTAAGGTACGTGTTAGGGTTAGGGTAAGGGTTAGGGTTAGGTTACACGTTAAGGTTAGGATACTTATTAAACCTATCCCACTCTCTAGATACCACTTAGCACGTAAAGGAATATTGTTTGGGGTCCAGCCATGGAGAAGAGTTTAGACACTGGGATAAGATAAGGAACACACCCATTATAAAGAAATCACATGTGGATTCTCTTTTTAACCTGTTCCTTAAGACACTAGTGCTTAGGAAATCTATTGGATACAGAAGCAGTCAAGGGTAGCATAGGGTTAGGGTTAGGGTTAGGGTTAGGGTACGGTTTAGCATAGGGTTCGGGTACGGGTTAGGGTACGGCGGAGGGTAGGCTTTAGGGTTAGGGTTAGTTTTAGGGTTAGGGCTCGGTTTAGGGTACAGTTTAGATTTGGGTATTTGTTAGAATTAATTTAGGGGTTAGGGTTAGAGTACGCATTAGGGTTAGGGTATATATTGAACCTATCCCACTCTCTAGATACCACTTAGCACGTAAAGGAATATTGTTTGGGGTCCAGCCATGGAGAAGAGTTTAGACACCAGGATAAGATAAGGAACAAACCCATTATAAAGAAATCACATGAGGATTCTCTTTTTAACCTGTTCCTTAAAACACTAGTGCCTAGGAAATCTACTGGAGGCAGAAGCAGTCCAGGTAGCTTCGGGTTAGGGTTAGGGTTAGGGTTAGGGTATGGCTTAGGGCACGGTTTCGGGTACGGGTTAGCGTATGGCGTAGGGTATGGGTTAAGGTTAGGGTTAGGGTTAGATTTAGGGTTAGGGCTCGGGTTAGTGTATGGCTTAGGATTAGTGTACGTGTTAGGGTTAGGGTAGTGTTTAGGGTTAGGGTCCGCGTTACGGCTAGGGTATTTATTAAACCTATCCCATTCTCTAGATACCACTTAGCACGTAAGGGAATATTATTTGGGGTCCAGCCATGGAGAAGAGTTTAGACACTAGGATACGATAAGGAACACACCCAGTATACAGAAATCACATGAGGATTCACTTTTTAACCTGTTTCTTAAAACACTAGTGCTTAGGAAATCTGTTGGAGGCAGAAGCAGTCAAGGGAAGCTTAGGTTTAGGTTTAGGGTTATGGTTAGGATTAGGGTACGGCTTAGGGTTCGGATTCAGATAGGGGTTAGGGAACAGCGTAGGGTATCTGTTACGGTTAGGGTTAGTTGTAGGGTTAGGGCTCGGTTTAGGGTGCGGTTTAGGATTACGTTACGTGTTAGGGTTAGGGTCGTGGTTAGGGTTAGGATACGCATTAGGGTTAGGGTATTTATTAAACCTGTCCCACTCTCTAGGTACCAGTTAGCACGTAAAGAAATATTATTTGGGGTCCAGCCATGGAGAAGAGTTTAGACACTAGGATAAGATAAGGAACACACCCTGTATACATAAATCACATGAGGACTGTATTTTTAACCTGTTCCTCAAAACATTAGTGCTTAGGAAATCTATTGGAAGCAGAAGCAGTAAGGTTAGCTTAGGGTTAGGGTTAGGGCACGGTTTAGGGTGTGGGTTCAGATAGGGGTTAGGGTACGGCATAGGGTATGGTTTAGGGTTAGGGTTAGTTTTAGGGTTAGGGCTCGGTATAGGGTACGGGTTAGGAATAGGGCATGTGTTAGGGTTAGGGTAGGGGTTAGGGTTAGGTTACGCGTTAGGGTTAGTGTATTTATTAAACCTACCCCACTCTCTAGATACCACTTAGCACGTAAAGGAATATTGTTTGGGGTCCAGCCATGGAGAAGAGTTTAGACACTAGGATAAGATAAGGAACACACCCATTATAAAGAAATCACATGAGGATTATGTTTTGAACCTGTTCCTTAAAACACTAGTGCTTAGGAAATCTATTGGAGGCAGAAGCAGTCAAGGGTAGCTTAGGGTTAGGGTTAGGGTTAGAGTTAGGTTTAGGGTACAGCTTAGGGTATGGGTTCGTGTAGGGGTTAGGGTACAGCATAGGGTATGGGTTAGTGTTAGGGTTAGGGTTAGGGCTCGGTTTAGAGTACGGGATAGGATTAGGTTACGTGTTAGGTTTAGGGTAGGGGTTAGGGTTAGGGTACACATTAGGGTTAGGGTATTTATTAAACCTATCCCACTCTCTAGATGCCACATAGCATGTAAAGGAATATTATTTGGGGTCCAACCATGAGAAGAGTTTAGACAATAGGATAAGATAAGGAACACACCCATAATAAAGAAATCACATGAGGATTCTCTTTTTAACCTGTTCCTTAAGACACTAGTGCTTAGGAAATCTATTGGATGCAGAAGCAGTCAAGGGTAGCATAAGCTTAGGGTTAGGGTTAGGGTTAGGGTTAGGGTACGGTATAGGGTACGAGTTCGGGTACAGGTTAGGGTACGGCATAGGGTATGTGTTAGGGTTAGGTTTAGAGTTAGTTTTAGGGTTAGGTCTCGGTTTAGGGTACGAGTTAGAATTAGGGTATGTGTTAGCGTTAGTGTACGCGTTAGGGTTAGTGTACGTGTTTGGGTTAGGGTATTTATTAAACCTATCGCACTCTCTAGATACCACTTAGCATGTAAAGGAATATTATTTGGGGTCCAGCCATGGAGAACAGTTTAGACAGTAACATAAGATAAGGAACACACCCATTATAAAGAAATCCCATGAGGATTCTCTTTTTAACCTGTGCCTTAAAACACTCTTGCTTAGGAAATCAATTGTAGGCAGAAGCAGTCAAGGGTACCTTAGGGTTATGGTTAGTGTGAGGGTTAGGGTTAGGGTACGGCTTAGGGTACGGGTTCGGAGAGGTGTTCGTGTAAGGCGAGGGATTGCGTTAGCATTAGGGTACGGCTTAGCGTACGGGTTCGGGTACGGCATAGGTTATGGCTTAGAGTTAGGGTTAGGGTTAGTTTTAGGGCTAGGGCTCAGTATAGGGTACTGGTTAGGATTAGGGTGCGTGTTAGCCTTAGGGTAAGGGTTAGGGTTTGGGTACGTGTTAGGGTTATTGTATTTATTAAACCTATCCCACTCTCTAGATACCACTTAGCACGTAAAGGAATATTATTTGGCGTCCAGCCATGGAGAAGAGTTTAGAGACTAGGATAACATAAGGAACAAACCCATTATACAGAAATCACATGAGGATTCTCTTTTTAACGTGTTCCTCAAAAACACTCGTGCTTAGAAAACTCATTGGAGGCAGAAGCATTCAAGTGTACAATAGGGTTAGGTTTAGGGTTAGGGTTAGGTTACGCTTTAGGGTTAGGGTATTTATTAAACCTATCCCACACTCCAGATACCACTTAGCATGTAAAGGAATATTTTTGGGGGTCCAACCATGGAGAAGTGTGTAGACACTAGGGAAAGATAAGGACCACACCCACTATAAAGAAATCACGTGAGGATTCTCTTTTTAACCTGTTCCTTAAAACACTAGTGCTTAGAAAATCTATTGGAGGCAGAAGCAGTCAAGAGTAGCTTAGGGTTAGGGTTAGGGTTAGAGTTAGGGTTAGGATACGGCTTAGGGTACGGGTTCGTGTACGGGTTAGGGTACGGTGTAGGGTATGGTTTAGTGTTAGGGTTACGGTTAGTTTTACGGTTAGGGCTCGGTTTAGGATACGGGGTATGATTAGTTTACATGTTAGGGTTAGGGTGGGGGTTAAGGTTAGGGTACACATTAGGGTTAGGTTATTTATTAAACCTATCCCACTCTCTAGATACCACATAGCACGTAAAGGAATATTATTTGCGGTCTAGCCATGAGAAGAGTTTAGACAATAGGATAAGATAAGGGACACACCCATAATAAAGAAATCACATGAGGAGTCTCTTTTTAACCTATTCCTTAAGACAGTTGTGCTTAGGAAATCTATTCGAGGCAGAAGCAGTCAAAGGTAGCATAGGGTTAGGTTAATTGTTAGTGTTAGGGTTAGGGTACGGCGTAGGGTAGGCTTTAGGGTTAGGGTTAGTTTTAGGGTTAGGGCTCGGTTTAGGGTACAGGTTAGATTTGGGTATTTGTTAGAATTATGGTAGGGGTTAGGGTTAGAGTACGCGTTAGGGATAGGGTACTTACTAAACCTATCCCACTCTCTAGATACCACTTAGCACGTAAAGGAGTATTATTTGGCGTCCAGCCATGGAGAAGAGTTTAGAGACTAGGATAACTTAAGGAACAAACCCATTATACAGAAATCACATGAGGATTCTATTTTTAACCTTTTTCTCCAAACACTAGTGCTTAGAAAATCTACTGGAGGCAGAAGCAGTCAAGGGTAACTTAGGGTTAGGGTTAGGGTTAGTGTTTGGGTAAGGGTATGGCTTAGGGTACGTGTTTGGGTATGGGTTAGGGCAGGGCGTAGGGTATGGGTTAGGGTTAGGGTTATGGTTAGTTTTAGGATTAGGGCTCGGTTTACGGTACAGGTTAGATTTGGGTATGTGTTAGAGTTAAGGTAGGGGTTAGGGTTACATTACGCATTAGGGTTAGTTTATTTATTAAACCTATCCCACTCTCTATATACCACTTAGCACGTAAAGAAATATTATTTGGGGTCCAGCCATGGAGAATTGTTTAGACACTAGGATAAGATAAGGAACACACCCATTATAAAGAAATCACATGAGGATTCTCTTTTTAACCTGTGCCTTAAAACACTAGTGCTTAGGAAATCTATTGGAGGCAGAAGCAGTCAAGTGTAGCTTAGGGTTGGGTTAGGTTAGGGTTAGGGTTAGGGTTAGTTTTAGGGTTAAGGCTCGGTTTAGGGTACGGGTTAGGATTAGTGTACGTGTTAGGATTAGGGTTAGGGTTACGGTACGTGTTAGGGTTAGGGTATTTATTAAACCTATCCCACTCTCTAGATACCAGTTAGCCGTTAAGGGAATATTATTTGGGGTCCAGCAATGGAGAAGAGATTAGACACTAGGATAAGATAATTAACACACCCACTATACAGAAATCACATGAGGATTCTCTTTCTAACCAGTGTCTTAAAACACTAGTGCTTAGGAAATCTATTGGTGGCAGAAGCAGTCAAGGGTAGCTTAGGGTTATGGTTAGGGTTATGGTTAGGGTACGGCTTAGGGTACGGGTTCGGGTACGGGTTACTGTATGGCGTAGGGTATGGATTAGGGTTAGAGTTAGGTTTAGTTTTAGAGTGAGGGCTTGGTTTAGGGTACGGGTTAGGATAAGGGTACGTGTTAGTGTTAGGGTAGGGGTTAGGTTTAGGGTATGCGTTAGGGTTAGGGTATTTATTAAACCTATCCCACTCTCTAGAAACCACTTAGCATGTAAAGGAATATTATTTGGGGTCCATCCATGGAGAAGGGTTTAGACATTAGGGAAAGATAAGGACCACACCCACTATAAAGAAATCTCATGAGGATTCTCTTTTTAACCTGTGCCTTAAAACACTAGTGCTTAGGAAATCTGTTGGAGGCAGAAGCAGTCAAGGGTAGCTTAGGGTTAGGATTAGGCTTAGGGTACGGCTTAGGGGACAGGTTTGGATACGGGTTAGGGTATGGCGTAGGATATGGGTTAGGGTTAGGGTTAATTTTAGGGTTAGGGCTCGGTTTAGGGTACGGTTTGGATTAGGGTACGTTTTAGGGTTAGGGTAGGGTTTACGGTTCGGTTACGCATTAGGGTTAGGGTATTTATTAAATCTATCCCACTCTCTAGGTTCCACTTAGCACGTAAAGGAATATTATTTCGGTTCCAGCCATGGAGAAGAGTTTACATCCTAGGATAAGATAAGGAACATACCCCGTATACAGAAATCACATGAGGATTCTATTTTTAACCTGTTCCTCAAAACACTAGTGCTTAGAAAATCTATTGGAGGCAGATGCGGTCAAGGGTAGCTTAGGGTTAGGTTTCGAGTTAGGGTTAGGGTACGGCTTAGGGGACGGGTTTGGATACCGGTTAGGGTATGGCGTAGTGTATGTGTTATGGTAGGGTTATGGTTAGTTTTAGTTTTAGGGCTCGATTTAGGGTACGGGTTAGGATTAGGCTACATGTTAGGGTTAGGGTAGAGGTTAGGGTTAGGATACGCGTTAGGGTTAGGGTATTTATTAAACCTATTCCACACTCTAGATACCACTTAATACATAAAGGAATATTATTTGGGTTCCAGCCATGGAGAAGAGTTTAGACACTAGGATAAGATAAGGAACACACCCATTATAAAGGTATCACATGAGGATTCTCTTTTTAAACTGTTCCTTAAAACACTTGTGCTTAGGAAATCTATTTGAGGCAGAAGCAGTCATGGGTAGCTTAGGGTTATGTTTAGGGTTAGGCTATGGCTTAGCATACTGGTTCGGGTACGGTTTAGGGTTCGGCATAGGGTATAGGTTAGGGTTAGTGTTAGTGTTAGTTTTAGGGTTAGCGCTCAGTTTAAGGTACGGGTTAAGATTAGGCTACGTGTTACGGTTAGGGTTGGGGTTAGGTTTAGGGTACTCGTTAGGGTTATTGTAGTTATTAAACCTATCCCACTCTCTAGATTCCATGTAGCACGTAAAAGAATTTTATTGGAGTCCAGCCATGTAGAAGTGTTTAGACACGAGGATAAGATAAGGAACACACCCATTATAAAGGAATCACATGAGGATTGTCTTTTTACCCTGTTCCTTAAAACACTAGTGCTTAGGAAATCTATTGGAGGCAGAAGCAGTCAAGGTAGCTTCGGGTTAGGGTTAGGTTTAGGGTTAGGGTACGGCTTAGGGCAGGGGTTCGGGTACGGGTTAGGGTACGGTGTAGTGTATGGGTTAGGGTTAGGGTTAGGGTTAGTTTCAGGTTGAGGGCTCGGTTTAAGGTATGTGTTAGAATTAGTGTACGTGTTAGGGTTAGGGTAGTGTTTAGGGTTAGGTTACGCGTTAAGGTTAGGGTATTTATTTAACCTATCCCACTCTCTAGATACCACTTAGCACGTAAAGTAATATTATTTGGCTTCCAGCCATGGAGATGGGTTTACAGACTAGGATTAGATAAGGAACACACCCAGTATACAGAAATCACATGAGGATTCTCTTTTTAACCTGTTCCTTAAAACACTAGTGCTTAGGAAATCTATTGGAGGCAGAAGCAGTCAAGGGAAGCTTAGGTTTAGTGTTAGGGTTACGGTTAGGGTTAGGGTACGGCATAGGGTATCTGTTACGGTTAGGGTTAATTTTAGGGTTAGGGCTCGATTTAGGGTACGGGTTAGGATTAGGCTGCGTGTTAGGGTTAGGGTAGGGGTTAGGGTTAGGATACGCGTTAGGGTTAGGGCATTTATTAAACCTATCCCACTCTCTAGGTACTACTTAGCACGTAAAGGAATATTATTTGGGTTCCCGCCATGGAGAAGAGTTTAGATACTAGGATAAGATAAGGAACATACCCAGTATACAGAAATCACATGAGGATTCTATTTTTAACCTGTTCCTCAAAACACTAGTGCTTAGAAAAATCTATTGGAGGCAGAAGCAGTCAGGGGTAGCTTAGGGTTAGGTTTAGGGTTAGGCTACGGCTTAGCATACTGGTTCTCGTACGGTTTAGGGTACGGCGTAGGGTATAGGTTAGGGTTAGTGTTAGTGTTAGTTTTACGGTTAGCGCTCGGTTTAGGGTATGGGTTAGGATTAGGCTACCTGTTAGGGTTAGGGTAGGGGTTAGGTTTAGGGTAAGCGTTAGGGTTATTGAATTTATTAAACCTATCCCACTCTCTAGATTCCACGTAGCACGTAAAGGAATTTTATTGGGGTCTAAACATTTAGAAGAGTTTAGACACTAGGATAAGATAAGTAACACATCCATTATAAAGAAATCACATGAGGATTCTCTTTTTACCCTGTTCCTTAAAACACTAGTGCTTAGGAAATCTACTGGAGGCAGAAGCAGTCAAGGGTAACTTAGGGTTAGGGTTAGGGTTAGGTTTAGGTTTAGGGCACGGCTTAGGATGCGGGTTCAGATAGGGGATAGGGTACGGCGTAGGGTATGGTTTAGGGTTAGGGTTAGTTTTAGGGTTAGGGCTCGGTTTACGGTAAGGTTTAAGATTAAGGTACGTGTTAGGGTTAGGGTAAGGGTTAGGGTTAGGTTACACGTTAAGGTTAGGATACTTATTAAACCTATCCCACTCTCTAGATACCACTTAGCACGTAAAGGAATATTGTTTGGGGTCCAGCCATGGAGAAGAGTTTAGACACTGGGATAAGATAAGGAACACACCCATTATAAAGAAATCACATGTGGATTCTCTTTTTAACCTGTTCCTTAAGACACTAGTGCTTAGGAAATCTATTGGATACAGAAGCAGTCAAGGGTAGCATAGGGTTAGGGTTAGGGTTAGGGTTAGGGTTAGGGTACGGTTTAGCATAGGGTTCGGGTACGGGTTAGGGTATGGCGGAGGGTAGGCTTTAGGGTTAGGGTTAGTTTTAGGGTTAGGGCTCGGTTTAGGGTACAGTTTTGATTTGGGTATTTGTTAGAATTAATTTAGGGGTTAGGGTTAGAGTACGCATTAGGGTTAGGGTATATATTGAACCTATCCCACTCTCTAGATACCACTTAGCACGTAAAGGAATATTGTTTGGGGTCCAGCCATGGAGAAGAGTTTAGACACCAGGATAAGATAAGGAACAAACCCATTATAAAGAAATCACATGAGGATTCTCTTTTTAACCTGTTCCTTAAAACACTAGTGCCTAGGAAATCTACTGGAGGCAGAAGCAGTCCAGGTAGCTTCGGGTTAGGGTTAGGGTTAGGGTTAGGGTATGGCTTAGGGCACGGTTTCGGGTACGGGTTAGCGTATGGCGTAGGGTATGGGTTAAGGTTAGGGTTAGGGTTAGATTTAGGGTTAGGGCTCGGGTTAGTGTATGGCTTAGGATTAGTGTACGTGTTAGGGTTAGGGTAGTGTTTAGGGTTAGGGTCCGCGTTACGGCTAGGGTATTTATTAAACCTATCCCATTCTCTAGATACCACTTAGCACGTAAGGGAATATTATTTGGGGTCCAGCCATGGAGAAGAGTTTAGACACTAGGATACGATAAGGAACACACCCAGTATACAGAAATCACATGAGGATTCACTTTTTAACCTGTTTCTTAAAACACTAGTGCTTAGGAAATCTGTTGGAGGCAGAAGCAGTCAAGGGAAGCTTAGGTTTAGGTTTAGGGTTATGGTTAGGATTAGGGTACGGCTTAGGGTTCGGATTCAGATAGGGGTTAGGGAACAGCGTAGGGTATCTGTTACGGTTAGGGTTAGTTGTAGGGTTAGGGCTCGGTTTAGGGTGCGGTTTAGGATTACGTTACGTGTTAGGGTTAGGGTCGTGGTTAGGGTTAGGATACGCATTAGGGTTAGGGTATTTATTAAACCTGTCCCACTCTCTAGGTACCAGTTAGCACGTAAAGAAATATTATTTGGGGTCCAGCCATGGAGAAGAGTTTAGACACTAGGATAAGATAAGGAACACACCCTGTATACATAAATCACATGAGGACTGTATTTTTAACCTGTTCCTCAAAACATTAGTGCTTAGGAAATCTATTGGAAGCAGAAGCAGTAAGGTTAGCTTAGGGTTAGGGTTAGGGCACGGTTTAGGGTGTGGGTTCAGATAGGGGTTAGGGTACGGCATAGGGTATGGTTTAGGGTTAGGGTTAGTTTTAGGGTTAGGGCTCGGTATAGGGTACGGGTTAGGAATAGGGCATGTGTTAGGGTTAGGGTAGGGGTTAGGGTTAGGTTACGCGTTAGGGTTAGTGTATTTATTAAACCTACCCCACTCTCTAGATACCACTTAGCACGTAAAGGAATATTGTTTGGGGTCCAGCCATGGAGAAGAGTTTAGACACTAGGATAAGATAAGGAACACACCCATTATAAAGAAATCACATGAGGATTATGTTTTGAACCTGTTCCTTAAAACACTAGTGCTTAGGAAATCTATTGGAGGCAGAAGCAGTCAAGGGTAGCTTAGGGTTAGGGTTAGGGTTAGAGTTAGGTTTAGGGTACAGCTTAGGGTATGGGTTCGTGTAGGGGTTAGGGTACAGCATAGGGTATGGGTTAGTGTTAGGGTTAGGGTTAGGGCTCGGTTTAGAGTACGGGATAGGATTAGGTTACGTGTTAGGTTTAGGGTAGGGGTTAGGGTTAGGGTACACATTAGGGTTAGGGTATTTATTAAACCTATCCCACTCTCTAGATGCCACATAGCATGTAAAGGAATATTATTTGGGGTCCAACCATGAGAAGAGTTTAGACAATAGGATAAGATAAGGAACACACCCATAATAAAGAAATCACATGAGGATTCTCTTTTTAACCTGTTCCTTAAGACACTAGTGCTTAGGAAATCTATTGGATGCAGAAGCAGTCAAGGGTAGCATAAGCTTAGGGTTAGGGTTAGGGTTAGGGTTAGGGTACGAGTTCGGGTACAGGTTAGGGTACGGCATAGGGTATGTGTTAGGGTTAGGTTTAGAGTTAGTTTTAGGGTTAGGTCTCGGTTTAGGGTACGAGTTAGAATTAGGGTATGTGTTAGCGTTAGTGTACGCGTTAGGGTTAGTGTACGTGTTTGGGTTAGGGTATTTATTAAACCTATCGCACTCTCTAGATACCACTTAGCATGTAAAGGAATATTATTTGGGGTCCAGCCATGGAGAACAGTTTAGACAGTAACATAAGATAAGGAACACACCCATTATAAAGAAATCCCATGAGGATTCTCTTTTTAACCTGTGCCTTAAAACACTCTTGCTTAGGAAATCAATTGTAGGCAGAAGCAGTCAAGGGTACCTTAGGGTTATGGTTAGTGTGAGGGTTAGGGTTAGGGTACGGCTTAGGGTACGGGTTCGGAGAGGTGTTCGTGTAAGGCGAGGGATTGCGTTAGCATTAGGGTACGGCTTAGCGTACGGGTTCGGGTACGGCATAGGTTATGGCTTAGAGTTAGGGTTAGGGTTAGTTTTAGGGCTAGGGCTCAGTATAGGGTACTGGTTAGGATTAGGGTGCGTGTTAGCCTTAGGGTAAGGGTTAGGGTTTGGGTACGTGTTAGGGTTATTGTATTTATTAAACCTATCCCACTCTCTAGATACCACTTAGCACGTAAAGGAATATTATTTGGCGTCCAGCCATGGAGAAGAGTTTAGAGACTAGGATAACATAAGGAACAAACCCATTATACAGAAATCACATGAGGATTCTCTTTTTAACGTGTTCCTCAAAAACACTCGTGCTTAGAAAACTCATTGGGGGCAGAAGCATTCAAGTGTACAATAGGGTTAGGTTTAGGGTTAGGGTTAGGTTACGCTTTAGGGTTAGGGTATTTATTAAACCTATCCCACACTCCAGATACCACTTAGCATGTAAAGGAATATTTTTGGGGGTCCAACCATGGAGAAGTGTGTAGACACTAGGGAAAGATAAGGACCACACCCACTATAAAGAAATCACGTGAGGATTCTCTTTTTAACCTGTTCCTTAAAACACTAGTGCTTAGAAAATCTATTGGAGGCAGAAGCAGTCAAGAGTAGCTTAGGGTTAGGGTTAGGGTTAGAGTTAGGGTTAGGATACGGCTTAGGGTACGGGTTCGTGTACGGGTTAGGGTACGGTGTAGGGTATGGTTTAGTGTTAGGGTTACGGTTAGTTTTACGGTTAGGGCTCGGTTTAGGATACGGGGTATGATTAGTTTACATGTTAGGGTTAGGGTGGGGGTTAAGGTTAGGGTACACATTAGGGTTAGGTTATTTATTAAACCTATCCCACTCTCTAGATACCACATAGCACGTAAAGGAATATTATTTGCGGTCTAGCCATGAGAAGAGTTTAGACAATAGGATAAGATAAGGGACACACCCATAATAAAGAAATCACATGAGGAGTCTCTTTTTAACCTATTCCTTAAGACAGTTGTGCTTAGGAAATCTATTCGAGGCAGAAGCAGTCAAAGGTAGCATAGGGTTAGGTTAATTGTTAGTGTTAGGGTTAGGGTACGGCGTAGGGTAGGCTTTAGGGTTAGGGTTAGTTTTAGGGTTAGGGCTCGGTTTAGGGTACAGGTTAGATTTGGGTATTTGTTAGAATTATGGTAGGGGTTAGGGTTAGAGTACGCGTTAGGGATAGGATACTTACTAAACCTATCCCACTCTCTAGATACCACTTAGCACGTAAAGGAGTATTATTTGGCGTCCAGCCATGGAGAAGAGTTTAGAGACTAGGATAACTTAAGGAACAAACCCATTATACAGAAATCACATGAGGATTCTATTTTTAACCTTTTTCTCCAAACACTAGTGCTTAGAAAATCTACTGGAGGCAGAAGCAGTCAAGGGTAACTTAGGGTTAGGGTTAGGGTTAGTGTTTGGGTAAGGGTATGGCTTAGGGTACGTGTTTGGGTATGGGTTAGGGCAGGGCGTAGGGTATGGGTTAGGGTTAGGGTTATGGTTAGTTTTAGGATTAGGGCTCGGTTTACGGTACAGGTTAGATTTGGGTATGTGTTAGAGTTAAGGTAGGGGTTAGGGTTACATTACGCATTAGGGTTAGTTTATTTATTAAACCTATCCCACTCTCTATATACCACTTAGCACGTAAAGAAATATTATTTGGGGTCCAGCCATGGAGAATTGTTTAGACACTAGGATAAGATAAGGAACACACCCATTATAAAGAAATCACATGAGGATTCTCTTTTTAACCTGTGCCTTAAAACACTAGTGCTTAGGAAATCTATTGGAGGCAGAAGCAGTCAAGTGTAGCTTAGGGTTGGGTTAGGTTAGGGTTAGGGTTAGGGTTAGTTTTAGGGTTAAGGCTCGGTTTAGGGTACGGGTTAGGATTAGTGTACGTGTTAGGATTAGGGTTAGGGTTACGGTACGTGTTAGGGTTAGGGTATTTATTAAACCTATCCCACTCTCTAGATACCAGTTAGCCGTTAAGGGAATATTATTTGGGGTCCAGCAATGGAGAAGAGATTAGACACTAGGATAAGATAATTAACACACCCACTATACAGAAATCACATGAGGATTCTCTTTCTAACCAGTTCCTTAAAACACTAGTGCTTAGGAAATCTATTGGTGGCAGAAGCAGTCAAGGGTAGCTTAGGGTTATGGTTAGGGTTATGGTTAGGGTACGGCTTAGGGTACGGGTTCGGGTACGGGTTACTGTATGGCGTAGGGTATGGATTAGGGTTAGAGTTAGGTTTAGTTTTAGAGTGACGGCTTGGTTTAGGGTACGGGTTAGGATAAGGGTACGTGTTAGTGTTAGGGTAGGGGTTAGGTTTAGGGTATGCGTTAGGGTTAGGGTATTTATTAAACCTATCCCACTCTCTAGAAACCACTTAGCATGTAAAGGAATATTATTTGGGGTCCATCCATGGAGAAGGGTTTAGACATTAGGGAAAGATAAGGACCACACCCACTATAAAGAAATCTCATGAGGATTCTCTTTTTAACCTGTGCCTTAAAACACTAGTGCTTAGGAAATCTGTTGGAGGCAGAAGCAGTCAAGGGTAGCTTAGGGTTAGGATTAGGCTTAGGGTACGGCTTAGGGGACAGGTTTGGATACGGGTTAGGGTATGGCGTAGGATATGGGTTAGGGTTAGGGTTAATTTTAGGGTTAGGGCTCGGTTTAGGGTACGGTTTGGATTAGGGTACGTTTTAGGGTTAGGGTAGGGTTTACGGTTCGGTTACGCATTAGGGTTAGGGTATTTATTAAATCTATCCCACTCTCTAGGTTCCACTTAGCACGTAAAGGAATATTATTTCGGTTCCAGCCATGGAGAAGAGTTTACATCCTAGGATAAGATAAGGAACATACCCCGTATACAGAAATCACATGAGGATTCTATTTTTAACCTGTTCCTCAAAACACTAGTGCTTAGAAAATCTATTGGAGGCAGATGCGGTCAAGGGTAGCTTAGGGTTAGGTTTCGAGTTAGGGTTAGGGTACGGCTTAGGGGACGGGTTTGGATACCGGTTAGGGTATGGCGTAGTGTATGTGTTATGGTAGGGTTATGGTTAGTTTTAGTTTTAGGGCTCGATTTAGGGTACGGGTTAGGATTAGGCTACATGTTAGGGTTAGGGTAGAGGTTAGGGTTAGGATACGCGTTAGGGTTAGGGTATTTATTAAACCTATTCCACACTCTAGATACCACTTAATACATAAAGGAATATTATTTGGGTTCCAGCCATGGAGAAGAGTTTAGACACTAGGATAAGATAAGGAACACACCCATTATAAAGGTATCACATGAGGATTCTCTTTTTAAACTGTTCCTTAAAACACTTGTGCTTAGGAAATCTATTTGAGGCAGAAGCAGTCATGGGTAGCTTAGGGTTATGTTTAGGGTTAGGCTACGGCTTAGCATACTGGTTCGGGTACGGTTTAGGGTTCGGCATAGGGTATAGGTTAGGGTTAGTGTTAGTGTTAGTTTTAGGGTTAGCGCTCAGTTTAAGGTACGGGTTAAGATTAGGCTACGTGTTACGGTTAGGGTTGGGGTTAGGTTTAGGGTACTCGTTAGGGTTATTGTAGTTATTAAACCTATCCCACTCTCTAGATTCCATGTAGCACGTAAATGAATTTTATTGGAGTCCAGCCATGTAGAAGTGTTTAGACACGAGGATAAGATAAGGAACACACCCATTATAAAGGAATCACATGAGGATTGTCTTTTTACCCTGTTCCTTAAAACACTAGTGCTTAGGAAATCTATTGGAGGCAGAAGCAGTCAAGGTAGCTTCGGGTTAGGGTTAGGTTTAGGGTTAGGGTACGGCTTAGGGCAGGGGTTCGGGTACGGGTTAGGGTACGGTGTAGTGTATGGGTTAGGGTTAGGGTTAGGGTTAGTTTCAGGTTGAGGGCTCGGTTTAAGGTATGTGTTAGAATTAGTGTACGTGTTAGGGTTAGGGTAGTGTTTAGGGTTAGGTTACGCGTTAAGGTTAGGGTATTTATTTAACCTATCCCACTCTCTAGATACCACTTAGCACGTAAAGTAATATTATTTGGCTTCCAGCCATGGAGATGGGTTTACAGACTAGGATTAGATAAGGAACACACCCAGTATACAGAAATCACATGAGGATTCTCTTTTTAACCTGTTCCTTAAAACACTAGTGCTTAGGAAATCTATTGGAGGCAGAAGCAGTCAAGGGAAGCTTAGGTTTAGTGTTAGGGTTACGGTTAGGGTTAGGGTACGGCATAGGGTATCTGTTACGGTTAGGGTTAATTTTAGGGTTAGGGCTCGATTTAGGGTACGGGTTAGGATTAGGCTGCGTGTTAGGGTTAGGGTAGGGGTTAGGGTTAGGATACGCGTTAGGGTTAGGGCATTTATTAAACCTATCCCACTCTCTAGGTACCACTTAGCACGTAAAGGAATATTATTTGGGTTCCCGCCATGGAGAAGAGTTTAGATACTAGGATAAGATAAGGAACATACCCAGTATACAGAAATCACATGAGGATTCTATTTTTAACCTGTTCCTCAAAACACTAGTGCTTAGAAAAATCTATTGGAGGCAGAAGCAGTCAGGGGTAGCTTAGGGTTAGGTTTAGGGTTAGGCTACGGCTTAGCATACTGGTTCTCGTACGGTTTAGGGTACGGCGTAGGGTATAGGTTAGGGTTAGTGTTAGTGTTAGTTTTACGGTTAGCGCTCGGTTTAGGGTATGGGTTAGGATTAGGCTACCTGTTAGGGTTAGGGTAGGGGTTAGGTTTAGGGTAAGCGTTAGGGTTATTGAATTTATTAAACCTATCCCACTCTCTAGATTCCACGTAGCACGTAAAGGAATTTTATTGGGGTCTAAACATTTAGAAGAGTTTAGACACTAGGATAAGATAAGTAACACATCCATTATAAAGAAATCACATGAGGATTCTCTTTTTACCCTGTTCCTTAAAACACTAGTGCTTAGGAAATCTACTGGAGGCAGAAGCAGTCAAGGGTAACTTAGGGTTAGGGTTAGGGTTAGGGTTAGGTTTAGGGCACGGCTTAGGATGCGGGTTCAGATAGGGGATAGGGTACGGCGTAGGGTATGGTTTAGGGTTAGGGTTAGTTTTAGGGTTAGGGCTCGGTTTACGGTAAGGTTTAAGATTAAGGTACGTGTTAGGGTTAGGGTAAGGGTTAGGGTTAGGTTACACGTTAAGGTTAGGATATTTATTAAACCTATCCCACTCTCTAGATACCACTTAGCACGTAAAGGAATATTGTTTGGGGTCCAGCCATGGAGAAGAGTTTAGACACTGGGATAAGATAAGGAACACACCCATTATAAAGAAATCACATGTGGATTCTCTTTTTAACCTGTTCCTTAAGACACTAGTGCTTAGGAAATCTATTGGATACAGAAGCAGTCAAGGGTAGCATAGGGTTAGGGTTAGGGTTAGGGTTAGGGTACGGTTTAGCATAGGGTTCGGGTACGGGTTAGGGTACGGCGGAGGGTAGGCTTTAGGGTTAGGGTTAGTTTTAGGGTTAGGGCTCGGTTTAGGGTACAGTTTAGATTTGGGTATTTGTTAGAATTAATTTAGGGGTTAGGGTTAGAGTACGCATTAGGGTTAGGGTATATATTGAACCTATCCCACTCTCTAGATACCACTTAGCACGTAAAGGAATATTGTTTGGGGTCCAGCCATGGAGAAGAGTTTAGACACCAGGATAAGATAAGGAACAAACCCATTATAAAGAAATCACATGAGGATTCTCTTTTTAACCTGTTCCTTAAAACACTAGTGCCTAGGAAATCTACTGGAGGCAGAAGCAGTCCAGGTAGCTTCGGGTTAGGGTTAGGGTTAGGGTTAGGGTATGGCTTAGGGCACGGTTTCGGGTACGGGTTAGCGTATGGCGTAGGGTATGGGTTAAGGTTAGGGTTAGGGTTAGATTTAGGGTTAGGGCTCGGGTTAGTGTATGGCTTAGGATTAGTGTACGTGTTAGGGTTAGGGTAGTGTTTAGGGTTAGGGTCCGCGTTACGGCTAGGGTATTTATTAAACCTATCCCATTCTCTAGATACCACTTAGCACGTAAGGGAATATTATTTGGGGTCCAGCCATGGAGAAGAGTTTAGACACTAGGATACGATAAGGAACACACCCAGTATACAGAAATCACATGAGGATTCACTTTTTAACCTGTTTCTTAAAACACTAGTGCTTAGGAAATCTGTTGGAGGCAGAAGCAGTCAAGGGAAGCTTAGGTTTAGGTTTAGGGTTATGGTTAGGATTAGGGTACGGCTTAGGGTTCGGATTCAGATAGGGGTTAGGGAACAGCGTAGGGTATGTGTTACGGTTAGGGTTAGTTGTAGGGTTAGGGCTCGGTTTAGGGTGCGGTTTAGGATTACGTTACGTGTTAGGGTTAGGGTAGTGGTTAGGGTTAGGATACGCATTAGGGTTAGGGTATTTATTAAACCTGTCCCACTCTCTAGGTACCAGTTAGCACGTAAAGAAATATTATTTGGGGTCCAGCCATGGAGAAGAGTTTAGACACTAGGATAAGATAAGG
Organism: Balaenoptera ricei; assembly: GCF_028023285.1. NCBI lineage: Eukaryota > Metazoa > Chordata > Mammalia > Artiodactyla > Balaenopteridae > Balaenoptera > Balaenoptera ricei. The sequence continues at coordinate 53,986,943 of NC_082642.1, forward strand.
AACACACCCTGTATACATAAATCACATGAGGACTGTATTTTTAACCTGTTCCTCAAAACATTAGTGCTTAGGAAATCTATTGGAAGCAGAAGCAGTCAAGGTTAGCTTAGGGTTAGGGTTAGGGCACGGTTTAGGGTGTGGGTTCAGATAGGGGTTAGGGTACGGCATAGGGTATGGTTTAGGGTTAGGGTTAGTTTTAGGGTTAGGGCTCGGTATAGGGTACGGGTTAGGAATAGGGCATGTGTTAGGGTTAGGGTAGGGGTTAGGGTTAGGTTACGCGTTAGGGTTAGTGTATTTATTAAACCTACCCCACTCTCTAGATACCACTTAGCACGTAAAGGAATATTGTTTGGGGTCCAGCCATGGAGAAGAGTTTAGACACTAGGATAAGATAAGGAACACACCCATTATAAAGAAATCACATGAGGATTATGTTTTGAACCTGTTCCTTAAAACACTAGTGCTTAGGAAATCTATTGGAGGCAGAAGCAGTCAAGGGTAGCTTAGGGTTAGGGTTAGGGTTAGAGTTAGGTTTAGGGTACAGCTTAGGGTATGGGTTCGTGTAGGGGTTAGGGTACAGCATAGGGTATGGGTTAGTGTTAGGGTTAGGGTTAGGGCTCGGTTTAGAGTACGGGATAGGATTAGGTTACGTGTTAGGTTTAGGGTAGGGGTTAGGGTTAGGGTACACATTAGGGTTAGGGTATTTATTAAACCTATCCCACTCTCTAGATGCCACATAGCATGTAAAGGAATATTATTTGGGGTCCAACCATGAGAAGAGTTTAGACAATAGGATAAGATAAGGAACACACCCATAATAAAGAAATCACATGAGGATTCTCTTTTTAACCTGTTCCTTAAGACACTAGTGCTTAGGAAATCTATTGGATGCAGAAGCAGTCAAGGGTAGCATAAGGTTAGGGTTAGGGTTAGGGTTAGGGTTAGGGTACGAGTTCGGGTACAGGTTAGGGTACGGCATAGGGTATGTGTTAGGGTTAGGTTTAGAGTTAGTTTTAGGGTTAGGTCTCGGTTTAGGGTACGAGTTAGAATTAGGGTATGTGTTAGCGTTAGTGTACGCGTTAGGGTTAGTGTACGTGTTTGGGTTAGGGTATTTATTAAACCTATCGCACTCTCTAGATACCACTTAGCATGTAAAGGAATATTATTTGGGGTCCAGCCATGGAGAACAGTTTAGACAGTAACATAAGATAAGGAACACACCCATTATAAAGAAATCCCATGAGGATTCTCTTTTTAACCTGTGCCTTAAAACACTCTTGCTTAGGAAATCAATTGTAGGCAGAAGCAGTCAAGGGTACCTTAGGGTTATGGTTAGTGTGAGGGTTAGGGTTAGGGTACGGCTTAGGGTACGGGTTCGGAGAGGTGTTCGTGTAAGGCGAGGGATTGCGTTAGCATTAGGGTACGGCTTAGCGTACGGGTTCGGGTACGGCATAGGTTATGGCTTAGAGTTAGGGTTAGGGTTAGTTTTAGGGCTAGG